>NC_069129.1:6066942-6737620 GCF_026914265.1 Mya arenaria
ACAACCACTCCAGTTTCAACCACTCCAGCATCAGCCACGAGTACGACAACGACAACTGCAAACACCCAAACTAAAACCTTTTAAGCACCAACCACTCCAGCATCAGCCACGAATACGACAACGACAATTGCGAACGCCCCAACTAAAACCACACCAGCTCCAACCACTCCAGCATCAGCCACGAGTACGACAAAGACAACTACAAACGCCCCAACTAAAACCACACCAGCTCCAACCACTCCAGCATCAGCCACGAGTACGACAACGACAACTGCGAACACCCGAACTAAAACCACACCAGCTCCAACCACTCCAGCATCAGCCACGAGTACGACAACGACAACTGCGAACACCCCAACTAAAACCACACCAGCTCCAACCACTCCAGCATCAGCCACGAGTACGACAACGACAACTGCTAACACCCAAACTACAACCACTCCAGCTCCGACCACTTCAGCATCAGCCACGAGTACGACAACGACAACTGCGAACACCCCAACTAAAATCACACCAGCTCCAACCACTTCAGCATCAGCCACGAGTACGACAACGACTACTACGAACACCCAAACTAATACCACCCCAGCTTCAACCACTCCAGCATCAGCCACGAGTACGACAACGACAACTGCAAACACCCAAACTACAACCACTCCAGCTCCAACCACTCCAGCATCAGCCACGAGTACGACAACGACAACTGCGAACACCCCAACTAAAACCACACCAGCTCCAACCACTCCAGCATCAGCCACGATTACGACAAAGACAACTGCGAACGCCCCAACTAAAACCACACCAGCTCCAACCACTCCAGCATCAGCCACGAGTACGACAAAGACAACTGCGAACGCCCCAACTAAAACCACACCAGCTCCAACCACTCCAGCATCAGCCACGAGTACGTCAACGACAACTGCAATCACCCCAACTAAAACCAAACCAGCTTCAACCACTCCAGAATCAGCCACGAGTACGACAACGACAACTGCGAACACCACAACTAAAACCTTTCCAGCTTTAACCACTCCAGCATCAGCCACGAGTACGACAACGACAACTGCAAACACCCCAACTAAAACCCTTTCAGCTCCAACCACTCCAGCATCAGCCACGAGTACGACAACGACAACTGCAAACACCCGAACTAAAACCAAACCAGCTTCAACCACTCCAGCATCAGCCACGAGTACGACAACGACAACTTCAAACACCCCAACTATAACCACTCTAGCTCCAACCACTCCAGCATCAGCTACGAGTACGGCAACGACAACTGCGAACACCCCAACTAAAACCAAACCAGCTTCAACCACTCCAGCATCAGCCACGAGTACGACAACGACAACTGCGAACACCCCAACTAAAACCACACCAGCCCCATCCACTCCAGCTTTGACTCCTCAAATCTAAGCCACAACTTCGACAACTTCAACTACAGAAACCTCAATTACAAGTAAAACAACTCCAACTACAGCCACAAGTACGACAAATCCATCTACATCTCCAAAAACAGGCACTCCAGGGACAACCACGAGTAAGACATCTCCTATTGTAACCGTACAATATGATAAACAACATATATAGGTAGGTTTTAAAGCAATTTTAGAGAATGAAAATATTACACCAAAGAAAATTTGAAGGCATTGGGTGTATTTTAGACATACAATAGGTCGGATGGCCTGTTGCAACATATTTGTGTTTTTTTTTTTTTTTAAACTTCCTTAGTATAAGTTGGTTTACTCTGAAACTTATTATGTATGGTCACCATGATGTGCACTGATACCTGATATACATTTTACTAGAAGCGTCTAATTTGCTAAAGAGGTATGTGCCATTGTAGTTAATTTTTACTAAGCTGGGACTTTATTGAGCGAACTTCTTACATAGTTTAAGACGGATTGTGTATAAATCTGTTTTTCGCGTCATGTTTTCAGCCAAGCGGCTAGGCGAGGTTTGTCAGCGGCCTGGCCAGAAATACAGCTGCAAGGATCGCCACTCGTCATGCACTGACGGCACTAGTGAGAAAACAAGCGCATGCGAAAGTGACTTCTATGACAATAATGGTCCAAACCCGGGAGGGGAATGCATACAAAGTAAAGTTGGCGTGCAGTTTTACAAAATAGGAAGCATATTGGATACGATTTTATAAGTATTAAGTTATTGAAATAATAACATAAATGGAGTTCAAGAAGGGTTTGTAGGTGCTGCCTTTATTTTGAAAACAGTCTTTGAAAGAATTTCTATATAACGTATAAGGGCAAGATCTAGTACAGACGTGTTTATGTTGTTGAACACGTATAATATTATAACTAAACTTATACATTCAACACCCGTTGGCTCTATATCGCTTGCCTCGATATACTCGTACATCAGCAAATTGAACGCTCTAAGCATTTTAAATGTTATGGCAAAATAACAGTCAATGTAACAGTTCTTAACTGTCAATGTTAACGTTTTAATCTGTAATGTTACGTCCCTTTGTTGCCTGCTTCAGGAATTCCCATTGGAAAGGAGTGTCCCTACTCCTTATATGATGACAAGAGCTTAACCTGTCGCAAGAACAGCATGTGTCTGCTAGGGCCATCCACTGGCTATACTTGCTAGTTATCAGACGGGTATCGTTACAGCGGATAGTGCTGCTACATACATAAGAATCGTGGAATGTTTGCTACAACAGAGTTGTGACTATGAATGATACTAAGACTAGCAAAGGAAATGGCGGTATTTCATATATATTAGCCGTGCTATAAGAAAAAAGGGCACACACACACACACATATGTATATACATATAGATAATACACTTCATATAACAAGTTAAGATTATGTATTTTACTTGACATTCAACTTGAAATAAAACAAAACATTTTCTATTGATTGGTATTTCTACAGAGAACTGCTATTTCAAATAAATTTGCGGACGAATCGCTATTACAGCATCAGATACGCTTGGACAGGCCTTCAAGGGCTATTCCTATATGTGCTGACCATATCTTTTTGTAAGTTTTCTTTTTTGAGTAACAGCCTGTGCATTTTAGTTGATCTCATCTTATCAGCTATTCTCCTTTGTATCGTTTGACCAATGATGTATAAGCATTGCCATGTGCAATATAGTGATGTAAAAAACTATATGAGTAAACACGCTGAAATCACTTGTCCACTAACAGTAATAATCATCAATATGATTAATAAATAATGTATAAGCTTTAAATGAAAATATCATTGTATTCATATATTGATATAGCGACTTGCACAATATTAGGGTAATAAAAATGAATGTAAATTTAACAGAAAGCATGTATTTCCTTAAAAATACTTACAAAAATATATGTCTCGTCACATATTAGCCAATTCTCGCCTTTGGCTGCTGATGACAACGAAATGCCAATTGTGTAAGACATCGATTCTATATAAGACAAAAACATGAATAGGAAATGGTATGCACTAATTGATATCAAGAGCAGAATATTTTATCTGTAACAATTACACAAACTCACGAATTCATGATTTAAATGTTGGAATCGTGAAATTGTGCATTTGTGAAGTTGAAATCTTAAAATCATGAAGAAGAAATCTTAATATCATGAATTCGTGAAGTTGATATCGTGAATTTGTGAAAATTAAATCAAGAAATATTGATTTTGAAATGTAACCGCTTTACAATTATGATGTGAAAGAGCTACACTTCTATAGCTAACAATTAATAGTATCTAAAATATGTGTGTCGACACTAATCCTTTTTAAACGGCTCCAACGGTGTACGACATTACTTAACAGCATAAACACATAGTAATTTTAATTGACACCAGTATCTTCCTATGCTATATATTGACAACGGTTCGCATGATGACCCATTAATGACGTCACGGGTCGTATTCATAAAGGTTCTTAGTGAAAAGTTTCAACTAAGTGAAACATTTTGAGTTTTCAACAAGAAATATTTTGGATGCTTTATATTTGTCATCAATCTTTTCTCATGCTTTTCTTTCAATAGTTCATGTTTGTCCAAAAACGAAAGTTCGTTTTCTATCAATCCAATTTAGAAGATTTTTTTTACTATGTTGAACATTTTCACTAAGATACTTTATAAATACGATACGGTCCCATATCATTATCACAACGTAACCCACGTCATGCGCATTATCGTGTCGACGTTGCACCCGTTTGCGAGAATATTTCTATAAGAGTCATGGAGATAAAACCGGAGTTTTTAGTTAAAAATCAATGTGCATGCATCGGCACCCTAAAACATGCAAGTAAAGTAAAAAGCAATCTTACATTCCTTCGAAAATGACATAAATGACAACGTTAAAACTATCACTAAAAAAGAAGAGTCACTAGCTCGTGCTCGACCTGTATTTAGTCATTTTCCATTAAAATGAGTTTATAACATTTCCCTATTTCCATATCTAGACATGACAACTGTGTTTGCAAATCTGAAACTTTATGTATATGTTTTATTATTAATAAAGTTTAACAAAATTATGTTAATATTCTGGTGAAATACCAAGAAAGATTTTAAAAGTGTAATAGCAATTGTTTTAATCCTTCCAGCAAGAAAGGTAGAGAACTGACAGCGATTTAATAGATCTTCATAAGATGAGTTTAATTCCTTATAGACTATTCTAAGGGCCTTGTATTGAAGTTTGTCTTGTTTTCCTTCCTAAAAAATGCCAAATGATAGGACAATAGTTAAATTTGATCCGATAAGAAAAAAAATTAAAATAAAAAGTCAGTTCTTTTCAGAGAAAATTTTGCTTAACCTTTGGTAATGTTCAGTTGAGTTCCCAATTTTTGGAACAGGTGTGTATTTCACCATTTGATCACCTTTTAAATTAATTTTGGTTAGCTTGCATTTGATTAAAAGAGAACCAGTAAAGGTGTTGATTGCTTTTTGTTTCTTGTGTTGACTTTACTACATGTTTATTTTATACCCGGTAAGAAATTGTGTTGTCATCAGCATAATTGTAGATATGGATAATGCTGGTAAATAGAAATATGTCGTTTATGAAGAAGTTAAAGATCAGAGGTCCTAGTATGAACCCCTGAGGGACACCCTTGATAATGTGTTGCTATGTGCTTTTGTGGTCGCATAATTTAACTATTTGTTTCTGAGAGGTTACTTTTCACTAGACAACATGGTTCATCAATGAGACAAAATGATGGAATATGTGAATGATGAGGTAGTGCGGAAGACAGACGAAAGCATTCGACAAGTCCATTATTATGCCCCTTGTATAATGGATGCATCCACGAGTCCTACGCATCCACGAGTCCTGTGAAAAACTACAGAAACAAGCTCAGTAGCCAAAAGGTTAAACATAAACCCCGTTTAATGGCACAGGTTAAACGCCAATGACATAGCTCAAATGTCGAGCAAGAGCATAGAAGAAACCCCTAAAATGAACTAACGTTCGTATCTCTCAGCGACAACCCAGTCGACTCGTCAGCTATTAACTAAACAATTCGACAAAGCTGAGCTTTCTAGTAAAGATATTTTAGATGAGCAACTACAAAGTTCTAGTCGATATTTACTAAATATGTCTTGATGAAATAAAGGATATGCGCAAAGGAAAATCATCCTTTGAAAAAATACGTGATAGAGTACGGAAGTTTCTTACTTAAATTGATTTAAAGAATACGCAGATGGTAAGGCGATCTGAGACAAGAAGAACCATTAAGAAACGATGTAAACCGACACCACACTTAGTCCCCAGTTAATTAAGCAACAAAATCATTTTGTTTATACTCAAAAAACGTGTTTTGATCCGTATACACACTTATTATTGTAACAGAACAAAACAACTTAAGTATCGTTAATGTGTTTTTTTCTTTATTTCAAAGGCTTAAATTAACACAATCTAAATATCTTTTGAATTCATGTGGACAGTTGTTACCAAAGAGCTTCAACAATATATCTAGGATGGACAGTTGTTACCAAAGAGCTTCAACAATATATCTAGGATGGACAGTTGTTACCAAAAATCTTCATCAATATATCAAGTAAGGACAGTTGTTACCACATGGCTTCTACAATATATCTAAGATGGACAGTTGTTACCAAAGAGCTTCAACAATATATCTAAGATGGACAGTTGTTACCAAAGAGCTTCAACAATATATCAAGGAAGGACAGTTGTTACCAAAGGGATTCAACAATATATCTAGGATGGACAGTTGTTACCAAAGAGCTTCAACAATATATCAAGGAAGGACAGTTGTTACCACATGGCTTCTACAATATATCTAGGATGGATAGTTGTTACCAAAGAGCTTCAACAATATATCTAGGATGGACAGTTGTTACCAAAGAGCTTCAACAATAAACCGAGGGTAGACTGTTGTTTCCACAGAGCTTTTAACCGAGGAAGGACTGTTGGTACCTCAAAAAACTGAGCATTGACTGATTTTACCACGGAGCTTCTTCAAAACTAAGTTACGTTTCAGATTAATAATTATGCCTGATCATTATGCAAGCATGATGTCACTGAAGACTTTTGAATGTTAATGACAAATACAAGTTCTTTTTAAATTGCGAAAGAGGATCAAACTGCAAGTGTTTTCGTTTGAAATTGATAACTTACGTATTTTTGGTTAATATTGGCAAGGTGGCTGTCAACTGTTTGTGATCTAAATATTTCACATTATTATGTTAATCCAATGTTCGTAACTCGTTGAAAACTACAATAATAGCGCAAGTGATTTAACTCTCTCATTTCACCTATATCACGAGAATTGCACCATAGAGCTCACATCGAACATCCAAACAGCTGTGTTCGACACCATTGATTGTCCCAAAGACTGTTAAGTCTGTTATTAAAAGGAAGGCGTTCATAAATGGCCATTTAAAAAACAAACTAAAATTAAATATACTAATATTTAATCAGTCGTATAATCGTAGTATTCGAATACCAAATCTCATTTATGTCTATTGTAAGTTTCATTGCCTGTACTGAGACTTAAACTAAACCAGCACACTAGGTGCGTATGGTACATTAATAGTATTGTGATGGTAAATGTATTTCTGTCAGTTAACGTTTAATGGCATGCTTTTTTGTAATCAACGCCATGAAAATGAATTTAAAACTATTTATTACATAAACGAAAGAAAATTACCATCGATGCATGCATGTAACTAATTAGACTGCTTGATTTTAAAGTGCGCTATATCCGATCGTTTCAGTTATATACATATGCCTAAATTGAAGTGTTTGGTGAGCTGCGTCTTGGTTTACAATGTCATTGTACTGGATTCTAAAGAAATTCCAGTACCAGGATTAGGTATTTCATGGCATTGGCTAATAAGAAAAAGATATGGAGTGAATTGGCATTTAGCTTTAATGTGTTTTATGATACAATTGACCAGTCGCCAAAGAAATTTTTCAATGTTTCGAGATCATTATGCGGAGGTTTTTAAGTATATATATGCGCATATTGATTTGAAATGGTTTTTAGTTATTTAAATATAATGATGTCTTTAGTTCATTTGCAAAGCAATTATGTATATATTAACTGTGACAATGGATTTTTAAAACGTGTTCATCTTCTTTCAGCCCAATCCTATACTTTAGTTAGTTGTATATGGCTACCATGCGTTGAACGTTTATTCCGTTTATACAAAATTAATGGGTCACTGATTAAAAACGACCAAGTTGAAAGCTTTTGTTTCGGTAAACGGATCCTTTCCATTTATGGCTTTTACACCTCGAGACAAATATCGAGGACAATCTTCTTGCAGCTTGTGCAAACATTTCCAGCGTATTAAACAGAGATTCAAATTTCCGTTCAGAGTGTTAAGAGAGCATGTGAATTAACCATTCTATTTAGTGCTTTTGCCAAACCCAGTTTTACCGGCATTGAAACGTGCGTAGGCATACATAATCGGTACACCACTAATAGAATCATAGATCATCCTTTCACCTTTTGTTTGCTATAACTGGCAATTAATCATAAGTGAACCGCATGATTAAAGATAACTTTAATAACCCTTTAACTTTCCTATAATAATACAATGTAGGTGTTTTTACCAACAAGTACGTCATTACAAGATGTCTGAATAATTAACAACTTTAATTGTGAAATGGATTGTTGACTCAATTTCTGTATTGTATTCATTAAATGACAGAGTTTCCATGACACTATATTCTGAAGTGAGGGAGTATGCAATCCATCCTATTTTACAACGACAAATGATGCATATCACTTTTTTCACAATTACAGAGTTTGAATTTTACTTTTATTAGAAATGACAGATTTGGCATTACGTGTTTTTCCACTTAATACTTTTACATATGTGGGTCTTTTTTATTTAATTTGATTATTTTCACTTTTCTACTGAAATGTATTCTAGATTAGCTGTAGGTTTTGTATGACACGCAGAAGTTGGAAATTTTTGGGAGTGCAAAATATATGTTTCCAAACCCGAATGCAAGATCCACTTGGTTGTCCAGAGCGAGGTTTTGGATACATCTAGCTTTCAAATCGGCCCGTGTTAATTCCATTCCGCATCCGTTACAGGAAAGCGAGATATTCAAGACTTGGTTGAACATATTTTCGTCCTTTTCATTTAAGATAGTGTCTTGTAAATTGATTACTATATAGCTCCCTGATGCTCATCTTCAAATATTATTCAAAATGTTTTTGGAATACTTTAAATAATCATGTATTTCGAAAATTCTTTAACGATCGAATATTGTATGAGATCGGGAACACAATCAAAACATTAATAATATAAAACAGTTTAAAATGGATATACACCAATATTTTAGGAAGAATATACTTTTAACAATAATTTACAAACAGCAGAGTAGTTGAAAATAGTTTGAATATCAGCGAGTAGTGGATCTAAACTTTTGTTGTTCTACGAAGGTTCAAAGTACTTTGTTTACTTTTAAGGGCGTTTTTTTTCGATTCCATTTATGTTTAAATCATTACCGCTCTGATGTTTTCTTTATGTGTTTCTGTTGGAACCTTGAGCGAGTTTACGTCCATCAATAAATGAATGGACACGTTGTTCCAAAAGTGCCAGAATAGTTCCAACAAAAACGTATTATTTCCCAGGAAAAGAGGTAGGATAACAATCGTCTACCAAAGGCTGCCGTTTAAAACGTTTACAAACCCTATTGCAGGTAATATTGCGAGGCTGACGAGGTTAACGGCTTCCACGCCGACCGATGGAACATACTTGTTGTATATGTGTTGTAGGTTCAATGTTAGAGTATGGGTCACAGCGCAAGTAACTGTAATTGCGCAAATGTATTCAAAACTTACAACTTGATAACATTTTGATATCTGGTGATAAGGATAATAAATTTAATTTGGTAATGTGTTTTAAAATATTTTCGATTTTTCTTAATTGGATTTGTTTTATAAAACATCTGAATTTTATCATACGAAGTTATGAGGATATCTGCAGACGATTAACCCCAGATATATATCAGGCTCAATAATGACCTTGTGATACGAGATGTTAATTCAAACAATATTTATTTTACGAACATACCTTGAAACAACACAAAGTATACACAAATTATTGTTGTTGATTGAGGCGATAGCTGAAAGTAATTTGTTCTACCTCTTTCGTTAAGGATGCGATTGAATCAATTCTGATGTATAATTGTAAAGTACTGTTTAAAAAGTCATGAAACAACCTGATGAATAATTTCTTATACATTGACGATGTTTCAGTACTAGGTACCAAAATATCAGTCTGAATGATTAGCATTCATCGATTATCTCTTGTTTTAGGGATCTTTATCGATCACCTCTTGTTTTAGGGATCTTGATCGATAGCCTCTTGTTTAAGGGATCTTGCCTACGGCGGATAAAACGAATGTGGCAAAACAAATGACGCATCAAATAGACATCACAAACACCGATTGAGACGCTGTTAAGAACAAGGAGTGACCACCTGAATTTGCATGCAACATTTGCACTCGCTCATTTAAGTTGTTTCAACGTGTTATTTCCTGATGTGCACTAGTTGAGGACATCGTAAATGCTTCCTCGACAGAGGAAATGTAATATGAGCTTGAGCGTCTAGAGAGACTTCGCGCTGTTGCCAGAACAACGTCTCCAAATTATCCTTTACGTGATGGCTGATTTCTGCTTTTTCTTTTTTTCGCCGTTTCGACATTTTAATTTCGTTTATTCACCAAAGATCAGACGGTTAGACAACAGTTGAACACGCCACTCTTACCACTGCACCAATGAACAATTGTATCAACTAAATAATAAAATAAAAGAGATTCGTATTTTTAATTTCCATCCCTTGTTTACTACTTGTTTCGTTCTAAAAATAGTCGAAACTGCATAATTTTACGAAATTAAGAGTGCTTGCAATTTTATGGGCAATAACGAATATATCTTAGATGCTTCAGGGCAATTCATTAGTGTAAGCAGGGCACAAGTAACACGCTTACGCTTATGAATGCAATGTAACTAAATCAAGATTCATCAACAGAATCCCATCCCAAGTAACGATGCAAATGCACTGAAACACGTTCATTAAAATGATTCATTCAGATCAGATTAAAAAAACTTATTCCGAAACAGTAACATAATATATCACTTTTACTTTTGTGCAATGTTCTTTAAAATAAACAGTTCTCATGGTACATGATTATATTGCTAAATCCAGTTCCGTTACACGATATAATTGTTAAAATCAACTAGTTGCTTATGCTACATAATACTATTCTTAAGTTCAATAAAGTCACAAAATAATATTTTTAGAATAAACTAAGCGTTTACGCAACGCGAGCATTGGAGTGCTTACGTTACATAATAGCATTGTTAAATTGAACAATAAAGCAAATTCTCGAACCAAAAACTCAAATATCAAACAAACAATTCAATAAAGGCATGATTTAAAAAATAAAATAAATAACTACAATATAGTGCAGATTAAAAATCAATAAGTTTAAAAACGCATGACGAGGTTTGGACTAGTGTATATGTTATCATAATGAATAATTCATCTTAACTCCTTTTTATAGAAATTGAAATTGGAGGTATTTTGTTATAAATATGAAATTTAAAGGCGCTTTTATTCAAACTTCGTTGTTTCGGCAAAACTATCAAAGTAATTAAGAATGGCTTAATATGTACTCCTACAATAGTATTAAGCACAACAAGTCAATACATATTTCACCTGTGAATGATAAATATTCTGTCGGTGCAACAGATGCCGACTCCTCCACCAAGGTATAAAATAAGCACCTATGGTGCACAAACTACTTACGAATCCGCAGTTTTCATACATCTAATTCAAAAACAATATGCATTGCAATTTGGGGCATTAATCATTGTGATAGACAAATTAAACAACCCTTAGTTCTGGAGGGTAAACATCTTTAATTGATTAATGTGCATTTTATTGTTAATACTTCTTTGATTGTCTATTGAGGTATGCTATAAGATCTATTTTTGTGATGACGCTACTTCAAAGTACAGCCTAACATTTTACTGAGTTTCTAGCGTTGTGCTGTTAACATATGTCAACGGTTATCTCGTCTAAAAGTGTTCACTCGCAATGTGATTGAGCAATCATCTTAATTTATTTTATGCTTACTTACAACGGTTCTAATATTTTCGTTTCGTTTTATAATCAATTGAATGTTGATTATCAAGAAGATCTTGAAGTACAAATGTACAAGGACCGCTGTTTTCGAATCTATATTAAACCTATATCCCATATTTCCCGTTATGGAAGCTTGTTTTGACGTCGTGCAGTAACGCCACATCGCTCATCGTTTTTCTAAACTAAAAATCTCAGATTCTACAAGACAATAGCATTTGATCACATTTGTTCAAATGCAATCATGTCATTACCAAAATGTTTGCGAAACACTTTGTTCGGATTACGCGACGTGTTTAGTGTCATAATGGCGAAGCCAAAGGTAGGTAACTAGTCGTCAAGGAAAACATCGGAGTCAATATAACAGATAGATAATGAGACTCCTAGTGAACAGGCACGTGTCCTAGTGAGCCTCATTTTTGTAATGCGCACTTGTTACAGATTAAGATATCACGAGGAAAGAAATTTATTCTAGAAACAGCAGGTCTACATAAACAAGTTTAAAGTGAATGTCTCAAAACCCCAACTGTAACGTGTGAATGTACGTGTAGCTTCTTGTTCTGGTACTCCTCGTGTCTTGTTTCTCTACCTCCCTTTCATTACTATATGGCTATTAGCATTATCTAAACAAAATCATGATCATTTCATATAGTATTTTTATAATTTAGTTTCATATATTTGGGCCACATAGTAGAGCAAACTAAATTTAAAGGTAATTGTTTTATTTTATTTATATTTTACTTATTCAAACAGTTCTATTTACGTATATTCCATTGGTAAACACGAAATAAACGTTCACTTGGTTTTATTTTTGATCATAATGAACTCGGAATAGGCTAATATGATTATTAAAAACGTATATTCGAAGAAAGAAAACATAAAAAGAAAAGAAGTCAGTGATCTAAACAGTTATAACTGTAAAGTAAGTACATAAACAGAGAAAAATAACAACAAGTTAAGATTATTGCGAAACACTTCGTCAGTCAAGTATGTTTACATTGCAAATTGCACGATCATTTATTTATGAGAGCATCACTTAGCGTAAATATAAAAGTTTAAATGGCAATAAAAATGCAGCCTGCTACACCTATAATTACACGCACACTTCGTTTTTCGTAACCTATCTAATGACAACATGACAGCATCTAAAACAGAGAAAAATTATAAGTGTGAATTCTTTACAAAATGATATCGAAAAATACATTATGATGTGGGGTTTTGAGGAATGTTTTATAATTTAATTTGTAAAGGACCCTTATTTAACAAACTCTTGGTTTAATTAATCAAACCACTTTTCTTTTTATTTCTTTGACAATATACATAAGGAATGTGATTGACAGGTCAACAACCTTCACTATCAATAGAATTGAAGTCTGGTAACAGGGCCAAGAACCATAATAAAAATAATCTCCGCGACAGCGTTACTTCTCCCAGAACACCAAAATCATTGCGTATCTGTCATTGAAAGGACCTTGTTCATTAAATGCCATTTGTTTTAAGCACTAAGGATGCTAACTCCTTATCTCGTCCAATTCAACAAGACAAAATGTCAGAAAATCATGGAATAATAACCTAAAAGTCTTATCCGATTTGCACACAGCTTGCACAAATGTTTTAATCGGGATCTAGAAATGTTGATAATTTCCTGTCGACATTAATAGTATAATTTTAGAAATCAATTTTAAAACACTAAATATCATTTGATTGATCGGTTTTTTCCAAGCTTACACAATGCCTTACCGTTACTAGATTTGCCGTAGGGATATGCACTAGGAGCAGACAAGATATATAGTAGATGCACACGGCATTAGTTGTAGGTGTATCATAACATATATCGTTCAAACAAGTGTATGCGTGTGTTATTTGTACGTTTGGTGTCCGTCGATCTGTGTCTAATAGCTTTGTACTTTTAAAATATAGTTAAGTTTGTTGTTGTGAACTCTTGACTTGTCCCTGTTTTTTTTGTCATTGTTTTACTAATGGTAGTCACCACTCATATTTTAGAATGCACGAGGGATAGTTGATTGGTTTAAAACATCGAGCGAGCACCGAGAGTATTATGTTTATGAATGGCGTAACAATGGATGTAAATACCAACTCTCAGTACTGCGGGTACTGATGGAATGACGTCAGTTATAGTTTGTAACAAGTACGTTTAAACGCACTAAGTCACAGCTATGACTGTGATAATGAAACAACAAGCGGGATTTTACTGTGTTCATATGACACTGTGATATCATACATATCTCACTAATCAAATCCAATACACAATAAGAAAGCATATGAAATAAACATGTTTTTTGCCAACAAACAAATAACAACAGAGAAGAGATAAATATCAGAATACAACAACCTTTCTTTGCTTTTATGATTATGTGGATAGTTATTACGTTCAAACTTATGACTTAAAAACAATTTTTGGTGGCATTCTAATTAACATCCAAATAAATTCAATGCAGGTTTGAGGAAAACCAAAATCACAAGTCTATTGAGCAGCGAATGGTGAGGAACGATTTAGAAACTGAGCAGACAATGAACTAAATTAGTGAAAATGGCCGTTGGTGACTCCGAAAAGGTGGGTATTTGCGTGCCACATGATATAACAATGTCCAGAAAGCATGCAAGTCGCTCCGGGTTGTAATAATATGTCCCAAAACAGTATTATTATTTTCCTAAATAGGAGGAGAAGTTTACTTCGGTTCTACGTTAAATGTTAGTGAATAGTTTCGTTCTTTAGCATCAAGACGAGATGCTCTACCTACTGCATGTTGATTTCTTTCGTTTTGATGGTACATCAGTTTGTCTGATCATTGTCCGTAAATGTCGTTTTTGTGGAGATATATTTTAACACATAAATACTATAGTTCAATTAAAATGTCTCGCATCGTGCAATAATTGTGTAATTCAAACCTACACATTCAAAGACTTGTTACGTAATTGTGTGATTTCCAACATTGGTTTATTCGATTTCAATATATAAGAGTAGACATGGTACTATAAATTGTGATATTGAGTTACATGTTCGTATTATGCAATATGACTGTACAACGTGCGATAAGGTATTCAAGACAAAATAAACTACAGACACAAGCCCAGTCCTGAAATATAGCCAATATATATTAAAGAAACTATGATCAGTGCCAAATAAACACCAGCGAAGTAACACAACTCTTAAAGACAAAAAGTATGAAAGTGTATGAAAAATAACCAAATATAAGAACTCTTTGAGGATTTAAACTAGTTTGTGAATGCTTAACCGAAGCTTGTCCTAATATCAAATTTTATCAGAAAATAATTGAAAAGTAAGGGTGCAAACAACAACGTTAAAACAAAAATCATAAAAGTCACAGAACAATGCACACTGATGCAAACGTGCTTGATAATAATAGTTATCATTGTATTATACACTGTTTATTCATATTGGGGTACCGTCTTGAAACTGATGTACTGGAGTAGCTTTTCTACTTTTGGTAGAAGTAAAAAACACACGAAATAATGTGTTGTTAGTTTGGTAAGTATTTTACTGATTTTACTTATTTTTTGAACAGTAGATGAATACTTAAGTGGTTGTAACTGTGTTCCATGTTTCATTATGACTTCCCAGTTGAAAGGTTAAGATATTAAACACATTTAAAGTAGCATGTCAATTATAATTCAGACAGTTTCATCGAGAAACCGTATAAAAATGCACCAGATAAAAACATAATTATGTAAAAAAAACATGCATGTATACAATATGAATAACGGTACAATTACTATTGGTACCTAACCCATTCAAATATTATGTTTATTATCAACGTCCTGGAATACGTTTGTTTTGTTGTAGAAGTTGTTCATGCCAAACATTTTAGATCGGTTTTCAGCGGCGTATTTGAAATTGAATAGGACTATATGAACGGTAGATATCAATTTATCCATCGGAATGATTAACTACAAGTGTTATAATATTTTTACTTAGGTGTCCTTTTTATGCTGGTATTATCGGTATGATATGACAGGGTTTTTTTCTGACCCTTGGCCACTTAATCTCGACGAACACGTGTATTCACAGCGACATCGACGTAATAAAGGTCATTAGAAAAGTGTCCTGTCGTAATATTCAATTTACTATTTTCCCCGTTTGGTTGAATCAATATTTTAACGTTCTACTCGTAGTTTCAAACAAAGCAACCGCACTTTGCTTTTGCACGATATATCCTGGCATTTTAATCCAGAAAATATCGTCATTTATCTATCGTAATAATGATGAGGTGATTTTTATATAAGCACTTAGTACATTTTGCTTTTGTTTTCCTCCTGAAACAAGATATAAATGATATTTGTTGATTTCAGTGTATGATCGTATTTCATTTCACAAGTGTCATAGAAAATCATATTTTCAAAGGGGCAAAGCCACAAGTGAAAATATAGTTTTTCTTTGAACACGAGTGAAATGAAATACGATCCTCAGACTGAAATCAACAAACAATAATCAGTTTTTATGCTTATTTTCCGACTCAAACACAAAGTAAAATTGCTGAGATTAAACAGCCTGATAAAATCGTTGCGTTAAATATGCAAAAACATGTTCATCTTTAGAAATATACAGTCTCAAAAACACCCACCTCACAGCCTGTACAAACACTTCCACTGGATCTGACGAAATGTGTGTTTTCTCTTTAGACTCTAATATGGATTGTGAATAATGATAAATATAGACTACAGTGACACACCCGGTAGCCAAATATTTAAAAAATATCGCTTTTCAGTGGCACAAATGTCACAAATGTCAGGCACAAGAGCAGGGGGTCCAACGTGTTTTGTGTTTTCGAATTTTAAGTGAGGGAAATGTGTGGCGCGGAATAAAATGGCGGTTTTCGAAGAGATTTTAGTGTTTTGGGGGATATTTTCACCTGGTTAGTACACACGCTTATTCTGATTCTGCATTACACAAAAACTGCATAAATCTTCCTCGCCGAGCATAAAAGGTGTTCAAACATAGAAAAATAGGCCGTATAGTGCCCATGTAAGTACACTAACCGTCGAAAAGAAAGAATTGCAAAAAATCAATGAAAAATAGCTAGAATAGGTACATTAATGGTGCACTCTGACTAAAAACACAGTCTCAAGTAACGCAATTTTCTATTTTTACTTTGTAAACAAGCAATCGTTCAGTTTATACATTCAATTACTTTTGTTAATGCCTCAAGAAACGTGTGGCCTCCGGGTAGGCGTATATATAATGCGAGAAAGGTGATAAAACTTACTTTCCGGGTAAACATATCCTCCAAAACACCAAAATCTCTTCGAACTCCGCCATTTTAGTCCGCATCACACATTTCCCTCACTTAAAATTCGCAAAACACAAAACACGTTGGACCCTCTGAAGAGGCGCTGAACGAGATATAGTTCATTCTGCTTATATCCCAACGTGATAGGTGCCCAGCTTATGTTTGCGTGTATGAGTGTTAATCGTTTTCTCCCTTTCGATTGTACATTCCAGATTTAATACGCGAAATTCAATGCCTTTAAGGGGGGCTGTAAATTTGGTATTATTTGTGATATATTTACATTCTTAAGAGTGTTTCGACGTTGAAATAAATAAGCTGCTTAAGCTTGTTACGTTAAAGACCTTTTGATAAATTGTTGTCTAATATTTTTTTCTGTCGTTTACATCACCAATTATGCCGCTTACGAAGTGTCCGTACAGACTCATTCGTATGTTTATATTATTCTTAAGGCGAAACCATCGCGCATGCCGATTCCAAAAAGATGTCAACTTAAATAAGCACACGTGTGTTTCGTCAACAAGAGGTTTGTCTACATATACCCAACGTCTCCTCTTGTCCGGATTTCTCGAAAAGTCTTAATCATATTAGGTTTACGTTCTGATTTAATTAATCCAAATAACATGCTCATTTTTTTACCTTTTAAAAAAGGAAGTTTATCATGATAACCTTTAAAATAATTTAAAGGGAAGTCTACCACTTTAAAACTAAACACCCATTGGTCAAATATTCAAAAATAAGCCCTGTTAATTAGAACAAGGGAAGTAATGAGAAACACAAATGTATAACACCACTAACACAAATACAAATACCATAAAACAGACCGCACACTCATCAAAAGAGCTATATCGATAAATTATACGATTACTACCTTGGAACGGTCAGTAAAACACGAGTTTATTTAGACATGAGAGGATACTACCTTGGAACGGTCAGTGAAACACGAGTTTACTTAGACATGAGAGTATACCACCTTGGAACGGTCAGTGAAACACGAGTTAACTTAGACATGAGAGTATACCACCTTGGAACGGTCAGTGAAACACGAGTTTGCTTAGATATGAGAGTATACCACCTTGGAACGATCAATGAAACACGAGTTTACGTAGACATGAGAGTATACCACCTTGGAGCGATCAGTGAAACACGAGTTTACTTAGACATGAGAGTATACCACCTTGGAGCGATCAGTGAAACACGAGTTTACTTAAACATGAGAGTATACAACCTTGGAACGGTCAGTCAAACACACGTTTACTTAGACATGAGAGTTTACTACCTGGGAATGGTCAGTCAAACACGCGTTTACTTAGGCAAGAGAGTATACCACCCTGAAACGGTCAGTGAAACACGAGTTTACTTAGACATGAGATTATACTACCTTGGAACGGTCAGTCAAACACACGTTTACTTAGACAAGAGAGTATATCACCTTGGAACGGTCAGTGAAACACGAATTAACTTAGACATGAGAGTACTGGGGATTAGACTAGTTAGCATGGCCTTTACCTCACACGTGTCACAACATTTATCAATAATTACAAAAACAAAAGGCTCATCAGAGCAAGCATCAACTTGAAAACAATGAAGGATAAAGTAGAAAAACAACAACATAAAAACTGATCAGCTATTTGCAAGTATTCAACGATCGGATACGAATATCACCTTTAAATGAATGGAGCAACCGTGATAACTCTTGAAAGGTATAAGAAAGTCACTAAAGGACACCCATTTGACATAGGTCGCCGAAGCAAGGTTTGAAATGAGGAAATATCACATATTTACAAACAATACAAATATTGATCTTAGCTTAATCCTGAAAAAAAAAAACGTAAATTTGTTAGAGAAATAAAGGCCAGGAACCAGTTTTGAAATGTCATTATTAATTTAGTTAAAAATCGAAATCAAACACCGGGTTGTTAGTTGATTTAAAAATAAATATTGAAAGTATTTAAATCAAGTGAGTGATTATTTTCCCGTTTGTAGTTGCTTTCCATATTGCATTCTGATTTTCAGCGTTAAAGGTTAAAATGTAGAAGTTTTAAAGCATCCACTTACGTATTCAAGTTGTTTCTATGAATAATAAAAGCGAAAACGCATCAGATAACAATAAAAGATTATGTCATGTATGCATTTATTTTTTTTAAAAGATGAACACCGACATATTTAACATCGGTTTTTGTTTATAATAAATAAATAAATCATGAAACTATTATATTTGTTAAAAGTTTTGTTCTATTCCAAAATTCTTAGGTTGAGTAAAACCATGTGTTTGTAATAACATACGAGGGTTGATCCAGAATTCCGTGGATTTTTTTAATAATTCAAATCGTTGCACATAGAAAATAGAAAAGTAACATGCAATACATAAAACATATCTGGTATAATTCCTGGGATTTTCAGAACAATACATAATTTATTTGCTAAATTACAATGCATTTATGACATATGGTTAAACCCGACCGGCGCAGTCCAATGACGTTAGTGACATTGCGCTTATAAAGCATCACATTTTTTCGAAGTATTTCCCACCAACACTGACACACACTGACACACTTTTCATGGCCCGTAATCCACTGCGTATAAATAATTGAATACCACTCTATAGAAAGCGTGGATATCGGATATCGTATTATGCACATTAACTTGCAGTTGATGGAATAAATTAAAACAATATCCTCTAAGCTGACTATTGATTTCTGGGAATACCTGCACAATCCATTGGCGCCAGACGCATGTTACATCACGACTGTCAAACGGCGATCCCCTTTGATGGTGTTCTTCACCGACGTCACTAACGTCGTGCCCCTCGTCTTCTTCCGTCCTCTTCCTTTATCGTCTTCTATGGAATCTCGCCCTTCTTTAAAACATTGATGCCAGTTGAATACTAATGAACGACACACAGGTTGCTTCATTTTCATCTTGGCAATCATTTTCATAGTCTGTGTTGGTTTTTTCCCAAATGGAACGAAAAACTTTTACCGCTCGCGCTTCTACAAAATGTGTATTTCAGACTGTGCTTGTAATCAACTCAGGAAATTTGAACAGTATATTAGTATGACGTCAGTATAACGTCAGCGTAATATGTGACGAAATTTCGTAGATAAACATGGAAGAAAAGCGTGTTGTGAAAGATACATAAAAAAATTGTAAACGTAGATTCTAGACGGTGCGCCGACCGTGCGTTACTGTTATTTTAAAACCCGTAATTTTCCAAACTCATAAAATTTTCAGACCTAAAATTCATATCGTCTATGCAGAACACTTTGAATAAGATATTCATGATTTTTTAAATGATTTAGACGATAAATATAGAAAATATGTAAGAAGTCCACGTAATTCTTGATCAGCCCTCGTAAGCATACAGGAACTATAGACAAATGACTCGGAAAACTCCGAAATCATTAATTCTTAGTTGGAGTATTTTGCGTAAAATCTAAATCATTAGAAAAAAGCGAGCCTTTCCCAGTCATACAAAATGTACCTATGAACCGTATATGTTATAAATGTTTTAGAGTGTTACCCGTTTTAAGCATGCAGGAAACCATATAAGGACGACTTTTCTGTAATATACGCTTCTTGATGGATTGCATTGTCTTAAAATGAAGGTTATAAAATGTAGGTTTTAATCTAAATATGAATATAATAGTTTGCCACTTAATTGTTTTCAACAGTACAGAAAAGCATATGCATACAAATGATTGAGGAGAATGCCAAAGGCTTACATGCAACCCATTTCCGTGCTATAAACTATCGTATGAATTTATATAATATGTTTAAAACGGTAAGCATAGTTATAATCTTGCTTAAAACATATTACAAATGAGCAATCATGACAGGGACGTAATATCAGTATAGAAAGATACTTAATACTATTTTCAGTTACAGTATCAAATTAAAAAAACTATCTCAGATTATCATGTTACACGTTTGAGTATATTGAAGCTTTACAGTATTTTTATGGTAACGCATCGATGATTGATTTTGAAGTAAAATAAATGAGCAATTTATGATCGACGATGAAATGTTAAAACAGGACATGAATATTCAGCGGTAGATTGCCCTGGACCAGTAGATTGACCGTACTGAATTTGGGTAAAATGGTCAAGGTTAACAGGCGTGTGGAAAATGTCCAAACACCTAACTTGAAAAAGCACCCTGCCCTTGACAAGTAGACAACCCGTATCATTTTAAGTCCCTAAAATATTCGCATTATAACTTTATCGGTTTGACCTAGAGCCAAGAGGCTTCGGTGGAGGGCTTCCCTTGACCAGAATATGGCATGTTATATTCGGGGTCAGTATGTCAAGTCTTATCTGAATGAATAGCTTTGTTTACTCAATATCATGAGCAGGGCTGACAAAGGTCCATGCACTTTCAGTGGTAGGTAGCCATT
This sequence comes from Mya arenaria, assembly GCF_026914265.1. Taxonomy (NCBI): domain Eukaryota; kingdom Metazoa; phylum Mollusca; class Bivalvia; order Myida; family Myidae; genus Mya; species Mya arenaria. Next base: position 6,088,188 of record NC_069129.1, read on the forward strand.
GCTTGTTTAAGGTGGGACAAACGTCATGGTCAGTAGTCAGTAGTATGAAATCTTTATCAAAACATTGTAAAACCAATTGTAAGTTTCAAAGCATTTTTTCTTGAGGCACCGTTAACGTTATTTAATCATCCAATTGTTTCGAGCATGTTTCATAGTTTTACAGGCGACTGTAGTGCCTACTTTGATGTGAGACAAGCTATTTACAATTCCAATTGCCATTGCCACTTGTACGCCAAGTTTAAGATAAAAGTTATATACAAAGAAATGTTAGCCTTCAAACATGTTCAGCTTATTCTTTCTCATCACGAAGACAAATTGATATAATACCAATCCTTATTTCAGCTCTTAAGTCATAAACAGAAGATGATCGTATCAGTAGCATACGGCATGAACATTATACAATTAACTTATTAGAGAAATTATGCTGGCTTTGATAAGTAAATGTACACAAGAAGTGAATGCATTCATTCGAACGCTTTAGCGTATGCTTTATAATTAAAGATTATTAATACACAGACACATTATTATTTCAACTGAGTGGTACTATTTGTGAATATCCCATGCGATATTTGTAGCAAATAGTTTAAACGTCGTTATTTATTTGCAACATTATACTGTATGCATAATTGTGCTTGAAGTATTACACATAAGGAAAAAATTGAAAACAGGGTTCTCAAAAAGTTTCAGTCAGACTGTTTTGAATAGAAAAGTAACCAGCAACTTATTATTCTACTTAAAAACTACTAATATTCTTAAACCTAAACTGGCCCAATTACCATTGAAAAGTCCATTTTGGCCGGCAGCCAGAGAACACTGGAATACATATGAAAATATGCCAGTATCATCCCTGTGCTGGATCTTGAAAGCCTCTATACTTCTGCGAGGGGAACAGCCTGCGTATACTTTCTACCGCACAGGAAGGCAGGGCCACGCTAAATCTCATTTCAAAGGAAACCCCAACATTATCTGACTGTCTGCAACACAATTTGATTTGCTTTAGTTAACATTGACTATGAAACTACTGTTAATCAAGAGAAATGTTCTATGATATAAATTCAGGCAGATACCTTTTCTGTTGCAGCAATACATTCACAATTTAACGAAAGATTGCAGTTTCCATGTGATAACAATACTTAAAAGAAACATATTTTTACAAAACTGAAGTAACAGCGAAAGTTCTGCACTTACATTTTTGAAGATTGTTTAATATCTGACTTACTAACTGTCTGCCTGATGAGGTTGTTCATATTGTTGGAATGCTGTCGCCAGGACGTATAAAGCTAGGCATGAATCCCGGATGTCTCCCCTCACCTCTAATACTCACAACTGAGCTAACGGGCAGCTGGTTCTTACCCGACACACGTCAACTTTCAGAAGACATCAACAAATGGTTTTATTTTAACTATAAAATATTAAATTATTCACCTCGAATATGTCAAAGTTTACAGGTAGTCACTACCGGTAGTAGTCAATATTGTATCAATTCTGGTTGGTTGCTTTATTTTGCGATAGTTTTGGTGCAAATATTTCCGCGCTAAAATATTCCTTCAATCCTTGTTTGTCGTGCCTGACAGTTGTCTTTTGAAATAAGTTGTAAAAGAAACTAACGGTGAAAATTTTCCATTTATGTGCAGTGCCTTTGCTGATCTGATAAGGGGAATTAGATCACGTCATCCTAATATTCGTGTCATAGTGTCGTCAGTGCTCGGCCGGTTGATGATGCGAAGTCTAAAAACGTCATTCATGGTTTAAATTCATACTAGGAAAAGGTCATGGCTAAAGACTTATTTTTTATTTATCAGATCGTATAGACCATTTTGTTATAAACAAGAAATTAAAAAAAAAACATTTTTATACTGGTTTAGATGGAGGTCTGCATTTAAATTTTGAGGGTATAAATCGTTTGAGAAATTTGTTGTTGTGTTTTCTCCTTATTGTCAATATATATGCTTATATATATATTTGAATTTCTACTTATTTATATAGTGAGGTGATTGTGGTTTTGTGTTGATTTTGCATGTTTTATTGTCCGGTATTAGTTAAATTGATGGTTATTTGGATTTTGTTGAGTTTGGCTTTGGTTTGGCGGATTTATATGTTTCTGGTTATTTAATATTAAAATGTTTAACTATATACTTTTAAGGCACGACAAGTGATGCTGTTTATTTTCTTTCCTATATCAACGGTTAAGAGAGTTAGCGCACTCATGTTACATAGAAGAGCCGATATAAATAATAATAATAATAAACCATTCTTATACTATTTACTATTTTTGAAACCTATGCAGCCTGCTTCAACTGTATGGTCATAGGTTGTACGGAAAAAAAAAAACATTCAACTGTTCAAACTCGACCTGGTATGGAACAGCTTGTGCCTTGTTCTTACTATTAGAACTTTGATCATTATCGCTGGAATATGACTCATACAATGGCATTTTGTCAAACTATGTATTTTCTTCCGTATCCGACATATATACGAGAACATTTTGAGACGCCACGATCCCGATACTTTTGTTCTTTTTTTAACGGAAATATTTCCGTGAAGGTGTAATAAAATCGTGCTTTTAAGCAAACAATCAAGTATACAGTCAATAATTTTCAGAAGTGAAGAGAACAACCTTTACGATTAGTCACTCTCGTTTCATATTTGTTTACTTCATAAGGTTAATAATTGGGACCTTTAATGACAGTATTGTTTTCTGACGCCGACTCCGTTTAAACTACTCCAGCTTAATGATGGAGCGAGATTTTACTTAATCCCTGCTTTGAATTTGATAGAAAGGTAGATGTAGAAACTGTTTATGTTGTAAAAATGTATTCGCATGAGCAAAAACACGAAGGAGACCAAACCGAAATCGGCTGTTTAGCTGTTCATGGTGTTCAGTGGCGTCAACCTTGTCCATGAACTGGTGTCATTAGACTTAGCACTGCATAGTCCAGAACTAAGTTTCAAAATACCATGTGGTGCGGCATAATGTGATGAAGTGATCCTATCGTTTATATTTAGCAGTCTGAATGGAAAGTATATAACAGATTACATTTACAATGCTACAATGTCAATCCCTATAGTTTGTTATACGCTTTCATCGTACTCATTATGAAGGTGAAAAAGTACTTCGCTTGTAGAGTAGTAGCAGTCTTTTTGTGCTTTTTTACTCCATATAAGATCACCAATATATGGTAAAAAAGGTCGCTCTTATTTTAAATTGACCTTTCCTAATTTTAGTAATACATTTCTTACAGTATGTGAAAACATCTCGGGCTTATTTATCTATGATGCCCTTTTTGTTGATTAACCGACACTTCAAGTGCACATCGTGATTTGTTTACTCACGCATTTCTTAATTGAAACATAATCTGAAAACCACAGTTCACTGTATATAGAACTTAAACACGTACGAAAACAAATACGGGAATATAATTGTACTTTACCATCGATACACCGTAAAGTACAGCTAATGGCGACTTATTTGAGCTCAAAGTGTATAAATAAGACGTTGATGCTAAACTTACTCTAAGTGTAGTCGGAGACAAGACGTAATGAGGTTGTTTTACTGTATTGTTGACGCATAGAATTGAATAGGAAACCTTACATGTCATAGAAATATTATCCATGCAGAGTAACTTGACCATAATTGGGAGTGCCAAAACAATAAAACATATTTACTTTACAATTGAAACTTGCCCAATAGTCGAACCTTTTAACCAGCTTCTCTCTAGAGACATACAAGTCAATACCAGGTAAATCTAAGACTAACTGAATGCATTCCTTTCATAGATCCTCAACAAACAAGCCAAGACTGTCAAAGATATAGAACATCTAAACAGTCAGTGGAAGTAAATGGTTTATTAATCGGGATACTATTTATGTTTTTGTGCTGTTTGAGAAAACGAAATTTATTGTTGGCGGTACAAGATGATCTGAACCAGCCGACCTTGATCACACTATAGCAAGTGTTATGGTCCATTCAGGCAGCAGATTGAGAACGCTAAAACTCCTCTTTTGCTATGTTTTAGTGCATACTACCATTAGAGTTTCAATAATTTAAGATTGTTTAAACCCTTGTATATAGTAAGTGTGGTGTTCCTTTTAGTTTCAGCTCTACAGAACGAATAAAAAGATGTCTATCTTATGTTTAAGGCCGTACATGAGTCAAAGTTACATGAAGCAATTTAGGTCTGGATGCCAAGAGCGTGCTCCTCATAAGCAATAACGTAAAATCAAAGAAATGAAGAATAAAATCACCACTTATACCAATACTGGTGACGCATACTTATGACAGTCTATATTTTAAATTGAACATCTGATTTGAAATGAAGTTTAACAAATATTAAAAGCTATTTACAAGTCATACGTATCCGTTTGATATTTAAATATAGGGCAATTGAAACCGCAGCGACACTCCTAGAAGCCAACAATTAAACAAAGGCCCTTTTTTAAGACAGAAACTGATGAACGAGAAACACACACAGTACAAACAACACAGACTGGAAAATCATCTTGAAGGGCACGAGTATAAGGCCAAAAATAATACTGCATAAGAGAGACACAACGTACAAACAAAACAGACCGACAGACCATTTTAAAGCCACATGTCTAATGTCTAGCAGAAAGTGTACGGGAATCACACAACGTTCAAACAACACAGACTGACATACCATTTTAAAGACACATGTCTAAGGTCAAGCAGAAACTGTACGGGAATCTATCAACGTTCAAACAACACAGAGTGACATACCATTTTAAAGACACAAGTCTAAGATTTAGCAGAAACTGGACGGGAAACATACAACGTACAAACAGCACAGACTGGTATACCACTTTAAAGACACAAGTCTAAGGCCTTACAAAACCTGATCAACGAGAAACACACAACGTACAAACAACACACACACATTAATTAAAGTATATATATATATATATATATATATATATATATATATATATATATATATATATATAGTATGATTGATATTAGGATGCTTTTCTGGTAACCTGTAAACGCGTATACGTCGAGACCGCAGGTCGAGACGGACACATGTTTACTCACCGAACGAGACGTGATGCAGGTCCCAAGAAAAGCGTTTTATCGTGAAATTTCATTTATTATATACCTGCCTTTTTGATTATTCCTTTTCATTTTACGGTTTCAAATTGTTTTAAATTTACCGCCATCTGTCAAATGTCAAAATATGCGATGGTTCGCGCGTATGAATGTGTTACGAAGTTTTGTGTATTGAATTCAAGGGAGGTTACTACAGCGAAACAAAGTCAGAAGTTACAGAATTCACTATACTTAGCAAAATAAGAGGGAAATATATTTTTCATCTTAGCCAATGTAACAAATTGCTAATACAAGAACAATTATTAAATGTCACAGCACAGAAAAAAAACTTACTTATGTTACGAGTATACACTAATCGTCATTTCCTGTAGACGTAACGCGGCCATTTTTAACAAAGTGAATATTCGTGGGATTTTTTGACGATCATTATATGCAGACTTGAGGGAAGTTCGTGAGTCAATCGCTATTTCTATCGATGACGCGATTTCGCCTTTTTCTTTGTATTGGCGAGCTGCTCATGTTTATGATAATGCTACAATTTATGAACTTCGAAATGGCAAACATTTAGTTGTTTACATAGATTTTAGATGTTCTCGGCTTCGTGCTTATCCTCATGTTGTTTTAAGAACCATGTTCCTGAATATTTACATGTTTCTGAAGCGTGAGTAAATTTAGATAATTTTATGTATTATGAATTTTATATAAAAAGTTTTACCAGTTTGATTGTCACGCTATTTTTAGCAACTCGAAAGGAGTTCCCAGACTACACAACGTACTCGAATGATACGGAATCAGACAACGAAAGTATAGTGATACGGATTTTTCATTACGATGTGCTGTATTTTCACTGTTGGATATGGAAAAGGAAATTGATAGGGATATAAATAAAATTTATATATTCTATGAGTTTCATAAATCTTTTCATGTTGTCAGACAGAATAATTGTATTGCTCTATAAAATATCTAGTAACTGTCAAAGACTTCCATCTGATAATGTCTATCTCATTGTCAGTTCCCTGTCTAGGTAAAGCTGTTTGAGACACAGCCACTGCCTAGTGGTTACACCTAAAGTTACTTCCCCGAAAATTTATGTTTCCTCTTGCTATCTCCAGCTGAAATCAATCGTCACCTGAACCGGCCTCTTTAAACCAGCATCTTTCTGAAACCGCCATCTGTCTCCCTCTTGCCTTCCATGCGCTATATATATTCGTATAATATCAGTACTTACAAACACAATTTTATTTCGTTCCGGTCTTTCATGGAAACAAGTTATATTGACATTAATGACAACGTTAATACTATCACTACAAAAGAAGAGTCAGTTGCTCGTGTTCGACCTGTAAATAGTCATTTTCCATTACAATGAACTTATAGCAGTTCCCTCAAAGTACAATTATTTACCTTACTTGTATTAACAATATATTACAAACGGTTCAAATCACCCAAATCTACTGCGATGAAAATGATCTCTGTGAATTAACAGAAAGCTTGGATTTCTAGGATGGATCGAGAAGACATATCTCAAGTGTTATTGTTTAGTTGTGACTCTTTTCAAATTGGAACACGTATCAATTGTTTAGTCCTAGATAGCCTAGCATTCTCGGTAAATACACAGAGTAAGGTTCACTTACTTTTTATTCACTTTTTTAATTTATAACTACGCACTACAAGAAAGCAGGAATATAACAGTATAAGAGACAAGAAAATTTATCGTCGGATTTAAGAAATTACAACACTAGCTCACAGAGCTATTTTCCGACAAAATGAGAATTAAAAAAACATATCAATAATGCAACACAGAGCCTGTGAGATGATATATGCATTCAAATAAGATTAAAAGTCAAATAGTATTAGCAAAGTAGTTATGACATTAAATAATATCATATTAAAAGATTATAAATTCATCGATTCGGACTAGGCGATTACAAGATGATGTGCTTATTTCGGAATTTAATATTGGAAATATAGTTTGACTGAAATAAAGCAAATGCAAAAAATATTGATACAAAAGCAGATTGTCAAATTCATACAGAAAGGAGCGCAAAGCACATGGTATAGCAGACTCATCTGAGGAAAATGTGACAAATGGAAATAGAATTGCACTTTCAGAAATAAATTAAATGTAGGGTACATAAACGGATGAGCATGCTTAAAATTACATGAATTGATGTTTAAGACAAGGGTTTATTAACCTCTAAGCATATTTTATAGCTAAGACATTTACAGATATACAATACTACCAAAGCAAAACAACATTTTATTAAGAGCAATAATCATGTAGTCTAATAGGAAGTAAAAACTACTTGAGAATGAAGATACATATGGCTCAACATATTAATTGGACAAGAAATACAACTGATATAATTTGAACAGGTAAAATAAAAGAAAATATTTTAAGCGGGAATGTAAAGCATTTGTAGCTTATAAAACTATGTACTGTGTTCTTTAAAACGACACATGGGACACTTGCATTTTGGTCCTGGCCAGGTGTTTATAAGTCTTTGGAGTTTTTTAAATGGTCTACTTCTCTAAACTCGTTTGGAAGGTTTGTACTACACCTTAGCATCCTCAAAAGGATAAGAGTTCTTGCCATATGTGGAAGTTCCATATTTAGGAATGTCAACTGTGTTTGCAAATCGGAAACTTTATGTAGGTGGTTTATTATTAATATAGTTTAACAAAATCATGTTAATATTCTGGTAAAATACCAAGAAAGCTTTTAAAAGTTTAATAGCAATTGTTTTAATCCTTCCAGCATGAAAGGTAGAGAACTGACAGCGATTTAATAGATCTTCATAAGATGAGCTAAAATCCTTATAGACTATTCTAAGGGCCGTGTATTGAAGTTTGTTTTGCTGTTCTTCCTAAAAAATGCAAAATGCTAGGTCTATAGTTATATGTGATCCGATGAAAAAGATTTGAAAATAAGAAGTCTGTTCTTTTCAGAGAGAAGTTTGCTTAACCTTTAGATAATGTTCAGTTGAGATCCCAATTTTCGGAACAGGTGTATATTTCACCATTTGATCACGCTTGAAAATAATTTTGGTTTGCTTGCATTTGATTAAAAGAGAACCAGTAAAGGTGTTGATTGCTTTTTGTTTCTTGTGTTGACTTTACTACATGTTCATTTTAGACCCGGTAAGAAATTGTGTTCCTATCATCCTAATTGTACAGATGGACATTGCTGGTTAATAGAATTGTGTCATTTATAAAGATGTTGAAGATCAGAGGCCAACGTATGGACCCCTGAGGTAAACCCAGATAATGTGTTAATATGTGCTTCTATGGTCGCATAATTAAACTATTTTTTTTCTTTCTGACAGAGTTATTTTTCCGTGGACCACATGATTCATCTATGATACAATAATGATGGAGTAATATGATGATGAGTTCGTGCGGAAGACAGAAAAAAGCAGAAGTTAAAGATAAAATGTAAAAGCTATCAAATACCAAACCTCATTTATGTCTTTTGTAAATGTCAATGCCTGTACTAAGAATTAAACTAAACGTACACATTATGTGCGTATAGTACATAAATAGTATTTTGACGGTAGATAAATTTCTGTCAGTCAACGTTTAATGACATGCTTTATTTATTGTAATCAACACTATTAAACTGAACTCAAACATATTCATTGAGTACACGAAAGGAAATAACCATCGATGCTTGCTTGTAACAACGCAGACTGTTTTATTTCAAAGGTCACACTATCTGATCGTTTCAAATATAAACATATGCCTAAATTGCAGTGTTTGGTGAGCTGTTTATTGGTTCACAAAGTCTTTGTTCTTGATTCTTAAGAAATTCCAGTACCAGGATTAGGTATTTTATGACATCGGCTGGTTAGAAAAAGACATGGAGTGATTTGGCATTTACCTTTAATGAGTATAATGATACAACTGACCAGTCGCCAATTGAATACATTAACTAAATGATATTGGATAATCAAACCATGAGTTTATTTTTATTTACAAAACGTAATCGCATTATTGTTCAACTGATTGTTTGAGTGACCACTTGGGACTAGTAATCAAAACTACACGGATAGGCCAAGTAGCCACACATTCAACGATGAGCCTGTTTTTAAAGGTACAATGCTAAGGCCTTGCTCACACTAAACGAGACACATACAACGTACCAAAAGACAGATAGACCACACAAACGAATAAAACATACATAAATAAATGTTAGGATAAACCGCTTGGATTGACTCAATGGAGATCTCGTCTTGTTTTGTTTATAATACCTCACATTTTAAATAATTCATTTCAAATAATGCAATAATAAAAACAGGGACTAGCACAGTCGTCGAACATTAAAAAACAAAACCTGTTTAGGGTCACAAGGCAAAGACAATGAAGACTCAAACAAACTAACATCACATATACAAATACAAACAACAAAAATGAACTTACACCACATGCGGAAATACAAACACCACAAACAAACCATACACTTATTAACATTGCTTTACCGTCAGATGATGGATTACCGCTTTTGAACTGTCAGTGAATACATAAAAACACCACGTTAAGGCACATGATCAACAACTACAACAAACACGAAACCTGCATTGTATTAACTACATACAGGGTTACTGCCACCCAGTGTCCAATTTTATCATACACCAATCCTTAATACAGAAATGAAAAAGATGAGGGTTATAGTATTCGCCCTATCTAATCTCTCTCCCTTGCTCTACATATTCTCCCTCTTCCCCAAACTCGCCATCAACTGACTTTTGTAATGCAATCTATTATTTCGAGTTTCTATACGGTTTCCTTTGTTTTGCTAAAAGCATCAACCCTGATAATTCAGTATCAGTGTTTAAGTCAATGTCATGCTTCACGACTCTTATAATATTTGCATATGTCTAAATTCGTTATTTAAGCATTTATCTTTAATTCATTTGCAAAGCAATGATGTATATATTTACTGTGACACTGTGAATTTAATAACTTGTGCATCTTCTTTCAGCCGAATCCTACATTATAAGTATTTGTATATCGCTACCATCCGTTGAACGTTTATTCGTGATTGAAAACGACCAATTTGATACCTTTCTTTCGGTAAGCGGATCCTTGCCAGTAATGGCTTTTACATCTCGAGAAAAATGTCGATGACAATCTTCTTACAGCTTGTGCAAATGTTTTAGCGTATTGTACAGAGATTCCAATTTCCGTTCAGAGTGTTAAATGAGCATATGAATAAATCATTCTATTTAGTGCGTTTGCCAAACTCAGTTTTACCGGAATTGAAACGTGCGTAGGCATTCATAATAAGTACGCCAGAAATAGAATCATAGATCATCCTCAGTCTTTTGGTTTGCTATAACTGGCAAATAGTCATAACTCATAAGTGAACCGTATGATTAAAGATAACATTAGTAACCCTTTAACTTTCCTATAATAATAAAATGTTGGCAAAAAAAATGTTTATAATTTTAAGGAATGTTTTATAAATTTAAATAAATATGTATTTGGAAATTAACAACTTATCGTTTATTACCGGTTATCCCGTTTTTCAAACGTTTTCTTGATCTTAAAAATGAATGTTCGAACATTTGCTTTCATACCAAACAAATTACAGACGAAAACAACTGTTCGAAAATAAATATAATTTCATATCATCGTTCAAATGTATTTTGAACTGTTTGCCGTTGTAACACGTAAACCGAGATTCCCGGAAAATGCACACTACAATTTACAGATAATCCGATATTTTTTACCCCACCCACGCCTCAAAATTTGTCAACAAACTAGCGTGGCATTCAATTTTTAACCTGGAAAACATACCTGCTTTCAAGCGAAACAGACTGGTCTCTGACAGCAAGATGACTGAATATTCATAAATCATGAAACACATGCAGTCTTAAGATGTTTATAATCCAGTGAGTATCCACATTTGTTTTGCTAACACATTTGACCTTCCAAATTTTCATTCATTAAATTGCGGCGTAGTAATTTGGTTCTGTATTCATGCCCCACTTAAAATAAAAGTGTTTTCGTTATTTTTGGAACATATGTGCACTTATAAAACTTCATTGATTACTGCGAATAATAAACTATAAGAATGAATAGCAGAGAACATTTTCTCAACAAGCCGGAAATGGAAAAAATGACAGCTATAATTTTGCGTGAGGGGCGCCCCGCGGGTAGCGGCGTAAATAACACCCTTTTCAAAAAAGTGGTCAATTAAGAAATAAAACTCCGAAAATAACCATAAAAGAAACAGAGAATTTGTTTATTTCAGTGTAAGATCGTGATCGTGATCATTGAAAGACTATATTTTCACTCGTGGCTTCGCCACTCGTAAAGATGTGTTTTTCTATGACAGTCGTGAAATAAAATACGATCTTACACTGAAATAAACAAACATCCTCTATGCATTGTACTTTATACTTATACATACGTGGACGTTTTTATTTGATTTGATTATTTTCACTTTTCTGCTGGAATATATTGAAGATAAGCTGTAGGTTTTGTATGACACGCCGAAGTTGCAAAATTCACATTTTATATGTATGTAGTAGAAGTCATAACAATACGTGGACGATAGTTAAATTATTCACCGAATGTTAAGAACATTATAATATTGATATCGATCCGAAAATATCTACAAGGATATCATGACCTATAATCATACAAACCGTGATTAAACTCAACATACAGCATTTGTCTACACCAATAGGATAGGTCCTAGTAGAATTGGAGATGTGGGCGTTATCAATAACTAGTTTGTTCATTATGTACAGTAGAACATTTACTATTTATTTACGAGTTATAAGTATTGTCAATGAGTGAGATTGCAAGAATTATGTTTCCAAACCCGAAAGCAAGATCCTCTTGGTAATCCAGAGCGAGGTTTTGGATCAATGTAGCTTTCACAACGACTCATGTTCATCCCCCGCCCCCTATGTTCCAGACAAAAAGTAATATTCAAGAACTGGGTTGTACCTATATTCGTGTTGGATAGTGTTTTGTAAATTGATAATTAGCTCCACGTTGCCCAACATCAAATATTACTCAAATATATTTTGGAATACTCATAATAATCATGTATTTCGGAGATTTTTTAACGATCGATTAATGAATGAAGTCGGGTATACAGTCTCAATTTTGATGATATGTAACAGTTTTAAATGGATGTACACATATATTCAAGTAAGAAAATGCCTTTACCAGAATTTCCTAACGTCAAAATCGTTTAAAATAGTTTGAGTTTCTGCGAGTTGTGGATTTTAACTTATTTAGTTCTACAAAGGTTCAAAATTGTATATACATGTTGGATATATTTTATGGGCGTTTTTCTTGATTCCATTTACGTCAAATCATTCACTCTCTTATGTTTTCTTTAAATGTTGCTGTTAGAAACCTTGAGCGATTTAACCTCCATCAATAATTCAATAGACACGTTGTTGCAAAAGTCCTAGAATAATCCCAAAAACGTGTCATTTCCCTGGAATAGAGGTGGGATAAAAATCGTCTATCAAAGGCTGTTGTTAAAAACGGATGTATCCAAACCCTATTGCAGGTTACATTACGAGACTAACGAGGTAAAGGGCTTCCAAACCGACCGGTGGAACATTCTTGTTGTATATGTATTGTAGAATCGATGTTAGACCATGGGCAATTTTAGTCATACTTCTTAGAAAAAATGCATCATTTCTATGTTTCTTGCTACTTGCTGCGTTCAATTATCCCGACATCCGGTGGGATTTGATCCACTTATTGGGTAAAACATAATCACTTAGACAATGAATATAACAATTATGAACCAATAAACATGATTTACTGCAGATACTGGATGTTTTCGACTACTGGGTTTGTCGCAGTAATTTTTATTACATGTTTTAAAGAGAAAAGCACTGACACTTACAGCGCAGAAACTGTAATTGCGCAAAGGTATTCAAAACTTACAACTTGATAACATTTAAATGTCTGGAGATAGGTGTGATAAATTTGATTTGGTAATGTGTTTAAAAATCTTTTCGATTAATCTTAATTGGATTTTTTTTATAAAACATCTCAATTGTATGATACGAAATTACGAGGAAATCTGCAGACGATTAACTCCATGTATAAAGCAGGCTCAATAATGAACTTGTGATATGAGAAGTTAATTTAAACAATACTTATTCACGAATATACCTTGGAACAAAACATAGTATACAAAAATAATTATTGTTGATTGAGAAGGCAATGGCTGAAAGTAAATTGTATTACCTCTTTCATTAAGGATGCGATTGAATCAATGCAGATGATTAATTATTAATTACTGTTTTAAATGTCATAAAACAACCTGATAAATAATTCATATATAGTGATTTGTGTCAGTACCAAAGAAAAAGTCAAAAGGATTAGCATTGATCGATAACATTTGTTTTAGGGATCTTGCCTGCGGCGGATAAAACGAATGTTGCAAAAACGAATGACGCATCAAATGGACATCACATTCACCGCTTGAAACGCTGATAAGAATAAGCAGTGACAAACTCACTTTGCCTGCAACATTTGAAATAGCTCTTGTAAGTTCTGTCAACGTGTCTTATGCGCACTAGTTGAGGTCATCGTACATGCTTCCTCGACAGAGGAAATGTCATATGAGTTTGAGAGTCTAGAGAAACTTCGCGCTGTTAACAACACAAAAGTCCCTCAAATTATCCTCTATGCGTTGCCCATTGCCACTAAACCGGGTTTATGTTTAAAAATTTTGCTACAGAGCATGTTTCTGTAGCTTTTTGCATATACAGTGTTTCTGCTTTTCTTGTTTTAGCTTTTTCGACATTTTAATTTCATTTATTCACCAAAGATCAGACGGTTGGAACACCCGCACTCGAAAACACTTAAACGACATAATCCAGATGAATTTTAGATATGCACTTTATCAGTTGATAGCCATTCATTAGATATTCGCTTTAGGGCGTTCTCTACCACAGAAATCATGAACAGTTATATCGACTAGATTATAAAATAAAAGTAAAATACATGCATTTACGTAATCAAGAGGTGCTTGCAAAGGTATGGGTAATAAAGGATATATCTTAGATGTTGCAGGCAATTCTTTAATGTAAGAAATGCACGGGTAACAAATTTACGCTTATGAATGCAATGTATCTAATCAGGATTCATGCATAGAATCTCGAATTAAATTATCTTCAGATCCCTCGTAGCGATGCACTGAATCACTTTTATTAAAATGAGTCGTTCAGATCAGATCGGATATTCATTTTGTTTCTAAAAAACCTTATTGTCAAAACAGTTACATATCACAGTATCAGTCTTTTATTTTTGTGCACTGTCCCTTAAATTAAACAGTCCTCATGTTACATGCTAATATTGCTAAATACAGTTACTTTACACGATACAATTGTAAATACCAACACGTTACTTAAGCTACATAATAATATTGTTAAGCTCAACAAAGTCACAAAATAATATTTTTAGAATAAACAAAGTTTTTACTCAACACGGTCATAGCAGTGCTTACGTTACAAAATAGCATTGCTAAATTGAGCAATAAATATTATAAATGAAATCCGACAATAAACAAATATTGACTTGACTTGACAGCGAAACCTCGAACCTAAAACTCAAATATCAAATAACCAATTTTATAAAGGCATCATTCAAAATAAAACTGTGTCTTTACAATTTAGTTCAGATTAAAGATCAAAAGGTTTAAAAACGCATGGCGAGGATGGGCCTACTGTTTATTTTATCTTTATCAATAATTCATTTTGACTCTTTTTTACAGAAATTGAAATTGGATTAATATAGGTATGTTGTTATATATTTGAAATTCGAAGGCGCTTTTATTCAAACTTTGTTGTTTGGGCAAAACCATCAAAGTAATTAAGAATGGCTTTTTATGTTCTTCTACATCAGTACACATCAAAACAAACCAATACATATGTTACCTGTTAATGATAAATATACAGTCGGTGCAACAGATGTCGACTCTTCCACCAAGGTAAAACATACGAACCTATGGTGCACAAACAACTAAAGAATCGGCATTTTTAATGCATCTATTTTTTCAAAAACAATTTGCGGCATTAATCTTTGTGCTTTGCAAATTAAACATCTCTTATTTTTGGAGGATTAACAGCTTGATTAATGTGTATTTTATTGATAATACTTCTTTGTTTAGCTATTGATGTATGCTTTAGGATTTATATTTGTGATAAGCGACTTCAAAGAACAGCCTGAGGTATTTGGCGTATGTTGTTAACATATGTCAACTGTTATCTCGTCTAAAAGTGTTCACTCGCAATGTGATCAATCATTCTATCTAAATTTCTTTTAAACTTATAACTTACAACGGTTCCAAAACTTTCGTTTCGTTTTATAATTAATGGAATGTTAATAATCAGCAGCCAATTGTATAAAAGTTGGTTAGGTTTAACCGCTGGTTAAAGTTGTCCAGCGGTTAACTTTAACCAAGTTGGCCATTTTATCCAAACCGTTTATCCGTTTGTATAAGGCAGAAAATGCGGCGGCTAAGTTAACCAACTTGGACAACTTTAACCTAACCAAAACTTCATAAAAATACCCACAATGCACTGGTAAACAAGGTTCCGGTCAGTGCGTGTTTACCGCATTTTTCTGTTAACATCGTAGACTTGTTTGGCATATACAACGACATTACGAAAAGGTTGTTGAATTTTAATGAAAAAAATACCCATCAAATCCATTACACATCCAATATCCATTAAGTAGCGTAAATATGTACCTATTATTTTAATATACACCAATATATAGGACTTATGGTGTACCTTTGAAAATGAAAATGACAAATGAAAATCTAATATATCATGGTACAGTAGTACCAATTTAATAAAATCGCACTTACCTGTTTCAATTGCATATTTCCTCTTTATAGTGTTCTGTGCATCGGCAGATTTAATGACAAACTTCATTAAATCTGCCCAGCATATTAAAATGGTGAATGTTCAACCAAATAAATGAAAAAAATGTCAACAATGTATACCCTCCTTCTGTCAAAAATAGTTTGATAAATATTACACATGCACCATCTCAATGGATTAGCTCATTCCGGAAACAGGGGTGTTGAACTTTTACTTTGCACAATATGGTTGATATTGCAGCAACAAAAAGGCATGAGCATGCAAACATCATTCATATAATCTTCTTCAATATACCGTAACAAGTTTTCAGGGAATACCAGCTGCCAATAAATTGTATTTGCTAGCCCGAAATAAAAAGTATCACTTTCATTAAAATGCAATGGCTTCGTCCATTCAAGTGTGTGTTTTTTGTGGAAGATGCCACCTAAGGAATGTATAGTCAGTTTCAACTTTGTCCTTGAAAAAATCAAATGAGTTTTGTATGGGGCCATTCCTTTTGATACTAATTTAATAAAATTATCATGTTTTTATATGTTGACATTAAAACGTTTAGTTTTACATGTTATTCTAAATAGCTTTGAGTGTAATAGTATATGGGTATTATTATTCAAATTTAAACTCAGTTATATTATAGGTGACTTTTGGTATCAGTATCAATACAGAGAAATTATTAGTTTACAATTTAACCATCTCAGCATAATATGATTAATAACTTATATCTATATGGCCTTATATAAACCATTGCATGATTCCATTTCCACTTACCAGGACCACAAAATCAACAGACATGGAATATTATTTCTTGTCATTATTTTCATGAAACTATGTAAATAAATTCAAAGTCAGTGTGAAACAACATACTCCCATACATATGTATTTAAGATTAATCAAATCTTCAATGTTAGGAGACATGCAAATTTATTAAAATAACAAGTCAATAAAACCAAACTCTAGCAATAATGTATTTATTTTATCATATTTGTTATAAGAATTTTGTTTAAACCAACCATATATCATTTAGACAAAATGTTCTTTATTAAAACCATTTTTCCAGTAAATGCAGTCCTGTGTCAATATATAAAAATGTCAATTACTATTGTTTATTTTCCAATCCAGCCATTTACTGTCAAATGAATAGTTTATAAAGAAAACTATTACTAGTGAAATTTAAATATAAAATGACTTTTTTTGGTGCATTCCTATTAAAAACAATAATCAAACTAAACATTGTTTCAACATGACAAGTGGTATTTATTTATTTTTTATATTACACTGTTGGTACTACCCATTAGTATGATAATTTGAATTGTAAGAAAAATATCTAAGAAAACAAATCTGATTATTAATTTATAAATTAACAATAAACATTTATTATTTAACCCTGTCCATACAAGATAGGACGTTGACAATTAAACCCGCTGGGAGCATCAATTTGAAACATTTTCTATTCCTCTCATAAACTTTTGAGTTCCACTTTGTGGTGTTTCCTAAAACAGGTGTCTGTCAGATGAACTTGATCATCCAGTGGCTACAATCTGAAGAATAGTAAAATAAATTTATATTTTAAATCATAACAATCATGTATGTGCGTTTAGGCATTTGAACACATTTTAAAGGTAGATGAATGATAGTTTTGCCAATGAAGGGAAATCCCCTTTAAAACACCACGAAAAACTAACATATATAAGTGACAAGAACTTGAATGTCAAAACATGATTATAATGCAACGAATGCAATTTTGTCTCTATAATACCCCAATGCTCAATTTTAAACTATTCAATAAGCAATTAAGCAGAAGTATAAAAATCCATGCTTAACATTTGAATGTTCATGTAAAACTCCATTTAAAATGTTACTATTTCCCTTAAGTGGAGTATTCAAGACAATTTGACATCAGCAGTCAAACAGACAGACAGACAAACAGATATTCAACATCCTACCCATAACATGAGGTAGAGTAGGCATTCTTAATAATTCCTATTAAGTATTGCTCTCACTTAATTATATGATATTTTTGTTAATTGTCATTAAAGAAGGTTGAATTATGAAGAAGCCAATTAGTATATATAAATATATATTTTTTTTTTCTTTTATTCAAATGACTGTACTGAGTATGCTGCTACATGTGTATATGTTTTGGAATATGTCTTTAATTTCACAATATAGTTTTGTTAACATACTAACCTGATAATGCTATGTATATTCTCACTGCTCTTGATGCATTAGATCTGGTGTTGGTTCCATTCCCTACTGTAGCAGACATGTGTAGAACTTATCAACACTGGTTCTTCCGACTTTGGTTGATAAAACCACCCAACTGAAACATAAATTTAGTATATACAATATGAGATAAATAAATTATCTATATATTTATCTATGACATTTTATTTGAATGATACAGTAAGGTCTCAAATCACAATTATGCTTACAATTACTCATATATGTCACGCACGCACGCACGCACGCACGCACGCACGCACGCACGCACGCACGCACGCACGCACGCACGCACGCACGCACGACGCACGCACACACACACGCCACTTCTTTATGTGTTTACAAATATAATTACATACTATTGAACAGTAGCAATTATCCTCCTGGGTGCCTCTGTCAGGGTGTATTAAGAGAAAGTTGTAGAAATAGACTTTAGAATGGGTAAGATTTCTTGAAAATGACGTCATTGCTGTCAACTTTTCTCAATGTTTACACGCGGTTTATTTTTATTGTAAATATGTGCAAATGAAACAAAATATGTTTAAAGCGAGGGTATATCTATACACAGTAAGGGACCTGCAAGCAACTGTTGGTCTCGACCCAGAGTCGTGACTTGTTTAAGATTATGGAATAATATGCACACAATAACAAGGTAAACATCGTTCTCAAAATGCAGCTTGTTGTCACTGTTTTTGTTTCAAGGTTCCGTGGATAAGTTTCATGCATAAATTGCGTCACAAATAAGAAATAGATCTTTTCTTACCTCTTAATTCATGACTATCATGGATATCGATGTTATAACATTTGTTTTCTATTTAGGCACAGTCCATGTGTCTGTAAAATCGTCGAAATAAGTTGGAAATCGAGCTTTTTTGTGTCTGGTCCGCCATCTTTGTTTTGGATTAGTCAGTTAACCATACTCCTAGAGGTCGGTTAAATTTTGTCCATAAGTTAGCCGAATCACGCGCTGGATAGGATAATTTAATTTTTATACTATCGGTTTTCGGAGAACTTGACCAAACCAGGGAGATAACCTAAAGATAACCGCTGGTTAGGACTTATCCACGTTTATACAATTGGCTGCAGTATACTGTAAAAGGACCACTGTTTTTGCATTTTATTAAACCTTTAACCTTTATCACATATTTCTCGTTATGAGAACTTGTTTTAGCGTCGTTCGCACATCGTTTTTCAAAATAAATAAAAACAATCACTGATTCTACAAGAAAATTGCATTTATTCACATTTTATTCACACGCAATCATGTCATTACTGAAATGTTTGCGAAAGACTTTGTTCGGATAACGCGCAGTGTTTAGTGTCATAATGGCTAAGCCACACTAGTCGTCAATGAAATAATCGGAGTCAATTAAGCAGATAGATATTGAGACACAAAGTGAAGAGGTACGTGTCCGTGTAAGTTACTCTTTTGTGTAATGCGCACATGTTACAGATTAAGATATAACGAGAAAAGGAATTTATTCGATAAACAGCAGGACTACAAAAACAACTGGACAATTTAGGCGACCCGGGTTCGATTCCCGGTTCGGGCGCATGTGAGTTAGGTTTGTGGTCACCAAGCCGGACAAGTGGTTTTTCTCCGGGTTCTCCGGTTTCCCCCACAACACAGGACCACACTCTCGCGTAAAATCGGGCCAACGAGAGTGATTAATATAATGTTGTAATAACTTGTTTCACAATCGTTGTAAAATAAATATGTTTAAACTAAACTACAAAAACAAGTTGTGAGTGAAATGTCTCAAAACATTTCGAGCCCCTACTGCAACATGTGAATGTACGCGAAGCTTATTGTTCTGGTTACTCGTCACGCATTGTTCCCTACTTCTCTTTATATTACGGTATGGCTAATAGCATTATTTAAACAAACTATTTTTTTATAAATCATTTTCATATATTTGGGCCACGTAGTACAACAAACTAAACTTAAAAATAAGGGTTTGATTTGATTTATATTCTACATATTCAAACAGTTCTAATTCCTTAAATTCCATTGGTACGTTACAACTGTTCACTTGGTTTCATTTTTGCTGATAATGAAATCATATTAGGCTAATATGATTGTTAGAATTATGTAGTGCTCGAAGAAAGACAACATAAAAAGAACATAAATAGTCAGTGATCTAAACAGTTATAACTGTAAGATAAGTACAAAAGCTGATTCCGCAACAACAACGAGTTAAGAGTATTGTGAAACACTGCGTCAGTCAAGTATGTTTACATTGCAAATAGCACGATTATTTATTTATGAGAGCATCACTTAGCGTAAATGTACAAGTTTAAGTGACAATTAAGCGCGAGTGAACAATTTCAGTCATGAAAGTTGCGGGTGTATTATTATAAAAATAACCGTTTGAGCTATTTTATCAAGGACAATATTCAAAAAGTAGTTTGGGGTATTAGTGAATAATATTGTATTTTTTCGCATAAATGTATTATACCGATGTTGCCTATTTCATTAAGCTATGTTCCCATATTTGTGTTAATGTGTAGACGAAAGAAATTATCAAACACTCAGGCATGGTACAACTTATAACATATTTTAGTCTGTCAAAAGTGCAATCAGAACTTTACATTTCATCCGAAGGTTAAAACTTTCCGTGGATTTAAACTAAATCGTTCAGTATAATTATTTAAGATTTAGATTGATGTCTAATCTAATCCATGAAATAGGACTTCATTAATTTCCTGGTCTTGGATTTTTTTTGGCAACCAAAATCATTTCAAAAATAAGTCGTCAATTATCTTTATTTTTGGGGGGTTGGGGAGTCAGCGAGCAATGTCAAATGGTTTATTCCTACCTATTCAGAATAATCCACTGTCTAAAGTACTTGACATAGACCTGCCAGGCCAGTATAAGTAAGATGCATTTTTGGCATAATTGTTTTCCCAAAATATATTTACCATTAAACGTTTGCTTCAAATCTCATTCAGAAGCTTGCATACAAATAGACGCTTCAACAGGCACCCGAGAATTGGTATTTTAATGTTCTTCTACAGGCAATTATATTTCATTAGGAATATAAGTTTTAACATCCATTTTATTTATTTTCATTTAAAAAAAATCTTGGCAGCCTGTAAAACGAGTTTTTCTTTTGTTGAATAACTAGATTTATTTAAAAATGATCACTGCCATGAAATTAAACTTAAGTTTCGTGTTTTACAAATTAACCAAAGGGAGAGATCATTTATAATTAAACAACAGGGCGAGGTCATATAAGTATAATTTTTTTAAAAGGACAGGGTGCTGCAGAAAAGGAACAGGGTGCTGAGGGACAAAGGGGCACATTGTATCGGGCATTTAATATTTGAAGCATAATGAATTAAATAGCAAATGTTAGAAATTATTCTTATATGTTGTTCAAACTGTAATGCCTAATATTTGAGTGGTTAATTCGTACATAAGTCCGGATTCCAATGTTAAGCACTAAAAGTGATTTGCTACGTCATAGTAAAAGCAGCTTTCACTTCACTTCAATACTTATTGCAAATTAGAGCATTTGTGCGAGCGAGGACTGTGTTGTGATATGTTGGCAGTGATTTGTATACAATCAGCATTTAGTCGAATTGCTATTTTTCCAGACAGTAGAAATAAAAAGGTAACATAAATCATTCTTGTAACTGTTCGGTTATGGCGTTTATGTAAAGACGAAAACAAAGACAACAATCTTAAACATGATACAATTTAGGTTACCGAAGACAATATTCGCAGTTAACAGGTATGTTACATTTTATTTCAGGTTGGATATAACCACCACATTTGTTTGAACTAAACGTTACTTCTTTGGAATTGGTCTGGGCAGAGTGTGGGTCTTTTAGCTTTCATAATTATGCGTTATAAATTGTGAAAAAAACAATTGCATTGCGTTTTTGAAGTAATTATAAATTGAGTAAAATTGGGAATTTTAAGTAATTGTATATGAACTGCACTCATTTATTTGTTGTGTTTTCAATAGCTGATTAAAGATGTATTGTGCTGAAAAAAAATATAAAAGGGCAGCTTCTTATTATGCAGCATTATATCTTTGTTCAGTAATTCTAAATACCATTGGGGAAATGAATATTATTGATGACAATTAAAATATTTGAAAACAAATGGATAATCTTCACGTCCTTTCAAATATTTAAGAAATGGGTATTCTTGACATCATTTGAATGTTATTTTTCAGGTAGGATGCACACGAGTGGCTGGATGCAACAAGACCTGTACCCCTACTATGGAGATTAAGAACGGTTTCCTCACCGATGGAGATAGATATTGACAACATTGTACAAATTGTGAATGCTTCTTTTTTGTATTGTTCGCAAAAAGAGTAATTTTCACCATGCCTCATATGTTGTACATATGTGTTCAATGTATTGAAATGAAGCATATTAATTATGTTTCCAGTGACCATACCTATGACAGAACGAGTTGTGAACAATATAAATTAGCATAACTAACAATTAAAATTTGTTGCAAATATGTTCACATCGAGGTGTATTACTGCGAGAGCCCGTCGAAGGCAGTGACTTATTTCATTTTGTTTACATCTTGATCCTGGGAATCTTTGAATATCAGCATAAACATACGATCATTACTAAACAATATTTTTTGGAGGCATTTAATCTAGTTTCCATCAATTCTAAAGAAAGATCATGATCATTGAAGTATTTTTTCTATTAAGTACCTCCTTTTGGGAGAGACTGGAGTGACTATGGTGTTAAACTAAAACTAAACTAAAATAAAGTCAGAGAATTTAATTCCCCTAAATAACACATGTATTTTCCTTAATAAATTTGAATAAGATTAAGTGTTACACGAATCATCCAGAGCAACAGGCGAATATATATAGTTCAATAACATGCCATGCCTCAGCCCGGTATACTATTCGGCGTTTATATATGTCATATATTTGCTTCATAGCAGTACTTTTATCGGAAAGGGATATTTATACCACTTTCCTCGACTTTAAAAAAATGCATTAAAAGGTCACCGCTCACATCATCGTGCGCGAGTTAATACACTCATTTGCTACAATTAACCCCCATAACAAGTTAATAATAAACACTTCAACATTGTGTTATCATTTTTTTCACTCAAATTTGCTAGTAATGGAGTCATTTGATTGTTTTTCATCTAATCATTGTTTTTTTATCTAAACTCTGTTGAAAAAAAATGGATAAATCTGACATAATTGTAAAAGACAGCACAGAATGTTCAAAGAATATAAATCACATCGTTGGTAAATCTACAAAAGGGTCTTAACCATGTACGGCCATTTTATAAGCATTTGTTATTAAAGAGCCTGATACTATCGTTGCGTTTAATATGCACATTATCTTACCGTATTGTGTGTTTTCTGTTCAGACTTTAATATGGAATGTGAATAATGGAAGGAAGGAAGCATGGCCATAACCTCATACGTGTCGCAACATTTATCAATCATTACAAAACAAAAGCGTCATCAGAGCAAGCATCAAGTTGAAAACAATAAAGGGTAAAGTAGAGCTACAACATATACATATAAACTGATCAGCTTTTTGCAAGTATTCATCGATCGGATAAGAATATTACCTTTAAATGAATGAATCAAGCCGGAGCAACAGTGATAGCTCTTGAAAGGTATGAGAAAGTCACTGAAGGACACCCATTTGACATAGATGTTTCTATTTACAATTCCAATTGCCATTGCCACTTGTTCAAGTTCAAGATAAAAGTTATATACATAGGAATGTTATCCTTCAAACATTTTCAGTTTATGCTTTCATATCAAGAAGACAAATCGATATAATAGCAATCCTTATTTCAGCTCTTAAGTCATAAACAGAAGATAATCGTATCAACATCATATGGCATGAACATTATACAATTAACATATTCAAGAAATTATGCTGGCTTTAAAAAGTAAATGTACACAAGAAGTGAATGCATTCATTCAAACGCTTTAGCGTATGCTTAATAATTAAAGTTTATTAATACACAGACCCATTATTATTTCAACTGGGTTCTCAAAAAGTTTCTGTTTCTATTAGACTGTTTTAAATAGAAAATTAACCAGCTACTTATTATTCTACTTAAAAATACTATTTTTTTAAACCTAAACTGGCCCAATTATTATTGAAAAGTCCATTGTGGCCGTCACCCAGAGTACACTGAAATACATATGAAAATATGTCAGTAGCATCCCTGTGCTGGATCTTGAAAGCCTCTGTACTGCTGCGAGGTGAACTTCTGGCGTATTCTTTCTACCGCACTGGAAGTCATGACCACTCTCCTTTCAAAGGAAACCGCAACATTAACCCACTGTCTACAACAAAATTTGATTTTCTTTAGTAAACATTGACTATGAAACTAATGTTAATCCAGACACATGTTCTAAGATATAGATTCAGGCAGATACCTTTTTTGTTGCATCTGTGCATTCAACACATGAGTAACAACCACCGCAAACAATTTACAGAAATATTGCAGTATCCATGTGACAACAATACTTTTAAAGAAACATATTTTTACAAAACTGCTTATGGATTTAAATGGCTAATATTGAAGTAACAGCGAAAGTTCTGCACTTACAAAAAATAAATTTTGAAAATTGTTTAATATCTAACTTACGCACTTTCTGCCTGTGATTTTCAATATTGTTAGAATGTCCAATCCAGGACGTATCTATCTAGGCAGACAGGCATGAATCCCGGATGCTGGGTGATGCATGAGATGTCTCCCCACACCTCTTATACTCACAATTTTGAACGACTGAGCTAACAGGGCAGCTGTTTCTTACCCGACACACTACAACTATTGGAAGACATCCACTAATGTGACTGGTAGCAATGTTACAAATCTACAAAACAATAAATAATTCTTATACTTTTTACCATTTTTTGAAATCTATGCAGCCTGCTTCAACTCTGTAGTCATAGGTTGTACGAAAAACATTCAACTGTTCAAAAACGACCTTGTATGGAACAGCTTGTGCCTACAAAATTCTCACTATTAGAACTTTAACATTATCACTGGAATATGACTCATTCAATGAAACTTTGTCAAACTTTTTATTTTCTTCTGTATCCGACATAAATGCGAGAAAATTGTGTGACGCCACGATCCCGATACTTTTGTTTGTTTTTTTAACGGAAATATTTCCGTAAAGGGGTAATAATATTGTGCTTAATGGCAAACAATCAAATATACAGTCGGTGATTCGACCAACTGCTATGACTAGTCACTCTAGTTTCATAATTGTTTACATCATGAGGTTTATAATTGGGACCTTTAATGCAAGTATTGTTTTCTGACGCCGCCTTTGTTCAAACTACTCCAGCTTAAAGATGGAGCGAGATTTAACTTTTTGAACTGCTTTGAACTTGATAGAAAGGTAGATGAAGACACTTTTTATGTTGTACAAAGGTATTCGCATGAGCAAAAACACGAAGGCGACCAAGACGAAGTCGGCTGTTTAGTGCTTCGTGGTGCGCAGTGGTGTTGACCTTGTCCATGAACTGGTGTCATTAGACTTAGGACTGCTTGGTCCAGAACTAAGTTTGCAATGCTACAATGTCAATCCCTATGGTTTGTTATACTCTTTAATCGTACTCATTATGAAGGTGAAAAGGTACTTCGATTGTACAGTAGTAGCAGTTTTATTGTGTTTTGTACTTCATATAAGAGTGAAAGGGTCGGTTTTATTTAAAATCAACCTTTCTTAATTTTAGTATTACATTTCTTGCAGTATCCCGATACATCTCGGGCTGTGATGCCCTTTTGTTGATTAACGGACACTTCAAGTGCACACCGTGATTTGTTTACTCTCGCATTTCTAAAATAAACCATACTCTGAAAACCACAGTTCAGTATATAGAATTTTAACTCGTACAAAAACAAATACGGGAATACGATTGTACTTTACCATCGATAAACCGTAGAGTACACCTAATGGCGACTTATTTGAGCTCAAACGTGTATAAATAAGACACGCTTTGATGCTAAACTTACTCTAAGTGCAGTCGGAGACAACACGTAATCTGGATGTTCGTTATGTATTGTTGACGCACGGAAGTTAATAGGAAACCTTAAATGTCATAGAAATATACTCCATGCAGAGTAACTTGGCCATGCTTGGGGGTGCCAAAACAATAAAACATATTTACTTTACAATTGAAACTTGCCCAATAGTCGAACATTTAACCAGCATAACTTCTAGAGACATACATGTCAATGCCAGGTAAACCCTTTTTGAGAACCCTGTTTTCAATTTATTTTTTCCAGGCTACCTGAATGCATTCCTTCCAGAGATCCTCAACAAACAAGCCAACACTGTCAAAGATAAAGAACATGCTAACAGTCGGTTCAAGTGAATGTTTTAATTTATCGGGATACTATTAAGGTTTATGTGTTGTTTAAGACAACGAACTCTATTGTTGGCGGTATAAGAGGAACTCAACCAGCCGACCTTGATTAGACTATAACCAGTGGTATGGTCCATTCAGATGGATTGAGAATGGTAAAATTAATCTTTTGTTTGGTGTATATTTTTCTGAGAGGTTTAATAATTTAAGAATGATTAAAACATTATACATAGTAGGTATTTTGTTCCTTGTAGTTTCAGCTCTGAACGAATTCTTTAGCTGTCCACCTTAAGTTTAAGGCCGTACATGCATGGTAACATGGAGCCATTTAGGTATGGATGCCATTTGCGTGCTCTTAATAAGGAACTACGTACATTTATCATATGAAGATTAAAATCCCCAATAATACCGTTACAAGTGACGCATACTAATGACAGTCTGCATTTTAAAATGAGCATCTGATTTGAAATAAAGTTACACACATATTAAAAGCTATTTACCAATAATATGTACTCGCCTGATATTAACATATAGGGCAATAAAACTGCAGCAATAATCCATGTAGCCAACAAATAAACAATGGCCCTTTTAAATGCAGAAACTGATAAACGAGAAACACACATCGGCCAAACAAAACTGAAAACCATGTTTAGACACACAAATCTAAGGTCTAGCAGAAACTGTACGAGAAACAGATAACGTTCAAAAACACAGACTGACAGACCATTTTGAAGACACAAGTCTAAGGTCTAGCAGAAACTGTACGGAAAACACATAACATTCAAACAACACAGACTGACATACCATTTTAAAGACACAAGTCTAAGTTCTAGCAGATACTTAACGAGAGACTCACATAGTACAAACAACACAGACTGACATACCATGCTCAAAGACACAAGTTTATGTGTCCGGCGAAACTGAAAACGGCGTTTCGTTCGCAAATATGAAACGAATGTACGTACTACTAAATCATTAAAATTCTTTTGCATTCACTCTATGGAGAAAGGTTTGGTCAATGAAAAATCGTCAAACTGGGTTTGCGACAACACACCCAAACTAGGTTTAACCGTGAGACCCAACTCTGCCACTGGCAGGAGAGAGAGAGAGGGAGATAGAGAGAGAGAGAAAAAAAGGAAATAACCTAAAGCGGGCTCTCGTGCATTAAGGTAATCATATTCATCAACTAATTTATCAATAGTAAATCAAACCCTTTATGCAAACGTGTTAAGCTTTGAAAGCATACCGTTGTTTTTTTCATGAGCATTAAGATTTGACTTTGTTACTCGTCTGACAAAACCACTGTCGGGCTTATTAAACATGATTAATTTACGTTGCATTATCGGTAACAACATTTCTCTTTCAATTTCGTTTAAAAAAAAAATATGACTTTCTTTGGAAATTACGAACCAGCTAGTTATTCAATACATTCTCAAAATCCAAGGGTTAAAGGGACTGTACACCAGATTGGCACCAAAATAAAGGCAATTTTTTTATAGAATGTGTTACGCTTTGATATCATAATTGTAAAAAAGTACCAAAATGTAAAAAGAAAAATGTGTCGGAAACCGGGTTCGAACCCGTGTCGCCAAAATTGCAGTCCTGTAGTCCACTTTTCTACGAAGTCTTACTCTAAATGAGTGGTATATTTAAGCTATATACCTTACTTGGTAAAATCACGTGATAACATCGACTAGACACTCACGCATAAGGAATGAATTCAACTAGGTAGACATACCAAGTAATCTTTTTAATGGAAAGATACGAAATAACTGCTAAACTTAAATAAATTGTAAACTATGTGGTACTTCAGTTAGTAAGTTTCAATGCATTTTACATTTTCTTTTTTTCTTGCAAATTGATCATCTGGTGAACAGTTGCTTTAAGACGTGGTATTTTTATTTTGCTCACTGAAATATATCACATTTGTGATAAATCAAATTCTTATCGTGAAACACCTATTATTCGTTTTGGTAATATTGTTTTAAGTTATATTGCATACATATATGCTGCGATAGAAAACAGTTTAATATTCGGATTTGTACCGAGCATGCATGGGGAAATCATCAATACTACACGATATCCCGTTTGATTGGCTGCAAGTTAAAATTTCATCGAAAGTTAAGAAATATACTATATTCCATCTGTATTTATTAGTTGACAAAACAATGACATTTAGTTCTTTTGTGGGTGACATTGTTTTATCCAATCATGGTAATTTAAATTTCATGGGCTTCTGCATTAATATTATTTTCCACCTTGCCGGTTTTGCGTATATTGTAACCTAAGGGCGACGTCTTGTATAGTTAAAATGTTCGTGGTGAATAGAAAGCATATTGCCCCGACTGGTTATATATAGACCATTGACGATTACTGTACGCTGGGAATATGACTATAAGCTATTGTGCCGAGACGGCAATACGAAAAACAGCAATGCGTGTATGATTATGGAAGACCCTTCATAATTGCTATTGTCTTTTACAAATCGCGATTGCATAGCAAATCAAATTGAATCGCAAAATAGTACTGTATACCAACAGCTAATTGGGTGAACACCGTTAATTCTTTGGATTTGTGAAAGTTAGTCGAAATGTTTATTGACTTCTTGTATTTACTATGTATGCAATAATGACTGTTGACCAATTAAATTGCTTGAATGTGCACACTAACCAAAAATTAAACCAAGTTGAATCGCCACGACATTGACAAAGTCTTACTCGTTGTTTTCGTCATTACTTAAAGTTTTTTCCTAACATACTTGTTCTTTAAAAATGCCTCCACGGTTGTATGTTTAATAAACGATAACTATTTCTTCCAACTGCTCGTAGTATTGACCTCAAAACTGTTGGTTCAACAAACCACACTTTGCTTATTCAAAACACGTGCAAACCGGGAGAAAATAGGGAAACTTTCAACCTTCAGCAACAAATAATTTTTGTACGCGAATTCCTGATAAAACATTGTCGTCTTCCGTAAAAGGTCGCAAGATCTGATTAGTTCCGACACTTATACATCATTCATGCGAATAAAAATATAACACACAACTGTTTTGCATTGCTTAACTCGTGTAAGATTGAACACCATTCATTTATATAAAGTGGGCAAATCACCTGTACATTAGCTTCCTTTAGAGAGGTAGACTGGGGGTCCTCGCTATTTATAGGGGCGTATAAGTGGCATTTTCGTGTCTTACTTTTGGTGCGTTAGTGTCTTACGCTTCCCTTAGAGCAGAGCACCCCTACGCTGTCTTTGCTTTTAGCGCAAAAGATGTTCTCGATACCCTTTAAGTGGTGTTTAGTGGCCTTCTTTACAGATACATTGGCGCTTTATTTGCCTTAGCTTCCCATACTGTGACCCGTTAGTGGCTGTAAATTCCCTGGAGGTGTGCGTTATCGGCACTTCATTCCCTTACCTTCGCTCCCCTTATTTTGGTTCAATACCAGCCTTAACTGTCCATACAATGATGCTTATTTTCTTTACACTTATGGCTTCCGATTCCCTGCCTATGCGTTCATGTGTCCTTTCATTTCCTTACAGGGGATAATTTTAATATCACAATCACTTCCCTTACAATGGTGTATATATGGCCTACACCTCTTTAACAGTGGCGCTCATGGTTTTTGCTTCCCTTACAGTGGCGCGTGAGTGGCCTTCATTCCCTGACAGTGGTGTCTAAGTGGTATTCGCTTCCCTGGCTCTGGCGCGTAAGTGGACTTCATATCCCTGACAGTGGTGTCTAAGTGGTGTTCGCTTCCCTTGCTCTATCGCGTTATTGGCCTTCATATCCCTGACAGTGGTGTCTAAGTGGTGTTCGCTTCCCTGGCTCTGGCGCGTTAGTGGCCTTCATATCCTTGACAGTGGTGTCTAAGTGGTGTTCGCTTCCCTGGCTCTAGCGCGTCATTGGCCTTCATATCCCTGACAGTGGTGTCTAAGTGGTGTTCGCTTCCCTGGCCCTGGCGCGTAAGTGGACTTCATATCCCTGAGAGTGGTGTCTAAGTGGTGTTCGCTTCCCTGGCTCTGGCGCGTTAGTGGCCTTCATATCCCTGACAGTGGTGTCTAAGTGATGTTCGCTTCCCTGGCCCTGGCGCGTTAGTAGCCTTCATATCCCTGACAGTGGTGTCTATGTGGTGTTCGCTTCCTTGCTCTAGCGCGTTATTGGCCTTCATATCCCTGACAGTGGTGTCTAAGTGATGTTCGCGTCCCTGGCTCTAGTGCGCTAGTGGCCTTCATATCCCTGACAGTGATGTCTAAGTGGTGTTCGCTTCCCTGGCTCTGGCGCGTAAGTGGCCTTCATATCCCTGACAGTGATGTCTAAGTGGTGTTCGCTTCCCTGGCTCTGGCGCGTTAGTGGCCTTCATATCCCTGACAGTGGTGTCTAAGTGGCGTTAGCTTCCCTGGCTCTAGTGCGCTAGTGACCTTCATATCCCTGACAGTGGTGTCTAAGTGGTGTTCGCTTCCCTGGCTCTAGTGCGCTAGTGGCCTTCATATCCCTGACAGTGATGTCTAAGTGGTGTTCGCTTCCCTGGCTCTGGCGCGTAAGTGGCCTTCATATCCCTGACAGTGGTGTCTAAGTGGTGTTCGCTTCCCTGGCTCTAGCGCGTTAGTGGCTTTCCCTTTCCTGACACTGGCGCGTTAGTGGTCTTTACTTCACTGACATTGGTGCGTAGGGTACCTTCACTTCCCTGCCATTGACGCGTCTGTGGCCTCCACTTCCCTGACACTGGCGCGTTAGTGGTCTTTACCTCACTGATATAGGTGCGTAAGGTGTCTTCACTTCCCTGCCATTGACGCGTTTGTGGCCTTCACTTCCCTGACCTTGTCGCGTAAGGTGCCTTCACTTCCCTTTCAGTGGCGCTTAAGTGTTCTAAACTTTCCTGACATTGATCGGTAAATGACCTTCACTTCCCTGACATAGACGCGTTAGTAGCCTTCACTTCTCAAACAGTGGCGTGTTAGTGGCCTTCACTTCCCTTGCCGTGGCGCATGAGTGGCCGTTGTCTCCTTGACAGTGATGCAATAGTGGCCTTCAATATCCCTACATTAACGCGGCAGTGGTCTTCACTTCCTTTTGAGTGACGCGTGAGTTGCCCTCGCTTCCCTTACAGCGGCCCGTTAATAACTTTCGCTTCCCTGACAGTGGCTCGTTTTTGGCATTCACTACCAACACTGTTATGCTTAAGAGGTCTTTTTCTCCCTTGCCATTTGCACGTTAGTCGCTCTTTTTTCATGACAGTGATTCGTTTATGTCCTTCGATTTACTGACATTAAATCATATATGGCCTTCGCTTCACTGACTGTAGTGCTAAGTGACCTTCGCTTCGTTACAGTGGAGCACTACTGACCCACGCTTTCTTGACAGTGGAGCACAAATGACCCTCGCTTCCCTTTCAGTGTTGCTAAGTGACCTTCGCAACCCTTACAGTGAATAACTACTGTCCTTCACTTCCTGACAGTGTTGCTAAGTGAACTCGCTTCCCTAACAGTGGAGAACTACTGACCTTCATTACCTGTTAGTGGTGCTAAGTGACCTTTGCTTCCGTTACATTTTAGTACTACTGACCCTCGCTTTCCTGCCAGTGTTGCTATGTGACCTTCACTTCCTTTACAGTACATCACTACTGACCATCGCTTCCCTGACAGTGTTGCTAAGTGACCTTCATTTCCAGACAGTGTTTTAAGTGACCTTCGCTTCCGTTACAGTGGAACACTATTGACCCTCGCTAACCTGAAAGTGGTGCTATGTGACCTTCACTTCCGTTACAGTGGAACACTACTGACCATCACTTCCCTGACAGTGTTGCTAAGTGACCTTCACTCTCATTACAGTTGAACACTACTGACCCTCGCTTCCCTTACAGTGGTGCTAAGTGACCTTCACTTCCTTTACAGTGGGGCACTACTGACCATCGCTTCCCTTACAGTGTTGCTAAGTGGCCTTCGCTTCCGTTACAGTTGAACACTTCTGACCCTCGCTTCCTTTACAGTGCAGAACTACTGACCTTCATTTCCCGACAGTGGTGCTAAGTGACATTCGCTATCGTAACAGTGGAGAACTACTGATCATCGCTTCTCTGACATTAGTGATTCAGTTACAGTGAAACACTACTGACCCTCACTTCCCTGATAGTTTTGCTATGTGACCTTCGCTTCTCTTAAAGTGGAGCAATACTGAACTTCGCTTCCCTGACAGTGTTGCTAAGTGATCTTCACTTCCCTTACACTAGGGCACTACTGACCCCCGGTTCTCTCGCAGTGGTGCGTTAGTGTCATTCGCTTTCCTGCAAGTGACTTTTTAGCTTTTATTTATTCTCCAGCAATGGTGAATTGGTAACATTCACTTGCCTCAACATGGCTATAACATCTAAACTGAACCATGTTCTTGAATAATTTATTGTATATAATTATGAATGCGCAAATGTTCTATAGGGCTTGGAGACAGGACTTAAATTCATACCATTATTTTTCAGGTAGTTGAAATCAGACAGCATTCACTGTACCGTTTATATTTTACATTATTGTTTTCAAAATTGATGAACTGAATATCAAACATGCAAAACAAAGTATCTGTTGAATAAATGATAGCGAATTGCGTGCGTGAAAAGCAGTAGACAAGAATTTGATTAAAACACAAAATAAAATGCAGAATCTACTAATTAGTATTTCAAAAGCAAGTAATGCATTAATAATAGTATCTTTATACTTCATCAATAAATAACAATGATCACTTTACAATAAAAAAACATAACGTTGCATTGGCGCACATTTTGTTCAAACGTTGCTTTAAAATCAACAGTCTCTCACGAGTAAACCACA
Source organism: Mya arenaria (assembly GCF_026914265.1). Lineage (NCBI taxonomy): Eukaryota > Metazoa > Mollusca > Bivalvia > Myida > Myidae > Mya > Mya arenaria. Next base: position 6,121,500 of record NC_069129.1, read on the forward strand.
GTTGCATGTTCACAGAATGACTCGGACTCGGATACTTTTTAGGCTTATCATTCTTATCTGCGGAATTCCGTCGAATGAATCCGCGACAGGGGAATCTGTGGACGACTGGACACAGTGTCCGCCACCTAGCAGCCGTTTCAAGGTTTTAATAGACGTATCAATCAAGCAATGCAAGGCAGAGTGCAAGACACGTCCGGCATGTGCAGCCCTCGGATACTTGCGCCGTCCGCGTGTGTGTGAACTGTACGACAAGCCCGCGGACGGAGGCGGGCCTGGGAGTAGTACCAGCACCTCACATTGTATTTTTGTCAACAGGGAAAATATAAAGGTAGGTGAAACTCTGAATCACATTCTTTCTTTATTGGCCACACCGACAACATATTGGTGATGATGATGATGATGATGATGATGATGATGATGATGATGATGATGATGATGATGATGATGATGATGATGATGATGATGATGATGATGATGAACATTACTCTTAACTGAAGTAAATACAAAATTCAAATACATTAGGAGAATATGAAAAACTGTTGTAAGGTGTAAGTGATGATGAAAAATATACATGTTATCAACCAGGACGGCGACTCGTGCAACTGCCCCACCTGGAGCGTCTGTGACATGAAGTCGAAGACCTGCACGATTAAAGGTCAGTTTTACATATGCACGTGTAGTTTGACAAACAGCGAAGCAAATTTCATCACCAAAACTAAACTAAAAAGAAAGTTACAATAAAAGGAAGATTCGCAGTTTTGCCACTAGAGTCTAAATTCAGACTAAAGATTGTGCGAAATCATAGCGCCGGCTTTTAATTGTTAATAGAAACAATAAAAAGCCTTCGTTTTTCCTGAAGTGTATATGTGATAACATGACCCTTAAGTAATGCAAAAAAAATATTCATATCAGAATGTAAACCACTGAGGAACGTAATACACGGAAAGATCCTCGGGAACCGATATGACGTCGGCGCGAGACTGCGCGTGATATGTGACGCGGGATACCATGAGGATAAGGATATAACGACACTGACATGTGAAGATAGTGGCAATTGGTCGCACGTGCCATCATGCGTACCGAAGTTTAAAACACCAGCGGTAGTCAACTCGACGCATCCAGCACAAGGATTCGGTAACTTATTTGCGTGCAATCGTTTGTTAAAAGGTGTTTTAGATCAATTCGATATTTTTACTGCTTCGAAGTTTTAGCTGATTCTTTGTCTTAGTCGAGATCAAACGTTTAGACAAACTTTCATGTGTATGTTGTGATGGGAGGGGGTTGGGTTGCGGCGGTGTACACAAAAAGGGAGTCTGCGTATACGTACACGGACTATAACTCTTTTAAGCAATGACAAAAAACACAAACACAGCTCGATATATCGATGATTATATGTAGGTTAATATAACTCGACCTATTGTGCATGTATACTACTCTATGTATTTTATGTGTGTTTCACGCAAATTCAACAGTCAGATATTGTCGTTTTCAATTACAAGCTGAACGTTCAGCTGAGGGACGAGTAATGTTGAAATTTTGAATATCGAGCTGAACGTTGACCGAATGACGGAACAGCCGGTATTAATGTGTTTGTTAAAGTATATACTACTCAAAATTGAGAATTGTTTATTTGTAATGTATTTATTAATTTAAATATGCACAACAAATACATCCAACAGCAAAACGATCACACCAATGACCATTACAGCCACTGGTAAGATCAATTCAACTACAAACATCCAAACCACTACCGCGAGTTCAACCACTCAAGCTTCAACCACTCCAACTACTGCCACCAGTACGATAACTCCAACTACTGGCACCAGTACGATAACTCCAACTACTGTCACCAGTACGATACCTCCAACTAAAGTCACCAGTACGATAACTCCAACTAATGTCACCAGTACGATAACTCCAACTACTGCCACCAGTACGTTAAATTCTCTAACTACTGCCACCAGCACGATAACTCCAACCACAATAACTCCAAATACTGTCACCAGTACGATAACTCCAACTACTGCCACCAGTACGATAACTCCAAATACTGTCACCAGTACGATAACTCCAACTACTGCCACCAGTACGATAACTCCAACTACTGTCACCAGTACGATAACTCCAACTACTGCCTCCAGTACGATAACTCCAACTACTGGCACCAGTACGATAACTCAAACTACTGGCACCAGTACGATAACTCCAACTACTGTCACCACTACGATAACTCCAACTACAAAAACTCCAACTACTGCCACCAGTCCGCTAACTCCAACTACTGCCACCAGTACGACAACTCCAACTACGATAACTACAACTACTGCCACCAGTACGATAACTTCAACTACTGCCACCAGTACGATAACTCCAACTACTGCCACCAGTACGACAACTCCAACTTAAATAACTACAATTACTGCCACCAGTACGATAACTCCAACTACTGTCACCAGTACGATAACTCCAACTACGATAACTCCAACTACTGTCACCAGTACGATAACTCCAACTACGATAACTCCAACTACTGTCACCAGTACGATAACTCCAACTACTGCCACCAGTACGATAACTCCAACTACTGTCACCAGTAGGATAACTCCAACTACTGTCACCAGTACGATAACTCCAACTACTGCCACCAGTACGATAACTCCAACTACTGCCACCAGTACGACAACTCCAACTACGAAAACTCAACTACTGCCACCAGTACGATAACTCCAACTACGAAAACTCAACTACTGTCACCAGTACGATAGCTCCAACTACAGCCACCAGTACGATAACTCCAACTACTGTCACCAGTACGATAACTCTAACTGCGATAACTCCAACTACTGCCACCACTACGATACCTCCAACTACAGCCACCAGTACGATAACTCCAACTACTGTCACCAGTACGATAACTCTAACTGCGATAACTCCAACTACTGTCACCAGTACGATAACTCCAACTACTGCCACCAGTACGATAACTCCAACTACTGCCACCAGTACGACAACTCCAACTACGAAAACTCAACTACTGCCACCAGTACGATAACTCCAACTACGATAACTCCAACTACTGTCACCAGTACGATAGCTCCAACTACAGCCACCAGTACGATAGCTCCAACTACTGTCACCAGTAGGATAACTCCAACTACTGTCACCAGTACGATAACTCTAACTGCGATAACTCCAACTACTGCCACCACTACGATACCTCCAACTACAGCCACCAGTACGATAACTCCAACTACTGCCACCAGTACGACAACTCTAACTACGATAACTCCAACTACGATAACTCCAACAACTGCCACCAGTACGACAACTCTAACTACGATAACTCCAACTACGATAACTGCAACTACTGCCATCAGTACGATAACTACAACTTCTGCCACCAATACGAAAACACCAACAACGACAACTCCAACTTTTGTCACCAGTAGGATAACTCCAACTACTGTCACCAGTACGATAACTCTAACTGCGATAACTCCAACTACTGTCACCAGTACGATAACTCCAACTACTGCCACCAGAACGACAAGTCCAAGTACTGCCACCAGTACGAAAACTCCAACTACGACATCTCCAACTTTTGCCACCAGTACGAAATTTCCAACTTTTGCCACCAGTACGACAACTCCAACTACTGGCACCAGTACGAAAATTCCAACTATTGCCACCAGTAGGACAACTTCAACTACTGCCACCAGTACGAAAATTCCAATTACTGCCTCCAGTACGAAAACCCGAACTACTGCCATGAGTACGCTAACTCCAACTATTGCCCCAATTACGACAAATCCAACAACTGTCACCAGTACGACAACTCCAATTACTGGCACCAGTACGATAGCTCCAACTACTGCCACCAGTACCATAACCCCAACTACTGCCACCAGGTCGATAACTCCAACTACTGGCACCAGAAAGATAACTCCAATTACTGTCACCAGTACGATAACTCCAACTACTGCCACCAGTACGATAACTCCAACTACTGCCATCAGTACGATAACTACAACTTCTGCCACCAATACGAAAACACCAACAACGACAACTCCAACTTTTGTCACCAGTACGAAAAGTCCAACTACTGCCACCAATACGAAAACTCCAACTCAAACTACTGCCATCAGTACGAAAACTCCACCTACGAAAACTCCAACTACTGCCACCAGAACGAAAAATCTCACTACAGCCACCAGTACAAAAACTCCAAATCTTGCCACAAGAACGAACACTCCAACAACGACAACTTCAACTACTGCCACCAGTACGAAACCTCCAACTATTGCCACCAGTACAGAAACTCCAACTACTGCCACAAGTACGAAAACTCAAACTACGACAACTTCAAATACTGCCACCAGTACGAAATCTCCAACTTCTGCCACCAGTACTACAAATTCAACTACTTCCACCAGTACATTAACTCCAGCTACTGCCACCAGTACGACAACTCCAACTCCTCCCACCAGTACGACAACTCCAACTACTGCCACCAGTACGATAACTCCAACTACGACAACTCCAAATACTGCCACCAGTACGATAACTCCAACTACGACAACTCCAACTACTGCCACCAGTACGAAAACCCCAACTACGACAACTCCAACTACTGCCACCAGTACGATAACTCCAACAACGACAACTCCAACTACTGCCACCAGTACGATAACTCCAACTACGACAACTCCAACTACTGCCACCAGTACGATAACTCCAACTACGACAACTCCAACTACTGCCACCAGTACGAAAACCCCAATACGACAACTCCAACTACTGCCACCAGTACGATTACTCCAACTACGACAACTCCAACTACTGCCACCAGTACGAAAACCCCAACTACGACAACTCCAACTACTGCCACCAGTACGATAACTCCAACTACGACAACTCCAAATACTGCCACCAGTACGATAACTCCAACTACGACAACTCCAACTACTGCCACCAGTACGATAACTCCAACTACGACAACTCCAAGTACTGCCACCAGTACGAAAACCCCAACTACGACAACTCCAACTACTGCCACCAGTACGATAACTCCAACTACGACAACTCCAACTACTGCCACCAGTATGAAAACCCCAACTACGACAACTCCAAGTACTGCCACCAGTACGATAACTCCAACTACGACAACTCCAACTACTGCCACCAGTACGAAAACCCCAACTACGACAACTCCAACTACTGCCACCAGTACGATAACTCCAACTACGACAACTCCAACTCCTCCCACCAGTACGACAACTCCAACTACTGCGTCCAGTGCGAAAACCCCAACTACGACAACTCCAACTACTGCCACCAGTACGATAACTCCAACTACGACAACTCCAAATACTGCCACCAGTACGAAATCTCCAATTACGACAACTCCAAGTACGGCCACCAGTACGAAAACTCCATCTACGACAACTCCAACTACTGCCACCAGAACGAAAACTCTAACAACTGCCACCAGTACGAACACTCCAACTACTTCCACCAGTACAAAACCTCCAACTACGACAACTCCAACTAGCGCAACCAGTACGATAACTCCAACTACGACAACTCCAATAACTGTCACCAGTACAAAAACTCCAACTATTGTCACCAGTACGAAAACTCCAACAATTGCCACCAGTACGACAACTTCAACTTCTGCCACCAGTACGAAAACTCCAAATACGACAACTCCAATAACTGTCACCAGTACAAAAACTCCAACTATTGTCACCAGTACGAAAACTCCAACAATTGCCACCAGTACGACAACTTCAACTTCTGCCACCAGTACGAAAACTCCAACTACGAAAACTCCAACTACTGTCACCAGTACGAAAACTCTTACTACTGCCACCAGTACGACAACTCCATCTTCTGCCACCAGTACGACAACTCCAACTACTGCCACCAGTACGACAACTCCAACTTCAAAAACTCCAACTTCGACAACTCTTACTACTGTCAGCAGTACGAAAACTCAAACTTCAAAAACTCCAACTACTGCCACCAGTACGACAACTCTAACTACTGCCACCAGTACGACAACTCTAACTACTGCCAGCAGTACAAAAACTCCAACTACGACAACTCCAACTACGAAAACTCCAACTACGACAACTCCAACTACGAAAACTCCAACTACGACAACTCCAACTACTGCCACCAGTACGAAAATTCCAACTACGAAAATTCCAACTACTGCCACCAGTACGATAACTCCAACTACGAAAACTCCAACTACGACAACTCCAACTACTGCGTCCAGTACGAAAACTCCAACTACGAAAACTCCAACTACTGCCACCAGTACGAAAATTCCAACTACGAAAATTCCAACTACTGTCACCACTACGACAACTCCAACTACGAAAACTCCAACTACGACAACTCCAACTACTGCCACCAGTACGAAAATTCCAACTACGACAACTCCAACTACTGCCACCAGTACGAAAATTCCAACTACTGCGTCCACTACGAAAACTCAAACTACAACAACTCCAACTACGACAACTCCAACTACTGCGTCCAGTACGAAAACTCCAACTACGAAAACTCCAACTACTGCCACCAGTACGAAAATTCCAACTACGACAACTCCAACTACTGCCACCATTACGAAAATTCCAACTACGAAAACTCCAACTACTGCCACCAGTACGAAAATTCCAACTACGAAAATTCCAACTACTGCGTCCAGTACGAAAACTCAAACTACGACAACTCCAACTACGACAACTCCAACTACTGCGTCCAGTACGAAAATTCCAACTACGAAAACTCCAACTACTGCCACCAGTACGAAAATTCCAACTACGACAACTCCAACTACTGCCACCAGTACGAAAATTCCAACTACGAAAATTCCAACTACTGCGTCCAGTACGAAAACTCAAACTACGACAACTCCAACTACGACAACTCCAACTACTGCCACCAGTACGAAAATTCCAACTACGACAACTCCAACTACTGCCACCAGTACGAAAACTCCAACTACGAAAACTCCAACTACTGCCACCAGTACGAAAATTCCAACTACGACAACTCCAACTACTGCCACCAGTACGAAAATTCCAACTACGAAAATTCCAACTACTGCCACCAGTACGAAAATTCCAACTACTGCGTCCACTACGAAAATTCCAACTACGAAAACTCCAACTACGACAACTCCAACTACTGCGTCCAGTACAAAAACTCCAATTTCGAAACCTCCAACTACTGCCACCAGTACGACAACTCTAACTACTGCCAGCAGTACAAAAACTCCAACTACGACAACTCCAACTACTGTCACCAGTACGACAACTCTAACTTCGACAACTCCAACTACGAAAACTCCAACTACTGTCACCAGTACGACAACTCCAACTACGACAACTCCAACTAAGAAAACTCCAACTACGACAACTCCAACTACTGCCACCAGTACGAAAATTCCAACTACTGCGTCCAGTACGAAAACTCAAACTACGACAACTCCAACTACTGCCACCAGTACGACACCTCAAACTACTGCCAGCAGTACAAAAACTCCAACTACGATAACCCAAACTACTGCCACCAGTACGAAAATTCCAACTACGAAAATTCCAACTACTGCCACCAGTACGTAAATTCCAACTACTGCGTCCAGTACGAAAACTCAAACTACGACAACTCCAACTACTGCCACCAGTACGACACCTCAAACTACTGCCAGCAGTACAAAAACTCCAACTACGATAACCCAAACTACTGCCACCAGTACGAAAATTCCAACTTTTGCCACCAGTACGACAACTCCAACTACTGCCACCAGTATGAAAATTCGAACTACTGCCACCAGTACGACAACTCCAACAACTACAATCACAAACACTCCAGCCACCACCACTGGTAAGATATCTCCTACTTGAAACGTACAATGTGAGAATCCACATTTAAGCAACTTAACACACTGATAACACTCCTGCAAACAAGATTTTAAGGGGTATATTCGAGACAAACTGAAGGTCGGGTGGTCTAGAGCCACATGTGTATGGAGCGAATAACTTCCTCAGTATAAGGCGTTTTTTTTCTGAAACATACTGCATATGATAACTTTGAGGTGCACTAATAAATTGCAATAGCCTCGTCCAATTTGTTAAATAAGTATTTGCCTTTTAAGTGCATGTTTATTTACCACTGAGTTTGTTGAGTCAACTTCTTTTATACAATTAATTTTTGCCATTTCAAGACCGGAATTTTATACAATCATGAAACCATTGCATGTATGTTGTTATTATTTATGTTCTGTGCCTGTTGTTTCAGGTGAAAGACGATTGGGGGAGTCTTGTCGTCGGTGGTCTTCTTACCACACCGACACTTGTGAAGATAGCAAATCCATTTGTTCGAATCGTGTATGCGCATGCCGAAGGCGTTACTATGATGATAACGGTCCTGCCCTGGGAGGAAAATGCTTACGAAGTAAAGTTCGCCTGCAGGTTTACAAAATAGAAAGCATATATAAGGAGATTTTAAGCTTTAATTTGTGAAGATACAAATGGAGCCCAAGAAGAGTTTATAGGTACTGCCAATATTATGAAAACTGTATTTAAGGATGCTTGGATAAAATTGACATAGGTTATAATCAGTACAATTGACCAAAGACATGTTTAATTATAAAATGTTTATTACGATATCTTGTGATATAGCAAAATGACCGTAGAAATGTATTCTAATCTATTTATTACTTGCGTAAAATATACATTTCTCTGTACAAAATCATGGTTATTTAAGTTAACTGGCAAACTCATTAATATCGGACTTTAATTCTGCCTTTAACATATACAGTCGAACCCCGTTGGCTTGAACTCACATGGACCGGCGAAAATACCTCGACCCTCGGAAAATTCGAGCCAAGCGTGAGTGCTTACCTTTAAAATAAAGAAATCGATCCTTTACACCAGGTTCGAGCCAACGAGGAATTCAAGCCAAGCAATTTCGAGCCAACGGTGTTCGACTGTACTACAAATACAAATAATGAAATCGATGCACAACAACTTATTTAAAACTATAAGCTTTGGAACTATTTTTTTAAATTAGTAATACATTGCACATTAATGTTCATACAGAGCAAATGCAAATGAAACTTATTTCAACCCCGTGTTAATGGCCAAAAAGTATCAAATCGAACAGTTTATTTTTTGTGAATGTTTACGCCACCATGTAATGTAACGTTCCTTTATTCTCTGCTTAAGGAATTGCCCGCGGAGAGGAATGTCCCTACTTTCTAAATGGTGACAACAGCGTCACCTGTAGGTGGGACAGAGAGTGTCGGCTCAGACCCGGGTCGTCCACGGTCTACACCTGCCAGTAATCGGATGGGTATCGTTACAGTGGATACTATTGCTACTTAGATCAGAATTGCGGACTGCGCGATAATTCATCAGCGGAAACTGCCGCTAATAAAATGACATAATTTGAATTTGTGTTTTCACTATAGCGGAGTTGGAAATAACGAACTCTGGAACAAGTACAAGACACAAATAGAACGTTCCGTATTTGTCTTGGCATTCTTAAAAAAATCTTGAAATAGTTACTTCTATAGTTATCGCTAGTATGCAGCAGCTTTACATTTACATTTTCCCCGAAATATGACACTTGCATACCGTGAGCTACTTTTTCTGAGCTCCTACAATATGTGATGTACATGGCTTTGTGTATGTTTTTCATTGTTAAATAACAGGATACGCATTTTCAATCTCCACTGGTGCTTAAGTGTCACCGGCCTCACAGTGGTTTTCTTTCGTTTGACCAATGATGTATAAGCATTTCCTGTCCAATCAACTGATGAAAGTCATTGTTCATCATTGCAATAATCAAAGCGTAGTCTTTAGTTACTAACCTTTTCTTAAGTGTTTCAAAATTATAAAAAAAACACGTTCGCGGGTGTTTAAAGGTCCGCCTACTGTCACTCACCCATACACACTCAGTGTCAGATTTTGCGTTGACAATTCGCAGCCAATGAGGTTGTAACCGAAATCGTTCAGACTATCAAGCTGCGCTCATTCCGACCATTCTAAGTCATTAAGAATTTGCTTAATGTCATTAAACTATAAGTTGATTTTATTCTTTAAACATATTTAACATTAGGTTAAATGATAGTTAATACCAAAAGAGTGCTAAAGTATTGCTTACGTCAAGCAATTCCGGAAATTGCATCATTGATATTTTGTCCCAGCTATGTATCTGCTGACGTTTGATTTCGTACTGCTGTACGGGCCAAATGTTAAAACAGTGACTGATAAAAAAGTTTATGGTGATGCTGCCTCTGCCACTGTTTATATAGGATGAAACAAGGCTAATCAAAGCATCTGACCATTTCAAGAAAAGGAGTATTCTTGATGATTAGGCCGTGTTTCGCTGCCGGCAGTGCCCTGAGAGTCATAAAGCTTACAGAAGCGAAGACAGGGCCAGTATATGACGGCCTTCAACACCGTGCGGCTCGTGCTTGCCACTTTACACGTTCGACTGACACAGCCGTCACCAACAGGAAATCGCATTCCGAACGCCGATGCGGTACCTACCAAACCAGAGCACAAACAGAAAAGAGTTGACACATTTAGTTGGAATACGACGGATTCATGTACATAATATTGAGAAATAACATGCCGATAAATATTACACTTTATAACATGATCGTTCAAATTGCTGAAACATGTGGTTAAGGAGACGATATTTACTTTAGCCAAGTTTGAAATCAATAATAGAAATGAATAATACATCACTTTAGTCAACGAAACATACCCGACCACTTGCTATGCGGTGGTTTTAATATTGGTTTGAAAAGGCGTGCATGTTTCTTTCATTGGCATACAATGTGTTTAGGAAGGGTTGAATTATTCTTTATGATCTAGAGATAAAACATATATAAATTAGCATTTGCTCGGTATTTGTAAGTGAAAAAAAGGTAGCGCAGAGAACAGCGTATTGATTGTTTATTGTAAAACAAATGAACTTTAATAGTTGATATAAGATTTTAATACAGTTTGTAAAAAAGTGAAACTTTTATACAGTACGTGATTGATTTCAAAACGGAGTTAGAGAAAATATTTATGTTGGCATAATTTGTTAGTGCACAATGATTATTGTTATAACTGTCATTACCATTAAACAAAATCATAGAAAGTTATTTGGTTGGTGGACTTGTCCTTGTAAACTCCTTTGTTAGAGCGATTCCAACATCACACCATAGATGTTTTTAATTATTTTGATAATAAGACTTATTTAAAACGTACTAGAATTAAAGTACGTATTTTACGCATGACAATATTCATTATAAACAACCTATGTCTAAGTTTGTAAAATCTGCTACTTCAACATAAAGATGTCCATGTTTGAGTAATGACATACGCTAAGTTAGGCCCAGCATGCTCATGATACATACTTTTCACTAAACTACATGCATTTATTAACCTATAAACATTTGGACTTGTGTAACAGGTATAGCCAGAAAAAAACAAGAAGGGAATTAGAAGTAGTGTTCCATTAAAACCCATTCGATTTTGGGGAGATTATTTTTTGTAGGACATAGCAGGAGATGAAGAATATGCGATACGGGATATGCTGTGAGCCGAAATTCTTTTTTTTTACAACTTTCGAATTTCGACGGATATAAAAAAATCAGATATGACCAAGTAATCAATTAACCATTAAGTAAATCAATCCGTATTAGATGATTACCACCCTTGGACCAACAGATGAAAATTATGGAGGAAAATATTTTTTTTTAGATTATTTAAAGTAAAAGCTAAAGAAAACTCATAAATGACACTGAAGCAGAGAATATCTCATAAGTGATAGATGCCACCTAAGAATTCGGTAAATGTATAGGGGAAAACAAGAGAAAGGCGAACTCTCCACTGGAATGCCACGTCGACAATACAGATCAAACTGTACAAGTGGACGGGGTGAGTAGCACAAAATTGAAATAAATAAATAAATGTATTGACAATATTCCAAAACCATTATCTGGGAGTACGAACGTTGACATGAACAGCGGTACTACGAATAGAGATACGAGTTATGCTGCCCGGCCCGCCGCCCAGCCCGTGTACGGCATGCAGACCCCTCAGAACCCCCAACATTATTCAGCGGGCTACCTATCTTCAACAGGTTGGTCTTGCGCAGTCAATTTCTCCTAAACACGTTTCCCGCCTTGTCTCAAAATATCGTAAGTATTCACCAATTAATTAGTTATATATAGTATATTTAGTATACTGTCATGACCTTTATATGACAAAAGGTCTTAATTTCAAATTGAGTGATTCTTACAATACTTGACATACATGTCATCATTTCAGGTAATACTATTGCTTGCTTATTAATATTTTTGTTATGTAATATGAAGTTCGTACTCCGATACGAAAAGTATGTTTTATAACAAGCAGATAATTAATGATTTTCTGAATCATTTGACAACGATCCTTTTTAAATTGTCTTTTTCTGGCAACATGCGTATGTGTTGAATACTTCTGATTAACTATACTTTTTTTCTACTTTTTATGTTTCTTGCCCAATTATTTTTCGGGAAATAAGAAAAACGATGTCCTGGCAAATTTGCCTCTTCTTTGGTATGTTATGTTGAACTAAGACGAAAATATTGTAAAAGAAATTTCTACTTTACGCAGTTATTATTAATAGACATAAAAGTGTATTGTATCATTGCAAGCATTTTACAGGAATAAGTTATGTGTTATCAGTTTGACATGTATCAAAGTGATTGCCTTAATAAGAAAACTAAGTGTTGTTCAGAATTTTAACATGAATTGAATGAAAATAGACATATTGGATAAATATTGTTATAGGGACTCGTTTACTTTTTAAAACCAATAAAACTAGGTTTTTGCCAATAGTTTTCCATTTGACTATCCAGTACGCTTGATGAAGTTAATTCAAAGAAAATAACGCAGATTAGAAAAAGGTTGAAGACAATATGTAATTATACAAATTTAAAGACCAATATGGTCAAAACTATCTCTTAAAAGATATGGTTAATTTAATTTACGCTTCTTGTGATTGTTGCCCCATTGCTCCCGATTGTTCATACAACTTGAAAGGTCTAAACTACGAATACAAACTTAATTGATGCTTTATTAAATAGCTTGTGTAAATCAAATTGCATTTGATACAGGCTTAGTAACCCGCGTGGGTTCTTGTGTATCTCAAACAGATTGACCACTAACTGACCAACTAAATTGGTATGCATTAAAAACATATAGCAGTAAATGTTCCATTTATACTTATAAGTTAATAATATGCAACGTGATTAGAAATGTAAAAGGCTAATGCATACATTTACCTTTTTTTCTTTCAACCTTCGTTTGGAATGTAAATGATGGTCCATGTACAAATGAACTTTATTAATGTCTTATTGGCAACCATACAATATCTGTTTAATTAATGACATTATCAGGCTTCCGGCTTCCGGATACCTCAGCTATTATTCTCTGTTAATGGCTTAATGCCTTGAGGGGTGGTTGCGTACGCGAACATCGTCATTCGACGAGAAAATGGAGACCGTTTCGTCAATATTAATGCAATTTTCAATTTGCGTTTTTAAGCAGTTTAGGGCAAATATATTAATGTTTGTTGATACTGTAACATGTATTCATAATTACGCTTCGCATTTGTCTTCTCTGTTTTTTGCATCTAAAAATGCATTTACTTTTAATATTTAAAACACATTACTGTATATATCATTAAAATAACAAGGTTTAAAAGGCGTTATCTTATTTTATTTCTTTTGATCTGAAATAATAATTCTACATGTGTTTATTAAATAAAGCAAAATTCTACAATAATTCAACCATTCATGTCATAAAAGTGACCCGCCAAAAAACATCACTAAAAATATCAATTGTACATGTACACGTATATAAAACATTAACTGTAAAGCCCATTTATGTTTTAGCGCAAATATCGATTTGCAGGAACATTTGAAAAGGGTGTTTAACCAATGATAAACTTTTACATAGTAACATTTCGTAAATGATAATTACTATTTCGCCATTACGAATAAAAGGTGACACTCTAGGGGCACCTTACGTATTTGATAAAATTGCCTTTTGTTACAATATATACATTGTTATAACAAGACGAGAGACGTCTTGGAGAATTTAGTAAAAGAATGTATCAGAGAATACCTACGATATCAGGAATCACCCACAATGTCTCTAATTGAATGTCCACATCTAAGGTGTGATTTGTATGCCTTACGGCAGCTAATTGAATAAAGGGGAAATGTCGATGACCTTATCAAATGACAACAACACTAGATGAACTTTTGTTTTCGCACGTTGTTGGTAGAGATTTCTGCACGTGTATTCAGTATAAATATCATTGTTAAACATTCGGAACAAATAACAGAGAACAGAACAAAACAGAACAGAATTTATTACACGTAAACTATACAGTTTTTTGTATTTCATATACATATTAAATATATTACAATTACAATTATACTTCTTAAAAAATCGAAACAAAAAACACAAAAGTAGATCATTTCATTCAGCCGAACTACAAGTATGTAACACGGTCCATCACTTATCATGAAAAGAAGTAAAGGCGCACAATGCAACTTGCTTTTTTTAAATTTAATGCATTATTATGTTTAATTTATTCGACTTTAATGACTAAAACAAAAAAGGATTTGATTTAGGTATAAATAAGTGGTAAGCCTTTTTTAATGTTTTTAACGTAGACACAAATTCCCAAGTAAAAAAAGCGCCAAAATATTGCTAACAACTTTTTGTCTGTACCACAATCATATGAATTTGGTTGTTTTGATCAAAGTCCAATAAGTTAAACAGGATAATGAATTAATATAAAGAAATTCATTTGCTTCAACTTAAAGTGTCCGCCTTTGGAGGATGACAAAAATGATTGCACATATTTCAATGTCAAGAACGATCACTGTTGAATCACAGCTTAATATAGCCAATGCCAATATCGACAATATAACTCAATCGCTCATACAGAATATAAACAAAGACTTGACGAATTTCGTAGTAAACATATTAAAGCTGCACTCTCACAGATTGAACGTTTTGACAACTTTTTTAATTTTGTCTTGAAACGAGCCATTTTTTTGCGAAAATCCATGGAAACCAGTTTTACAAGACTGCTGACAAAATAGATCGCAGATTTTAATATTTAAGATCAAAAATTGATGTTTAACGCATTTTCCTTAAACCGTTAGTGTTATTTTGCGAACGGAAATATGAACATCTGAGATCTGATTTTTTGTCAGCGATCTTTTATCATTGGTTTTTAGATATTTACGCAAAAATTTGCTTTTTCCAAGACAAAATTAAAAATAATGGAAAAATGGTAAATCTGTAACAGTGCAGCCTTTAATGGTCATATTCTTAGGTCAAAGGAAATACACGTAGATTTTTTTTTAAAACACACAAAATATTTTGCTTATTTACAGACGAAACACTCTGAGAAGGAAACAGTATTTAAACTTTAAGTAAATGATAAGATTGTATCAGGAGTTTAACCACCCTTATAAAAAATTCAATAGTAAAGACCTAATCCTGGAAGACAATATAAGAGATGCATTTCTAAACACAAACAACAATAGACTTCAAGACCTCGATAGTAATTTATGCGATGGTTTACTCTCAATATATGAATGCAGAAATGCTTTTAAAGAATTGAAAACTAATAAAAACCCTGGTTCAGATGGTCCGACTACAGAATTTTTAAAAATATTCTGGAAATATATCCAATCCGTTCTTATATACTCAATAAGTACTCTTATACCAAGGGACATCTAACACCACTTTAAAGTCAAGGTATAATTTCACTTATTCCAAAATTTAGAAAACCTTTCCAAGTGGAGACCGACCAGTCTATTGAATATTGACTATAAAATAGCAACGAAAGAAATAGCTAGAATTGAAAAAGTTCTACCCGAACCTATTGCTTTTAGCAAACTGGTTTTATCAAAGAAAGACACATTGGCGAAAATGTTCGTCTGATCATAGTAGTTATGCAATATATTGAAGAAAATAAACAACCTAGACTTAATAAACATTGGCCTTATATCGGAGGCCTACACAATTGCGAAAGGAGTACGCCAGGGGTGACCAGTTTCTACCATTTTATTCATCGTTTGTCTGCAAATACTTATATATAAATCAAAACGTTGATATCAGGGATTTAAAATCGGTGATACAGAAATAAACAATCCCTTTTCACTGATGATGCAACGTATTTTAATCATGGCTCTGACAACTCTTTAAAATCTTTGGCTGATTCATTTGAATAATTTTTAAATTGTTCTGGTCTAAACCTCAACATAAATAAAGCCATCATTCCTAGAGTAGTTGCGTTGAAAAACAAAAACATGAAGTTCTGCAAAAATAAACCATTTATTTGGACTTCAGAATGCTCAAATGCTTTAGTTATTACATTCTTTAATGACAAATAAAAAGATAAACGAAAATATAAATAAAAAAGGTATGAAAAGAATTTCATAAAGTACTAAACAATGGGACCATAGAAACTTACATAAATGGGTAAAATTACCAGTGAAAACATATGCATTACCAAAAATCATCTACCCATTCACAATTCTCGCAAAGCCAAGCAAGTATATTATTGAAAAATTAAACAATCTATCTTCAAATTCATTATGGACAAAAATACAGACAAAATAAAAAGATATATATAATGTACAAAAAACTACGAAAACTGTGTACTAAAACTTACAAATTACGATTTCTTTCTTCACTGTCTCCATTCAAGCTGTCTGGGTTGAATTATACTTAGACGACAAAAATGAATAAATGTGAATTAGATAATGTTATAAAAGAACAACATTTCAATAGTAGGTTCATTCATGAATGATGTCCCCAAAACCTAAAGTAAAATTAAACAAATTTACAACTCAAACTCGATGAAAACAGCTCAAACAGTGATATGAAATAACCAATTAAGTTTCAATATAGGAGGCACTCTGTTTTTCAAACAATGGTATGCAAAGGGTATTTAATATCTTTAGTATAACATATTTATGTGTATATAAAGTAACATTGTTTACGAATTCAATCAAATAGAATACCTATACAACATAATGAATACATTATAAATTATCAAAAACTTGTTCGATCAATTCCATTACATATTATGACTCAACTGACAACATATAGTATTATTCAAACTAATATTCAAGAATTAAAAAAATATAAATCAATACTCAATACAAAGAAACAAAAGTTGTATTCAATTTTGATGCAAAATGGTCTTCAATCGACTTCTGAAACAAAATGGAAAGAAACTCTGGAAATTAGTGAAAATCTGGAATGGAAAACTATATATGGTAGCATTTACAAATCAACATTGCGTAGCTTCAATTACAAATTCCTTATGAGAATTTTACTGACCAGCCAATTTCTGTTAAGACTCAAATTAGTCGACTGTAGTCTATGTATATTTTGCAATTCAAATGTAGAATCAATTGGACATTTATATCGGGAGTGTCTAAAATGCAAAAGTTCAAATTCAACAACTTTATTGCATTGACGTCAATGAATATAACAATTTACAAATATGAAGCCCTATTGGGAATAGTCAAAAATGCAAGTACAATAATATCTGTATTTCTTTAATTATCTTAAAGTGATACTCTTATTCAAAATCATTACAAACATATGTATAACAAAAATCAATTTTTAGTGATAAACCTTCAACTACTTACTAAATAATGCATTCATGGAAATATGAATTACTGATAACGTTATTAAAACCGTGTATTGAAAAGCTGAAAACGCAAATATATTAAATGATTGGTGAATGCTAAAAGATTTATTGCGATCTTCTATCGTCTTATAAGGTAGCAACCCTGTGTTTTCTGCACATTTCCTTCAAATTAAACTCGGTATCCTTCATAAGCACCATTGTTTTCGACGTTTATTCATCATTTTTGGTATATATAAACAATTGTATTAAATGTGTTAAATCTCATTTGGGAGTAATAGTGCATCTTTCATGGAATTTTATATCAACTATACAAAATGTAATGACAGACAATTACCTTTGATGCATTTTTGCATTATCTGAAATTAGGAATCAAAATGGAAGAGCAAATAGCAATACCAATGGTAAGTATGAAACCCACAGAAATAAATGGAAAGTGCTCATTATATTCCAAACAACTAATATACATTGCAACACACATCTAGCCTAAACAAAGCATATCACATTATTTTATTTTCCTTAAATAAATAAAGTAATATTTTGAACACAAAAAGGGACATTTCTGCTCTTGTTTGTGTGTGTGTGTGTGTGTGTGCGTGTGTGCGCGTGCGTGCGTGTGTGTGTGCGTGTGCGTGTGCGTGCGGGCGTGTGTGCGTGTGCGTGCGCGTGCGTGTGTGCGTGTGTGTGTGTGTGTGTGTGATAGAAAAGTGTTGTCTATACAACATAGAAATGTTTAAGTTTGTATATATTATGTAAATATGATATGAATAAGTGTTTTCTGAAGTCTCTAAATGTAAAACAATTATTTTTCGGCAATGACAGACGGAACGACATACCAAGGTAACACTTTTCTTGATTGCTTAAATTGGAAATGAATGTTCGATTGACAAACCTTTATCATAGTCAAGACAACACATTTGCCTTTGCGAAGAAACAAAACGAAAATAACTGCGACTCCATTATATCTCTCGGCGATTTGTGGAAAGACCTCGTGCCGTTTAATGTAAACCATTAAAGAATGACTTCCGCGTGTAATATAAAATTCAGATTGCCCAAATCGCACTTGCGTAAATCATGAATTTCTTAACGGCATAGTACTATAGCTAGAGTTGGAGTGAGCATTGACAGTGTTTGATTTGGAGACGACAGTGATAATGTCACAGCGGGAGTTAGAGGGGGTTGTTGACAGTATCATAGCGGGAGTTAGAGGAGGTCGTTGGCATTGGTATAGCTAAAGTTTGAGGTAATCGTTAAATGTGTTATGGGTTGTGTCAGTCAAGTTGTTGACAGTGTTGTAGCTGTAGTTAGAGGGGGTTGTTGACAGTGTTATAGCTGTAGTTAGAGGGAGTTGTTGACAGTGTTTTAGCTGTAGTTAGAGGGGGTTGTTGACAGTGTTATAGCTGTAGTTAGAGGGGGTGGTTGACAGTGTTATAGCTGTAGTTAGAGGGGGTTGTTGACAGTGTTATAGCTGTAGTTAGAGGGGGTTGTTGACAGTGTTATAGCTGTAGTTAGAGGGGGCTGTTGACAGTGTTATAGCTGTAGTTAGAGGGAGTTGTTGACAGTGTTATAGCTGTAGTTAGAGGGAGTTGTTAACAGTGTTATAGCTGTAGTTAGAGGGAGTTGTTGACAGTGTTATAGCTGTAGTTACAGGGGGTTGTTGACAGTGTTATAGCTGTAGTTAGAGGGGGTTGTTGACAGTGTTATAGCTGTAGTTAGAGGGAGTTGTTGAGAGTGTTATAGCTATAGTTGGAGGGAGTTGCTGACAGTGTTATAGCTGTAGTTAGAGGGAGTTGTTGACAGTGTTATAGCTGTAGTTAGAGGGAGTTGTTGACAGTGTTATAGCTGTAGTTAGAGGGAGGTGTTGACAGTGTTATAGCTGTAGTTAGAGGGAGTTGTTGACAGTGTTATAGCTGTAGTTACAGGGAGTTGTTGACAGTGTTATAGCTGTAGTTAGAGGGAGTTGTTGACAGTGTTATAGCTGTAGTTAGAGGGGGTTGTTGACAGTGGTATAGCTGTAGTTAGAGGGAGTTGTTGACAGTGTTATAGATGTAGTTAGAGGGAGTTGTTGACAGTGTTATAGCTGTAGTTAGAGGGAGTTGTTGACAGTGTTATAGCTGTAGATAGAGGGAGTTGTTGACAGTGTTATAGCTGTAGTTAGAGGGGGTTGTTGACAGTGTTATAGCTGTAGTTAGAGGGAGTTGTTGACAGTGTTATAGCTGTAGTTAGAGGGAGTTGTTGACAGTGTTATAGATGTAGTTACAGGGGGTTGTTGACAGTGTTGTAGTTGTAGTTAGAGGGAGTTGTTGACAGTATTATAGCTGTAGTTAGAGGGAGTTGTTGACAGTGTTATAGCTGTAGTTAGAGGGGGTTGTTGACAGTGTTATAGCTGTAGTTAGAGGGAGTTGCTGACAGTGTTATAGCTGTAGTTAGATGGAGTTGTTGACAGTGTTATAGCTGTAGTTAGAGGGGTTTGTTGACAGTGTTATAGCTGTAGTTAGAGGGAGTTGTTGACAGTGTTATAGCTGTAGTTACAGGGGGTTGTTGACAGTGTTATAGCTGTAGTTAGAGGGAGTTGTTGACAGTGTTATAGCTGTAGTTAGAGGGAGTTGTTGACAGTGTTATAGCTGTAGTTAGAGGGGGTTGTTGACTGTGTTATAGCTGTAGTCAGAGGGGGTTGTTGACAGTGTTATAGCTGTAGTTAGAGGGAGTTGTTGACAGTGTTATAGCTGTAGTTAGAGGGGGTTGTTGACAGTGTTATAGCTGTAGTTAGAGGGGGTTGTTGACAGTGTTATAGCTGTAGTTAGATGGAGTTGTTGACAGTGTTATAGCTGTAGTTAGAGGGAGTTGTTGACAGTGTCATAACGGGTTCAGTGGGTAATAGCTGTAATAGATTGACATTGTAAAAGCTTGAGTTTGGAAATTAAAGGGTTTTGTTGAGAGTGTTATAGCTTAAGAAGGGTTTTGGTCATTGACAGTGGTATTTCTGGAACTGGAGAGAGCATTGTAAAGGTTATAGCTGAGTTAGAGAGGGTCTTTGGCAATGTTATGGCAGGAGTAGCTTAGAATGGAACGGGATGACGTTGTCAGAGTTACACTAACCACTTGTGTGGACTTTGGATACGAGTATCATCTCTCAAGAGATCACCATGAGGATACGCGAATAATTATCCTTTTTATGAGCGAATTGATATGCTATGTAAATATTTTACGAATAAACGTCTCGCGTTCTAATTTCAAGCTTCGCTAACCAGGAAACTTTATAAGCGATTAAATATTTTGAAATATGATTGTTTTTATCCTTGATCGATTCAATCCTTTTATTCGAGTGACCATTTCGTTTGTATATATTTGTATTTACAAGTCTAAATGATACTTTAAAGAATACATATTTCGCAGAATTCGTAAGCCATGTTGGTTATACTCTTCAATAAGACATCATTAGGTAAAATACTTCGGTTATTTATCATTAACAACCTTAAATATAAACTACCGTGTGTGGGCGACAATATATATTGGAGTATATAGCCTTGTTAATAAAATATAGCATTATTTCGTCAATATTATCTTGTCGCAAATAAACTTGTTCGCTAAAAGTGGTTATAGCAGTATTTCCCAACAAATCATACAAAACGTTTATGTCAGTAAATTACAAACCTTAATGTACTTAACTTGATGTTGTTAATGCATTTAATTCAATCTGAACATAACCTATAGATACTGGTCATTAAATATCTCCCAGACACACCATTTAGACCACTAAAACGTTCCATTAGACTGGTGTTTTGAGCATTAAAGGTTAGAAGTGATTAATTGACTTGGATAATCCATCCGTGTTATATTTTGTCGTCGTCGATAATGTTATAGCTTGTGTTAAAGGGATTGACAATGTCTTATTATGAGTTGAGTACATGTAAAAGTTTGAAAGATCAACCTGAGGATACGTATTGGTAAATCAAAAGTAAAAACAAAACTATTGTATTTGCCAAAATGTACTTGTAAATGAGTTCATTATTTATTTGTTTAGATAAGTAACGAGCTCAATCACAACAGACACTGTAAAAGCAAATCGTTATTTGAAAATGAACTATTCTTGTCCGTGATTGTTTTTGTTCATTTTAAGCTTATTTCTATGGATAAATTTGTATTTACTTTGAACTATATTGGTACATCAATAAATCAATATCGTGTGGATGCTGCAACTATTTGTTTATACACAAAAACAGTAAGATAACATTGCGTAAACTCATGTGGTTATTATGTATCTTTTAACAGTGTTTGGCCAACAAACTCTACTTGAATAAACTCGTGTAAAATATTCTTATTTCGTTAATATTTAATGGTCGTATTTATTATTTTTCGCTAATGAACACGTAGCTATATCAACAGTATATCGTAACATAAAAGAAGTTTATTTCAGTAATTTTCTGACCGTCTTTTAATTTGATGTTGTTGATGTTAATGTAGTTTACTCTCTCAGACAATAACCTTTGATACTGGTAATTAAACAACTTCCGGACACAACATTCAGTCCACTTAAATGTTCCAGTAGACAGAGACAGGCTTTATGAGCATTAGAGGTCAGAAGCGGTTAATTGATCAGACACCAATACGTCTCTGTTTGACGATAATGCATCCATGTGATATATTACTTACAAAATGTAATACTTAGCGGAAGTCATTGTCTTTACATTTTCGGTCAATGATACCGTGCCTGTCTAGGACATATAGATTAGATTAAATTGGTGCGACGAGTACAATGACCGAAAATTAAAGAATGTGTTTTTAACATGCCTAAAAAAGAGCAACGAGAACATATTTTCTAAAAGATGTGATCATTTCATCAGATTAATATTATACCTACGAGATATTTGCACCAGCAGTATGCCTTTGGAAAGAGATCGCTCCTATAATTCCTAATGGAACGGCCCTGAAAACGGAAACTCGTCGGGTTTTATTTTCGGCACCATAACATAACAAGTAACAGAGATGATTGCAATGCGTTAAAGTTTTATATTTGAACGGTTGCATGATTATGTAAGCAATGGAATTTCACCTCTTCCGCCCGTAACCGATCTAATGGGTTTACACGAATACTTATTAATTGGATTGCCTTTTTATTTGGTTTAAATTAACGTTTTAATGATATCTTCTTCAATGGAGCCACACGGTCTTAGTCTAAGTATAACCACTATGTACTCGTACAAACAATGTTAATATCAATTTGTAATTCTACTAAAAATAAAGTGGTAACTTCAACCCCTTCAATATGCAGGAACGTGAAGTTTTTTTTGTAAATTGTTGTGTTTCAAAATGAATAATGGCCTATTATTAATCAATTATGACGTATTTTACGCGATACTGGGACAATTGCGGTACTAATACTGGGCAATCGATGACGTTATATGCCAAAACTCGCCCATTAACGCCTAAGTCGGCCCAATAGCGCTTCTGTCGGTTTGATTGGCTACTAAACTCGCCAAATACGGGATTCGAGGAACAGACCATTTTCTTTGGCTGTCGAACCACGCCCTAATATGAAATTGCACATTTTTTTCAATGGTAGCCATTCTGATTTTCGTTTTACCGACTGTTTTGAAAATTGTGTGCTTGTTCGAAACATATTTAGAATAATTAGCCTTTAAAGAACTTTAACCACTTTGAACGGATTGCTATTTCAGGTTTGGAAACCGAGGAAATGGACGACGAAGGTGAAAACAATTGCGAAAACAATTTTGGCAAACGATTAACGAAACAATCAGGACAAGATATATTTCCTTAGAAAGGATGCATGTTAAAATCATCGAAGTCCAGTCTAAAAAAGCTTCAATTATAACTTAAGATAAGGAATTAGAATGTTTTAACCGAAATGCGTTTGCATACGTAATAGTTTAAAAATAATTACACCTGAACTTCCTTTCCTTAAGGGAACTGCCTTTAGGCAATTACGGCTATAATCCAATGAACGCAACATCTTCGGATATGTTCGGATCGCAATTCATCGCATAACAATAAACATGAAAAGTGTTGATCTTGTTATTGATTGTATCGTGTCTGCAGGTCCCGTGAAGTATAAAGAGGATTTGTGTTTATTATAGTGTAAGATCGTATTTTATTTCACAAGTGTCATTGAAAAACATATTTTCACGAGTGGCGAAGCAACGTATGAAAATATAGTTTTTCTATGATCACGAGTTTGAAACATTTGACCATTTTTCTAATAAACGGTAAATTGTTAATTTTCAAATATATCTTTATTTAAACTTATTTAACATTCCATTAAATTTCAAATATTTTATTTGCAAACAATTACTGTTTCAAAAGTGTAGTTGTCTGTTTTGATCAAGGGGAAGTAACTACAATGGATCTTGAAAGTAGTACTGAAAGTTGATACTTTCACTCCTCAATTTGCAGTGAAAATATTAAATTGATACTTTCACTGTTGTTATTTCACAAATAAAACTCCATATTTCATCGAAAAGCATGAAAGAACAATCAACATTTTAGAAAGTGTTTAATTTCTGATATGTTAAAGTAATTTTTGCCATGTGTTTCAATTTTATGTTTAAAGTGATTTTAGGTTGTTGATCTTTTCCCGCGTTATTGTGGCGTCATTTTATAAATGTTTCCGGTCACGGTCGGGTCGTTCTATTTACAGAATGGGTAAGAAAGGATTACTGTAAGGTTTTCTTAAATGAAATGAAGAAATTTTAACAATTCTTGAATGAAATAACGAACTATTTGTGTAAATATAAGAACGCAATTGGGATGGTCAAAGAACGCGTGGAGTCCTTTGGACTCCACGTACTTTGACCAGCCCAATTGCTTTCATAACCAGATAATGACATCAATCCCGCAATTCATCCCTAAATTAAAAAAAATCTATTGAAAAGATGATTTCATATTGGCAGATTTATGTGCCCTCGGTCAGCATTCAGCAATACAGCTCATCGCGGACAAACAAATGGGCAAATATTGACGTAGGCTGAATTGTTACGGATAAGGATAAATAAGTATCGTAATATGCTAACACGTAAAATAATTACGGACTTTTTGATGCTTAAGTTGCTTAATAAAAAACATAAAAAAGTATTTGTGCCGCCTAAAACATTAACGCTTCCAATATGCTGACGAAAATTTGCTTTATTGTATCCTTGATAAGTGTATATGGTACATTATATAGTTATCAATTTGGGACAGACAATGTAATTTCATAGTGGTTGAAACGCATGATTGTGATAAGCAGGAATCATTGAACTGTAGGCGGAAGTTAAAGCGAACAGAGGGTTGAATAATATCAAGATGTAAATAATAACGGCCATTAAAGCAATAGTTTGCAACGATAAATACTTTGTTACACGCCCCTTCCGTGAGTTTCATTTGATGACCTACATCAAACGACCAAAATATTACTCATGTGATAAATAAACACCAGTAAGGATGAAGCTAACTGGAAAGTATGGGATATTTTGTGCAATTTAGGGCACTGAGTGATTCGATTACTTTAGGACTGTGAGACATTCGAAAAAGACAAACACATATACGTCATTTCAGAAAACAACAACCATATATGACCAGAGGAAACACATGTTCAGTTATACAAATGTCAGTTGGTTAATGTCATTGGTTTGAAATTAGCTGTTGGATTCAAACAGTGAAGGAATAAAAACAAATTCCGTGCAAAGGAACTGGCATAGAACTTACTTTGAGATGTATGCTTAATCAACAGTATATAACATCCTGTTTGGCTATTGGTTGAAAGGGGTGATGGATGCAGTTGTTGGGCTTCAACAAGAGAATATTCGAATTGATGTTAGTCCTTGGGTAGGGGTTACTCACCTATACACATGCAGATGGTGGGCCTCGAGTATGGGTTATTTACATGTGCAGATGCAGTCTTTGGGCCTCGGGTATTGGTTTCACATATCCAAATGCAGATGCTGAGCCTCGGGTCCCTCAGGTATTTCACATACATAATTCTAATGAGTAGTGTGAACTCACTTATACAAATGCAGATGTTGGGCTTCGTGAAGGGTGAACTTACTTATACAAATGCAGATTTTGGGCCTCGGATAGGGGTCTCACATATACAAATGCAGATGTTGGGCCACGGATAGGGGTGTCTCATTTTCTTACATGTTAAATTGTGCCTCAGCTTATGTAAGAGTCCTTATGGGCGAGCGGTTTTGTTGTCAGTTTTCTTTAAAATAAATGACTATTCTTGCGTTGGTTTGCTCCCCACTAAAACCAGGTTTTTATATTTTTTTGTATATTTGTCTTCAATTTCGGTATTAAAGAGTTACATATGTATAATATGTGTTTTCAAATGCATAGCCGTGAAAATTAAGATTGGTCCAAAACATGAGCTAGTCCATTTAACCTTAAAGGTCAAAAACCCAAGTAGGCTGCAGCTTGACACAAGGGGACGATTGAATTAAAAGAAGGAGCATTTGTATTGCCGGTCATTGCCTTTCAAATGGATGGGAGGTAATATAATCATTATTGACCGCCTGCAATTAATTTTGTTTTAAGAACATAAATTTATTTCTAAGAACAAGGGCCAAGTATGGAAAAGACATAATGAACATCTTTACAATTGAAAAACAGTGAAAGAACACAGAAAACGTTATCACGTATAAAATGAGAATTTGGACTTTTATCACGCTCGTAAAGACATATCTAACCTGAGGCAAACAATTTGTCGATGTAACAGAAAATAAATGAAGATTTAAGATTAAAATAATTAAAACAAATAGTTTTTGTGAGGGAAATTATCTTGTAAGTGCCATTCCCAGAGAATCCGAATTCAAAAGAGTACACAACAATCAATCCATATTAAATGAATTTCAAGACAAATTCAGCATCTTACTTCATTTAGAACATTACTTTACATTAGGTTTGAAAGATTACTTCGAATTTGCTTGTGGTTTACCGTCATACAATAATGAATACGTTTTAATCTTAGAAACTAAAAATGCTCCTCGCAATAAATGTAATGGACTGGCTCATAAAGCGAACGACATAAGTACATTTT
Source organism: Mya arenaria (assembly GCF_026914265.1). Taxonomy (NCBI): domain Eukaryota; kingdom Metazoa; phylum Mollusca; class Bivalvia; order Myida; family Myidae; genus Mya; species Mya arenaria. The sequence goes on from NC_069129.1 coordinate 6,148,282, forward strand.
TAAAATTCAGCATCCGGCCTTCCATTTGCCACTCATAGCTGTAGGATTTCAATGGATACAATGTTAAAAATGGCATCCACCTGTTCGTGCTATATTATTTCAGGGGACTGGTGATGATAAGTTCGTACTCGAACTAAACACTCATCCCTTTTACTCTTACTGACAGATGCAATTTCGAAACTAGATCCATTTGTAGTTGTAGCGATTTTAGAAGTGCTTACCATATTGTCCAAAAGCGTGAAAGGGGCCACCAGATGATTATATAATCGGCAATCTTTATCTCATCAAAATAAGCCTAGAAATTCAATACGAGCAAGTATGAGGCCGATGATACATCATTTTACATGTTGTCGCTATCTCAGCAGAGTTTACTCGTTAAAAAATATCACATAATGGTTTCCCTGTCTATAGTGTGTGTATTTAGCATCTGTGAAAGGAACGTGATTAGTACAGACACATATACCGAAGCTATTTTTAAATTAAATGGAATTAAGGTGGTACACAAACCAAGTAAAACAAATGTGGAAAAAAAAAACAAGCAAAAACTGCGAAAGATACATGTGACGTAAGCGATGTGATACATCAGTAAGTAAGATTCAATGCGTTTTACACAAGGATATTAATTTAATTTTAGTTGTTGACAGTTTTCTTTTTTTCTTACAGTTGTTTCAACGTGTTTTTAGTTCCTGTAAGGATCGGTATGATTTTGACTTCCTTATGTCCTTATATAATTGAACGTACATACTGGTTGTTATAACAAACATTTGAAAGTTGGTTTAAACATCATGTTTACCAACATAGCATTTTCAATTTAAAAAAATACACAGTTTGACGACAATCAAAGGATGCAACCACTTAAGTAGAAAAACAGAAGGAAAACAGGTTGTCACCATTACCTCCCGTTAATTTAAATAACCGGGTAAGGGGTGTAGTTTTGTCCTTCTCTTCCTGTTTGAGTGAATACATACATGCATTTAAAATACGTCATAATCCTAATTTAACTGAGCTTATTTTAATGACATTAGTTTATTCCAAAACTTTCTAAACTAAGCAGTTTATATCATAGTGATTTTATTTGTATTACTATGCCATTTTTTTGATGGTATCATTGTAACAAAACGGGCAGGACCGATTTCTAACGTTTAAAAAATTGTGGCCCTACCCTTTGTATATATATAAATGCCTAAATGTATTTGCATTCAAATGTGTTTTTAAATAATTGAAAACTTGATTGTATTCAATAAAATATTACTTTATCAATCAAAGGATAAAGTTATAGATAGTTGACATGACTCTATATTATTGCACACAAATGACGATCGTATTGTAGGTATTCCATTCCAAGTTGTACCTGGACAATATATGATTACTTGCCTTGTGTGAACCACTCTTTTGAGATATATAATGACTATATTTCCATATTGTATGACTTATAACACACTAATAGCGACATTGGTCTAACGATTTTCATGGGTGGCTTTAGCGCCAAGGTGCGTGCGCCGTTGTTTAACAGTAGAGTTAAGTGTTTGATAAACTTTTTAAATGACTGCAACATGTGTCCTGTAAAAACAATGACATCGTGTGTACGTTCTGTCAACACCAAAGTATCATATGACAGAAAAAATGTTAGGTGATATTTGGTGCCGCGCTGGTAAGGCGAAGTGAGCATTTAGACGTAAACACAGAAGAACATTGAAGAATTTCTGCAAAATCTGGACCATACACTTGAAAGAGCAGCTAAAACAAATTGTGTTTATTTCTGGAAATCAGTAAAAGCGCGTAAGAATAGCAATGTGAATAAGATTGGTGATGGAATAAAGTTTCACTAGGACATATGCAGAGGTCGGGAGATATTTACAGAGCAATGGGGCTTGTTTTTTAATTCACTTTATTCTCCATCAGAATCACCCGAGTTTGACGAAATTCGAAATCAACATATAACAGAGGCAGTGGAGCAGTCGTTTGCGGAATTACCCTTGATCAAAAAGTTGTCTTGTCACATTAAAAATTAGAAATTACTTGACAATACATGGTGCAATCAAAATAAAATATTGAAATAACATACGTAGCAGTTCATTTTGGTACATATATAAGCTGGATACACATTATCGTTTTTAGCCTATTTTTCAGACAATTAGCAATTTGACCTCTAAAACGACCTTGACCTTGAAATTATAAAATAAAAATAAACTTAAATCTGAACAGCAGCGAGTGTATGTATATATTTTAAAGTGTTTTGGTTTTAATATCAACTTTCAAAAACTCTTTACAACCCATTATTTGATTATTTTTCTTTTTTTGTTGCGGGCATTTTGATCGCCATCTTGAATTGAGCCAATTCGCAAGAGCCGCCATGTGGCCAAAGGCACTTGTCATATACAATTCTCCTAATACAACATATAAAAGTAATTTGTATAACATGCCGGACACTTTTTTTCTCAAAATGAGGAATTGGAACCCGGACTACAATAACGTAACTCGACCGGTAAAACATAAATTGTTTGTGGATATAATATGCGTAGGTGGTAACCTAGCACTTGAAAAAGTTGCGCCCCCTTAAAGTGCTGCCCTCTCTGGAGAATCACCAGAAACAGTCCAAATGTTCGGCCATTATGTGTAAAAATCCTACACGCTATCGGAAAGGTTTTCACGTCCATATCCACAGCGATGTTACTTAAACAATTAATGGACTGAAAACATGACTAAAAATGTTCTTTGTTTGTTTGTTTTTTCATATGAGGATTCACGCTCTTAAAAGTAATACTTTAGGTGCTGACTGTAAAAACATGGTTGGATAATATTCTTTATTAAAATTTCTTTACGAAATCAATTCCCTTTGTTTTCAATAAATATACTGCAAATATAAGCATATTTGAACAATCAGTAACAAATATATATAGTTCTACTAATGATGTATGTGTGGATATGAACTCGCTTGTATGAAATGCCCCGTAACGGCCCGTGCTACATTGCGAAACCCGGAAATATATGTGGATCTTTCATCATGCATTCATTAGAATCTATATTTGACCCGACGATGTAAAAGGGAAAACACTAGAATGATTTAGGCTTTAGCCCTAACTCTAGTTTACTGGAATGAATCACTCGATACTTTATGATTTTAAATCAAATAAATATTATATTTAAATCGTGTCTAAACTGTTTTGTTTAGATTATACTTGAGTATTCGGATCGCTGAGTGTTATTGGATGACCCTCAAAACAAAACATGTTCACATAGATAAGTTTCAAATATCAAAACGCGACGGAATCCAACCATTAATGACGTCGTCATTAAGACTTAGTACTGCGTGGAATACAAACATGCTTTAAGTCATTTCACTAGCTTAACTTGAAAAACAAAACAAATAAATAACAGTGTATAATATAGATTCGGTATTATAAAGCATGAACAACTTTGAAAACAAATACGACGTCAAAATTGATTATACCTGTTGTTATATATTGCATCACATAAGTTAGATTCCACAAGAGGCGTTCTTCAAATGAAAGAAGCAACATGCCGAATCACATGTCGTGTTTTTACCTATTTTACTGTTGCTTCTGCGTCATGTGTCAGATAATATATCTGTATGACATGCCTCATTTTGTGCCCGGGTTTATACAACTATCACGAATAAAAGAAATGACTTGAAAACTGATTGCTTAAAACATCCTGCAAATTCATTTGCTTATTTCTTGGTTTGTTGTATGATTAATCGTTGTTAATGTTTGAATCAGGCACTTAAACTTACATCAAAATGATAGGAACCAAGTAATTTCATTGGAAGCCGGCCTTATTTTAGTAACTTGAATTCAGGCATTAGCCCTACCGCAAGTCCACCAGAATAGTTAACCTGAAACTTAATGTATTCTATATGCCATTTTTCAATTCGAATATCATTGTGATTACAAAAATCGAAAGCACATCGTCAAATTAATTTTGAAATGAGAACTATTGTTAACTGGCATGCAGTATTTAAGCTGATGTAGATAATTAAACAAATTGTTAATGATTCAAGCCTGCATTTTAAGTTCAGTGCTTACACTTGCTAATTTACATAAGCTAAAATATTGGTAAGTTACAAACAGAGCAAATAATGGACACAAAAGAGATATCCAGACAACTTATGTGGTGTCTAGAGAATTATTTTTGTATAGATGTGTCAGTAATTGTAGATCTCGCCACAGGTGGAGTTGTTACTCTCACATTTCGTTTTAACAATATTGACTACGAGCTTCTGGTGCGAGTTATCTGTGACTGAGCAGATTTTTCATAAAAAAAATTATTATTTTGCCGTTGTTGTTTTAAGTCAGGTAGGATATGAATTAGTGGTTCATGTTGTGTAGTCAACACTTTACTCTTACTAGTTTCGTGTAGGCACTGTAGGTCAAAGCCTGCATATGCTCTTAAAAGGATATAAAAAAATAAAATAAAGAAGTGCATTAGAGTTTTTGCTTCAAATGGTAAATAATGTATTTTTAAACTTGTATCGGAATTTCGATGTTTTTGAAACGGCATAGCATGTTGGGCTTCCGTGTAATTCCTGTAAAAGGCATCACAGCTCTTTAATTTTCTTGCAATGACCTGAGATCGTCTCATGTCACTGGAGTTTCTCCACATATAACCCAGTTTCCGTCATGCATTACCTGGCGGATAACCTCTTGCTTGAGGGGTGAAGCGGGATGGGGGGAATTTACCCGCATACCCTACCCCTGCCAACATTTAGACAATATCAATTTCGTTTCAAAGGAAGGGGCGAGTGTTGCAATGATGTGCCCCTATACATTTGACGAGATAAAACATCTTTATACCACAGGCAATTCTGATTTCCTCAAGTATTACCAGCTAACGGCTAGTATACCGAGTAAGATAAAACTTAAATTGAATGAGGAATCAGATGTAAATCATAACATAGTCTCAATTGTTCAAAAGGTTGAAAATACAAAGCAAAAAATGAAAACAATTCTGTCTACAATACAAATAAAAACCCTTAAAGCAAACCATGGTAAAGAATATATTAAATGGAATAAAATTCTAGGAATAAATTTCGAGACAAATATGTGGAATAAAATATTTACATTGCCATTAATATGCACCATTGATACAACAATAAGATCCTTCCAGTACAAATACATTTATAGACGTATACCAATAAACAGATACCTATATCAGTGCAAGCTCACAATCTCCAGCTTATGCCAATTCTGTTTAAAATATATAGAGACAATTGGGAATGTAGAGTTGAACAAAATTTGTGGAACAATCTTAATAACCTATTCTTGTCAATAAATATCCCAATTTGTCTAAATATTAAAACCATAAGTTTTGGATTTTTTCAAAAATCGAATTTTAGTCGTCTCATTAATTTCTTGATTGTGTTGTTGAAATATTTTATATACTGTATGAAGCTTAGAGATATTAACTAAACTATTAATTTTTACAGCTTTCAAAAACTACATAGGTTTGCGATACAAAACCGAACATGAAATTGCATTCCTGAATGACAAATTAACAGTCCACGAGCAAAAATGGCATGTATTAAAAGAAAAAATTACATTTAAGCAACACCCTCTAGTACAGTCTTTTTTTCTTTCTACTTGTTCGTAGTTTATAAATTCTTTATTAACATGTGAATATTTATTTATTGTTTTAGCTAAAAATTGATCTCTCCTTTTTTGTCTTTTCTTTTCTTTTTTATCAGTTTGTTTAACAATATAAAAATGTATATCCTTTTCTGCATGGACACCACTCTCACTTCTTGAATAAGCATTACATGATAAACACCATACGTTACACATTACGTGTGTACGTGATTAATTGTGTTGTGTAATGTGGTATATTTAATAATAAAAAAGAAGATGTGCCCCTATTAAGTAATGCCCCTACTTGCCTTTGTTTTTAATCCTGGTCCCGTACGTGTAAAACCATATAATCTTAAATAAGTAAATTATTAACATCATAAGTATTTTCCTTTTTATGCAATCGTATAATAACACCTTCAATCCATTTTTCGGACGTATTTTTTTACGTATTCTTGTCTGATATATTTGCTGGCTGCTAGCCGTTGCTTAAAAGAGTACAAAAACTTGGTTTTCGCTCCCATTTCTGTACAGTATGGTCTTTCATTACAATGGTGTCTGTTTCTGTTTCCAATCATCGCGTAAAATAATTATTATGGAAGGCTATTGAAATATAATTTATTTCGTATTAATGTTAAGTAATACTTTTTAGCAAATTTGAAAGCCCGTCATAAGAACAGAACAGTACAGATCATTGATTTAGACTTGTATAATGCACATCGTCTATATAACCATAATATATTAATATAAAATCACAATGGTGAATACACAGTTATACTATCTATGAAATAAAATACAGATAATTATTATACGGACATGATAAAATTAGGTGAGGATGAACAAATTATTTCAATTACATTTATCAACATTCAAAATTGTTCGTCTTAAACACAAAGCTGCTTTCATATATAAAGATATTTTCTAAGTTGTTGTCTATTTTTGTAGTTAATAAATCTAAAAAATATATCACAGACGGTTAAATATAATAACATCGTTTAATATGTTTTCTTCATACAATGTCAAAACATGAGCAATTAAATATAAAACTGAAGTCCTCCACTATATCTCTTGATTTGCAACATAAACAGACTCTTTCTTCACGTTCAAAACGATTTCGGCTACATCTCCACGTTTGAGCTATTAAAGGAGGAACAAAATGTCTTAGGCCACGCCAAATTTATGTTTTGTTCCACGGATTTATGGAAACAAATTGAAGCGAGCGAGCGATAACACAATAAAAATTCAGTTTTGTCAGTTTTCATAATACCCGAGGCGAGCGAAGAGCGAAAACTATTTTTTTATATAAATCAATATAAATCAGAAATATTGTTCAATATAATTGCCCTTAAACCCATTTGAATGCAATCTTTAACTAAACCTCTGCTAGGTAATGGAAAATTATTCGAATACGTACTATTTATTCATACGTTTTTAGTCAACGCATTATAAGTATAAACCAAATTTCTAAAATAATAAAAACAAATTTTAAGTTTGACGACCATTCATAATTAAAAAAATAACCATGTTTAAGGAAAAAGTTTGAAACGACTTATATATCTACCTGAATCACTTTAAAATCATTTGCCGTATTTAAACATTTATTAGGATTGATTTCAGATGTTTAAAAAATGATGTTGTACACATTCATCATCAAACATCAGACTCCATCTACATTTTAATGTATTGACATAATTTTGTTTTGAATATCACCGTAAATGCATTATTTATGTGCTTATCGAATTAAAAGGTACAAGTGTATGTTCTGAGCACTGTTATGGTCAGGGAGTTGTTTTCGTAATCCCAGTGGTCGAAATTTACACAAGCTCGCAAGTCCTGCACTGGTAAAATGTCTTCCGGGCTTGCTCAAATTCTGAATGTTATAAAGCAGGGTTGTTAAATAAATTGATGCATTTCTGGCTTGTTCATCCAAAATCAAATGTTAAATAATGTAATCCCAAATAATGCTGTAAAAGAAAACAGAAATTAAGGTAATAAAGTAAGGTTAGGCTTACCATTTTTTGTTCTATCCGGACCAGTGTTAATATCGCTATTTGTGAAAAGATATGTTTTTGATATTTGTTCGAAACTGTTGTTTTGTAAGAATTTTGATACATCAATTTGAACCAAACAATGAAACATGTTCCTGTTCAGTCAAGCTGTCTTTTACAGCATCGACGACATAAGGTCAAATTCTGCTCATGTGTATCATGACTTGGATCAAATAATACTTAACTGAGTCATTGTTTAACATTCCGATTTCCATCTAAAAAGAATCACTAAATACACAATATTATAGCTACCAGTGTCAGATACACATGCTATATTGCGCAATTAATGATTATTTAGTGCATGTTATCTTGAGCTGCTGAAACTGATAATGCCCCAGTTGTTGGTACAATCGCTAAACATATAGCGATGAAGATTATCGCTATTTTGACGCGTTTCGCTAAATATTTCGCCTAGGCACTCGAGAGCTGAAGAATATAGAGAGCTGATTTGCATTCTTGTGTACAGGTGTGCTTTTTACAAACACGGAACTGTTATGATTGGTGCCAACGGGAATATAAGTCAAGTTTGCCAATATATGAAGCAAACTCTTGCCATTGTTGTTTAATATTATCTATGCATACTTTTTTCCGATGTGATGGATGTTGGTTCCACAATTCAATGATTAAACACACCTGATCGACATTCTTAATTGCCCTTTAATTGTTTCATTTCCTGACCTGATATTAATTTCGAAGGTGTCAAGAAGGAATGGGTTGAATTACTCAGTTGTAATGGGGCTGAATAGTTCACGTTAATAGTGTAAAAATGTTAAAAAGACAGAGGATTTAATTATTTATCACATAAGGGCTGGTGTATCGGGGTTTGCAACGTCTATGGGTTGAAACGACCTGACATCGTAGTTAACTCCCCTGGATAAAATGGCGTATTTGAAATTGAATAACGCGAACTTTTGATTGTTTCAATTGATTCAAGTTGGAATGTGATATACATGGCGAGTGTTTTGAAATAGGGTAAGTGATGTAAACATGTTTAGCATTTCTAACTAGTATATATTATGAAAATGACCGAAACAAACTTGAATAACCGGTACATGGCTTACCCAAGCAGATCTTTGTTTGGTATCCACCAGTTATCCCACAGAATGACAGGTCATCTGCGCACAAGTCCACCACCCTCTGATGCAGAGCTTCTTCTTTCTTTTCCTTCACAGGCAGTCCTTCTCCTCCTCCTGTCCCTTTCTTGTGTGCTTTCCTCATTGCCTCCTCCATTTTCCCATGCCTTTGTAGGTTGTCCCATTTGTTTTTTACATTAATTCCCGTTCTTTTACAAACTCCTTACACAGACAGCTGCTCTGCAATCCTGTCCCATATCATTCCTTTAACCTCCGGGCTGGTTTTACTCGACCGCAGCTTGTCTTTATTCTCTTCATACAGAGTCAACAACAAATCAATCTCACCAGGTGTAAAATTCACACTTTTTACCTTCTTTTTACTCTTTATTTTCAGGCACACATCAGCAGACGTCATCTTTGATGAACAGGAACAGTAACCAGTAAAACCACAACCCAACAGTAACAGGAAGTTATGTCAATTTAGCGATTTCGCTATATATTTTAACGATATCGTTATGTAGCGATGAACGCTAAATTGATACCAACAACTGAAAATTTAGCGACTCGTCAGGAAACGGTAAGTCAGATATTTAGCGACCGTTAAAATAGCGAATCGTCCAAATTTAGCGATTGTACCAACAACTGGGCCATTGTTCGATTTTGGAAAACAGTAAACTCAAGGAAAAAAGAGTCCCAATCTAAGGTAGGAAGTCGGGGATAAGGTATGCTTTAGCAGATAATAAATTGTTGAATAGTGGGGATTGTATTTCAAAGACCTTTATTTACCAACCGAATCGACCGACCTTGATGAAATATGGACATGAACAGAAAAGCGCACCGTGGAGAAGACATTAAGTGATATTTCACTAGATACCTGTATAAAAAAAAATAATAACAATAACTTTATTTAAAGAAGGTAACGCATTAAGACATAGGCATCATATTATAAACAAACATAACACACGACTTATTTACAATGTGGACTTCTGAAAGAACAAACACACGCACACACACATAAATGCTTAGAATGAAAACGTAAACATACATTTATGTTATTTCAAAAGGGTACGTATTAAAATGTTATACGAACACATAAAGAAACATGAATATAATACCTTAATTTTAACATCAATGCCGAATAATACATAAATTTGTACCGTTAACAAATCGTATCATAAAAATTTATTAACTGAGTAAGTAGGACTAATAACAGTAACAGGAACGGAAAATATATGAGAATATGTTGCGAATACTCAAAGAAATGGCGATTCCTATATAATCACCAAAAAGTGCTGTTGTTACCTTTAACATGCAAAAAGCGGTAAAACATCAGCCATTTCTTCTCGGACAGATCATTTTAGATTGTCTTGTAAGGAATTGCTGCATACTGCAGGTGTGAATCTCCGTGGGATATATTTTAGTATTATTAACAGTGGGATACATCGGGGCATGATGAGTGCGGTAACCCTGAGAACTATTTATAGATTTGTTATCCTGCCAAAATTCTTAAACGGCTGTGAAATGTGGAGTGTTTATTCCTAGGACGATATTCATAAACTAGAACTTGCCCACCGATTTTGTGTCAAATATATGCAACATTTTCACCAATATATGTCTATGAATTTCGCGCTTTGTGCGTTAGACATGACACCAGTTGAAACAATTATTGAGTATCGAAAACTTAAATTTCTAGGCCAACTGTGCTTGTTGCCATGTCATTATCTGACGAAACGGAAATTCGTACACAGACTTCTACATGAACGGTGATAAACAGAAGACTGGATTTCTACCGGACATTTATAAGTTACTCCAAAAAGACAGTATCGTAAAGTATCTACACGTATATATTGGTTCTGGTGTATTCCAAAATAAGGCATCCTTGAAACGGTCCCTTCAGAGAAATGAATGATGCGCATGAAAGCAAAAATGTTTGGTAACATGACAAACTCTTCTAGTGGACATCAGTACGGAGTACAAATGTTCGCCGCTATGGTTTGTTGCTAGAAGCTTATGAACTTGACGGGTACGCTTATTTCAAAGTCATTCTCAACTGAATGTAAAGCGTGTAATCTGATGGTCGAAGGTCATAATGAACATTTAATTTGCTTTTGCCACAAAAGAGAAGAAGAACGTAGTGCCTTGTGGGATAGCATAATTCACTGCTTTGGCATGGATGCTTTTAAGTGTCTAATGTTTAAGATTCTTAAGGGACAGTATGCAAAAGTGGTTCAATGTGCAACAACAAATTGTCATAATTGTTTAATGTTTCACCCAATTGCTAAGGTGTTAATTCACTTACTTAGTTAAGAAAACGTGAGTAGAGCGTATAACAGATACTTGATACTGATACAAGTAATGTTCTAATAATGTTTACATGTTTTAGGCTTATGTGACCCATGTCGTTTTCGTGTAACTTGATACCATGCTATGTATGCTATAATTATTGTAAATTATGTACATGATATCTGTAAATCTATGTATTATAATCTACTTGTAAATATGGTATGCTCTCCATTACTAGGGGAATAAACGCATCGATATGTCTATCTATTGTCATGTTTTATTATGTTTTGTCTGTTTGATATTCATGTCGGAAAATAACTCATTGATCTCATGTTACCTATTATCATATACCCTGTACCGTTTATCTTGTGTGTCCTTTGAGTTCGAAATGCAGCCGGTCGACGGCCGCTTGATACCAGCTATTATGTTGTCCTTTGAACTGTTGAACTCGCGCCTTTTATACCCAAGGTTATAAATGCCTCAATGCTTATATTTAATTTCATTTCAGAATAATAATTAATATTGTACTTTAGGAACTTCTCGAATAATTGGCTCATTAATTGAGAACACAGAGATAGTGAGACTAATAAGGCGCTCGGATTTAGATAAAGTAGAGTACATTGCAAAATCCTTGACCGGTTGCTCAACTTTCCTAGATCACGGCCATATAAGTAAAATGATGGATGAACAGATCTCTCCAATAATGGATTGCAAACCATGTTTACCTCGAACATAAAAAGTAACGGCATAGTCATCACACATAACCATACAAACGATTATCTAATCAAATTGTTCTACAAAGGCTTGCCGAACAGAAATCCTTTGACGATAGTCTTGTTTGATGGAAGCACTTATATAATACAAATTTTGCTGACAAGCCTAGATCATGAGCTTTTGTTAACACACATCATTGTGCCAGGTTTCATCGTTCCTATGATTAAAGATAATCCTAAATAGATTGAAAAAAGACTATTGATTTTAAATTTGTCATATTCGATTTTTATATGATGTTCTTATAAACAGTTATTCCCTAATGTTTAAACTATTTGAGTCTGAAATCAAGTACTTTCCCCACACTTATCAACGATATTAAGGCTATCTTTTAAGATAAATCGAATTGTTATAAATGTAATTAACTAAAGCTAGCTTTATTGATAAAACAAAGAAGAAAAATATGCTTAAGAAATAATTTGTAATAAAAAATGATGCCAAATGCAAATTGAAAGTGTAACTACATGAATGCTAGTTTATGATCATTAATCTACCATCCTTTTTTAAAATCTCCGATTATCGATATTAAATATTTTGCACGATTCCAAATACTAGTGGCAGCGTTTTATACACTCCTCTATATTTCCCTCTATGTTCTCTTTCTGTTGTGGCCCATGTTCTGGTTAATAACTGACTTGACATTTGGTTTCGCTTTTTCGTATAAGGTACTTTTAATTGGGATAACGTTTTGTATTATCACGCTCATAATATTATGATACCGAAAGAGCACTCCGGCGAATCGTGTGCTTTAAGTATTAAATCAACAGCATTTGAAATATAATCTAATTAATTTTTAATATCAAGGTGTCATGGTAATATCCAGGTATTATATAAAGCTACGTGTTTTTAATCACAATGATAATATTAATGTTTAAGTGTTTCTCAAATTAAAATAATATATCACGAATCCTGTTAACAAAAGTTCAAACACCATTTGCAACAAAACCAACCAAACAAACCAAGTAATTCTAGTAAACTATGTTTTAAAAAACCTCGAATACATCCGTTCGTACGATATCTATTGTTAACCATACATGTTTACATAAGTGTGACGTAACATCCACATACTCCCGACTGTTCAACTCAACTAAACTAGTACACAACGACACTGTTCCCCAGTTCCATATTTTTATTTAACTGTTTTAGCATACATAGTTCGAGCAATACTTTCAGGCAAGATCTGGCTAACTCAAGGCCATCTTAAAACCCGACTCTAGTCCATCTCCAAAAATAACTGCCAATACAGAAAAACAAACAAAACACCCTGTTTTATATATGAACTGCTTATTCGTGCATTTACAACTTATTAATAAACATGCATGTACAAAATTATATAGAACACGTGTACGTCGTTTCCACAATAAATCCATCTGTTGATTAAAGAATAATTGCGGTTATCAGATCTTAAGAATCTTTTTTGTTCCAAATCAGTCGATTCTAACACGCATTCTTCTTAACACATCTGCACATGACATGCTGCACATAACACGCTTAAATACACTTGTGAAAGCGGTGCTATTCGAAGCTTCCCGTTTCGCAAACTTAAATTAGACAATTTCATTGGCTAAAGCCTTAAAGCTATATGCGCACAGGCGCATGAGCTCGCGCACTACCACGCATGCTCATTCTTGTTTCAACGACCAGAGGGAAAAGGTCAGATTTTTCTGAGAGAGTAGTTTAATCCGCTGTGCAAACAAAATTTTACCAGCCCGTCTGCGCTGTCCTTTCCTATATACTTCAGCACCTTCGTCAGCCGGCCGATGCGTGCCAATCAGCATGAAAGCGCTTGCGTTACCAGTAGGACAAGCCACCAATTGGAGTTCAGAACTTGTATTTCGACGTTCCAAGGTCCCGATACTGCAGGAAAAATCAAGAACACATAAACTCAAACCACCGGCAACGCCACTTACTAACGACGTTATTGGGTACTTGCTTGATTCATTGCGTTCGGCAACACTTGAATTAGGTACAATTAGGTTAAACTAAGTTTAATATATAATTAGTCTATATTTAGACAAATTCCGGTCATAGACATACGGTGACGGAAGTCACTCATTTGTTAAAATTACCTATCCAAAAACTAGGTGCTGTATCCTGATCATATATTACCGTTAGGCAATACACATCAAATTCTCTAATTCTAAAGCCCAATGGGAGATACAAATACTCTAAGCGTGGTCGCTAATCTACGCCTATTTGGCAGGTGACTAGAGCGAGTTGTGCTTATGTGCTGCTTATATGCTTTGCTTGTTACGTGCGGTATTTGAATGGTGTGTTGGTTTGTGCTTGGTTTGTTGCTACAAATAATTAAAGGAGCCTCGCCATTTAATCCAAATTAGAGAAAGTCATGAATTTCTAGTTTGTCCATTATTTTTAGTTCTCTCAAGTGGGACAGATAAAAATATAATAGAGGTCAACGTTACATAGAGTCAAGGTCATAAGTTGAGATATCTTACAAGTCGGCATTCTATAGGTTTTCAATTACTATTTGTATTAAGAGGGCTGTAATCCGTATGATGAATATGAGTAAGTTATAATAACAATTCTGCATTGGTTTCTGACAAAAAAAAAACTAACTAATTGTAGTAAAAGTAGACTTAATAACATATATTCTAGATGTTCTACGATACGATACATATATATTACAATGTACATTGAATCATGAACATGAAATCTCGTGCGTGACCATTTCTCAATAATCTGTGGACAGGTACTGACCAAGAATTGAAGTATACTTAACAAAAAAGAAAGCGTTCATCAAACATGAAAAAGCTGACAATATGATCTTTTTGGTCTAATGATCTGTGTTTTTATAATGCTGTCATCGATGCAGCTATACTGTTTTACAAAAGTTAGTATGCTAGTGTAGGCGATTCTGCTGAGGCCAAGGTAATTCTAGCCAGTGTTCATAAAATGCGGCCATTCCTAGTTCACACTGACTTAATCTTTTCTTGCATTTTAAGACGTTTTGAAGTAAATACTTGCTGGTTAAGGCGAGTGAGGTCATCATTGACAAAACAATCCTTTATTCGAGTGTCTTTTTGTGTCGCATCACACTATCTTTGATCAATCTCGACATAAACCTGATGATAATATGTCTGGGTTTGTTTATATGATATTTCCCAAGGCGATGCCTTGTATCTATATCTGTCTCATTTATGTCGAGCTGCAAGTTTTTAAATTCTTTTAAGAACGTTGCTATTGTGTTTAATGGAGTTTCGTGCTCGTCCAAGTCTGGTAGACCGTACACACGGATGTTGTTAATTCGTGTGTATTGTTCAAGATCGTTCGTTCTTTTCTTTGTCTGCGTTGCCTCGTTTTTTGACATTTTTATCAATTGTTTCTTCTTGTTTTTTCAATTATTGTTTTGTTTAAGCTATCTATTTGTTTTTTGAGTTTGTCATTTTCTTCGGATTTTTCAAAAAGCTGCAATTCAAGTACTTCAACGCGTTTTTCAAAACTTGTCTTTATTTTGTCTATCTTTTTCTCGACTAATTTGTCAACAATTTCCTGAATGGCTTCCTCATCTTTTGCAGTTATTTTTTGTACATTAATTTTTTTTCAACAACTTTTCCACTGATCATTGATGTATCTGTCATCTTTGTGATCACGTTGGATAGTTTTTTGTTAATAGAGTCTAGCTGTTTCATGATTGATTTGATTGCACTTGTGTTGTCCGTTAGCTCAAATGGTTCTTCATTAGTTTCTGACTGTTCTTGGTTTTTTTGCTGTTCTTTTTCTTTGGTTTATTTTGTTTTTGTTGTTTCATTTTGGTTTGATATACTTAAGTCATGTTCACTTTTGCTGCACAATTACTCTCGTGTTCGTTTTCGAGGGTCTCTTTCAGTTGTATTTTCTACATCTCGATTTGCACACCCGTTTGCATGGCCTTTTTTATTCATTATCATATCTCAATAGAAATGTGTAACCTTTTTTCCATATCTTGTTGCTTAACTGAACTACTAGTATGCTGTTTAGTATAGTTTTTTTTGGATATGTACTAGATTGTACACCAAACATGCATATAGTTTCATTGTAAAAATATTTAAAAGAATTTTGTTTCATGTATTGGAATAAAAACTAACCTATGTTTATATAACATATTTATAAAGCATAAAATGTCATATCTAAACAGTTCGTACAGCATAAAATGAAACATGTCTAGTGTTCGTTTTCTAAAGTAGCACTGAAACAGCCTTGCTACAAATGTGTTCTTGTTGTTGTTGTTTTTGGTGGTTTTTCATTGTTGAATTTTTCCTTGCGTCTTTTGCCTCCAATATTTTAGATATTTTTTTATGGATATTAAAATGGTCATTATAAACATAAATATTGATTTTTTTAGCATAATAAAAGATAATGTATATACACAATACATAATACAGTTATATTAAATCAATGCTGCCTTAATCCGTCCAACGTTTTCGGTTTTCATTTCGTTTTCGTATCGGAAAACCTTAATAGTAGTTGGATTGTTTTTGTTTTTTTTATTTGTTTTTTTTGTTGTTCCCTTATAAATAAAACTTGTTAAAATGCAAGTTTTTTATGCTTTCTTAATATACTTCAAATCTACACTTACTAAGGGAACAAAAAGGATTAAGTTAAAAAATAAAATCATCTACCCTTTTAATCACAACTTATGCATGCGTATCTAATGCAAACAAATCTGCATAATAGTCCGCATTCATGCGAAATATATAACTGGTTAGATAATGATACACAACAGATAATTTAACAAAGAGCAGCTAAGGCAATACTATCGCCTTTGTAACATTTTTATGAGAAAATATGTATATTAAAGCACGATAAAAAATCATATGTTGACCAATATGTTTTTGATCTTTGTATTATATATGCAATTCTGTTTAATGATCGCTCCATACATGTCGTTTATAAAACTGATATGTAGTTTTTTTACATATAAACATGAATTTAGCATGTTTGATATGCTGTTCCTAAATTGAATCTGTATTTAAAGATTATGTATGACTGTGTAAATGTATGTACATGTGTATGTATGTGTGTTTATATAGGTATCCTAGTGATAAGTGTCATCGTTTATAACTTGAACTGTAGCTTTACAAAACCATTTATTTTATATTTTCATTTTTTTCATTGATTTCATTTTTTTTCTTGAATTATGTCTGAAAAGTATGGAATTTATGGAAAACATCTTTTTTTGCGAGACAACTGGTCTTTCGAAATGATTTACTTGTTAACATATGTAAACAATGAGTATCACGATAAGCACCTTAAACACTAAAGGACTTGGTAATAAACTTAAACGCTTACAAGTATTTAAATATCTAGAAGATAAATCTTATGATATTATATTTTTACAAGAATCTCACTCCGATATTTTAACAAGCGTATCATGGAAACAAGACTGGACAGGTCACTCATTCTTTAGTGGACTCAAATCAAATAAAGAAGGCGTTGCCTTTCTTGTAAACAAACAATCAAACATTGAATGTTCAAATTTTAATAAGTTAATAGTAAGTCGTTTAATAACACTCGATATAAAAGTAAATAATAAAGATGTGACTCTTGTTAATGTTTATGACCCAAATGATAACAATATTTTTGTATTTGACACCATTGAAAATTTTGTAGCTAGCAATAGTGAAAAAAATATAATAATAGGCTGCGACTTCAACACTGTGCTTAATCCTTTAATTGACAAACGAAATGGTAGATCAGATACGAATAAAAAATGTCAAATTGTACTTAACAAACTTATGTTTAATTTCAACACGGTCGAAAATAACCAAAATTTGCACAATACACCTGGCATTCCAATTCAAAACCAATCATTTATTCCCGTTTGGACTATTTTCTTATTTCTGAATATTAACAAAACACTAACCTAAATGTAATATTAAACCAGGATTTAAAACAGACCACTCTTCTGTAGTACTTTCCCTTAACACACTTGACGAGGGCCTGGTTAATTAAAAATAAATAACAGCATTATAAATGACATAGCATATCAAAATCAAATTAAGACTGCTATAAGAGAAACTATTGAAATAAATTACAACTGTAATTCCAATACTCTTTGGGAACTTATTAAAGGTACTATAAGAAACGTTTCAATTAAATATGCAATTTACACAAAAAGAGAGAAAGAAAGGAAATTGAAAGAAATAATCAAAATCTAAATAAAATTCAAAATCAAATACAATCTAATAGCAATGAAGATTTTGTAGAAGAAATCGCCACATTAAAACAAGAATTGAATATACGACAGCAAAAAGTCCCTCGAGAAAATTAAGCAACGAGGAAAAAACGAGGAAAAAACAGGTACAGTATAAAATGTACAAATGCTTTAAACGAAATGAGTGTAAATAAAAGCCCTGGTTCGGATGGATTATCTGTTGAATTTTATAAAGTATTCTGGGATATCTTAAAGTTTCATTTCGTAAAATCTATTAACTATTCATTTGAAACTCAATCACTTACTGAACTGCAAAAACAAGGTTTAATTTCACTTATACCAAAGCAAGGTAAAGATCTCGAACAACTTTCAAATTGGTGCCCGATTAGTCTTCTAAATATAGACTACAAAATCGCAACAAAGACCATAGCAAATAGAATAAAGAAAATAATAGATGAAATAATTTCACCAAATCAAACTGGATTTATAAAAGGGAGATATATAAGGGAGAACATTAGACTTATTCAAGAGATTATTGAATATTTGAATAGTTCAAATAAATCGGGGCTTCTCAAATTTGTTGATTTCGAGAAAGCGTTTGATAGCATTGATTACCAATTCATAATTAACTGTTTAAAGCACTTCAATTTCGAAGAAGAGCTTATTCAGTGGGTAAAATTGTTCTATACAGACATAAACGGAATTATTCTAAATAATGGTCATCTCTCGGATAGTTTTACTATAGAACGAGGTGTAAGACAAGGGTGTCCCTTGTCTTCTTTTCTTTTTCTAATATGCATTGAAATGCTTTCAAATTATATTGAATGTTGTCCTGAAATCGAAGGTATTAAAATACAAAACTCTCATATAAAACAAACATTATTTGCTGACGATGCTATGTTTTTCAATAATGGAAATGAAAGGTCATATAAAAATCTAATTCATTCAATTCAAGATTTTGGAATAACGTCTGGATTAAAAATAAATTACTCAAAAACGATAATTCTTCAAGTAGGTGGCTTAAATGGAAAAAATATACATTTTAGTAAAGGAAGTCGTTATACCTGGACCTCAACATCTGCAAAAGCACTTGGAATAATATTTTCCAATAACAGAGATTCTTTTTTGACCAACAATATTTTATCAAAAGTACAGGAATTTAACAAATGTCTAAAAACAATGGCAACATAAAAAATTAACCCTGCTTGGAAAAGTTAATGTAGTCAAAACATTCGCCCTACCAAAACTAATTTTTCCTTTTATTGTGTTACCAAATCCTCCTGATCAACTGATAAACGAGATAACAAAATCTATTTTTGCTTTTATATAGGATAATAAACCTGACAAAATTAAAAGAGAACAGTTATACCTCTCCCGTGAAAATGGGGGATTTGGTCTCCCGAATTTAAAAATATTTATACAAGCTATTAAATCAAGCTGGATTAAAATATTAATTGATGATAGTAATCATGGGAAACGGAAAATATTTTTTAATAAAACACTTTGCAAAAAGGGTGGAAATATCATATTTGATTGTAATCTGTATGAAAACGATATCAAAATTTTATGTGGTTTAAACATTTTTTTCAAAACATCCTTACATCTTGGAACATGTTTGAAAAGAAGCAAGCCAACACACACATAAGAAAAGTCATAATTTGGATCAACTCCGAATAAAAACGTAAAAATGAAACAATATATTATAAAGAATGACACGAAAAGGGGATACTCTATCTCGAACATATCTTCGACTTTAGATTTAGAAGTTCTATTCATTTGATAACATGCAACTTCTATACGAAATCCCCAATGGTGACTATTTAAAGTATATACAACTTATCAATAATATACCGCAATATATGAAAAATGAACTAAAATTATCAGATATTACAGTTTTGGCTGACAAAAAAATCGATGTTGGAAAAAATTAAGACCCAAAAAAAGATTACACAGTTTAATAAACATATTCAAAATGACAGTATTGAAATAAACATAAACATATATGGGAAAACTCTTTAAACGAAACACTAAATTGGAAGGAAGTATATTCACTGCCATATATAGCAACAATCGACACATGTATGCGAGCCTTTCCGTTTAAGATAATAAACATAATTATACCAACAAATAAATATCTATTTAAATGCAAATCATCCAATTCTAGTTTATGCAACTTGTGTTCCAGCTTTGAGGAAACAATAAACCACATGTTCTGGGAGTGTTATATCATACAAGACCTTTGGAATGACTTGAAACGCTTTCTCCACTCAAAACATATTAGAACTAAATTTTAAAAAAGTTTTATAAGGAATAAACGTTGGAAGAAATTATAGCTGCATTTACTTCATGTTATACTTCTAAAATACTACATTTTCTTTTAAGAAAAAGAGAAACAATTCCTTACTTCCGAAATTTTGAAAAATACTCATGTATTCGAATCAATATTGAACGTGAAATAGCGATTATGAACGATAAACTAAATGTCCATTTGCAAAAATGGGCTTTTCTTTTATAATCATCAGATATATAATTCATTTTAGAAAGTCAATCCCCACCTTTTTTTCTAAATCAGAAAATTGCGAAACAATTGGTTTCTTCATATGAAAGATACATTTTTATATACATGTCAAATGTTTTCTACGTATAGCTGTATGAAGTGTTTTTTGTATACGTTTGAATAAAAAAAAAATAGCGAAAAAGAAAATTGTCGAAAATTGACATAAACTTGGTATCGATGAGTACAATGCATTGAAACTTACTTACTGAAATACCACATAGTTTACAATTGATTTATTTTTCGCAGTTTTTTCGTATGTTTATCCATTCAAAAATATTACAAGGTACATCTACCTAGTAGAATTCATTCTTTATGGGTGATTGGATAGTCGATGTTATCACGTGATTTTACCAAGTTATGCATATAGCTTAAATATTCCAACCGTTTTGGGTAGGCCTTCGTAGCACAGAGGATACAACACTGGACTGAAATTTTGGCGACACCGGTTCGACCCCGATGTCCGACTCGATTTTTTTTTACATTTTGGTATTTTTTTTACAATTATGATATCAAAGAGTAAAACATTTTATTAAATAATTGTCATGAGATTCGTTACAGAAAAAACAACTTTTGTTGGTGCCAATCTGGTGTACAGTCCCTTTAAATGAGTATCTGATAACGTGTCAAAGTACTATACTGACAAATCTATTGTAATGCTCACGTAATTGGCGAAACGTGTATTTTACTATTTATTGACAATCGGTTGTCAAAATAAGTGCATTCCTGCGTATTAAAAATCTTCCACGAAACATGACCTTTTCATTTTGTGCGAAATGTAAACTGATAATATATTTGCTCTTTTGTGGTACTAATAGATTTTGTTTGCAATATTAGTGTCGTTACGCCACAGAGCTCGTTACTGAGTTCATATTTACAATATTAGTGTCGTTACCCTACAGAGCTCGTTACTGAGTTCATATTTGCAATATAAGTGTCGTTACGCCACAGACCTCGTTACTGAGTTCATATTTACAATATTAGTGTCGTTACGCCACAGAGCTCGTTACTGAGTTCATATTTGCAATATTAGTGTCGTTACTCCACAGAGCTCGTTACTGAGTTATATTTGCAATATAAATGTCGTTTCGCCACAGAGCTCGTTACTGAGTTCATATTTGCAATATAAGTGTCGTTACGCCACAGAGCTCGTTACTGAGTTCATATTTGCAATATTAGTGTCGTTACTCCACAGAGCTCGTTACTGAGTTCATATTTGCAATATTAGTGTCGTTACTCCACAGAGCTCGTTACTGAGTTCATATGTTACTGAGTTCATATTTGAAATATAGGTGTCGTTACTCCACAGAGCTCGTTACTGAGTTCATATTTGCAATATAGGTGTCGTTACGCCACAGAGCTCGTTACTGAGTTCATATTTGCAATATAGGTGTCGTTACGCCACAGAGCTCGTTACTGAGTTCATATTTGCAATATAGGTGTCGTTACTCCACAGACCTCGTTACTGAGTTCATATTTGCAATATAAGTGTCGTTACGCCACAGACCTCGTTACTGAGTTCATATTTGCAATATAGGTGTCGTTACGCCACAGAGCTCGTTACTGAGTTCATATTTGCAATATAAGTGTCGTTACTCCACAGAGCTCGTTACTGAGTTCATATTTGCAATATAAGTGTCGTTACGCCACAGAGCTCGTTACTGAGTTCAAATTTGCAATATAAGTGTCGTTACTCCACAGAGCTCGTTACTGAGTTCATATTTGCAATATAAGTGTCGTTACGCCACAGAGCTCGTTACTGAGTTCATATTTGCAATATTAGTGTCGTTACGCCACAGAGCTCGTTACTGAGTTCATATTTGCAATATAAGTGTCGTTACGCCACAGACCTCGTTACTGAGTTCATATTTGCAATATAAGTGTCGTTACGCCACAGAGCTCGTTACTGAGTTCATATTTGCAATATAAGTGTCGTTACGCCACAGAGCTCGTTACTGAGTTCATATTTGCAATATAAGTGTCGTTACGCCACAGAGCTCGTTACTGAGTTCATATTTGCAATATAAGTGTCGTTACTCCACAGACCTCGTTACTGAGTTCATATTTGCAATATAAGTGTCGTTACGCCACAGACCTCGTTACTGAGTTCATATTTGCAATATAGGTGTCGTTACTCCACAGAGCTCGTTATTGAGTTCATATTTGCAATATAGGTGTCGTTACGCCACAGACCTCGTTACTGAGTTCATATTTGCAATATAGGTGTCGTTACGCCACAGACCTCGTTACTGAGTTCATATTTGCAATATAAGTGTCGTTACTCCACAGAGCTCGTTACTGAGTTCATATTTGCAATATAAGTGTCGTAACGCCACAGAGCTCGTTACTGAGTTCATATTTGCAATATAAGTGTCGTTACTCCACAGAGCTCGTTACTGAGTTCATATTTGCAATATAGGTGTCGTTACGCCACAGAGCTCGTTACTGAGTTCATATTTGCAATACTAGTGTCGTTACGATACAGAGGACACATCAATTCCTCTTAATTAATCAGCTCTCTCGTAAGGGCGGCTCCGGCTACGGATTCAACATTTTATTTAAATATGTTTGCATACATGCAAAACCCTGCATTGTTTTTAAATACCATAGTAACACTATGATTGCTGACATTGTGTGTATTCGCCGCATAGTATAGAAAACACGCGGAATGGTGGGGCGAAGACACGAGAATATCCCAAGTGGCGAGTCGAGAATACGTAGGATTTTTATTTATTGGCGTATCGTCGTATTCTCGCAGGAAAAGAAAGACAGGACAGAAATCAGCCACCATAATTTAAGGCAACTAATGAATACCCCATCGTTTGGGCATGCCTATTGATAGGTGGAAAATATGTTGTGGTGAAAATACAAAAAAATATCGGTATGCTTTCGGCAAAACAAGAGAAATACGACATTGCAGAAACCAGCCACATTTTAGTCATTTTCTTTGTTATGCATTTACAGTTCTGAATGTAATAAAATCATGATATTATTGGCGTCCTGTATCTAATGGAAATACAATGCTATTTCTGTACATTCCGGAAGCCATGACATTTCGTTTAATTTATTAGTATTATTAGGCTTCATAAAAATGAGGCTTGATGCCTAGGATATTGCCTCTAGGTATTAGCGATAATGTACTTCTCGACGATAAAATAGACAAAAAAAAGTTGTTATATCCAAAACTAACGCATTCCCTATAATTGAAACGTAAATTGAATATGTCAGCATGATTTGGGCAATAGATCCCTTTACGGCGTTCTCGGTTAAAAGATCTTAAGCCGAAGCTTGAATCGAAAATTAGATTGGTTGGATTATGTTTTCGCAAATTCCTGTTTTGATTTTTAGCTATTTTTCACTGAACATTAAAGTACTTATATTTCACATGTCTCAAATCAATCAGTTATTCGAGTACATCTACCATGACTTTGTCAATCCCTAAGGCAATGGTTCGCATCTTATGTTATTTAAATACTTAGACTTTTTCCACTACATGTTCCGTGATTAACAATGTTATGTCATATCGTTCCAGTCTAAGGCTTCTAAGGCTTTTTAGTCTGGTTTTAGAGTTTCTTTCAAATACATCACTAGGCAATATACATACACGAGCAGTAAAGTTGATATTTCGCAGTATATTGTCATTAAAATATAATGTTAAATAAGTAGAATGTAACTAAAATAATGCAAGTCACTACAGCACATCAATCGTGAGGACAGTAAAATTTATGTATAAATATTTATCCCAATCCGAATTATATATATATTTTTTAAAGAATAGCCTTAAATACTCACATCGCTATATTGTTTTATTGATACATTACTCCAATTTAACTTTTAATTCGTGTTCACTTAGACTAAACCACCAGTAAGGCAATATTCTAAACATTTAGCGAGTTTCCTTGATTCTCATCATTAAAATGATTGACACCTGAACCAAACCATGTTCGAACACGAACAATAATCGGCAATATTTGTGTTTGTTAGAGAGGAATATGAACTAGTAGATAGAATACATGTATATTTATTACTGCAGTAAAGTATATTGAAAAGTGTTTCAATTTAAATAGAGCAAACTATAAAGTGGTTATTCGATGCTTTCGTGGTCTATGCTGTATGCGAAATAAAATGGTGTACTAAACCTTTAACTTCTGTAAAATACCCATTACAAAACTAGTACATATATTTCTCGTTGTCACAAACGAATCTTTAAGCCGTTGACCCATTGTCTCATGCTGTATTCGTTGAAGATGTTTGAACATAACAATGCCAGTGCATACCTTTAATAGAAAAGGACATGTGTGGTTTTTGTTATAGTTTATTTAGGGGGAGCTGGGTAGTCATTTTTAAAGTTACAGCTCTTACACTGATATTGCTTATGGCTTTTTAGGCCACATCATGGTAAAGCCCCCATTGAATGCAATACTGTCAACGTTCCCCGACACCTGATTATTCTTCAGAAAGAGAGATATGAAATGACCCCAAAGGACAAGACATTTATTAGTGCTGTTCTCTCCAGTATGGTGAAACATTGATTAATATTCAACACTGTTTATCGCTTTCAATTTCATACGTATTCGGGAAAAGTTGTATTTCATATATAATCATATATCTGCTACCATTCGCTGATTGTCCTTCTGAGTGTAAATTTTCAAATCAATGAAGTGCTCTTTATCAAAAGAATACTTTTCCCGATGTATTTTTCCAATTTTGTTTTTGGAGAACATTACAATAATATTAAAGTAATAAAATGATGATATATAAGCAAGATATTTACTGAGTATGTAAATGATTAGATATGCCCAAATACTCAGAATATATTTTTTTTTTTTATAAAAGATAGGCCAGATAATCAATACGGTCGAGATATAAAAAAAACACATATTATTTGTCTTTTATCTCGCCGAGAAATAACATTATCGCTGATAATGTCATTTGGCAGGAAGCTTTTATAAGGTTGCTATAAAACTTAATAATGTGTGTGAACTAAAAAACCGAAGTTCAATGGTTTCTGGAATGGACAGTAATGGATATTTATGTGACTTTTAGATATATAGCTCTATCACAATATCCTCAATTTGATCGCTTTCTGTATCATAACATTAATAAAAATGGGAAAGTGTAAAGCTTAAAGAGCATTCTGCTGGAATCAATGCGCAACAATGGTAAGGCATAACTGACGAAAATATCATATTCAGAATAAACATAATGGAAATAAATTCACTTTCAGATTTTCGTGCGTTTGTGTGCTGTACACAAGCATGGAACTCAATAAATTCAGTTCGACGTTGTTGTTATTTCTGCTTTTCAATTATTTAAAAGTTAAACGGAATTAGGCTTGAACTCATAAATAAGATATAAAAGCTTTTTCGGTATAACTTCAGAAAATTTCTTTGGGACTATCTTGCCATAGATTTGCTGCTGAAGACAATACCAAATGATTAGGCATTTTTTACTATAAATAAATCAGATATTGCGGTTCTTTTACCTTATAGTAAATAAATCGCAGACTACCTCAAATAGACGAACAAAGAAACCAGACCCAGTTGTCTATTGACCTTCTTTAGCAGTCAAGAAAACTCATCTGACGTAAATGTCCGTCCTAAGCCAGCTGCCTAAAGAAACAATTTCTACCCTTTATCACAAACTATATGTGCGCTCTAAACTAGCTTAGCTAGCTGCCTATATATGCAACTCCTACCAGCAGTCGTATTTACTCCTTGAACCTAAATGTCCGTCCCAAACTACTGCAGTTCGTGTAACTCAATACACTTCTTGGCACTGTAGCTTAAGTTACTAGCTGTTACATATTCAACATACACTACCTCTACACGTTAACTCAACTGACCATCCATATGTCGTACTTAACTGTGCACGTTTTGAGTTTGTTTGATTAATACAGGGAAATAATTATAGTTTAAATGATTTGGACTTATGTGAACCATATAATAATCATGTGTTTCTTATTCAGTTAAATTATCATTATCGGTATGGCACCAGGACTGTCTGGCAACCTTTTTAGTTTATTTCCAGAATGTGGATATTTAATAATACTTGTTTTTTTCTTTATTTGGCTCTGCCACTTTATAATAATCAATACGTTATTATTTGCGTAAATACAATAAATGTATCCAATGAGTTCCACAAAACAATAGTGTTTTCACGCACGTATTTCTCATGATGATCTTTCCCAAACGCCCACAGTCCGGCGTCTGTCGTCCGTCAACAATTCCTTCAAACGACATCTCCTCTCCTCCCTAAATGCCTGGCCAATTTAGATGGAACTTTAGTGAGGTGTTCATCAATTGTGCCCTTTCAAGAATGAAAACAATGAGGCTTTATGCTAAGATATTTGGTGTGTTAAATTTTCTATTGGTCCTCTACTATTCAAATCATGCTCTTAGGGTCAAATCTGGTTTATTTCATACTTATATTGGGAAATCCTTGAAGATCTTCTTGTTTGAAACCGCTAGGCCAAGATCCTTGCTATTTTGTATGTAGCATCATAAAATAGTATTATTGTAATGTTAGTTGTTGATGCTTGAGGACCCCATACAAATTTGTTATTACCTGAAGGGGAACTATCTACTATTTAATAATATATAATGAAACATATTATACATAAATCGTTTGTAGTTTGTATATTTTTGCTTAACTTAAAAAAATGTAGGGCAAATGAGTACCCATATTAAAATATTTCATTTCTTACCAGCATGTTTGTAATATTATTGCAGTATTACTGTAACAAGATATTTTAAAATGATAAGAAAATTAATGACATGCTAAAAAGATAGTTACACTGTATTTCAAGCTACTTACACCAGCCTAAGTATATTTAAGATGCAGTGCTAGTTATGAAAGTAATAATGTTGAATCCAGGTACTTAGTTTTAATCCAGGACATAATTAAAATGGATGTTTCTGGAACCAAACGATGTTCGAGCACGAACAACAAGCAGCAATAGTTGTTTTGTCCGGTTAGCGCAGTGCTTGTCTGATAAGCGCGGTGGTTAGTACACTCGCTTTTCACCAAGGTGACTCGGGTTCGATTACCGGCCTGGGTGCATGTGAGGTTTGTTTGCGGTCACCAAGCCGGACAAGTGGGTTTTCTCCGAGCACTCCGGATTCCCCCACAACACAAGACCACACTCTCGCGCAATGTGTCTTAGTATAAGTTATTATAACTTTTTCACAATCATTGTAAATTATATATTGTTTCAACTAATAGTTGTGTAATTAGAGAGAAAAATGAACCAGTAGACATTATAAATGTATATTTAAAACTGCAGTAAAATACATTAAAAAGTAACCTTGTTTACATAGAGCTAACTCAAACATGGTTCTACTATGCTTTTGTAATTTATGTTGTATGCGAAATAAAATGGTGTAATACAAGCTTCATCTTCTATATATACAACTGCTGTCAAATATTGTAACGACCTACGCAGTCAATCCAAAACTTCCTTAAAAGTCAGGGAGATGTTGAAACACAACGAACACCGAGTTTAACGGTTTATTGTGTATTCTTGTATCTTCGAATCATTGACATCATGTATAGTTATCAGATAACAGTTTAACTTGCATGGGCTCTCACGTTTTCTATATTTGGTAACAATTAACTATATATCGTTAAAACAACTTGTTATTTATGTAAGCTCAAACTAATAGACCTATCGAATTTACGTCAGGTCAAACTAATAGACCTATCAGAGATACCGGTGTTCTCAAACCCAACCGAGCTATCTGACGTCAAAAGTCAAACTCAGCTACACGGGTGTTTCCAAACCCAACCGAGCTATCCGACATCAAAAGTCAAGCTGCTGATCCCGAAAGGAACGCTATTTATATATAGAACAGGAGATGCCCCCGTGATCAAAACTGACCAATGGCGGCCGAACCGGTGAAACGTCCGACCAATCACCGGAGGACCGGTGAAACACTGACCAATCACCGAAGGCCCGAAGGAGCGCCCTGACAGGACAGAAGGACCGGTAGGGCGGTATTCACAGTGCTCACCAGGAGTTCCGGCAGCCATGACAGTTTGATTACAATATTAAAAATACAGAGACATAAAATCAAGCAGTAACAAAGTGGCTCAAAATGTAAATGATTATAATATGACAACTAAATAATGTTTATCTAATTGATGATGAAACAGTTATACTTCTCCGTTTAAATACATTCAACACGTATATGCAAGGTGGGTGGAGAACCCTTCTTGTATGTACATAGTAACAGAAATAAATTGATTGGATGGAATTTAAACAGACATGACTTAAGGTAAGTGTAAAGTTAAATTTTCAATTTATAAAGCATATCATGGTCTTTAAATATATCTCAGTACTGTATATTAGTTCCACAAAAACATGGCAAGTTAATATCAAGGTGAGTAACCTGTATAATGACAGGGTCATTACAATATCCATTGCAAAACTAGTACATATTATTCCCGCTGTCGCATACTTCTTTTTAAGTCGTTGACCTCTTGCCTTTGGTTGGTTTAAACCTGTTTGACCGAAACAATGCCAGTGCATACCTTTTTATGAAAAGGAAATGTTTCGCCGACGTTGTTGTTTTTGTTGATTTTAGTTTTTTACGGGAAGCTGGGTAGCATACCATTATTAAAGTAACTGCTCATACGGTAAAATCGTATTTTAAGGCTACATCGTGGTATAACCCCTATTGATACCGTTCTCACCTATTAACGGTACTGGTTTCGACTTCCAAAATGCCCACATATATAGATACTAATGTTCGTACTCAAACTGAGGCAGACACACCAAACTCCTCACAACAAACCCTACTGTGACAACATACCCTCATACCTCGGTTTCCCTTGTTCGTTTGATGGTTTCCGGACTATTTCTTTCATAGTGATCGTAGCACCGTATTATCACTACTGATGCAATGTGTTAATATACTTATACCTATATTTATTACCTTTCACCAGATGTGTTCCTAAAGTTTTCCTAAATGCCCACACATTACGTATGTATTCCTGCAGAGAGGAAGATCATTACAGATATCTAGACGCCACTGGTGTCCACCGAGGTGATATTTCTGATAATGATGCCATTTATTTGTCACCAGTCTTAAAGTTTCCGTTTGTTAGAGTCACTTTAGGTTGAGGCTCATATTTCCGGCAGCGCCATACTTCTTTAGAAAGAAGTGAGTTTGTTGAGCGACAACAATGAATGAAATATTGTTAACGTTCCTTTACACCTGATTTTTCTTAATACGTTCTGAAAGAGAGATATCAAACGACCATAATGGACAAAAACATATAAGTGTTGTTGCTTGTTAACGTCTCCCTCCCGGGCAGTTAGTTATATTTAGTGGTTAGGCGGTGGTTAGAACTCTCAACCTCTTGTTTGAATAAATAGTTTTATAATTAGTACCGTTCGGTTATGTTTAGTAGTACATCTACGTGAAATTTAGCGTTCTTGACATCACAAACTAGAGAAACAAGTCGCTGATGTCTTTATTACCCTAATTAGATTAGTTTCACTGAATTTATTTTATTACTTATTTTTGATATGCAAAATCTCTTTTTGGGTTACATTTTCTGCAATAAACATTTTGTCTGTATTGTTACAAACTCTACCTTGGTAATGTTTCCATATTGACGTATTGAGTATCCGGCCTATATTTAATCATTTAACTTCTTAATAAATAAATAACCAATATTTTATAATGTAACTACTTATTGAGTATCTTGCGTATATTTCATCATTTAATTACTTATATTGTAATTTATTTTTTCAAACAGAAACTGGAAACCTACTTCGGGAAAAGTATTCTAAAGATAAAGAGCGCTTCCTTGATTTGGAAAGTTGCGCTCAGGAAGACAATTTACGACAGTCAGCAGAGATATAATGGTATAAGATATACAACATATTTTTTGGGAATACGTATGTAATTGAAAGTGATTTACATTGTTGAATATTAATCAGTGTTTCAACTTACGGGTGAGAACTAATTACATCTCGTAATCGTAAAATTGGAACTGTTGATAACCATAAATAAATACTTTGACCATGTTAAAAGTCTTTAAATGTTTCATTTCTTTTTAAGATTTACTTAAACTCATGTACTTGTAGTTTTTGAAAATGTATACATTTAAAGGTTGAAACAATCACATACTTTCTTATCTCTAATTGAACCATTATTGTGAAACTTTCATCTCACTTAAGATAAAATTGCAATGTGCTGTATTCACTTGCACTTACGAATGTTTCTGCTATTTTGTCTTTTTTTAAATGCAGTGTTGTTAAGTTAAGATGCGTTTATGCATTGCCATATCACGTGAAATAAATAAGTGTCGGTGAGCTACATGTATAATCGTATGTATATGCATTGTTCATGTTTCCGCCCAAAACGGCGGAAACACTTATGGGTGTGTACTTGACTGTATAAATAACTCAAGCAGCTGCTGATCCAAGAATAATCAGCGTATTATATGTCTTTTATCTCGTCGAGAAATTACATTATCGCTGACACCTAGAGGCAATGTTCATTTGGCAGAAAGCTTTCTTAAGTTTGCTATGAAACCTAATAACATTTTTTAACTAAAAAACCGAAGTTGAATGGTTTCCGAAAAGTACAGTAATGGATATTTATGTGACTTTTAGATATAAAGCTCTATCGCAATATCCTCAATTTGTTCGCTTTTAGTATCATGACATTCATAAAAATGGGAAGTGTAATATAAAGCTCAAAGAGTATTATATTGGAATCAATGCGCAATAATGGTAAGGCAAAACTGACTTCAATTTCATACTCAGAATTAACATAATGGATATAAATTCATTTTTCCGATATTCGTGCATTTGTATGTTGTACACAAGCATGGAACTCCACAATAAATTCAGTTTGACGTTTGTTTGATTTTTTCCTTTTCACCTATTGAGAAGTAAAACGGTATTAGGCTTGAACGCATCAGTAAGATATAAAAGCTTCATCGCTTTTAGTAAATATAATAATTCTTTGGGCCTATCTTGCCATAGATTTGTTACTGAGTACAATACCAAATGTAAAGGCAATCTTTTATTATAAATAAACCAGTAGTATTAATCCAAAACCTCAAATGCCTGCGGTTCTTTTACATTAAAGTTAATAAATCGTAGGCTATTTCAAATAGACTAACAAAGAAACTAGACCCAGTTGTTTATTGACCTTCTATCACTAGCCACGTCAATTCATTTGACGTAATTGTCCACCCTAAGCCAGCTGCCTATAGAAACAATTCTACTCAGTAAATTTACATTTTACTGACCGTTCCAAGGCGGTACCTAACAATTCTTGATAAACATACCAATAATTTATATATATATATATATATATATATATATATATATATATATATATATATATATATATATATATATATATATATGTATATATATATATATATATATATATATATATATATATATATATAGTATTTTTGCACTGTGCTGTTTGTAGAGTTGTGTGCTGTTCTATGTTTCTTGTTTGTGAATTTGTGTTCTATGTAATTTGCGTTGCCCATTGCCACTAAACCGGGTTTATGTTTAAACGTTTTGCTACTGAGCATGTTTCTGTAGCTTTTTGCATATATCTTGATCCCAAGAAGTCACAGGACCTTAATGTTCGCTCTAAACTAGCTCAGCTAGCTACCTAAATATAAAACTCCTACCAGCAGTCTCATTTACTCAATTTACTCATTGAACCTAAATGTATGTCACGGACTATTACAGTTCGTGTAACTCAATACACTTCTTGGCACAGTAGCTTAAGGTACTTGCTGCGACATGCTCAACATCCACTACATCTACACGTCAACTAAACTGACTATGAACTCGTTCTTAAATTGCACGTTTATAGTTTGTTTGATCAATACAGGGAAATTGTAAAGTTTAATTGCTAGGACTTATGTGATTAAACTTTTAAAATATCCATATGTTTTTATTCAGTTAAATTAGCATTATCGATATGGCTCCAGGACTGTCTCGCAACCTTCTTAGTTTCTTTCCGGAATGTGATCAATTAATTTGTCTTGTTTCTTTCTTTATTTGGCCTCCCCACTTGATAATGTTCAATACGTCTAATGACGACATGGTTGTACTTTAAAAACGCTAGTTCCGTTAACACAATAAATGTATCTAATGTGTTCCACAAACATCAAGTGTTTTCATGCACGTAGTCCTCATGACCACAAACATCAAGTGTTTTCATGCACGTAGTCCTCGTGATGAGCTTTTCCGAATGCCCGCCATCCAGCGTCCGTCAACAAATGCTTCAAACGATATGGCCTCCCGATTAAACTCCAGTGCCAATTTAGATGAAGCTTCTCATGGAGGTTAATGGGTTGTGCCCTTTCAAAATACAAAAACAGTGAGGCTAAATGCTTAGATATTTAGTGTTTGAAATAGTCTAGTGGTACTCTGCCATGTGTATTTAAATTATGCCCCTATGGTCAAATCTGGTTTATTATATACTTTTATTGGAAAATCTTTCAAAATCGTCTTGTCTGAAACCGCAAGGACAAGACGCTTGATAGTTTGAATGTAGCATCATTTAATAGTCCTCTATCAAGTTTTTAAAATCTTGACCCAGGGTTCAAAACTGGCACCGCCTCGGGGTTCACAAATTTCCTATAGACTTATATAAGTACAAATTTGAAAATCTTTTATTCTGAAAACCGCTATGCCCAAGCCCTTGATAGTTTGTATGTAGCATCACACAGTAGTCCTCCACCACCAATGTCGTTTAAATCATGCATCTGGGGACAACACTTGCTCTTCCCCGGGGTTCACAAGTTTCATATAGACTTAGATAAGAACAACTTTGAAAATATACTCGTCTAAAACGGCCTAGACCCTTGATGTTTTCTATGTAGTATCGCACAGTGGTCTTTCGTCAAGTTTGTTAAAGGTATACCCCTGGTAAAGAACCCGGCTATGCTCTGAGGTTCACTAGTTTCCTAAAGATTCATAGGGTTATAGGTATATAGGAAAATCTTTGAAAACCATATTTTTTCCAATCACATGGCCGAGACCTATGATACTTGTTTATGTAGCATCATATGAAGGTCCTCTGTCAATGATACCACTGGGGTCAAAGCTTTTAAGCTACAGCAATGAAGTTTGGACCATGTGTACACTTTTGAAAAAAAAATCAATGTAGTTCTTTAATGACCTTGACGGTGACCTTTTAACGTACTTTCTTACATTTGAAACTAAAGCAATACAATTTGTACCATGTTTACAATTTAAAAACAAATATTAACATTGTGCTTTGATAATCTTTACTGTGACCTTTTGACTTATTTTCTTATTTTTGAATCTACAGCAATGGAATTTGGACAATGTGTGAAGTTTTGAAAATAGATACCAATGTTGTTCTAGGGTGACATTGACTGTGACTTTTCGATCAACTTTCCTATTTTTGTAGCTACAGCAATGAAATTTGGCGCATTTGTACATTTTTGAAAACAAATATTAATGCTGTGCTTGGATGACCTAGAAATGTGACTTTTTGACGTACTTTTTAATTTTTGAAGCTCAAGCAATGCAGTTTGGACCATTCGTACAGTGTTAAAACAAATATCAATGTTGTTCTTGGAGATCTTAACCACAAGAACATTTCACAATATTCGATCATAGTTCCATCCATATTTTCGTTGCTAAACACCAATACAATTATTTATTCTCATAAAAACAAAGGTATAATATGGCCCTCTTGTTTTATTTCAAATATGCCCAGTTATCGGTCAATGTCGTCGTCATATAGGACATATTTCCTGGACATGAATTGGCTGTTACTTCCCTTACATCCAAAATAGCCAAATTCGACAATGCTATTGCAATCACAATGGCACAACTGCATTCCACCAAATGAATTCCCCGTTTTTGTCACGCACTTCTCTTGTGATAACATTGATATTCCCGAGTGCATCTTAGGTGGAAAAATACTTTCCATCGTACCCAAATGATCTAGACAACATGCACGAAGACAAGAAAACTATGTTAGTTAACCAAACCCTTGAAAAGCTATTGTTATAGGTGGCAAACGGCATAAAAGGGCATGTTGGAAACATATTTGTTAATACCCTGTACTTCTCTGAACCCAATATTGCCGGTAACGACTATTCCTAAAAGCCAGGAAGTCTTTATATCTTTTTCCACCAGTTAACGATGTATTCGAATTACATGTTAAAGGAGCAGCTTATCAAGCAATGATCTGGAATAAAGCAGCTGCTATACTATGGGCTGTTGGGTTATAGAATCGTGTGTACTGAAACTAGTTTGGGTGAGCAAACCCTCGATACTTGTCCCCTGTTTGCAGTTGGTTGCATGTGGATGCAAACCAAAATGCAACAGATCAAGATGCAACCGTTTAAAGTCTGGGCAGATTGGCATGTTTGAATGTAAATGAAAGTTATCAGGATGTCCCAATCCTGTTTGGAATGAGGATGACTAATGATGGAGAAATCCATAGTATGCTGGTATTGTGTTTTGTGATTAACTGTTCATATAAGAGTATAAAACTTTGGTAGAATGTTTTAATTGTATGTGGAAGTATGTGATATGTAAATGTGATTAGATGTGTTTTGTGTCACACTTTAGACATTCGACATTTGATTATTTTGTCTTATTGATTTTTAACATGTTTTCGGGTTAGGCCATTCTTTTGCACAATTCATTTCTATAAATACCAATAGATGCTTGGTTGAAATTAAAGTTTTATTTAAACCCCTTTTCATGCAACGAAACTATTGGTGATTACAATAATTTGTGTGAGGATTGAAACCGATAAAACACTCAATGTTCGATTATATCCATAAAACCGTTACAGTGCACTTAATAACCTTTTTGACCACCTTTTGAATATGATATCGTTCTTTCAACAAATAGGGCCGATGGAACCCTAGCGTGTTTTGAAATATGTTAAAGCTTACAAATATGACGGCTGTCCAATTTTTATATTTGACATCCTAGTCAGACTATTGTTGCAGTGTAGAATAGCGGCGTTATTTTACAAGAGTCTTAGGTACGAAGGTAAAAAATGTATTTTGGTGTTCACGAGGTAGCAATATTACAAAAAAAAACAGTTGTTGTTTTGTTTGAAATTTATGCGGATAGTATATGTAAAAAAGAATTAATTGAAACAAATTTAAATTGCTAAATTTCAGGACAATGACGTCATACCGGAAACGAGGTCAACGATTTTCCCCAGCAGAATGTGCTTTTACATTCATTGTTTCCAGTCAAACAGGCTTATGAACAAATGTTTCAATGGCAAGTGTATAAGAATATGGTTCATCGTTATTGTTCAAACCATCACAGAAAAATATGAAATAAATCACCACATGAAATAAATTATATAGGATTTTTAAGTGGTAACCCGTCGAAAATTAGTGTATGAATCTCTAGGAGCAGAAAAGCACTAATTCATAAACAAAAGAATGCCTCCCATCGGCTTGGCAAAAGCCCTACAACTACGCCAGAGTTTCAAAATGATGTGATAGCAATGTTATGCAATCAATCCAGAAAAAATAATCACCTATTAAGTTACACTTCAAATCAAGAGTGGTTGCTCGTAATTAAATGTATACAAAAAACTGACTTGCATCCAATAATCTGCAAGGGCGACGCCGATGTTGACGCCAAAAGAAGTATCTCTCCTTTTTTCTCATAAACAAATTTTAAAGGACAAAGGTGGCCATTTATAAGAGAAACAACACTGAATTAATTTGACAAATGTCTGGCACGTCGCACTTTTACGTCCGTTTACCGCAAACAAGTCGATCACAGCGAACTATTTCTTGCACTCAATCGTTCTGTCCTAACTGCTTTCGGGATATGGCCGGGAACTCTCTGACTTGGAAAAATGTATCATTTTGACTTAATTTGGTATTTCAATTTTACATGGAAATAAACAAAAATGGAAAGGGTTAGATTTTTTAAGAGTATACCAATGATTAAAAAGCTACAAATACACAAAATGACACACACATACATGTGTGTGTGTGTGCGTGCGTGCGTGCGCGTGTGTGTGTGTGTGTGTGTGTGTGCGCGTGTGCGTGTATGCGCGTGCGTGCGTGCCTGCGTGCGTGCGTGCGTGCGTGCGTGCGTGCGTGCGTGCGTGCGTGCGTGTGTGTGTGTGTATTCTTATAATCAAAACAGAAATCGGGAATTGTACTTGAGCCGTTGGGGAAAAGTGTATGCCTAACGAGTGGGAATAGAGCCGAACTTTGACTCCGGACTATTAAAACAAATGCACCCTATTGATGTAATGCACCAGTCAATTGTAACCACGGTCCCCCAGGTCCGGGGGTATACCGGGATAGCCGGGGAAATGGGCCATGTTTTTACCTTCCAGGTGGCCCGCAGTGCCGGGTGAATGCGGTGGTTTTATCTTCGTGCCAAATATAGTGGGAAATGGGCCTTACCTAGGGTCCTTGGGGTGCGAGGGCATTTGGCGGGGTTTTTACCAGTAGTTCGTCTCCGCAGAGCAGGGATTTTGCCCGGGCTTGGCTGGACCAAAAGTCAAAGTCTCCACTATTCCCCGGACCTGGGGGAGCCGTGGTTACAATTGACTGGTGCATAAGTGACTCAGTCGTTTCATTTATCGGGCGTCCACCTTATGTACTGCACTAAACACTCTACTAACCCAGGTTTCAACCAAAGCCTATTAAGGTCTTCGTATTACACATAAAAACCGATTCAAACATTCGCTTATCCTCGGAATGATTCCGTTTATGTTGTAATACATGACCTGTGTACGTAGACGGTTACGGTGTGTGTGCTTCCCCTTTATATTGGAAGCGGATTAACGCTAGGACATTTACTAATTGGCAACAATATTTAGAAATATTTACATCCGTACTTGATTATCTGAACGATAAAAATGGAGTTCATTTTGCATGAACCGGTTGACCTTTCGTGACCTTTGTATGCGGAGTTTGGCAAGAAAGCAACGCTCTGATTGGGCGCTGGTGAACCACCGCGCGTAATGATCTTACTACGATCTACTTTATTGCTAAATATAGCAGGGCACATGTTCTGTTGAATGCCGGCATGTTTACATGTTTCTTTTGATGTTTTACGAAGAATTTAAATGAAAGACATTATTTTCTAGAAATATCATTTGAAAAATGCTTGATTTTGCATTTGATAACAAAAAAACACGCATCGAACAAATAATAAAAACAAATTAAAATTGACGCGGTTTTTACTACGGTTCGTCTGCAACAACTGTCAAAACAAACATGACTGATGATTCTGAGTTCGGCGATTTCTTTCTAGGAGAAATGTATGCTCCATTATCGGATTCAGACAATAAATATCTTTCTACGATAGAATTAGGCGATATCTTCGTCTACATACATGAAATGATTGGAGACTGTCAAAGTGTCATGTATTTTCGCGAGTTCGAACAAACATCTTAATATTGACAATTCGAGAAGACTAGCACATAACAACTCTTCAATATCTTTGCAAAAGTTAAAAGACAACAAAAAATGAAATTATGACGTTATAATTACCTTGAACTGGAAGTTATCCATTAAATCACCATGACCACATTCGTTATGCCCACTCACATGGGTCATGCATATGTAAAACATGAGTTAAAATCTATCTAAAGTTCTCTTGGTTAAAATGAACATATTACAACATCATAAAATCATTATTACCTTCACATATTTAACAGAAACTACCAAATGATTAAAAAAAAATCTTTGATTGTTTATTTCTTTCGCAAATTACTTATGGACTATTTATTATGCGGAGGATAAAAAGAACGCCGAGCTAAAACACCAAGGGCGACAATTGCTCTTACTATTTACATTCGCTCTACACGTTTTGTTCCCCTTTGTTGTAATTAAAGACTTGTTCTCAAACACTATTAGGTCGAAAAAAAAAGCCAAATAAAAAGGGAAAATGTAAATATAAGTATTGATTCTTATTTTGTGTGCGTTCATGCAGTATGAACGCTCGGTCGCGACTTTGCATATTTCCAAAAACCGCTAGCGCGGTTTATGCATATGCAAAATCTCGGCCGAGCGTTCATACTGCATGAACGCACAAAAAATAAGAATCAATCCTTAAGTATTCGATTGTGGTCTTGTGAACGCTTTTTATTATCATGTTTCTAGACTATAATTTAAATAGTACTGAAATAACATTTCCTAAACACAAAATGAAACGTGTTCGTTTTCCAATAATATAATAA
The DNA here is from genome assembly GCF_026914265.1 of Mya arenaria. NCBI lineage: Eukaryota > Metazoa > Mollusca > Bivalvia > Myida > Myidae > Mya > Mya arenaria. The sequence goes on from NC_069129.1 coordinate 6,186,962, forward strand.
GAACTATAGGAATGATTTTTAGCCTTGTATCCGTTAAGTACTTATAAAATATGTTCTAGTTCTAAAACATGATGAGAAATCAATGCATTAAATGTTCTGCATTTCTTTTGCAAATGTAGACGCCCATACTTTAATACAGTTCCTTGAGTACGGTTTTTACGAAACTTCTTTACGCAATTATTTTAATCAATAGCAAAAACGTCCAAAATGTACTTAGGTGTATTTTACCAGAAGTGAGTGTAGTTATTTTCTTGTCCTTTGAGATCAATTAATGCGACGTATAGTGTAATTCCTAGAAATAGAAGTCCACTTGCCGATGCTTGCTAGAGAAGTGCACTGTGTACTGTACTTTCCATATCGCGGTCAAGAGACATTCTCAATAACAGCTTCTATATTCATACTTGGATGTATATTGTATTTACTCATGATATATGTTGGAACGTGTTCGTAGCCATGCCAATTTATATATTTCGATAATCAAAATAGCTGTTTCACAGTGGCAAGCACTTTATGACAAAATAGAATCGTCATTTACATTGTTTAAACACATTTTTAATTACACAGTGTTTTAAAACAAAAAAGGACACTAAATTAATTGATCTATACCTTTTAAAATAAATTCGATTCTAAACATTGCTTATAAATATAGATCAAAGTTTTGTTCAAGTTATATCATTTTTTTTTTATTTTTTTTTTTTTAATTATTAAAATTGATTTTAACCAAACTACATTTGGATTCAACTACATAAACAATGATTAAGATGCTAAAATAATAATCAATCGTCATGTGATTTCCGAGCCTGTGCTGGAATTCGAAGGATATGTTGACTTACTCAAAAAGCTGATTTTTTTCAGTTATGTACTCATGCGTATGTGTTGAATGTGCTATTACTTCTTACGTTTACTCTCTCATTTCATTTGATTATCGTAGTCAGTTAACACTGTTTGACTTTGGTATGCGGCTTAAGCCATGTTTGCAATCATGCACTTACTGCTAGTTTTAACCAAATGACGTTTCCATAAAAAATGTTATTACCATTCAAATTAAATAAAATAATATTAATAAAAATAACAGTATTAAGGAAATTTCGCAGCCACTTTTAAAGTCATCATTTAAAATAAATCTGCCTGTAAAACATTGTGTAGCCAAGTAATAGACCTGGGCTTCTAAAATCAAATAATTTGAGAACATAGAAGGACAAACTTGAATTTTTATTCCATATTGAGGCTAAATGTTCAGCAAATATCTTCAATGAGGACATCACATAATACTAAAAAGGGAGCTGTGTGCAAAAAGAAACCAATAAAAGCCCTAGTGTGTTTTGCATAATAGAATCACGAACTAGCAAAAACAAGTTGTAAACAGGCAAATAGAAACAACATAACAGTCTAAGGGAAAGAACTCTTTATTCTCTTTAATGACAGGCATTTATCCATAGAATAAATCCCTTCATTTTCATACACATGAATATAAGACATCATTTATGGAAATGCTTAACAAATTTCTAAGTCGTCTGAGTAAGAAGTGTTCTCTGTTAAAACGCGTTGCTTTAAAATAAGATAAATACGTTATCGGCGAACGCAAATGTATCATACGCTGCAATAATATTGAAATCCTATAAGAGTTTGGCAATATGCTCAGCAATACCTTAAAATGAAAACTCCTTGGTTTTATTACTAGCAATGTTGACGCTAATCTTGACATTTCTGATACTCATATTATATGAATATATCAATTTTTGCGACTTGGGTTCGACTTGAAAATTGATCTGCATGTTTATATTGCCTCATTTAAATCAGGAAACAGATAGTGTGCATAAAATGGTAGTGCCAAACCTTTCATGAATACATGTTTTACTTAAATAACTGCAATCATGTTTTGTGTGAACCGTTCCTTTATTCAGCAAGTATATCTATTATAAACTATAAAAAGTATTAACATATCTTCCATACTGAAATATTTGTATTCTTTAAGCATGATCCTTTGCAGATGACATTTTGATAGTCGTATGTTATTTAATCATTATTATCCAATTATGGTTCCCTTTCAGAATATTACACACTATCACTACATGCCTTTTGACTGCCTAGCAGCCTTGTTTTCATTTTCCAAAGATGTTTCTTTAGTTTTGTTAAATTTAAGTTAACTCAATATGTGTTCATTATACATTGTTTGTCATCCTCTTTTGCAATGTTTAACTAGTTTTTAAACCCTCATTTCTGTATATTAAACCGAACTTCAAAAAATTAATGTTTTCCAAAATTCTTTGTGCTGTTTTATGGTAAACCGCCTACTTTAAGTCAAGTCAAAATGTTAAATTAGTATTTGTTGTCCCGTTTTAAGTCACCCGTGTTTAACTTGTATAAATTTCTCGAAACAGCTTGACAAAGGCTCATTTACTACACCAGAGACTGGGATATAACGTACCATTGATGGATTTATGAACATTTATTTAATTCCAGGTCAACTTACCTAACTACCTATATATTGTACTTAAATGTGCACGTTTAAAGTTTCCATGATAATTAAAAGAAGATGATTATAGTTTAACTGATTTGGAATTATGTAATTAAAATTTTATGATTTCCCTATATTTCTTATTTAGTTCAATTAACATTATCGGTATGACTCCAGGACAGTCTAGAAACCTTATTATTTTCTTTCCGGAATGTGCTCATTTAATTAGTTTTCTTTTAATTAAACTCAAGACGTTTTTTTCTTTAATTTGATAATGTTTAAATCCTGTATTGACGTCATGGCTGTACTTTTAAAACGTTGTCCATACATTTTATATATCTATAAATAGTTTTCACAAACATGTTTAAGTGTTTTCGTTTTAGTTTACGGATTTGTATTAAGACTATGGCTCGCCGTAGTTTAGAGGATAATTGCTTTTTTCAGTGCTAGAATGTTATAAATTCTACCGAGTGAGCACTAAAAACTATATTTCACGAGAATTTATTTCGAAAAGAAAGAAAATCAAATGTACTTTTAATTTCATGCTGATAATTCATCAAAATAACAATTAATTTATACTCCGCCTTTATTGTTCAATAAACCACCGAAAAGCATAAAATAAATCCTTATAAATTATTACCACTGGTAAACTGTTGATTTAAGTCTTTGGATTTTCTTCTAGGAGCAGGAAAAATCTAATTAAAAAAATGCCTCCCATTGAGTTGGCAAAGGCCCTCCAACTACAACGGAGTTTCAAACTGATAGCAATGTAATGTAATTGATCAAGTAAACACTCTCTAATGACGTTATACACCATATTAAGAGTCGCTACTCGTCCATGTATGCAAGAAAGTGACTTGCACGCAATAAGCTGCAATTAGGTTAACCCCTTCAGAAAAATCTCTCCTATATTTGACAATTGATGTGAATAAATAGCAAGTCGCACTTTTACGTCAATTTATAGTTCATTGCCTCAAACAAGTCAATCAAAGCAAACTATTTCTTGCACATTGCTTTCCCCACTTTTGGGGAAATGTCGTGATTTGGAAAAATGCGCCATTCAACCTAAAATACGGGTAATTACAATTTTGCCTTGAAATGAACAAGAACATTGCCCTTTGAGTTGTCCTTTTATATTTTGTGAAATATTCCAGAACGTAAAAAAGTGTTTTGAATGTTAAAAATAAATTTGCACCCAACATTCGCTTTTTCCTAACTGCACCCTACGATTATGATTATTTGTGTTAGGCGATTGAAAGGACAACACAGACATGGCCACCATTGTTTTAATCTAGCCAATTTGTAACCATTGTGTTGTGCATGTAATTGTTTTAAAAAAAAACAAAAACATGTAAGTTCGCTGCAGACAATGGTATTTCGAATTCCATCACCCCTGAAATCTAAATGCACTGCAAAATGACATAGGTTAATGTATTCACGTCAAGTATTTGTAGGGTCTTACATTTTTACTTGAGCGTACATAATGTCACACTTCCATTGTTTTTAAAATGTTGAAAATCAGGCTAGCTATGCATTGTTTCATGACAGTGATACTTTAAAACGACTCTGTGATTGTTTTTTGGGGAAATTTAATACTGTTTAACCTGTTGTTTCAACTAGTCTTATTCATTTTTTGTCATAATTCACTCATAACAAACTGCGAGAACATAGAAGCCGTGAATCATAACAACGTCATTTGTCGTATCCCTCAACGTCATTTATAGTCTCAGCTAGTCTCGACAACAACCCGGTCCGACCCCTAGGCTTTGATACCTTCAATAAACTATAAATGTATAACCACTTCAGAAATATCTCTCTTATATTTGACAATTGATGTGAATAAATAGCAAGTCGCACTTTTACGTCAATTTATGGTTCATTGCCTCAAACAAGTCAATCAAAGCGAACAATTTCTTGCACATTCTTTCCCACACATTTTTGGGGAAGTCCTAGACGACTGCAGTCGGTTTGTTTTCCTTTCATATACAAAAGAAATCGGCCGAAGCGGATTGACGACAAAACAGTATTACTAATATGTTGGATAAACTAATCTGAAGTTATCCGATTTGGTCGCGAAAACACTTTTATATCAGGTTTTCAGAATGAATTGTTAATACTTGTGACATAATAATTCATTTTGGTATACCGAAAACAAGAACTGAAAAGGTGTTTGTTTTCAAATAATATAATGGGAACTATAGGTGCTTATAAAATAATTAAAACTTGATGACAAAGCAATGCACTATTTTTTTCGGTAGTTTTCTTCAATAGTACACACCTTCTCTTTTACACAGTATGGTTTGCCGCTTTGCGTTGTTGACGAAACTTTCCCTACATAAGTATTTTTTTTATCGTAAGCAAAAAGTTCAAAGCTTATTTATTTGTATTTTCCAAGAAATGAGTGTAGTTATTTTTGATAGTATAGCTTAATTCCTGGAAATAGAATTCCACTTTAACCGATGTTAGCTAGAGGCGTTGACCGAGAGTTGCACTTAACCATATCGCGGTCAATCATCATTCGCAGTAACAAGTAAGCTTCAATAGACATAAGCGGATCCACTGGCGTTACTTAGATATCGGGCAGAAAGTGTACCTAACCATGCCAATTGGTATGTTTCGATAATCAAAGTAGCTGACTCACAGCCGCAAGTATTTTAATAAAACTGCCATTTACATTCTTTAAACACCGATTTCAGTTTTTTAGTTCTTTTAAACATATACGTTTTTGATATCTGAATGAGAAAGTGGAAGTCTGAATAACAAAGTTCATAGTTTTATCAATTTCAATATTGAACAAGAGATGTTTGTCAAACATTATGCCCCCTGAGCGCCAAGTTGCCAGAAATATTTGGACAATTGAATGAAATATGCATGGACTGAAATGACAGCTGATTTGTCATTGGATGCATATGAGGCAGGTCATCTACTGGTCATACCTAATCTTCATGTCAAGTTTGATGACCATAGGTCCGGGAATTGTTGAGTTATCACTCGGACAAGCTTTGGTCTTCCAACAGACCGACCGACATGTGCAAAGCAATTATATAACCCCTCTGCTTCGAAGGGGGGCATAATTAAACTAGATGTTCACTGAAAACTGATACTTCAACTCATGCATTTAGTGACATATAAATTTCTACTGTCTACTATATAAGACAAATATCAGAACAATACTCTTACTTTAAAACTTTACTGAAGAAAATATATCCTTGATGATCATCTATCTTAGTTTGAAACAAACATGGCACTTAGTGGATAGAGGAGCTTGAGGCAAATTTTCTCCAAAATTGCATAAGATGCACTTTACTTATGATAACTTAAGAAGGCAAATAAATGCCCAACTAAAATAGTAACATAAAAGAAAATCATTTCTATACAAACATTTATACATCAATCCCAATCATCTGTGCATGCATTAAAAAAATATGGACAATCAGAAAACCTTTTTTCAGCTTACAGTCACACTGACCTTGACCTTTGACCCACTGACCTCAAAATCAATAGGGTTCATCTGCTGGTCATGACCAATAAGCCTACCTAGTATGAGGTCCCTGGGTCAAAGCGTTCTCAAGTTATTGATCGGAAACCGTTTTTTCATGTTAAGGTCACACTGACCTTGACCTTTGACCCACTGACCTCAAAATCAATAGGGTTCATCTGCTGGTCATGACCAATACACCTACCAAGTATGAGGTCCCTGGGTCAAAGCGTTCTCAAGTTATTGATCGGAAACCGTTTTTCATGTAAAGGTCACACTGACCTTGACCTTTGACCCACTGACCTCAAAATCAATAGGGTTCATCTGCTGGTGATGACCAATACACATACCAAGTATGAGGTCCCTCGGTCAAAGCGTTCTCAAGTTATTGATCGGAAACCGTTTTTCATGTTAAGGTCACACTGACCTTGACCTTTGACCCACTGACCTCAAAATCAATAGGGTTCATCTGCTGGTCATGACCAATACACCTACCAAGTATGAGGTCCCTGGGTCAAAGCGTTCTCAAGTTATTGATCGGAAACCGTTTTTCATGTAAAGGTCACACTGACCTTGACCTTTGACCCACTGACCTCAAAATCAATAGGGTTCATCTGCTGGTGATGACCAATACACATACCAAGTATGAGGTCCCTCGGTCAAAGCGTTCTCAAGTTATTGATCGGAAACCATTTGGTATTCCGACCGACCGACAGACAGACAGACAGACAGACAGACAGACAGACAGACCGACCGACATGTGCAAAACAATATACCCCACTTTTTTCAAAAGGGGGCATAAAAACACAGTAAATATATTGTATGGTTCTTAAATAAACAATGAATGAAGAAATATATCAAAACAAGTCTTAATATCACAGGCAGCTAGACTTATTGTATATTTTTCATAAATAATAAAAACAGGTATATAAAATACAATGTATGTACAACAAAACACGAATTGCATATTTAACTAAAAATGATAAAACTTTCACAAGGCACATTTCTAACATCATATTGCAGTTAATAGTCAACATATTTTCTTTTCAAAATAGAAGGAAGTATTTCAGTGCATTTATTTCAGTAATTCAGCATTCGGCCGCAATTGGTCTTAATACGGTGAAGCGGTAGACATAAACACAGACTGGCCCAGTGAATGGGTAGGTTAAAACACATTATAAAGTAGTATGAAATGGTAACGCGACTGTGTAATGACAAACTAACATTTTGCCATTACTTTAAAGACCAAGACCTACTAAAACTAATACAAATAACAAGACCATAACACGTAATGTAACAAAGTGTCCAGATAATGTCCACTATAAAAAAGACAAAACAAAGAATCAGAACGGAAGTGGCTGTCAAACAAAGTGTTTGCTCTGTAAAACATACCTCTAGTTATTACCAAATAATGCTTCCAAAGCAATGATAATGCCATTTAACTCGAAATAAAAAGTAAAATAATACTCAGAAAAAAATCGAAGCCATTTTCGCAGCCGTCATTTAATTAAACTGCCAGTGAAGAACATACCATGTAAAAAGGGCTTCTAAAATCTTTTTAACGATAGAAATATATTAACTTAAAAAGTAGAATTCATCTTGAGGCTAAATCTTAAGCAAAACATTAACTGATAACAATACATTATATTGAACGAAGGGCGCTTTGTGCTCACTGACAGCATTCTTGTTGAAAAATAATTTAAAAAAATATTAAAGAACACATCAAGTAGCAAAGGTATCAATTAGCAAAAGTTGTTTTCTGTCGTCTAAGGCCAAGAATTGTTTCTTCTTTCTCATCCAACCAGTTCTCATAAGAAAAGTAGCTGTTCCCTCTCTTTCGTTCATCGAGAGATTTAAGGTAAGTACGCAGGTAGCCGTCAGCGCGGCTCATTTCTTGTGACCTATCTGACGTGTCCATCTCGGGTTGGCGAGGGATGGATGTTGTAGCTGGCGGGCCCTGAATCGGTGCAGTGACAGGGCCTGCTGGGACTACCCTCTTCTCCGTCTCTTTGTTTGCCAGCCAGGTCTCGTACGATTCACTTTTCTCTGCTTCTTGACGTTTTCTGTAAGTTCACAAAAGAATCAATTGTACAGTCATTCAAAAGATGCGTCTTTTATATTGTGTTTAGCATAACAGAATACTTTCTTTGATAGATAAAAAATAAACACTAACTAAACAAGTGCTAGTTGAATTTGTTTAGTTTAAATTTCGGCAGGCATTTATCTTAATATCCTTAGAATAATTTCCTCCAGTTGTTAACACACTGATATATATGCGAATTTATTTATGGAAATGTTTTTAAATTTCTAAGTCGTATAAGTAAGAAGTGCTCTCTGTGAAGAAGCGGTGCATTCTGGGAAACAAAGTGTTTATCAAGTGTTCTTCACTACTTTCGTGAATACGTTCATGGACGGGAACATATTTATTTACTGCTACATGTATGTACCACTGTTGACAATATAAGATACTCATAATGTTATTTATGCTATTTTGAACACATATTACAGTTCAAGTCAAAGCTACTGATTGTAAGTGTTTCTGTGTTCATTTTTAAGCAACCAACAATGACGCACAATGACGCACGGAGCACTTTGACAACGTCATGATGATATATGCTATTTATGAAAAAGACAATAAACTTTCTAAATTGTTGCAAAAGATGATTGTAAATTCTTTTATCAGACTTTCATATTGTCACTATGAGTAGGTAACGATCCGTTCATAGCCCTATAGTACGGTGGCATTGCGGTGCCATGTATGAATCTTTTTATTTCATACATTTCACCTCTCCTATACACAACTTATCTGTATGTTTTGTCTTCTCAAACAATACGATTTAAATTGTGGTTTCGCACTGCACATGAGCATCCTCTCAAGTAAATTTCTAAATGTTCAAGGTCAGTTTGTTTTAAATCAAAAGCGATCAAATGAAATATATGCACGTTCGAATCAGTATTCATTTACAAGGGGTTAATATTCAGATTCAGTCCAATATATCGATGTCGGGCATTGACTTTTCTATTTCCTCCCATGAGTTTCCTCGTCCCATAAAATATTATGAAGCTAATGGTATTTTATTACCCGAAACATGTTCGAAGTGCTCCGTACTTCAGAAAATTAATTTCCTAAGCAACAGTTACTAGAAAACAATACAGTCAAGCTTCTCAAATGAACCGTAAATGAGTGACTCCTTGAAATTTTAACATATACGTAAATATATCAGTGTGTGTATACCACGTGATAAATTACGTCATATATGCTACGTCAGAAGGCAACATTTTGCTTAAAATGAAGACTTAAACAAAGATAACTTTTTTATTTACAACCCCATTTTAAATTTAACAAAAAGCAGTCTATGCCACTTATAGAGCCCCGCATTTGTTTTATTTCCGAAATTTAATGAGGTCATTAGTTTCATCAAACACTTCGACAAACCTGTTTCCAAAATAATGTTTTGACAGTGCTCCGTCAGACGGCCGTATTGTGAAATATTGTCAAAGTGTTTTAAGAAACTAAACTCTGAATCAAACTCTGGTAAAAGACTGAATGCGGGGCTACATATATAGGTTTTCTTTCGTTATATTTGACCAGACAAAGCATGTGATAAAAAGAATCTCTCGTCGTCATATGATACACGATCATTGTATTTAACAATCCACAAGATGTATTGAAGCAGCCGTGACAAAGGCTCGCTTATTAACATATTTGCCGAACTCGTTCAATAAAATGGTGTATTATAATTATGACGATGGGTAAAGGATTAAATATATGATGTTGCAAGAAATATATAATAGAATAATACTAAAGAAAAGCGAGTTACTAACAATCGTGTACAGACGAAGTCGTTATGTGTTCGATCCTGTTTAAAAAAGGTTTATTGGTTGGAAAAATTATGCCAACATATATTTATACATTGAATAACTGTGAGATATAATACTGGTACGTGACATATCTGACAACACTAAGATGTTTACAATATAAAATAGCATCTATATATACACTACGTTCATTAAAACATTTCACGTAGCTTAGATCGACGCAGTTACCTGCTTTCACCGTCTTCTTGTGATTTTCTAGTATCAGAAAAAAATGTTTTGTAATTTTGTAATACTAGTATAACAGGACTTTTGCAGTCTAATTTAATATCTTGAATACTGGTATCAATAAGTGGAAAGATCCTGAATATGAAATCACTTGCTATATACTTGTTCAATAAGCATATCTTAAACTACTAATAACTATGATAAATATATGATATTTTAAGTATTATTAATAATCTTATTTTCTATGACAAAGCATATATCTATGAGGGTACATGAAAAACTAGGGAGCGAACACCAACACTCGTCGGTCATTACAAACAGAGTTTTAGCCCTTGCTTAATTTGTTCCTTTTATTTCTGGCAGCCTATGTAACAAGTATTTTTGAATAATCTGGAACGGATTTAGAGTTATGGTCAATAACACTAAGGCTATCACAACACCAAGATTTCTTCTTTTTTCGGATACAGACTAGCTATGATTGATTTAAAAAAGATCAATTTATTACACAATAAATGATGTTTACTTTATTAAATTAAAAGGATCATTTTTTTATATACTAAATGATGTTTACTTTATTATTAAAGTCAAGAACAATTCACCTCTTAATTATCAAAGCATTTGTCATCAACTTGTGACACTTTATTCGTATACTAAGAAACAATTAAATGACTAATATTAACCTATTGATTGATATTAACCTATTGATTGAAATCGATCAAGATATGAAATCACAAACATAAAACGCAAAAACAATACAAAATAGCTATGAGTTTTCATCCAGATTAACGGGAATACAGGGGTTCAACAATATGCAAGCTCTTGTGTAATTTACACAAATCAAATTACTGGCATATTACCTTCTGTCCTTTCTATGTGCATTAAAAGGTAAAAACACAACAACTTTATTATTGTCAAACAAGCAAGCAATATTAGCAAAGGCAATCATAAAAAATACAGTATCAATATTATCCTTTTCACAACACTAGATGATAAAAGAAATGACCCCTCAGGTGCAAGCTGTTATATTCCGTTAAGCATTAACATCAAGAAAGAAAAACATAAATATTTGGAGAATATAATTGAAAGTCACATTATTAACTTGTTTAAAATGCATACATTGTAGAACATTATTCACATGATTGTATTTAACAGACTACTTTTATAAACAAAAGGTCTAAAGGATTATATTTGTATATGTTATATGTGATGAGCTTGAAAATGTTATCAAACCGTTTATTTACACCTAAATGCCAAATCTGAATCCCAAAACAACACCACACCAAAAACAAGTTCATAAACAAGGCCTCCAGCTTATTCAGCTGTGTTGGCTCTACCAGTTATTGTGTCAAGCAGATTCCGCATGGCAAGACTTTATAAACTATATAGCCTTATGCATTCATTGTAAGTGTCATTATTTTAATATCAGCATTGGGGCAGACAATATATCAAATTACCATTAGCTTGTACAGGAAGAACAGAATCAAGGCGGCATTTAATCAGAAGGTTCCAAGGCAGTTGTTAATCCAACGTTCATGCACTACTTTTGCACCTCCTCATAACAGACTTTTGGCGTATCAAACTATTATATTTTTTTGTAAAACGATGCTGTTTTTCTCCAGTTCATTGCATCAAACCCTCAAATTAAAAATCATCCATTGCCAATCAATAACTATCCCTATACAATATGTCTGAAGGTGTACAAGCCAATGTTATAGCAAAGCACAAACCACCCCAATTATCAATAGCAACCCCTGAGCCCTGCCTCGAGAAGCCACCCGAGAAGCCAACCCGAGTAGCCAGCCCGAGTAGCCAGCCCAAGTAGCCAGCCCGAGTAGCCATTATAAAACTCAAGCACCGACCTTTCATCCTCTTCAAATTTTTTGCGTTCCTGCACCCCTCTCTTCTCATCTATGATCTTCTGTTCAAAGGAAAGTTTCCGCCCCAACCACTCGTCATATGAGAGACCTCCTCTCTTGCCAAGTCGGGCTGGGCCACTAAAACACACAAGGTATGGCGTATAAATATTGTACCTAATGTATATGCTGAAATTGTTAATTCATCTGACTTGCCTTCAAATAACTAAAAAAATGAGCTAAGCATAACGATGGAATGCAATTATCTGAGAATGGCAATTGTTGCAGCCTTGGCAGGGATGCTTCTGTACCAATAACGTTTGTCTAAGGTTAATTGTTTTACATTTACCACAACAAAAAGCATTCACTAGCTATATGCTTATTAATTATGAGTTGTCTGGCGCCATGCACTCCAATCATAGGTGAGAGAATTGTTCAGTGATGGTAAATCATATTGTTTTATATAAAGACATGTATTTGCGGATACAAATGCTAATTAACTGAAACTGACACTTAATATTATTGTATACATAATAATATAAATATTCACCATCTCTGAGCGATTCTGCAAACCGCATTTTTAATATATCAATTCTTGCTAATACGATCATTAGAGACTGGTGAAATGTTCTTCAAGCTATTTATAACAAAAATGAGCCATATTTGTGAAACCAGGCGCTTATCATTAATTATTTTTTTAATATTTCTTGGAAAAGTTATTATCTGAATATGAAAAAGTATTATCAATTACAACAGGGATAGCATTACAGATATGAATGCATATATTAGAGAAATGATAGAGGTTATGTGGGAAATATGTAAAGTTCTTTTGCACTAACAATCTTGGCTTTTCTATGCTACCAAAAATCATTTACACTGCACTATAAAGTCATATGCATCCTCTGAGGTGCACTGTACTAGATGGCCATGAGCAAGTACTCTCAAGTGCACCCCACTTAAGATGTGAAGGGTCCTCTAAGTTGCACTGCACTAGATGGCCACGTGCAGGGTACTCTATGATGCACTGCACTAGATAGGCATGTGCAGGATCCTCTAAGATGCACTGAACTGAAAGCCATGTGCAGGGTACTCTTGAGGAGCACTGCACTAGCTAGCCATGCACAGGATCCTCTGAGGTGCACTGCACTATATAGCCTTGTACAGGGTCCTCTGAGGTGCACTGCACTTTATAGCCATTCACATGGTCCTCTGAGGTGCACTGCACTATATAGCCATGTACAAGGTCCTCTGTGTTGCACTGCATTAGATAACCATGTGCAGAGTACTCTAAGGTGCATTGCACTATATAGTCATGTACAGGGTCCTCTGAGGTGCACTGCATTAGATAGCCATGTACCGGGTACTCTGAGGTGTACTGCACCAGATAGCCATGTACAAGGTCCACTCAGAGGTGCACTGCACAAGATAGCCATTTACATGGTACTCTGATGTGTACTGCACCACTTAGCCATGTACAGGGTACTCTGAGGTGCACAGCACTAGATAGCATGATGTACAAGGTACTCTGAGGTGCACTGCACCAGATAGCTATGTACAGGGTACTCTGAGGTGCACTGCATTAGATAACCATGTACAGGGTACTCTGAGGTGCACTGCACTATATAGTCATGTACAGGGTCATCTGAGGTGCACTGCACTAGCTTAAACCACGTACAGGGTCCTCTGAGGTGCACTGCACTAGCTAGCCATGTACAGGCCCTCTGAGGTGCACGGCACTAGCTAGCCATGTGCAGAGTACTCTGAGGTGCACCTCACTAGAAAGCCATGTGCAGGGTCATCAGGGATGCACCTAACTAGATGTGCATCTCACTAGATGTGCAGGATCACCCGAGGTACACTGCCCTAGATAGTCATGTGCACTTCACTTTATAGCCTTATACAGGGTCTTCTGTGTGCAGTGCACCTAAGAAGACCTTGCAGGTGGTAATCTACACCACTTCAAGCAGTATTAAAAAGGTGATTGTCAACTCTTTACAATGTTATTTATAACTTAAATACATGCAACTATCTTTATCAGCAATGCATTTAAAACACATTTCCAAACAAAACAGTATACACACTATGTGAACTATTTTTTATATGTCGTTATCTTAATCAAGAAATACCCAGTACGCAATTACTTGAGTATAGGTGAATGTCTATCATATTCAATTGCATTGCTACCTGTTACACCTGTTTTTCAATATTACATGTCATTAACTCTTTCTCTGCTATTTTGTTTAATAAATAACAAATACAATCCAGTTCAGGGCAAATAACACCCATTTGGAAGAGACTTCACAGTGCTGTTTTCTTTCCTGTTTTTTAGCACATTTAAACATTGAATAAAAGGATGGTCATAACATCTCAGACAAATGGCTACTTTATATCTTTATATGTTTCGAAACTGAATGATTTGTGATTTTAAAAACTTGCTAAACATGCTTGATCTACTGTTTTTGTTATCTTATCAGGTTCATAGCAGTTACGTAATATATACGCTCAAACACTTTTATTTTTCCGATAAGAATTTACTTTTTTTCTAAATGCAATGTTAAGTATCTATTAAGTGGAGCTTCTTGTATCAAAAGACACTAGAAATTGGTATTACTTTGCATGTAAATCGGTCAATTCCCTATAGAATATATTATATTTAGTGGTCAGAGTGTTACCTTCGGCATAATTTCTACATGCAGAGGTCAGATTGCAGTGGGAGAATTATTAATAAGTATAAACTATATCAATTTACTAAATTAAGTGTTTTTTCAGGTTACAGAATGGCTTTGACGACAAAGAATATTCAGAATGTGTTTCTATAGACATTATGTATTTGATTTCAGGTTGATTATAGCCATGTTTTACTATTACTAGTAAGTTAGTTTTCTGGTTGGTATAAAACTGTGAGTTTTATATCCATCACTCGTCAGGTATGCAATTTACAAACTCTTCACACTATTCTAAGAAAACCTCGTGCATTGAAATAAACCTGTCAATCTATGTCTAAGGAAAGTCCATGCAAAAACTCATACGAATGGGAGAACTTTAAATCTAAACCTACCCTTTGGTACTCCTATTTGAAATAAAGAGAAGTATATGTTAACTACAAAAGTGAATTCAAACCAATAGAAGAGACAGTCAAATTGAAAAATTCAAGCATTTTAAATATCTATGCTATATAAAAGAAATCAAGAACTGTAAATATTTAAATAATAAAGTGTAAAAATAGCATCTCAAAAGACATATTAAAATAAAAGGGCCAACACTTCAGAATTCATTGTACTTTGTATATTTATCAGAAGTGCTTATTTTTTGTCATAGCATTTGACTAAGAACAATACAATGTTCTACTATAGTGACATTTGACATAAATTGCAATAAAACATACTACATTGAAAACAGAGTTTCTTATCAACATTAGGTATAAACAAATTCTGGAGAAGAGAAAACATATTACGACCTATCAATGTTGTAATCTACAACTACTGGGCATGTAGTCACAATGTCTTGAGTCTCGGTGTGAGACTAAGGAGCCATCAGATTACAAACAGTTTCAAGACCCAGTTTATGACATTTATCATGTATGTATGACAAAGAGTCACCTATATTCCATTCATTTTGCAAAAATGAATGTCAATTTCAAATGAGTATAAATTTAGCAAATTTCATCATCAATATCTAACTAGTAGGAAAGTTTCAAGCAATAAAGGTTTGCTGTTCTGCCACTTGAGTCTGAACTCAAGACTCAAGATTGAGACTGTTTGTAATCAAGGCCCCTTGAGTTTTAGTCTTAACTTAAGACTCAAGACGTTAGTGTACATGGTCCCACCTACACTCAAGCTGCAACTCTATGTGCTGACACTACATGTAAGTTACACATATATAAGTCTTACTTTTTTCCTTCTGTGTCATCATCAAATCTTACACTGGTTACAATAAAGGATACATAAACAATAACTTAGAGTGTTAAAAAAGTACATCAATTATACTCAACAATCTGTATACTCTAATACAAACAACAAAATAAAATTAAAAATTGTCAGACTGATGATAGAATAATTACTTTATATCAAATAGGATTTAAAACAAACTTCAGCATTGGCAAGTATTTAATATTATCATTATAAATATCATATAATAAAATGTGTGTGTCTTTTAAAACACTTGTCTTTCAATCCATTTAGTTTTATTTAATTTATTTTAATACCTCACATCTCATTTTTGTCCTTGTTGTTTTATTGAATACATTATAAACATAATCTAACAGTCAATACTTACAAAAACATTGAACACTCAGAATACTGACATAGTTTATAAAATACAACTACCATTCACCCATACATAGCGAATGCAAGCAAAGCACGATAAATGTATACCTCTTAGCCCTCTGTTTCTTTCCTTCACGTATAGCTGGCAATTTCCCATCTAAAACAGCATCAAAACAAGGAATTCAAAATGGTGGTACATATTTCTCACATTGGCTATTGGGATAGATTGTTTTTCAATATTGCAGGGGAAAAAGTGCAGGATATTTACTATTTTACAAAATCAAATTATGCTTTGAATAAGTCTTTTAGAACTTGACAGTTTATCAATATGTAATATGATTCAACAAGCTGTTCTTACCTGTTCCTATTGCCTCAAGCTCTTCCAGTTCCTCTGCAGTGAGATCTTTCATCCTCTTTGGTGACCCAAACCTTGTTCCTTCATACTCCCCAGGAGGCAAAATGTTCATGAAGTACAGCTGGCACTTGCCTCCCTTCTTCCAAACAGGCAAAGCAGAGTCATAATACTGATGAGCCATTCTGGCTGGCTCCTTGCTTGGTTTGGTTCTCTTTGCCCTCTGTTGCCATCGGAAGAGGAACAAGTGACGTTCGCAGGTTTTGTGGCCAAAGCTTGCAGCTATGGTTAAAGCTGTTTGTCCTCTGTCATCCTCAGCATCAATATCAGCACCTGGATGGTTTAGGTTAGCATTAGTATTAGAGGCAGTAAAAGCACAAGCACCTTGGACAAGTACCAACAATTGCACCTTCACCAGTTTGAAGCTTTGTTTGAGTATGCTGTAACCACTAATACATTAAATTATAAGTAACCACTACAATTCCAAGAGTTTAAGTAACAGAAAAAAACAAGAATGCATGTTCTCTTCATTTGTATGATTTTGATTGTATTCACAGGTACATGTTTAATTGCAGTCAGTTTGATTTTTTCAACAATTCTGTTTCAAAAACAGAACAGTCCTTTCCTATTAATATGTTGATCAATGGTTTGTCACAACCAAGTCTTCACGGATAAAATTGAAGTTGTAATCACTAATTTTTTTTACCACTTGGTCTTTTACCCAATCGACATAATCAATTCATTAAACAAAAAACAGGGTGGCCTTTGATGGGAAAATGAAACATGGCTAGATATATCTTAAAGACTTTGTTGAAGAGGACAATAGTATAAAAAATGAAAAACAATGTTAATACATGAACAAAATGCCATCTGGTACTCACCATGTTCTAGAAGTAAGTCTACAATATGTCCATGGCCCTGGGAGGCAGCCACATGTAAAGCTGTCCTTCCTAGTGGAGTGCTGGCGTTCACATCTGCGCCTGGTGGTATTAAAGCAATGAGACTGAGATCATTAAAAAGTAAGAAGCTTAAAAAAACAGTCATTATAAAAACACATCACAGCTTGAAAGATTCATATGTTGGGGAGGGATAAAATTTCCCAGCATTTTTGAATTGTTTACTCTCTAAAACAGTACAAAGAGTGCGTACATAAGTTATTATATCAAGGACTTTGAAAACTTATCCTCTGCTATGTGGTACCATTTAAGTAAATTGACATTATATGTATGAATTATCTGTAGCTTGTGCTATTTAAACAGATTGCAGAAATGTTTACTAAGACACTAATTCTTTCTTCCATAGCATTAATAGAATGTGTGAATGTGAAGTTACAGCCTAGACACAACCACCTATATTTTATGTCCTTATATGCAGCATACCCAATAAACAAACACTTAGTGTGACATTGACCTTAGAGGAAGGGACAAGGGTCTTGAAGGCAACATGTTGTCTTGGTATGTCAAACACATGTGGCAAGTTATTGTAAAATATGTCCATACAAGAGAAAGATATTCTTTGTCCTTATATATGCCATATTCTATTGTAACCAAACACTAACATGACCCTGACATTAGAGGTAGGGACAAGGGTCTTGCACCAGAAAAAGAGAGTTACAGTCCAGACTTGAAAAATTAAGCTGGATGGATGGGTGATTTTAATATGCCCAGCCTTCAGGGGCATAAACATATACCTTTATTGGAGGCACAAGGTAAGGGCCGAACCGACAATGAACTAGGGGCAAAAATGTTCAAATTTAAGTATAAATCATTGCCAACACATCAAATATATAAATAGAAGTTGAAGACTACAACATTTATTTACCAACAAGTATGTGCATAATACTAAGGAAACTACAGGTACAAGCACAGTTTAATGAAGATTGCTTAAAGGCATACAGTTAAGGCCTGTACCATACACTAAACAATAGACCCATAATGACTCAAACAGCAAAGACAGATAAATGTTATTTATCTTTAATAATGAATGGTCAGTGGGACAGAAGTACACTGAGGGTTTAAAGTGGTCTATGATTACTCAACCTCAATAGCCTGGAGTCTGATACTATAGTTTGACCTACCTGACTCAATAAGTTTCCTAACCAGATTCTCATGTCCTCTGTGTGAGGCCACATAGAGTGCCAGAAATGCCCTTTCCTGAAGCCAAGCTTTCCTGGCACGTTTTGTCATATAATCACTTCCTGGGGTGTGGTAGCTTGTTGGCTGGGTCACACCAAGTCGGAAAACCTGTAAAGACGAAAACGCATCTTCATCACCTGAGTAAAACTTGCTAAGCTGGAAAAGTTTAAAATTACTGACATTGGACACATCATGCATAATAACTAACATATATTTATAAATATACCTTCTTAACATAGAATTCTTAAACAAAAAGAAGGATTAAGTATTTTTGACAAAAAAAAACAATATAAAAAACAAATTGCTAAATTAAAAAAAAATGAAGAAAAAAAATCTGACCAGATAATACATTAAGGTACATATGTTTTAAGGTACAAAATAAGATAATTTCTCAAATTCACTTCTAGAACTACAGTGAAATTATTGTCATATATTTATTACTATGAAAATAAGCCGCCAATGTTGTTAACAAGAGCTGTCATAAGACAGCGCGCTCGACTAAGCCGCTCTGACTTAGAATACAATAATGATGTAATAATACCAAGTTTGGTCTCTTTATGTCAAACCTAACTAAAATTATTTGATACATAAGGTGACTTTGATGCTGCCCTCCCACCAGCCCACCCAAACAATGACGCAAGTCATTCAAATAACTTGATTTCCCATTATGAAAATGTGGTTAAGAATATACAAATATGCCTTTCAAAGGAAATTAAAAAAACAAAAAAATAAAAAATTCAAGGGTCATAATTTGTATTTAGGCTTAAAACAGAGTTATGTTTCTTGTTGTAAGATGGTCGTAAATAATTTTGAATTTTATTAAGTGCATTAAATGAACGGTATAGAAGTTTTTTTATTTAAATCCCAACTTGCCCTAAACTTTTACTTGCCTAAAATTTTAACCTAAGTCAATCAGGGGCCATAACTTGTATTAAGGATATGGGGTTATGTAACCTCATTGGGTGATGGTCCTGAACAATTGTGTGAAGTATTAAGTCAATGGAATGAAGGGTATAGAAGTTATTAAACAATATCCCAACCTGCCCTAAAACTTTAACCTAAGTTCCATAGTCAATCAGGGGCCATACTTTGTATAAAAGATAATATGGAGTTATCTAACCTCATTATGTGATGGCTGTGAACATCTGTGTGAAGTATTAAGTCAATTGAATGAATGGTATTGGAGTTATAAGTGAAAATCCCAACTTGCCCTAAAACTTTAACCTGCCCTAAAACTTTAACCTAGTAAGTCAATCAGGGGCCATAACTTGTATTTAGGATAATATGGAGTTATGTAACCTCATTGTGTGATGGCTCTGAACATCTGTGTGAACTATTAAGTCAATTAAATGAATGGTATTGGAGTTTTAAGTGAAAATCCCAACTTCCCCTAAAACTTTAACCTGCCCTAAAACTTTAACCTAAGTCAATCAGGGCCCATAACTTGTATTTAGGATAATATGGAGTTATGTAACCTAATTGTGTGATGGTCCTGAACAACTGTGTGAAGTAATAAGTCAATTGAACAAAGGATATAGAAGTTATTAATAAATATTCCAACTTGCCCTAAAACTTCAACCTAAGTTCCATAGTCAATCAGGGGCCATAATCTGTGTAAAGAATAATATGGAGTTATCTTACCTCATCATGTGATGGCCCTGAACAACTGCGTGAAGTATTAAGTCAATTGAATGTAGGGTATTGGACTTACAAGTGAAAATCCCAACTTGCCCTAAAACTTTAACCGGACGCCGACGCTGGGGCGAGTAGTATAGCCCACCTATTCTTCGAATAGTCAAGCTAAAAATATAATCTGAGACAAAAGTAGTAAATATTGAATGTTTACCCAATCCATATCATTTGTTGAACAAGCCTCTATTAGGTCTTTCCACATTTGCCATACAGTCATATTTAATGTAGCACCTGCGACAATGTCATTGCTTCTGATGTCTGTGTGGTCAAGAAGCTCACCTGAAATAATATTAATAATATTTGATAATATTGTGAGACAAGTCATCTACCCCAAGGAAAAGAATCCCTATGCTTTTCAAAAATACTTGAGGGAGTGCGCAGGACTTTTTTTTAAATAAACAATGACAAATAAAACGTTTTGAACAAATAACTTTCCTATGCTTAACATCATACAATAGTCATTTATGTGATTTATCACAAAATGATGCACCAGTCAATTGTAACCAAGGCCACCCCCCCCCCCCCCCAAGGTCTGGGGAATAGCGCAGACTTTGACTTTTGGTCCAGCCAATCCAGGGACAAACTGCTGGTAAAATCTCCACCAAATGCCCCCGCACCTCAGTATACCTACGTTACAAGGCCCATTCCCCACTATTTTTGGCACGAACCCCCCCCCACCACATTCACTTGGCACTGTGGACAACCTGGAAGGTAAAAACACAGCCCATTTACCCGGCTATCCCCGGTGTAAACCTGAAACTCAGGGGGACAGTCGTGTGGTTACAATCTGCTTGATCACTGCAAACGGGCATCTTATCAATTTAGACAGTCGCTTCAGAGTCTTTGACAATTTTTGTTTTGGCGTCTCATTTTAGGGAACATAATTATTGTCCAAATGTTAAAAAAGTTCCCTTAACACAGATTATTGTGGCTAATGGGCATCATAACATCTATGTACATAAAAAGAAATGTGTACCTTCATCTAAGTAGCTAATTCTCTGCATGTGAACAGGAACTCCAGTTGCAAATTCCATATACATCTTTAAGTCTCGTACCTTCATGTCATTTGTTATATTTTTTAAAGGAAACTTTTCATTTGTAAAAAGTCTTACAAAAATACTGAATGACGACTTGTCACGATCTTTTGTCAGTGCCGTTTTTCTTGCCCGATTAGTTTTCGAAGCCATGTTAACTGTTTAATATATATAGATACCTAAAAACTAATGCAAAATGAGCTTAATCCGTTCATCATTCAAAGGTTCATAAATAGTATTTTACATCTCGTTTACAAACACTTCAACAAATTCCGCTTATCAAATATTATTCCCATGATACGTCCACAAATAGACATAAAAATAATGACAAAATGTCCCTGAAATATGAATTTAAAACGTATATGGAAGTTTTTGATGACTTTTGGCCGCCATATTGTTTATCTGTGTCCATAGAGTGCGGGACTATGATATTTGTATTTATATTTATTATTTTTGACAAACAAAATAATTGTTGGTAAATATGTACAAATTAACATATCTCATAGATTTACTAGGAGGTAAATTTTACCAAAATAGTTAATGTATTTTTTTTTTTGTATTTTTTTCAGTGCAGTCCTATTAACTTTTCCATTTCCGGTGACTTCCAAAACAAGAATCAATCAAAGATGCTGGCTAGCTGCCGCAAAGCGCTGACAGCTGTCGTATGTATTTCATTGGATTATACACTTATTATATAAGGACCCTTTTTAACAAAAACAAATGATTTTATTATGATTATTATTGGTAAAACTTATGGAGAATTGTAAACTGTAAGCTTTCAAAAGTGGGTGGGGAAAGTTGTATAGGTTAGAGACCACCACATAAATTTCCTATATGTTCTGTATCCTATCGACGAGGAAACACTGATGTCTAGTGTTTCAGGACCCCAATACCATATAAAGGAAAAAAATATACTTGTGTACTATAAAGCACTACACAGCATTTCAAAAAATAATAAGAAAAATAAAATTGGTTTATTTGTGTGTCTACTTTAAAGCAAACTGTTTTGGTCAAGCTGATAACTTCATTTATTTGGCGCCTCCACTGAAATGGAGTGCATATATGGATTGATTTTTCCTTAGTTTCTATGATGCAGGCCTATTGACTCCAATTCTACTCTCCGTATATTTATTTCAAGAAAGGCAATAATGCTACTTGGGTTTATTGCCTCAATTACTTCATTTCTTACTATGATTATTCTTTAATATTTTTAAGGGAGCCAACAAACCCCTATATTTTCCTATATTTAGCCAAGGCAACATATTCTAAAGGACACTACCTTGTCAAATCACGATCAAGCTTATTTTTAGGTTTTATTCGGAAATTCACTATCACGCTTTAATACCATTAAAACTACACTACCAACCATGCATTTTTTTCAGATTTTACACATCGCAGGATTTTTTCTTACTATAGCAGTCATCTTTTAAATGTAATTTTCACCATACCCGGCGATATGAGCATTACGCCCTCCATATGAACGCGGTGATAACGCGCTCCACCACGTTGGCTACTGCAGTATACATCCCGCAATTTACCACAAAGGCAACACGTTCTTTTTGCATAAAACATGAGGTTGGAAGTGTATCATAATACCTGTGGAAATTAAAGGTGTACAGACAAATAAACAATATTCAGACTTTGTTCACATATAGAAATATGTGTAATACGTGAATACACGATACTGTTTGATCCATGCAACGTGATCATATCGTTGATGCAAGCAGAGTACTGGTTTTAAAATGGCATATCACCTTGGTAAACATGTACAATGTCTTGCAAAGTGATTTAATAAAGGGATGTATATGAGCAAGTCCGCTCCCCCAAAAGTTATAAAAAAAAACTTGAAAGAACAAGTAGCATCATGCTCGTGTAATTGGTTGATAATGTTGTTGTTTTCAGACACAACATGCGAGACGGCTACATGTTGCAGCCCCAGTCTGTAGTGACAAGCTGTTTGTTGTAAGCCAAGTCTTTCTTTTCTGTATCGTTTAAGGTATCAAAGATCAGTAACTGATATTCCTAACTTTACAAAGAAATAGTTAATCTTTAAAAAGTGGTAATGGAATAAGACAGTGATATTTATATTGTTACTTGCAATATAAAACCATGTTTCAATACATAAATAATCAGTAGTTGTCAGTGGTCAGAAGCTCATAAACTGTTAAAATGCTTTCTGGGCTTGCTCAGAGTTTTATATAGTAGGGCTAGTTAAAAGTGTTGTAGCCTAGCACATGTCATATGTACAAATTAGGTCTTCTTTTAATATCCAAAAAGACTACTTGTGATGACAGTTTTGTTGCCATCATTTAAGCCAGTTTAAAAGTTATGATGTGAATTCGCTAATAATATGCATCGTGTGTATTTCAGCACAGACACACATCTGACAACAATCCTGACACACCTTTTGAGTTCACACCTGATAGTTTGAAGGTAGGGTCTTCCATCTTTCATGTTTTGCACTGCAATTTGTAAGATGATTCATAACATTTATAAGTGTGATTTTGTTTCTGAGCCTACTAAAAGTTGCTGCTAATCAATTCAGTTGGTCGAGCATCTTGATGATTCATCATAATCAATAAGCCCTCAATAGACTTGGTATGTTTTCCCGAAATAAAACGTTACTGTTTTCCTTTTAATTTCACGACATTGACATGATATATCACAAAGCAAATAAGATTTGACTCTTAACAGAAAAAAATAAAACTAGAAGTATGAACTTTTTTTATACTTAGATATATAATGTGGAAGTTAGATATATAATGTGGAAGTTTTAGTCTCACAAACACCATTTTTGTAGCACTTTTATCAGGGTTCCCGCTGGCGATCGCCATTGTCGCCATTTGCGACAAAATCGCAAAAGTGGCGACAAGTTTTCAAATTTGGCGAATTTATGGCGACAACGATTTTTTTCTAAAATATTTTCTTAAAATGACGTAAGTGGTGACCATGCGGCCTGCATGATAATCAATTCTGTCACTGTCATAAATCAAGCGCATCTGCTGGTGCGACAACAAAAATTAATCCGATAATTAAAGCAAGCAGTCACGGCCCAGTCAACACCTCGCTAATTATTGCAGAATTTTATTGCTTTCACGGATAAACAATGACATCCTTTAACTGTTATGTCTCTTATTAGCAAACAATTTTAATATTTAGCTCAACAGCCTTGTTGTTGCGTAATTATCGTGTTAGTTTTAAATATGCAAATCGTAGAATTTTATGTTGTCGGAAAGTCACTTGATATGCAAATTTCGTAATGACGTTTACGCGCTAAAAATAGACTTGCTTTCGGTTTTGTCGCAATTTGTAATTGCTATAAATGCAGCATTCTAAGAGTTCAAAAAGTGTCAAAAAGATTAACAGAAATCAAATAAATAGGATTAAACCCCATTTGATAAGGCTTCTAATATGTTGGCTGGAGTAAAGAGTAGGTAGACAAATTTCTATTAGGAAAGATATGGCCCTAGTTTGACAATGTATATTTCTTTGAGTTTCCATTTATTCTAAATTTATCTCATAATTTCACAAATGTATTCTTTTATTGTATGCAGGCATTAGACTGAAATCAACATATTGATGTTTATGTCACATTTTTTGCAATATTTTTTTATTTATATACTAGTCCATATACAATGAATTTTGTCAACAGAATAACAATTTGCTATTAATATCTTGTGCTTCATGTACAACAAAATGTTATGATTTGCACGACAATGTGCTAATTAAATGCAATTTAAGGCTCTTAAAATGCTTAAACCCCATGAGCTTCAGGGGGCTTCGCCCCCTTGGCCCCCACAAGGGCGCTGCCCTGGACCCGTAAGGGGGCCTATCGCGGCCCCCTTAACCCCCCGCGAAAAAGTGGCGACAACTTTTTAGAACCCAAGGGGAACCCTGTTTTATTAATACAAAAATACTTTTTTATTTTTAGACATTTTAAACTCATAATAGTGAGTGTATTTAACAATTTACTTTTATTTCAACAAATGTGGCAGACTTTCCAAAATAAGTAACATTGTCACCAGGTTTTGCTGTTTAAAACTATGTCTCCTTCATTTCTGTCAACATAAATTCATGTACCGTAAATGACTGGGTATTAGACGCCCTTTTTTTCCTCAGATTTCGATGCAAAAAAATGCCTGCGTATAATAACCCGTAACAATTTTTCAAAGTTTTTTTCTGAGGTCGATTTTTAAGCTGAGAGTTTGTTTACATTTATGTAGAAAGGGAAGTTACTCGCGTCATATTGATCGATTATATACGGGTTAAAACGGCAAGTTAAAGATCGGTATACGGTATATCGTAAGACGTTTATAATTTTAACAAAAATATTTTTGGATTAAATGTTTTTCGATTAAAGTTATTCAATTTAATTTTGAATAATAAATTGAATTGAACAATAATTAAACTTGCATATAAGAAAGCAAAGTTGGGCACTGTCAAAATATTTTTTGTCAGTTGTACGATAAGGTGTGAAAAACTCGACTGCCTTTAACCTGTTAACATACCAATACTACAAACTGTTGCGATAATGGTCTTGTTTATTCGCACTTTGTCACGTTCTTTATTCTTTTCTGTAGGTGTTGACATTTTGAGAACAAACTCGTACAATATAAGGTCTTTGCAAAACTTAACTTATCATTCTTGACGTATTTTGTTTACGATATACTGTCAGAAAGAATCTTACAAATTGTCATAAAAGGTACTTTTTAGTGCCATCCAACAACAAATTGTCACACTAGGTACTTTTTAGTGCCATCATGGGGAAAGTGCGTACATCGTACACAGCACTAGAAAAGCTAGCTGTTATCAGCTATGCTGAAGAGCACGGCAATCGTGCAGCGGGTCGCCAGTACACGATGAATGAGGTCAACGTACGCAAGTGGCGAAAACAGAAGCACGAATTAATGGCGGTTACTACACGGACAAGACGACCAAAGACATGACGGAAGATGAAATGGAGCGTTTCTTCGAGAGTGACGACGATGACGAGGAATTTGAGGGCTTTGAGGAAAGCGATTTAAGGATTAGTGAATGACAATTTGTGTGTTTCTTTGTGCAATATGTGCTGATTGAATGTGTTTATTTTAAATAATCTGTTATGTTATCACATGAAACGAATAAAAATGAAACCAATTTTGCTTTGTGTTATCATTGTATGGTTTTAAAGATAACCATCGCCATTTTCACGAAAAAAAAATTTTTTGTCACTGTCAACAAACATGGTGGCCGAAAATGCCAGACAATTTGACATTTTTTCTATGCGTCTTTTAACCCAAAACATAAATTAAAAGTTTTTTCCCCCGATTTAGCACATATATTTTTCCCTGCGTCTAATACCCCCTATCGTCATTTACGGTAGGTGCTTGACAAGCTATTTGATATAATACAAATCTTAGGTGAAATATTATTTAGCATATATATATATATATATATATATATATATTAATTGGTCAAACATTTTCTAGAGGGGTACATGTAGAATGAAAATATCAACAACTTGTGCTAATTTCGACCACTAGCAATATCAAAATCAAGGAAAAATCTTATCTGGGCCACTTCATCTTTTTTCAGCGAGCAGCGATGATCGTGAAGAACTACCCTGAAGGTCACGAACAGGCAGCTGTGATGCCCTTATTGGACCTGGCACAGAGACAACATGGTCATTGGAGTAGCTCAGCCTCTTTTTGTGGCTGTATTCAATATCCAATTTTCCTTAAATTTAAGAGTAGAATTAAAGTATTCTGATTTATAGATAGTAAAGTTGATTTGCCCAGAAACTGAATGGAATCACTGGAATATCTAAGGATAAGGATAATAATTATATGAAATACAGTACAAACTAATTGAATAATTTTCCAATTTTACCTTTGGATTGTAGTGAGCCAGACTATGTAAAACTCAAATTTTAACCAAGCCCAATACACATTTAACCGATGAAGGATTGGTAGGCTTGTGCTTATTTTCACTACTAAGATTGGAAAACAGTCATATCTTATCTCATTGCTTCATAAATCTGATTAAAAGTACAGCTTTCAAACCAGTGCCCGATTCCTATACAACGTAAGGCTTGATGACAAACCCAAGTACCATGTAGTGATATGTTATTGTTCATGTCAGGTTGGTTGCCAATTTCTGCGATGCATGCAGTAGCAAATCTTCTAAAGATGCCCAAGATGAGAGTGTATGAGGTCGCCACTTTCTATACCATGTTCAACAGGTATGTCAGATTTTAAGAAGTCTCTTATTTAGGTGTAGAGTTCAGAAAAAACTTTTTTTCGATCTTTTCATTGGTTTAGAGGTTGTCATGTGACAAACCATAGAAAGTGATATTAACTTGCAAAATGTAATAATCTCATCAAATAGTATTTTCTTTTGTCAAATACCCTCATTCCCATTTAGTGATTTTTTTGGTGCAAATTACTGCCTTCTAAAGGCTGTTTGTTTCCCCTTGCGAAAAACTGTCCATTTTTTCCAAAATTTTATACTGTGAAATCATTAATGTTCGTGGGCATGAAATTTCGTGGTTTGCCGAAAAAAAACAATTTCGTGGGTACTTAAATTCGTGGATTTTCATTTTTGAAAAATAAAAGGCGAAGATGCGATCGTCTGCATAATATCCAAGCGCTGGCCCGTGATTTCCGTCTTCTACGTCACTCGGTTTATGACACTCGCTAATGTGGTACGACATGCTAATTAGTGCATATACCCATGTCACTTATCGATTTAATTGGGAATAAAGGTAATAAAAGAAGATGTACCCTGATCATAAATACAGATAGGGAAAGCCATTGAATGCCAATTAAGAATTTTGCAAACTGTGAAAACACCGAAAAGGTGCGTATATTGTCACGTTCGGTGCTTAGTAACCTTCAATGTACTAGTAATCGATTAATTATTTCATTAAATAAAAAAATCGAGTATGGACACTCATCACGCACATCTTGTAAACTTGGAGATTTTCATAAACAGCACACGTTTAACCACGTGCTTATAACTGTCATTTGCTGCATAAAACACATTTAATTGATTTGGTTCATTATTTGTTATAAAATATTAACAGAATAATGATCGTAAGTTATACAGTGAGACAGGTTTTAACACTGTACACTGCGACCTCTGTTAAGAATATACTAGAGTATGTACGTAACAAGGCAATTGAAAACGTGAATAAAGGGTTTATATTTCGTGGGATCTTGAATTCGTGGATCACCCAACCCACGAAAACCACGAACATTAATGCCCCACGAACATTAATGATTTCACAGTATTTTGTTTCCCAATTTGATAAATGTACATTTCATTAATGAATAAAAAAGCAATGAATTCCTTGAAATATAAACAAAATCTTGACAATACTTACTCTTTCACTGCATAAAGTATGCATAAAAAAGTTAAAACATGTATATTTGCCATTATATTAGCTATTTTGGCCTGATTTTGTATTTTCCCAAAGGCAACATTTTTTCCCAATTTGCAAGGCACAGGCGGTAAAAATAATTCCAAAAAAAATCACTGCCATTAAAGAAGAAATGATGTTATTCTTGTTTTATGCTATGATCAGATATTGGTGAAAATAGAATTAACTAGTTAGTGATGTCACTTACATGTATGTTAAATTTATTACTTTTGGACCAAAACCATACAAATTATTTGGCCCCACAGAAATTTACTTGTTCAGGTGTCAAAAAAATGTCCTTAAAAATTATCTCAGGGCCTGGGAAGATTCTGTTCAACTGGCATTTAAGTGATGTTGCAATGTTTCTGATTTGTCCCTTTTTACATGGAACATCTGCACATTAAGCCAGTAGTGAAACATTATGTACATCTGCTCAACAACTCCCTGTTCTTTGTTTGGGGTTTGTTACAAGTAGTTTACTGTAGTATACTTACTTTCATTCATCTTTCAGAGAACCAGTAGGGAAATATTTCATCCAGATCTGCACAACAACCCCCTGTATTGTGAACGGCGTGGGTTGTGATGTCATTCTCGACTGTATTAGGAAAGAACTTGGTATGGTTTTGGTTTGTCAGATTTTTATACCCCCACCCTGTATAGGTGTGGGTTATGTAGGAACCACCTTGTCCTGTCCATCAGTCCTGGGACTTTCTACTTACCTACGTATTTGAGTTGTCGCCCTTTTATTATAAATTTATGTTTTACATTATTTTATTTTTATTCTTCTCCACTGTGTTAGACTCAATAGGATTTTTGAAAATCTGCTAAAATCAATAAACCGCAGAGGACATACCAATTACCCTTTTATTATATACATGAGTACTGCCTTCTGGTTAAAATCATATTAAAGACACGTTACCACATATAACGAATTACCCGGTACATTTAAATGATGCGCTATTTTTTTTGATGATATTATTTTAACACTAGCAATAAAACATATGAATGAAATATGGCCATTTTGCACTAGAATAGAGTACGGACTACCATTATACATATTTTGCAATAAATATGACTTACAGATTTATGATGAGTATATAATGATTATTAAGATCAGCTTTATATTGAATTTCAGGGATAGATCTTGGGGAGACGACGAAGGATGGAAAGTTCAGCCTGCTTGAGGTGGAGTGTTTAGGAGCATGTGTTAACGCTCCCATGGTGCAGGTCAATGACAACTATTATGTGAGTTAAACACGGCCCATATTCACTAGCGTCTTGAGCTTGACACTCCACTCAACTTGTAAAATGGCCATTACTGAGCAAAGATGGTAACAATTGCTACATATGTGTTACAAATGATCTATTTAAAAATCAGACACACTTCCCTTCTGCCAAAATTAGTTACTGGTATATTATTATAGATATTTTGAAACATTCAAGAACTCAATTCTCCGGCTCAAGACGAAAGTGAATATTGACCCAGGGATCTTTTTTTTTTCATTTTTCCAACTTGCTAAAGTGTTTTAAAACTATTTTAATAACTGGCTTTATTTTTTAGAATAACAAAGTCTGATTTATTTGGAAGAGTTTTGTATGATTATCATACTAAGAGAATATTATTCCAAAAACAGGATATTGTGCCAAAAATTACCAAAACCTTCCATATTTAAAGTTGCTTGGTAATGTCTGAAATTAACCCCCAAATTAATTGATCATTTCTCCGTAGTATATGCAAGCTATTATAACTTATGTACACCATTGACCCATTATGCTTGAATAACTGACTGAACTGAACACTTGCTCTTAGGAAGACCTGACTGCCGAAGACATGAAGAGGATCCTTGATGATCTCAAACAGGACAAAATACCCAAGCCTGGGCCTCAGTAAGTGTGCAGCTTTGTATCGTAGTTGAGCCTGGGCCTCAGTAAGTGTGCAGCTTTGTATCGTAGTTGAGCCTGGGCCTCAGTAAGTGTGCAGCTTTGTATCGTAGTTGAGCTCTAATAGAATTACATCTTTTGTTTTTCAAAGAAAACAAAGTCTTTATGTTGTCATGACCTCAGTGACTTCGCTCTTGAATATATTTTCCAGTGCTCATTTTCTTTAACTTAGTGAATTCACAAATAATGAAAAGATTCTTGAAACACTCTCAAGGTAGAAAGTTTATTAAGGATACAGACTATATGTAATTATGAATAACGATAATTACACACTTGATCAAGACTTAACACTATGAAGAAATAAATATAGGTGCTGCATGCAAAAAAGAGTTTCACTAACAGATAAAAAATTGGCAATATTTTTTAATTTGTTTAAACATCTTACATCTAACTTCACATCAAAAGCAGCTGGCAGGTACTCATATGAGCAGAAGTGGGAAAAAACACCCAAAACTTTAATTATATAGTTTCAGTAGCCTTGCTAACACCTTTCAGAAAAAACCCACATTTTCTGGTACACTTTTGAGTAAAGATTAGAGATGGAGCAATTTTGACAGTGTGAAAGCATTTTGTTCACATTTCACAACATTGCTTATCATTATGTGTCTGACGATATTAGACGATAAAGAGTCCCATTGACTTAAAAAAAGGGTAAGAGGAACTAGAAACATTAAAGATTGTTATGGCACAACACTCATCTGAGTATTTATTAAAGTTCTTTTATTGGCCCTTGTTGCCTTTCAGGAGTGGACAAGGTCACAGATTCTCATGTGAGCCGAAGGGAGGGCTGACTTGTCTTGACAGTGAACCCAGGGGACCGGGATTCGGTGTGCGCTCAGACTTGTGAAGACTGTGTTGAAATTAGGACATTTATGATAATTTGCAGACTATTCAGAGTTTTAAATACTTGTGGTACACAATTGATTGTAGTAAGGAAGTGGGATAACTCTTCTGTTATAATTTTAGTGGAAAGTATTTTGCAAGTGCTTTGCTGGTATTTTGTATGGATGATTGTTTGATAAAATGATGTTTTTGAATAGTTAAAACATGATCACAACCTAGTAACTATCTTTGCTGATAATTTATTAAATTATTATGGCATTTCTCTTGCTGTTGTTACATACATTGCATTATATTAACTGACTTGTTAATAAACTTGTGACAATTTTTCATTGAAGTTTTATTGTGACTTATAGTTTGATGAGTTATAAATTATCATAGTATTGATAATATATTGGAGTCGCATTGTAAACTGTTGATGTTGCTATCAAAAACCAGGTTGCTTATAGAAAGTCAAGGTCGAAGCATAGACCTCGATTTATGTGAATGCCTGTCAAGTCAGAAAAGAGGGGTGTGCATAATGTCGATAAACTAAATTACTGCGATACAGAACCGAATCGATACACATATCTATATCATGGACAACAGAAATGTTTATTTTTAACTTGTTTAACTTGAAAGGGGTATCAAGGGTCGATATTTGTATTTCTCGTCTAGGCCTTATATCAACCGGGATATCGTCGGGTCTTAAGAGATGCTGCTAAATGATTGACAGTTGGTATTAAGCTGCTAAATTATTGACATTTGGTATATAGCCACGTTAGCCACACATACATTTGGGCTGCGCGGCGTTCCATTAATTGAAGTCGATTTTCAAATAAACTTACAGTAATTGCACCCTTTACTCGTTCCAAGGTCGGCTTCCCTACGGTGCCGGCGTCCGGTTGAAGTTATATGTCAAGTTGGCATTCGATCTTATAACTCCAATTCCCTTCATTTAATTCACTTCATACTTCACACAGATGATCCGGACCATCACACAGTTCTAAACCCAAATTGTGGCCCCAGATTGACCAAGAAACTTTTGTTAAAGTTTTAGGCCACATTGTGTCCCGTTCAAGTTAATTGGCAAAGTAGGATTTTTACTAGTTGATCCTATACCTTTCATTCAATTGACTTCATAGTTCATACAATTGTTGAAGGTCATCATGCAATTAGGGTTACATAACTGCATTTGATTCATAATGCTAAGTATAGTCCTTTTAAAGTTATGTGCACATTTTAGGGCAATTGGGTTTTAGCTCGTATCTACA
This sequence comes from Mya arenaria, assembly GCF_026914265.1. Taxonomy (NCBI): domain Eukaryota; kingdom Metazoa; phylum Mollusca; class Bivalvia; order Myida; family Myidae; genus Mya; species Mya arenaria. Next base: position 6,219,706 of record NC_069129.1, read on the forward strand.
ATACCTCTCATTCAAAGGACTTCATACTTCATACATTTCTTCACGGCCACCACACATTAAGGTTAAATAACTCCATATTAACATAAATACAAATTATGGCATTTGATCGACTTAGAAAGTTTGGTTTAAGTTTTAGGGCACTGGGGTTTTAACTCCGATCTCAAATACCGTTTATTTGATGGCCTTCATACTTCACACAGTTCTTCAAGGCCATCACACAATAAGGTTACATATCTCTAAAATAGCCTAAACAAATAATGGCCCTTGATTGATTTTTTCTTTGACCTTTTTATTGTTTTACCAGGCATATATACATGTCACTTAGTACCGCTTTCTGGATACATTATTTTGAAATGAATATAGCAACAAAGAAATGAAATGTGAACGATATCGGATTAAAATCAATGGACTCAAAATACATGGTCACACTTATACATCTGGCAACGTGATAAATGGTGATTGTGGTTGAAGTCTGACAAGGTCCTACTTGACAATACTACTGAAGTTCTATTCCACATATATACGAGCATATATGTGCAATACAGTGTTATATCGTCCAACTCCTTTGATGGAATGACCTCCGCTACTGTTGGGACAACTCATAGCATTTCATGTATATCCTATAGCTATGTGTCACGTCTGAAAGTCTAGTGTTCAAGCCAGTGGTGTATTTATATTATTACAGCGTGTTACAGTTCTGTGTCATTCCTTCGAGTATCAGTTTACTAGCGCGCTGAATGTTTTCCATTTTATGACAACTCGGACTGCTTGGTAGCATATTTCCCCATCCTAGAGCCATTGTCGGCATGCCGGAGATAGTATCTCTCATTGGCACCGCGCAACCATATATGAACCTCTATATAATCTATGGCCCCCGAGTCGAACATAGCGGACGGACAATGAAATTCTCGTCAACTCTTATATCATTTTCATTATTTATATGTCACCTCTACATTGGCATCAATATCCGACATAAGCACATTCTTCATATCAACTGAGTTTGATGCTTACGACACCTAACTAATCATGGGCTCGTGGTTTTTTTCACGGTATTAAAATGATGAAAATCTTTTGAACCAACTGAAAAAAACAGAAGATGACTTGACTTGCGCTGATTTATAATTGACAGTTACATCCAATATCACACACACTATCCTACCACTTCTGCATGGGGTTCGCTGAAATAAAACAAAACACATCTGTATGATGTAAGGCATGTACCACAAGTTTAATATCTTAATTCATATTTTAAAAATATATATAAATGTAAACAGTTAAACACTTATAAATACATAAGCTGCAATTAACTATTTCCATGGTTTCTGTACTCAATTTTATGACAAGGATAGTCTTGTATGGGCGCAATTACGATTTGATGTTGAGAACGAAATTTGTAAATAGCCCATTAACCCAACCTTCCGAGAGAGAGAGAATATTTGTTTATTTCAGTGTAAGATCGTATTTTCGCCACTCGTGAAAATATAGTTTTTTCTATGATCACGAGCAACTGCAACCGCCCCTTCCCCGTCCAGCGCCCCGCCCCTCCCGCACACAAGTTATCCAACCAAATGTTTGATGCCAAACAGTTTAGACAAAAACATGCATAATAATGGGCCAAACATGGCTCAGGAAAGCCCCCACAACCCCACCATTGCACCTAAGGAGGCTTTTGTATATGTCCGTATGTTTTTGTCTTCGCATCCAATAACGTCTAATCTTGGATCCACCTCTTTAAGTGTCATTGGACAAAGATCGCGTACCCTATTTCGCAGATGTAGTGCTCCGCAATATCGCAGGGCTGATCGTTCCATGTGTAGTTGTAGGTACTATGTCCCCATAACACCACACAATCTTCCGCTCTGATAAATATATATGACATACTCGTAATTTGGCGATATACAAGTTTATAAAATCAAAGTTATTTAATTAAGAAAGGAGTTAAACAAGGACTGGTTTACATTTCTATCTGTCATGGTATTAAACCTTTCTTGTAGTGGTTTAAAACCACAGTGAAAACTTAGAAGACGACAAGCCCAGTAGTATTTTTTCAATATAAACCACAGCTAGACATGTACACTTGTTATTTTGGGATGATGCCATTAAAAGCACTAAAAAACGTTGAGATTATGAGAACAACCGTCATGATGTGGATGTAATACTATATATAAGCCTCATTACACGGACTGTTTACATAGAACTATGCGGACTGTTTTGTCGAACCCAACTAATTGTCTACTAAAATACGAACGAATATGGCTGTGAAGGCAAACATTTGTTTAGCCTTATTGTGATTAACTAAGCCTCACAGATAGTGATTACAAGTGGAACAGCAAAAATAAGACATTTTAGGCTCTCACACAGTAAAGGCCTAACTTAGACTAAATGAGAACACACAACGTCACAAACGCAAAGACTACTCGTATATAGGCATCAACATATCTTCATATAACAAATGTCCAAGTTACATTGTAGCCATATTAGTCTGTGTTTTTCTTCAACTGTCAGATTACCTCTTATCAAACCAGACGTTATTGGGTTCACCGGCATGCCAGTCAGCATATGTGACCTGGTTATCACTCGGGTAGCCCCACACCCAGCGACCTTCAACCTCAAGGTCATTAGCGCTTGTCCAGTAACCTACAAACTGGGGATCTGCCCGGAAATAAAGGAGAGTGCACACCGGGGTTGAAATTGTGTGCAATTGGTTTCCAATAAAACATTTCAAGATATACAAAATGTACGCATAAGTAAGGACTTACTGAAAAGGTAGTAATGGTATGTGAAAAAAGACAAGTAATATATAATAAAAACAAAATAATCACGACAGAATATCTTCTTATGAAATCAAAAAAAATAAATTAATATGGTTAGACATTCAAAGGAGGTGATGAGAATTGCCCATGCACACAGGGCTGAACTTATTCGAGAATAAAAGCAGTGAAAGTCACACATTGTGAGTATTGTACTTACTGTCGTGTAAATGAAAATGCACTATAGACTGTTTCAAAAATGTGTCCTCCGCCGCGGATTCTATGGCAACCAAGAGCGCTTCTTTATCCTTGCATGATTTCTAGACAGGTGAAATGTTATAAATGTATATTACTTGGAGTTCAACATGTTGTGGCAAATTGCAAATATATAATAAAAGCGAATATTTTATATTTTGGCACACTGTCCAAACCACGGGATCGTGTGTGATTGAAATAATATAAAAAGAGATATTTGTATTGAATGTTTTGCATTTACTACACTATATACGGTTTAAATGGATGGTCTTACATATCTTTCATTGTTCATTGTTACGTTTCCGTCGTTAAAATTTGTTAAGAGTATTTGCACAATAAAATTAAAACATATATATATATATATATATATTACCAATACGCAAAAACGTTATTATATCTAGTGTTTGGAATAATAAATATATTTTAGAATATTACCGTAGCATGGAACCAATTCAGCTTGTCGACACTAAACAGATAGCAGTGGTCATGAAATGTGATCCAGCTGTCCGGACATTCGATGGCTATTGCTGTTGATAAGAAATAACAAAAATAGGATCCATCTTTATTTGAACTCAGAGGCTTAGTTGCTGTGATTTCAGAAATTACAGTTCCCAAGTAATATGAACTAGCTGTCTCGGTTATTGCTGTGGATAAGAAATAACAGTTTCTTGTAAATGTGATCAAACTGACAGGACACTCGATGGCTTTGCTGTGGTTCATAAATAACAGTTGCTTAGAAATGTATTCCAGCTGTACCGGCTAACGATGTGGACCAGAAATAGCAGTTGTTAAGAAATGTAGCCTGGCTATGAGATAATTGTGGAATAATTTCAGGGTAACTGCATTAAAACTGTCCGTGAAAGCAGGGTCACATTATGAATGAAGCCGCTTTTCTCAGCTTATCATTACACAGTTTAAACTGAACCCAGAGAATATTGCTTCGGATAAGTAACAACGTAGATATGAAGTCGGATTGCTGATCATACGAAGTGTTTAAGCATTTTGTCAATGTGAACTGAATCAGGTCAGAAATAGCAATGGTTTCATGGATTGATTAGCATACGTTCTGATTTTTACGAATCAAAACTTTCTGTGAATTAGGCTTTAGCCCTTATAATGAATATTCTATAAAATCATACGTACTTTACAAATCATATCCATATGAATAAAAGACAATGATTTTGAAAAGGATTAACACTATAAATTGACACACCTGTAACGCCTAGTAGAAAGGAAATCCAAGTGAAAAGACGAGTTGTTGTCATCCTGATGTTAAATATGTATTTACACTGTTATGATTTCAACAGCGCGCTTATCAAGGTTAAGGTTAATATCGGCATCATCTCACTGATAAAACCATCAAGAAGTTTTGCTATCGTAATAAGTTCATGTGTGAGATTTAACAGATGTGATGTTTCAGCCATTGCATTTTAGAATTTACGAGGAAGTGAACATCAGTACCAATGAATACATATGTACAGCTTATGGTTAACCAAGAAAATAAATGTTTACAGTTGTAGATCGTTATATTGTCCATATATATATCAAAGTCAAAATACATGACAGTATAAATGTAATTACTTTGTTTTTGTGTATTGACAGTTAACATGTATACCAATTACACCAATAGCTCAAATATTTTGCTTTTAAATATTGTTACTTGTCTATCAAACACACAATGCCCGATTTTGCAACTATCAAATTATGCATTTTGCAAAAGTAAGATTTGAGCTTATGATCTTTTTTTGAGACCAGGAAAAGCTATATTTATTCTATATCAAATAAATTGTTTATACAGATAACCTGATAAAATTTCATGAAGATCAACAGAAACTATACCATTTAATGTAATGTAAAAAAGAACATATTGTAAATACATCAGCTCTTCCTAGAAGTTAAGTTACAGAGACCAGCCTTTGACCCCTGATGACACACCAATAATATTTTGAAAATGCATTGATTGACTGTAGTGCCGACGGGTCAATGTTGTGTGTGCTAGTGTAAAAGCGTGAGTTCATACGTGTGTGTGTGTGTGTGTGTGTGTGTGTGTGTGTGTGTGCGTGCGTGGTGTGCGTGCGTGGCGTGCGTGCGTGCGTGCGTGCGTGCGTCACCAAATGTCATGATTAATTTTTTAAATATCCTGCAGAAAAAAAAACTTTAAAAGTTTTGTATTGTTTATGACATTTGGAAAATGTTCTTAGAATGTACTTACTGTAATGACCTTGAAGTTTCATTTATAGAACAGTTGGATAAAAACTATTGACTTTCTAACATAGAATAAAAAATGTTAATGCAGAATCGTTACCACAAAAAAAATCAACACTTGGCAAAACCCTAAATAATCACAAAAAATGTCCCGAAGCCTTTCATTGTTCAACTCTCTCAACTCTCTCTTGTACTTGCACATTAAAACCTACGGGCCAAACAAGACGTCCAGACCAGAAGCCTTTCAGTATATATACCTTCAGGAATTACAATGGCTGTTTCTTTTTCCAATTCTATTCAGCACATAGAATGAAACAACAATGTTGGCATACATGCACTTACTCATTATGTTATGCCTACTTATTCGGCACAACTATTCAAACATCTATTTGAGACTGTATGCCAGTAATTCGATATGCTTTATTAAAACACACAAAAACTACCTACCAACCCAAATAGACATGTTTGGTAAATTGAAACAATTTGTTAAAGGTCTTACCATCACAACAACTAACACCAACATGTCATGCAAAGTGTAACTAAACGTTGTGATGGGGTGGCATAAATATTTGGTAAATTAAAAACAAAAAAAAACACAATTTCAAAATTGTATTACATAATTACTTTTTAATATTGTAGCAAAATAAAATAAAATAAAATTTAAATGAATCGCAAAATATTCCCATTGACCTTGCTCATTTTCAATCACTAATGAATTAACAAAAAATCAAATTTCTTAGTATTAACAAAATATGAAATCTTAGAGTAAAGTAATATTCAATCTCTAATAAATAACAAAAAAATCAAATTTCTTAGTATTAACAAAATATGAAATCTTAGAGTAAAGTAATATTCAATCTCTAATAAATAACAAAAACTCAAATTTCCTAGTATTAACAAAATATGAAATCTTAGAGTAAAGTAATTTTCAATCACTAATGAATAACATGAAAATTGAATTTCTTAGTATAAACAAAATATCAAATATCAGAGCAAATTATTTTCATCACTAATGAAATTACAAAAAATCAAATATTTTAGTATTAACAAGATATAAAATGTTAGAGCAAAGTAATTTTCAGTCACTAATGAAATAACAAAAAAATCGAATTTCTTAGTATTAACAAAAAATCAAATCTTAGAGCAAAGTAATTTTCAATCGCTAATGAATTAACCAAAAAATCAAACTTCTAGGTATTAACAAACTACCAAATCAGAGATAAGTAATTTTCAGTTACTACTGGAAAAAAACAAAAATCAAATAACGTAGTATTCACAAAACATCAAATCTTAGAGCACAGTAATTTTCAATCACTAATGAATTAAAACCAAAACTAACAAATCTCTTAACAAAATATTATATCTCCAAGCAGTGTACAGTTTACAGTTTTATTTTACTCTCATCACATAATACAAATAAGTGTTTTGATGTCATCAACATGAATAATACAAATAGCAAATTAATTTTCAATCACTAGAGAATTAACATTTTTTATCAAATCTACGAGCATAGTAATCGCGATCATTAGGGATCATCAAATTGCCAAGCATAGTTATATCCAATAACTTGGAAATTAGTAAAACTACAATTAACAAACATAGCATTTTATCATTTTAAGGGAATTAAGCAGAGTAATTGCAAGTAAATTCTAGTATACAAACAGCAATTACAATGAGAATAATTCCAATTTCCAAATAAAATGTTATTTCAATTAGAGGAGAGGCGATTTAAAATCAACCTTTGTAAAAGTCGAATTTGCCCCAAAATGTCTAAACCTTATTTTGTTTGTCGTATATTTCCCAGTTTATTACATAGATCTACAGGCAAACTTTCCTTATTCAAAGGGTAAAGTATCTTCCCAATATTTTCCAAACAACTAACTATTGACAAACCAGCTCTAGATACACCGGTATTTGTATGATTAATCTTTTCTTTAAATTAAGCTCTTCGGACAATGACAGGGACTAGCTTAGCGGTATGACAACAGAGACTTGAAAGTATGATGCAGATCCCAACAGCTGCCCCTGGCTTACTTTAAATATTTGCCTGTGACCTCAGTTGGGTAAAATTGGCCGGTATGACATCTAGTTGCTTTGAGGCGTCTTGTCAAAGAGGTGCCTAGTTTTTGTTACCGTTAATCTGTTTATAAGGCATATGCCAGGGTATTTTCAAAAACACAACGGTAGTTATGACATGTATTTTCAACGCAAATAAAAATCACTTAATTCCAGAACATTTTAGTATCAAACAGACTTTATTCCAAAATCGATTTTATAATACAAAATCGAATGCGAAGGGATGTATGCGCGTCCATTTTTGTACAAAGATATCGTGAACATAAATTTCCAAATAAAGCTTTTTTTGCACTAAATCATTTCAACAAATTTGACGTTCATGATATTGACACTTTAAAGGCGCACAATATAGGATACAGCATAAAATATGTTGTTTAATTAATATTGTTTTAATGCTTATCATGTTTTACTCATTGGACTTTAATGATCAAACCAATTAAGCATATATCTTGTGAATAGGTAAAAAATATGAGCGATATCAGGGCGTTTTTAACTTGGTAGTTAGTGGCCACGTGGCCATTAATAAAAATCAATTATAAAGGCTTTCATCTTTATCGGTACACAAATCACATGTTTGTTGTTGTTCTGTTTTGTTTGCTTTTCGTTTTTTATCTTTACTGATATGATGTTAAAGAAATTAAAAATAATCTTTATATGAACGCATAATAAAAACAAATTAAAATAACCATCGAAAATTATCTTTGTATTGTACTTCGAACTGAGAACTGGATAAAACTATTGCAAGTTGTACAATATACAATTAAACAAATGAATTAAGTCAGCACTCTCAAAGATTGACAGTCTTGACATTTTGTTTTAAATTGTCTCAGTTTCAGCTGATTTCGGCATCAATACTTTCACATGGGTTTGAATGAACGATTATTGACTGAATGTTAAAATGATTGATGGGTGATTTAATGAATGAAACAATGCACGAATGATTAACAAACAAAACAAATGAATGAGTAAGAAAACGAACAATTGGACGAATGAGTGAAAAAGAGGCAAAATTTCTCCTACATAGACGAACAACAACTGTGAAAGTGCTAATCACATCCTAAAATCTGCAACAAGTTGGAAGGCACAGGACATGCCAAAATTTATTAATACTCTCTATGACATCGTTCAAAGTGAACAAGAAGAAAGACTTAGATCGATACGAGATACCGGAAACTTTAGATTAGCCGACATGTATACTCATCACAAAGTCGACATCAGCTACTGGGCCACTATATCAAAGGAATGCTTGAAAGAAAAAAAAGCATTTCCGTACATATTATGGGAATACAAATAGCAACACGGTCGTGTCAAATGAGGGCAGCTTGGCTGTACAACGAACGCCAACAGCTGGCAAAATAACGGGTCAGAGGAAACGCAAACGTGCGGAGCGGTCGACAACACCAAATGCGAAACGAAAATTATAGTCGGGAAAGGCGGTCTTTTGACTACAACGTGTTTTCAACACACCGACATTGATTTTTCGCTTGATAGATATGTGGACTATTTGGGTTGTATTGATATTAATAAAAAAATAAAATGTCTTTTAATAAAAAAAATGTAAAATCATAGAGGAATAAAAAGAATTAAAAAGAAACAATTCTAATTTGAATTAAGAGTAATAAAACAAACTAATATGTATATAAAATATATAACGGATAGAGAACCCTTTAATTATCAGATTATTTAATTTATCAAAGCGATCAAGAATAATAGCATGTGATGATTATTCTGGTTATTAGGATAGGTAACTCTGGAGGGTCGTTATTGAAATTGACACGCTCTGCCTATTTCGGTATGGACTTTTCCAAAGGTCAAGGTTAGCCTCATTCCTGTACTTACAACCATCATGATGGACGTTATACTACCGAAAAGCGATTTTGGAGAAAAAGAAGTACGTTTTTCCTAGTCCAACACCACCAACACCACCAACACAAACACCACCAACACAATCACCATCAACACTAACACCACTAAGTCCAACACAAACACCAATATCAATACCACCAACATCAACACCACCACCACAAACACCAATCCACCAACACCAACACCAACATCAACACCATCAACATCATCAACACCAACACCACCAACAACAACAAAAACACCAACATCACCATCACCAACACCGAGACGACCAAGTTCAACACCCCCAACACCAACACCACCAACATCACCTTCACCAACGTCAACACTACCAACACCAACACCATCACAAACAGCAAAAGAACAATCACCAACCCCATCAACACCACCAACAATTACCTTTCTTTGTCATGGTAATATTTGTTACAACAGACTGTAAAGTTCAATAAAGCATCGGTAAACACAATGGTAATGAATATTTCGTAACAATACATTTGCTTAGATATATCTATGATATCGAAGTGAAATTATTACACAATATTATATTGTTAATATGTGCGACTGAAATAAAGCTTTATGAACGTATTTGTATGGGTAAAATTAGTTAAACAATTCATTTTTACATTTTGTAGCAAATTATTTTTGAGTGCAAAATAATAGTAATAGACCGTCTATTTTGTAACTGAACAATGGCCAGTATATGAATTTCTAGTGCTAGCATAGTGCCATTGGTGAGTGGCAGTATTCAGAGGAGACAGTTGGACATTTCTTCTATGGGCATCCTGAACTACATCGTGATTAGATTTAGCCGATACCATTCCAATAAAAAAACGAATACTCCACAATCGAATTACTGATAGCCAATGATCTTTACCTCGACATAGTAATTCCCAGAAAATGGAAATACAACCAGGACTTTATCTTCTTGGTTTAAAACTAGGCTGGGTATTGACCGGAAGAACGAATGAGAACGATACAGAAGACAAACGTGGAACAAATATGATCATGCTGACATATGGCACAAACGTTAATAAAACAAATGTCTTTCAAAGTGTTGACAGTTGTGTTCCAACTAAGCCCGACCTTAAGTATTTTGGAATATTGAAGCCATTGATATTGTTGATAAAAAAGTAACATCAGAGGACGGACGTGTCATGGAAAGTTTCAAACAGACAGAAAAGTTCCAAGAAGGACGTTACCATATCACCTGGCCGTGAAAAGAAGAAACTTACCTACCAACAGATAAGGAACTTGCGTGTTGGCGCCTAAATCATGTGTTAAAAAAATGAGCAACACTCCCGTAGTTCTGAAAAAGTACAATTCTGTCATACAAGGTCAGTTAACTAAAGGAGTTATTGAAACAATTGATGAAACCATGACAAAATCCATTATATACCTCACCATGCAGTTATAACACCTCAGAAAACGACCACGAAACTGCGTTTCTGCATTTTGTAATTCCGGCGCGACGGTCAAGTTTGGTATGCTGAATTAAAATTGACGTCTAGTAAAATACTTGGTAGACCTTTGAATTTACTCTATCTGATCGAGTGCTCGAAATGTGTAGATGAACAACAGAGTTCGAAGTGTTCTATTAACCACGTATCTTAAACCGATAAAGGGCTCCGTCCAGTACGAAAGGCCGCAGACAACGCAAAAATAAAATAAAATTACAATAATAGTGTGCTTTGTGTTCGGATTTAGTGTTGTGTACATAACCTTTTTTTAATTATAGTTCATTACCATACTGTTTAAATGTTAACCATGGTGACTTAACATATAAATTGAGCCGAATTATTAGAGAACTTCATTAAGAGGAGTTGATGAATTGAAAGTTCAGCAAAGTAAATACTTTAAATAAAAACTTCCCACTTTCAACGTGCATATCTAACTGAACATAGAGTGTAAAGAGCGGAGTCATAGAGGGTAAACGCTCGTGTTTTTCGAGTAAAACATACGCTTATAAGAACAAAACTTGTTTAGGTATTAAACCGAAAAACACTTGAAAACACATTATTTACAATGTGAAGGAAACGCTTTTAAATTTATACTGTGAAGTTATTTCAGCAGATATATTGTGTTTATACATAAGTTTAATCTGGTGAATGCAATGCGTTTAGCATTATACGCTAAGAAACACTCAACAGGGATTACGTGTATGCAAAAAGAAAGTTTTTATGTCGAAGTAAGTTCCGATGACGATGACATATTTGATTTACTAGCGCAGATGGATGAATTAAACAATTCAAGTGATCACGATGAAGCCATCAATAATTTTGATACCAAATATCTAACTAACGATTCAAAGGATACAACACATTGTAAAACAAAGGATATTTCCAGTTTTAACAAGATCAATGCAGAAAGTACCATTAGCAATAGAAAATTTGTAACAGTTTTAGATCCGAAATATAATGATATTTCAGATGATAATTCTAGTAAACTAAAGAGAGCATGTAAAAATAAAACAAAAAGTGTTAAAATGCTGTGTAAATGAAATCAACAAGGTGACAACGGATAAAATCAAACCGATGACAGAGGAAATGCTAATAGTTATTAGTCAGACGATGATACCAATGACTGCAGAATCATGGATACATTGGACACAAACATAACGGCAAAACTGCAAGTGTACACATTAACATTCATCAAACGGACCAGTGTAAGAGGCAATCGTCACATTTTCTCGTACAAAAAGTAGTTGATTAAATAGAATTGGATTATCAATGAAACATGTTTACACATTGGACAAAGTAACACTGAACTCATTGTTCTTTCAGCAATTAGCTCAACTATTGTTCTATACATATATTGACATTCTAGAAAAATGTGTCTTTATATTTGTTATTATTTATGTTTTGTGCTGTTATCTCATCCTGGTAGGAGTGCCGCGAATCACGCGATTTATATACTCAACACATTAAATATAATATGGAAAGGATTATTCATTATAAGTGTTCACGCCTGAATTGCCTATATTGCATTTCCCCGACAGAACCCTTAGCATGATATATTTTTGGTGTTAACGGTAGATTGGGCGGCAAGGTTTAGTATAAATACTTGGCGTATGTGGCATATGAATTTGACTAAACGTTAACGTGTTACTAAAAATGATTAATTAAAAGTTATGAAAAGTGATTGTAAAATGGATGTTTAAAGCTGCACTCTCACAGATTCACAGTTTTGACAACTTTTTTATTTTTTGTCTTGGAAAGAGCAAAGTGATATCTAAATTGCAGAAAATATACAATTACAGTATACAAAAGTATTTAGGTTGTAGTGGGATGTGAACCCAGCCCAGTAAAGTTTAAAAAAAGAAAACCGAAGCCTTCAGCACTAGGCCACCAGCACTTTTACCAACGTGATAGGTATTTTGGCCTTATTAAGTGATTTTTTGTGTTATTAACACTAATAAAATGTGTGGTCTTTAAATACGATTTTTGAGCAAATATCAATATTTGCTGAAGAGTTCAGGCTTTTAGTATCTTTGTTTTAACGCTCCCAATGAAATACCACTCTTTTTCATCCAACAAAAATGCACATTTTACAAAAACATGCGCGAGTTCCTTTTATGGTCTTATTTAAATTTACCCCTGTTCAAAGTCACCAGGGCTGATTTCTCCAACTACTGAATAAAAACATGCTTCCTTTCTTACAGCTTTGTTTCACAATTACAGATTTGGTGTAGCAGTTTAAAACATTTTGAGCACATTGAGGATGCAAGATGATTGAAAGGCCTGATAAGAACTGAGTCAAGAACCCACTACACCAGATGAGTAATTCTTACCTGAGGAGAACAGTCAACACATCAGATGAGTTTATATCTGGTCTGAGGAGAACAATCAACACATCTGATGAGTTTATATCTTGCACGAGGAGAACAGTCAACACATCTGATGAGTTTATATCTGGCCCGGGAAGAACAGTCAACACATCTGATGAGTTTATATCTGATCTGGCCCGGGGGGAACAGTCAACACATCTAATGAGTTTATACCTGGCCGGAGGAGAACAGGCAACACATCTAATGAGTTTATACCTGGCCGGAGGAGAACAGGCAACACATCTTATGAGTTTATATCTGACCTTAGGAGAACATGAAACACATCTGATGAGGTTATATCTGGCCTTAGGAGAACATGAAACACATCTGATGAGCTTATATCTGGCCTTAGGAGAACAGGAAACACATCTGATGAGCTTATATCTGGCCTTAGGAGAACAGGAAACACATCTGATGAGCTTATATCTGGCCATTGAAGAACTGTCAACACATCTGATGAGTTTATATTTGGCCCGGGGGGAACAGTCAACACATCTGATGAGTTTATATTTGGCCCGGGGGGGAACAGTCAACACATCTGATGAGCTTATATCTGGCCTTAGGAGAACAGGAAACACATCTGATGAGTTTATATCTGGCCTTAGGAGAACAGGAAACACATCTGATGAGCTTATATCTGGACTGAGGAGAACAGGCAACACATCTTATGAGTTTATATCTGGCCTTAGGAGATCAATCAACACATCTGATGTGCTTATATTTGGGCCGAGGAGAACAGTCAAGATGAGTTTATATCTGGCCTGAGGAGAACAGGAAACACATCTGATGAGTTTATATCTGGTCCTTGAAGAACAGTCAACACATCTGGTCTGAGGAGAACAGTCAACACATCTGATGAGTTTATATCTGGACTGAGGAGAACAGTCAACACCTCTGATGAGCTTATACCTGGCTCGAGGAGAACAGTCAACACCTCTGATGAGTTTATACCTGGCCTGAGGAGAACAGTCAACACATCTATAAAGTTTATATCCTGCTTACGGAGAACAGTCAACACATCTGATGAGTTTATATCTGGACTGAGGAGAGCAGTCAACACATCTGATGAGTTTATATCTGGACTGAGGAGAACAGTCAACACATCTGATGAGTTTATATTTGGCCATAGAAGAACAGGCAACACATCTGATGAGTTTATATTTGGCCCCGGGGGAACAGTCAACACATCTGATGAGTTTATATTTGGCCCGGGGGTAACAGTCAACACATCTGATGAGCTTATATCTGACCTTAGGAGAACATGAAACACATCTGATGAGGTTATATCTGGCCTTAGGAGAACATGAAACACATCTTATGAGCTTATATCTGGCCTTAGGAGAACAGGAAACACATCTGATGAGCTTATATCTGGCCTTAGGAGAACAGGAAACACATCTGATGAGCTTATATCTGGCCATTGAAGAACTGTCAACACATCTGATGAGTTTATATTTGGCCCGGGGGGAACAGTCAACACATCTGATGAGTTTATATTTGGCCCGGGGGGGAACAGTCAACACATCTGATGAGCTTATATCTGGCCTTAGGAGAACAGGAAACACATCTGATGAGTTTATATCTGGCCTTAGGAGAACAGGAAACACATCTGATGAGCTTATATATGGCCTTAGGAGAACAGGAAACACATCTGATGAGCTTATATCTGGCCTTAGGAGAAAAGGAAACACATCTGATGAGGTTATATCTGGCCCTTGAAGAACTGTCAACACATCTGATGAGTTTATATCTAGCCTTAGGAGAACAGGAAACACATCTTATGAGTTTATATCTGGACTGAGGAGAACAGTCAACACATCTGATGAGTTTATATCTGGACTGAGGAGAACAGGAAACACATCTGATGAGTTTATATCTGGTCTGAGGAGAACTGTCAACACATCTTATGAGTTTATATCTGGACTGAGGAGAACAGGAAACACATCTGATGAGTTTATATCTGGACTGAGGAGAACTGTCAACACATCTTATGAGTTTATATCTGGACTGAGGAGAACAGGAAACACATCTGATGAGTTTATATCTGGCCATTGAAGAACAGTCAACACATCTTATGAGTTTATATCTGGACTGAGGAGAACAGTCAACACAACTGATGAGTTTATATCTGGACTGAGGAGAACATTCAACACATCTGATGAGTTTATATCTGGACTGAGGAGAACAGTCAACACATCTTATGAGTTTATGTCTGGTCTGAGGAGAACAGTCAACACATCTGATGAATTTATAATTTTATATACATGTTAAGTTAGGTTATATGTTAGCTTTGTGTTTTTCATGATTTTTCTGGTTATTAATTATTTCGCTTATGACTAAGTTTTCAGATAAATTGTCATTACCCTCTCTTATATATCAAATTGTCATCAGTATTCTATTTGTTTTTACCATACATCAGTATGCAGCTTGCTTTTCTCAATTTAGTTTAACAACTTTATTTTCTAGTTCCTTTACCCAACAGGCTGAGGTTGCTTTTTTCAAATATACTTTACATCTTCTCAAAATAGCCCCCCAAAAGCCGGTTTTATACATAAATGTCTGATTTTAAAGTTTTTACCAACAAATGTTTATAAAAAATCTGTACATGATAAAAAAGAATGTACATCCCCTGTAAATAAATACTTTAAATTGTAAACAGAAATCACATTTGCATCTTCATCAACCTGAAATCATTGGGGCTTTAGAGTAGTTCATATTTTCACAGCCATTATCTCGGCATTAAATTTAACAGAACAGAAAACAGTTAAAAAGATAAATTAAAAAAAAGCCCAACCGCTATGGACACTGTTTCTGTAAAAGAATAAAAAGCAATGTATAAAATTGTTTAGAAATAAGCACAATCTTCACAATTTATGCTCTTTCAGCTATTAATAGTCAAAAGATGTATTATTTTTCTATTATTCCAATTATTCAGCATGAGTTTGTATTTTCTAAATGTCATAAAGTCTGCAAAATTTGGAATGTACACGTGGTGAAAAATAACACTATTAAACAGAGCAAACTATGTAGAATTTTCTTCATTTAAGTGTTAACAATTTTGTATCAATAACAAAACTAGGCTGGGCAAAATCAATCGGGTGATGTATGTCAAATTTGTCAAACTGGAATGATGTTCAAAATAGCATCTTGTCAATATCACCGAGTCTTGTGAATTATTAAAATGTTAAAAAATGGGAGAAGATGGGTTTATGAGTAGTTTACTTAACCAGTTAATTAAATCATGCGAAGTGAAAATATGCACTATTTTACTCTCTTTACAGTAAATCTCGCCAAAAAATGATTACAATCACATCAATACAATAACATATTAGGAGATGCTGAATTGATGATAAAAATAAGTTTAAATTAATATAATAAAAGCAAAATTAGCAAATCCCAGATATTAAACAATGTTTATTCTACTTACAACTCTGATGATTATTTCTGCTACTGGCAACTTAACAATTATGTCACTCATCAAAAGCTGTCCTAGGAATTCACATATATCATTTATCCCCAATGGTTAATGGGTTCTCCTTCTGTGGCGATATTACGTCTCCGGACTCCATCGATCCATTGTTTCCAACGTCAATACGTCCCAAAACGTTCCAACGAGCTCCATAGTAATTCACGGATATGCTGCTTTTTTATTCTATGATAGTTTCAAGTTTTTATACGCAATTCGAAAGTCTGTTCTAATCAGTAGAAACGTGTTGTTTCAACTTAAACCAGTACTGAATACCAGGTTATAAATGCATGGCACTGATTAGTTTCATATTTTCCACATTTTGCATCATTCGTTGGCCAACAAGGTGTAACCCAGGGAAATCTGGCTCATAATGTCGACATATACTCATCAGGGATGGTCCCCGGGTTAAGGGACAGGCTCGTTATCTCTGTCCTTTCATTATTATGATTGTGAACAATAAGTGAAATACAAAACTGTCTCTATATCACTCTGTATTTAACATTCAGATGGTTTACACGTATATGCGAATCATCAACATACTGAAAATAAACAAATAAACGATGGTAAAAATATCGTTATAATTATGCATTACATAGTATCTCAATCAAACACGAAATTACGTAAATCAATAAAATATGACGTAATATATTTTACAAGTAGAATAATACGTAATACAATAAACAATAACTTTTATCACGTGTGTAGTAGCCTTACATATATACACATAATATAAAACAGCAATTACTTGGCTTAACACATATCAACTGAAACTTACAGGATTATGGATCCAAATGTATGAAAGCTCACTGAACGCTCACATCACTGTGACGCATCTACACCGTCTGTGTCATCAACATGGTCAAGGCCGTGATGCTGTTAAGGCTGTAAGTCAGACAGTTATTAAACATACATGCACATTTATTGTTCTGTTCAGTTCTTTTCCGTTTCTTTTTAAACAATAGGTAGTTTTGCATAAAGATTATATTTATAATATATATGTAATCCAAACCTGTCAAGTCAAAGTGTCCCATTCATAAACTATTGAAAGTAGCCCGTGGTCCTCGTGCTTATTTTGTAACGGTTCACTTTTCCCTAAACATTGAGGCCAAACAATAACAGATACTTGTTTTTCTGTATGTAGTTTTAATATTTGTTTTGCTTTATGAATAAATCATAATGTATGTCAATAATGTAACCTGTAGGATGTTTAATCTTTCATGTTTAATTAAAACAACCATGTTTTATTGTAAAATTATGCGCTATATAATGCCGTCATTTGTTCCAAAGCATAACTTTAAACGACTCGTGATTATAAGGCAAGTATGATACTATTTTTCCCCAAATATATGTAAAATGTAACACCAGAAATTAAAAAGCAATGAATAATTATTTTTTAACCTTATTAAAACTAATTCCCACTGTTCCCTAGGGATTTTACAATACCACATGTGTTTAAGAAATGTAGTTAATTAGTTTATTTATGTCGAACCTGTGTATATTTATTTTGATACCCTCATGTAATTATTTAAATTATAGCAATCATTAACTGTTGCGATATTTTGATCTTCCATGCAAAAAAGGTAATTGTTTTTGTTTTTGTTGCAAAATGGTGATGTAAACATATCCTGACAAATGCTGTTGGTGTTGGTTTTGATGGTGTTGGTGGTGTATGTTGATGGTGTTGGTATTGGTGTTAATGGTGTTGTTGGTGTTGTTGTTGTTGGTGTTGTTGTTGTTGTTGTTGGTGGTGGTGGTATTGGTGGTGTTGTTATTGTTGTTGTTGTTGGTGGTGGTGTTGGTGGTGGTGGTGTTGGTGGTGGTGGTGGTGTTGGTGGTGTTGGTGATGGTGGTGGTGGTGTTGGTGTTGGTGGTGTTGTTGGTGTTGGTGAGTGTGGTGTTGGTGGTGGTGTTAGTGCAGGTGTTTGTGGTGGTGGTGTTGGTGGTGGTGTTAGTGGTGGTGTTGATGGTGTTGTGAGCGGTGTTTGTGGTGTTGGTGTTGGTGTTGTTGCTGTTGCTGTTTGTGATGGTGTTGGTGTTGGTGGTGTTGATGTTGGTGTAGGTGGTGGTGGTGTTGGTGGTGTTGGTGGTGTTGGTGTTGGTGGTCTTGCACTTGGTCGTGTCTGTGTTGGTGGTGGTGGTGTTGGTGTTGTTATTGGTGTTGTTGGTGTTGGTGTTGATGATGTTAATGGTGTTAATGTTGGTGCTGGTGTTGGTGGGGTGTTGGTATTGGTGGTGATGGTGGTGTTGGTGTTGGACTTGGTGGTATAAGTGTTGGTGGTGTTGGTGCGCTGGTGATGGTTTTGGTGCTAGTGTTGGTAGTGTTGGAATTGGTGGTTTCGGTGTTGGTGGTGTTGGTGTTGGTGGTGTTGGTGTTAGAGCTATTGATATTGGTGGTGCTGGACTGGTTTTAATGTTGTTAGTTTTGTTGTTGTTGGTGTTGTTGTTGATGGTGTTGGTGTTGGTGGTGTTGGTGTTAGTGTTGTTGGTGGGGGTGCTGGTGTTTGAGGTGTTGGTCGTGTTAGTGTTGGTTTCGGTAGCGTTGGTGTTGGTTGTGATGGTGTTGTTGGTGGTGTTGGTGTTTGGGTTGGTGTTGTTGGTGTTGATGCTTGTGGTGCTGGTGTTGGTAGTGTTGGTGTTGGTGTTTGGATTGGTGTTGGTGTTGGTATTGTTGGTGTTTGTGGTGTTGGTATTGTCGGTGTTGGTGTTTGTGTTTGGGTTGGTGGTGTTGGTGTTGGTGTTTGTGGCGTTGGTGTTGGTAGTGTTGGTGTTGGTGGTGTAGGTGCTTGTGTTTGGGTTGGTGGTGTTTGTTTTGGTGTTTGTAGTGTTGGTATTGTTGGTGTTGGTATTGTTGGTGTTGGTGTTTGTGTTTGGTTGGTGGTGTTGGTGTTGGTGTTTGTGGTGTTGGTGTTGGTAGTGTTGGTGTTTGGGTTGGTGTTGTTGGTGTTGGTATTTGTGGTGTTGGTGTTGGTAGTATTGGTGTTGGTGTTTGTGTTTGGGTTGATGGTGTTGGTGTTGGTGTTTGGGTTGGTGTTGTTGGTGGTGGTGTTTGGGTTGGTGTTGTTGGATGTGGTGTTGTTGGTGTTGGTGTTTGGGTTGGTGTTGGTGTTGTTGGTGTTTGGGTTGGTGTTGTTGGTGTTTGGGTTGGTGTTGTTGGTTTTGGTATTGTTGGTGTTGGTGTTGTTGGTGTTTGTGTTGTTGGTGTTGGTGTTTGGGTTGGTGTTGTTGGTGTTGGTAGTGTTGGTGTTGGTGTTGGTATTGTTGGTGTTGGTGTTTGGGTTGGTTTTGTTGTTGTTGGTATTTTTGGTGTTGGTGTTGGAATTGTTGGTGTTTGGTGTTTGGGTTGGTGTTGTTGGTGTTTGTTTTGTTGGTGTTGGTGTTTGGTGTTTGGGTTGGTGTTGTTGGTGTTTGTTTTGTTGGTGTTGGTGTTGGTATTGTTGGTGTCGGTGTTTGGGTTGGTGTTGTTGGTGATCGTATTTTTGGTGTTGGTGTTGGTATTGTTGGTGTTTGGTGTTTGGGTTGGTGTTGTTGGTGATCGTATTTTTGATTTTGGTATTGTTGGTGTTGGTGTTTGGTGTTTGGGTAAGTGTTGATGGTGTTGGTGTTGGTAGTGTTGGTGTTGTTGGTGTTGGTGTTTGGGTTGGTGTTTGTGGTGTTGGTTTTGGTATTGTTGGTGTTGGTTTTGTTGGTGTTGGTATTGTTGGTGTTTGGTGTTTGTGGTGTTGGTGTATGTTGTGTTGCTGTTGGCGCTGGTGATGATGATGATGGTGGTGGTTGTGGTGGTGGTTGTCGTAGTGGTGTTGTTGGTAATGGTTGTGGTAGTGGTCGTTGTTGTGGTGGTTGTGGTGGTGTATGTCGTGATGTTGAAGGTGTTTGAGGTTGTGTTCGTGATGGTGGTGTTATGGTGAAGGTGTTGGTGCTTGTGTTGGTGGTGGTGATGTTGTTGTTGCCAATCGGTCTATGCTCAGTGTTTCAAATTACATGCTTGGCTGAAAAATGATGATGTACACATATATTCACATATACTAAAGCTGTTTCAAACGATTGATGCGAGTCCGGAAACTGCGTCAAAATGCGTCTGAAAGGGCCTCAACCCCCTTTTGAACCCCGCCTCCAGAATACAAAATACCTATCGACGCCTCTGTACACTAGATAGAAACAAATATATTGTCGAGACAAGGTTGTAGCGGACGGACGGACAGTGCAATTACTATTTACAACCCATCTTGGTATCCTTCTCGGTTGCCTTACTGCAATAAACACATGTCGTAAAAAATATTGTGGGTGGCCATTTTCTTATGCCACCTACATAAGCGTGAACCACGTGCGATCTACATACTGTTTTTTTAATTGTATATATCACTTTAAATTGTATAAAGATAACATTAAACATAGAATTCTTAGTAAACCAAGTCTAAATATTTTGTTAATAATTGTTGAAAAAAACGTACTTCTTTTTCTCCATAACCGCTTTTCGGTAGTATAACGTCCATCATGATGGTTGTAAGTACAGGAATGAGGCTAACCTTGACCTCGAAAAGTCCATACTAAAATAGCTAGAGCGTGTCAATTTTAATTACGTCCTCTCCAGAGTTACGAATCCTAATGACCAGAATTATCATCACATGCTATAACTCTTGATCGCTTTTATAAATTAAAATCTCATAATTAAAGGGTTCTCTATCTGTTATATATTTTATATAAATATTAGTTTGATTTATTACTATTTATTCAAATTAGATTTGTTTCTTTTTAATTCTTTTTAATCCTTTATGATTTTTTGCTCCAGTTGTTCTTTATTATATTATGGTCTCTTTATTAGAAATATGTTAGACAGTATTATTTAGAAACACACACACGCAACCACCCACACACGCACACAGACACACACACACACACACACCCACCAACGCACGCACACAGGCACAAGCACGCACGCACAAGCACGCACGCACACACACGCACACAGGCACACTCACACACACAGGCACACGCAACACTACCGGATCCCAGATTTACAATTTATTTCAATATAGGAACAAAAGAGTACAGCTTACATCTACATACGCGAGTAAATGATCATAAACTGCATGTCCATGTCTTCGTTGTATACTTAAAGGCCCAAAGTTTCGAGCTATAATTTCGCTTAAAATTCACGGAACGCTCATGTTCAGAATTGACAAGAACATGTAATTCCAAGACAGATATACTTTAAAAAATGTGTATTTTAAACTTTCATTTTGAATTTATTTTCAGCATATTTCCAGAACATTGTTTGCAAAACTTGAACAATGTTAATGAATGCGCGTGTAATGAATGAAATATCTACGTTTAAACGAACGTTTTAACGGAGTTTCACTATTAACGTCGCATGTGTATGTACGAATTATCTCCCTTATTCCGTTTGGTTACGTACTCTGTTGTACTAGATGCAGGACTTACCAAAGACAGTATTGGATCAGCTGTTTATACCTCTGTTTTGGCGCCTTGTACTAGACCGCCATAATCACGCCAATTACTGCACTGTTTTGTCTGTGAATCACTGTAGTCGAGAAATAATATGGGATCTGTATTTTTTTCTGGGTCACTTTAGACGAGAGGGTAGGGCCAGTACTCGCCATTAACATTAACGTCATTCTCAGTCAGCAAGTTAATGACGTCACAAGAGCGCTTCTTTCCAGCAACGTCAGTCCGAAACGTAGCGGGTGAAAAAGACCAGATCTTCACAACTGTTCAACTTGTAGTTCACCTTCTGCCTTTCAGGTGCAAGGAGAGCTCGGGCCCAGGGCCCTTGATGCATGTGAGTTTGTTATGTGGTCACCAGGCCAGACAGGTGGGTTCTCTCCGGCTTTATATTATTTCAAAATTGTTGTGAGTTTAAACAACTAATTACTAGTGCAGTATATGAATACCCTTAGGATATTTTGTAACATAGTTTTAACAAAATAAAGTCAATGGAAAACAATTTTAATAACACTGATTTCTTTTCCTTAGCGATGCTTTTTGATTAAAACGAGGATCATACAAATCTATATCAGCAAAAGCGCGTGGAAAACTATAAACCGATGTAAAAACCTCACGTAACTGCTCCTCTGCTATGAACTTGTTTCTTAAAATACATGTAAGGTATAAGGTTGACGTGGTCATTGGGACGTTGAACATGTCGGGTGTCGGTATTGCGGCGACGTGTTCATTGGGACGTTGAAAATGTCGGGTGTCGGTATTGCGGCGACGTGTACGTTGGGACGTTGAACATGTCGGGTGTCGGTATTGCGGCGACGTGTACGTTGGGACGTTGAACATGTCGGGTGTCGGTATTGCGGCGACGTGTACTTTGGGACGTTGAACGTGTAAGCAGACGGTATTGCGGCGACGTATACGTTGGGACGTTGGACATGTCTGGTGTCGGTATTGCGGCGACGTGTACGTTGGGACGTTGGACATGTCTGGTGTCGGTATTGCGGCGACGTGTACGTTGGGATGTTGAACATGTCGGGTGTCGGTATTGCGGCGACGTGTACATTGGGACGTTGAACATGTCGGGTGTCGGTATTGCGGCGACGTGTACGTTGGGACGTTGAACATGTCGGGTGTCGGTATTGCGGCGACGTGTACGTTGGGACGTTGAACATGTCGGGTGTCGGTAATGCGGCGACGTGTACGTTGGGACGTTGAACATGTCGGGTGTCGGTATTGCGGCGACGTGTACGTTGGGACGTTGAACGTGTAGGCTGACGGTATTGCGGTGACGTGTACGTTGGGACGTTGAACATGTCGGGTGTCGGTATTGCGGCGACGTGTACGTTGGGACGTTGAACATGTCGGGTGTCGGTATTGCGGCGACGTGTACGTTGGGCATTGAACGTGTAGGCTGACGGTATTGCGGTGACGTGTACTTTGGGACGTTGAACGTGTAAGCAGACGGTATTGCGGCGACGTGTACGTTGGGACGTTGGACATGTCTGGTGTCGGTATTGCGGCGACGTGTACGTTGGGACGTTGGACATGTCTGGTGTCGGTATTGCGGCGACGTGTACGTTGGGTTGTTGAACATGTCGTGTGTCGGTATTGCGGCGACGTGTACATTGGGACGTTGAACATGTCGGGTGTCGGTATTGCGGCGACGTGTACGTTGGGACGTTGAACATGTCGGGTGTCGGTATTGCGGCGACGTGTACGTTGGGACGTTGAACATGTCGGGTGTCGGTAATGCGGCGACGTGTACGTTGGGACGTTGAACATGTCGGGTGTCGGTATTGCGGCGACGTGTACGTTGGGACGTTGAACATGTCGGGTGTCGGTATTGCGGCGACGTGTACGTTGGGACGTTGAACATGTCGGGTGTCGGTAATGCGGCGACGTGTACGTTGGGATGTTGAACATGTCGGGTGTCGGTATTGCGGCGACGTGTACGTTGGGACGTTGAACGTGTAGGCTGACGGTATTGCGGTGACGTGTACGTTGGGACGTTGAACGTGTAGGCTGACGGTATTGCGGTGACGTGTACGTTGGGACGTTGAACGTGTAGGCTGACGGTATTGCGGCGACGTGTACGTTGGGACGTTGAACATGTCGGGTGTCGGTATTGCGGCGACGTGTACGTTGGGACGTTGAACGTGTCTGTCGACGGCATTGCGGTGATGAATGAAAGGATTTCATACTTTGCATTCATGACGTGTACGTACGACGTCACTGTCCGTCCTCGCCAGATAGTATTTTGTACGTTGAGACACGAAAAAATACGTTTCTTACACGTAAGAAAATTATTTGGAACGATCTGTCCATTGGTATTAATGTAAATACAAAAATGCGTGTGAAAAATTATGTTCCGTTCACCTTGTCAATGGTACGAATTCTGAATGTGACGACGAAGGGCGAGCTGGCAAGATTGTGTCTTAGCGGCATTGACTAACAGAAACTTGTTTCCTCATTTATAAAAGCCCATTTTAACACAACTGTCCACTTACTACTTCCAACGCACTGCCACATATTTTTTAACGTACGTATTACAAATTTGACGCTTCGGTTTAATCTTTAGATTATCAATTATATCAAATTGTATTAAATTTCAAAATAACCTCACAACCATGGTAAAATCTTGAAATTTGGCTATTGAAATTACATAAATTCTGAGAAAAGTAGAACAATAATGACTGTTAAATATTTATGTTCCTGTATTTACTCGGGTCAGATAACTGCGTTGTTAACTGCACAATGCGTAAACAATATTTACCTCCCTTTCTATTCAGATTTCATGTACGCGACATTGGTATCTTAATTCTTCCACCTTTCAGTAAATTGGCTATACTTATTTTCAGACATTAAGGAAACAATTTGTATATTTTATTGGAATGTATAAATGTTTCTATCAATAGTTAATATGAGTGTGTATGCATACATGTTATAGCAAATAAAGTATATGTTCATATTAATTAACTAGCATACATCAACTTGTAATATACTATAGATGCTTTCACAATTAACTGTGTTGTTTTGAGCTGCCTTACAAGTGTATTCATACTAAACGAACAAAGGAAGTTATAGGTTAAAATAAATACTATCGAAGACATATAACAAAAGACAACTACAAAATTACGTGAAGTTGTATTAATTCAGAGAGGTATATTAGTCCCCTGTTTAATGTTAAATATATGTTCTAACATTTGTTTAAAACATAAGGACATCGTGTATGAAACGCATTGCTGAATGGATAGAGCCCTTCTGGTGGTCATATAGCATCATGAAACATGTCGATCAGGTGGCACCTTGAAAGACTCTTTGTATTTCAATTGAATTTTGGCGGTCGGCGTGAACTACATTCCAACATTATGAGTAGGATAATATCAAGAGTGCTCATTGCATAGTACACGGTTTCCCGTTGTTAATATATCTGTATGTTAAAGTCCGATTCTGTTTAAGGTGATGCGGTGTTTGGAGCCATCGACAACTGCGGCATTTCAATAAAAACATCAAATTAAATTATAAGAGCTAATATATATGCATGATTATATCATTTTTATTTCACTGATTAATCTCTATAGATCACCGGAAAACTAAATATATATGATATTAATTCAGACAAATATATGTAGATAACTCGTTCTTATATCTATAAAATGTATGTAATGTGAAAATTGTCTCTCGTGCTCTAGCTGTACAATTGCGTTTATAATTAAGTCACTACCGATCAAGCATTATGAAAAGATAAAGGGGTAATACAATTCTCATGCAAACGAAATTGAACTATGTAAATATGAATCAAGTCTATAAACACATTTATCTGCATTTGGTCATACAAGTAACGTGTATGCTGCTCATGTATAAACTGGTAATATATAAACAATTTAAATACTTATGGATCTATTTACCATTGTAGCGTTTTTTTCCGAAAATCTACAAGCAACTGAATATTTCACTAAGATTTGGTGCTCATATTATTGAATGATATTTTCATTGGTCAAGGTCAACATGTGGCTTCTATTGAATTTTGGATTTTAAGATTTAGGTTGTAGGGACTACTGGAAAAATGTTTCCGCACAGTAACTTACGAATAATTTGTTGTATAGTTGATCATTTCAATAGGTTTATTAATTATTTTTAAAAGATTACCCTTTGACGGTTACGTTACTAGGTCAAAGGTCAAGTTCGAAGTAACCTTAACTCGAAAATGTATCGGCTGAAAATGATTTTTGGATCGGACTGTCCTCAGACTAGGAAGAAATATTTATGTTGACCTTTGGATAAGGTCAGTGGATCAAAGGTCAAGGTAATCATGATGACATTCATTCAAACAACCGTATAGCTGAGACACTTGATTGTATGGTCATCAAAGTTTGTCGGAATATCGATCATGGGCAGTCTGATGCTTATGCCCTTGAGGTCAGTTAGATCAATTTTCAAGGTTGTGTTGACCTTTACTTCAGCTAAATTTAGCTGCAACAATATACGAATGTGATTCTGAAGGTCCTTTTACTTTCGAAGTCGAAGTAAGCTGTTTACATTGAAATTGATACTATCGTTAATCTGACAATTAGGGGCAGTTCAGACAGGTGACACTTCCAACTGGTGTGATTCTAGTCGTAAGACGAATGTTTAGTTAACCCTTATTTCAATTTTCATCTTGAATACAAAAATGTATATAACGTAACTTGGATAGAAAAACATTTAAAGTATCAATCTATATTTAATCCAAGTCTAACTGAACTGTCAGTATTACTATCTGCATTCTGTGATATGATGTTGTGTGGGATGTTTTCTTACTTTCATAAACAAATGTTAAAACAAAGAGAAACACTCTGATTTATTTATGATTTCGAGAGTAATTCCATTAAGATGGCTAGAAACGATAGGAAAGGAAATCATGTTTGTAACTGACATAAACGAAATAGTCTTGCTTTGTAGACATTGAGCCATCTGAGTGTGTGTAATATTACTGCCATCATACTCGTATATGCCGACTTCTCTACAATAAATATGTGTTCTAGGAAACTTTTAACTTTTGTGTCCGTAGCCATAACATGTACGTTCATATGTCGCAACAAAACAGGGTTAGGTTAGCAAGCACTGTTGTTTCTATAACGAAACCAGACGAGAGTGATTCTAACATAGTTGGAAGACTATTTATTCTTAAACTCTCGTAAAAATGCAGGCTAGATATCGGAACCAAGCGTTGATACACTGACTATGTGTCATGACTGAGTGTCTCCATGTCCATAATTCCCATTCAATCGAAATCAAATTCCACTGTTAGTCATGATGTGGAAATGCTTCGAAGTGTTTTCATTATTTTCCGTTTTCCCGAACTCAGTAGAGAATTACGTTTTGATGAACCGTCCTGACCAGCCTTCATGAGCACTTTGCGATGCAGTCTAGAGTCTTTGATTGTGACTGGACACCCTTCAGTTTCTAGCCATTCGCTGTCCTTTTTGAAATCGTAACCTGAAAGTAAGTCAATCTAAAGTGTTCCTGAAAGATATCGGTGCTGTTAAGTATTATTCAAAAATTTGTATTAACAAACACATTGATTTATACAAATTTTAAATGTACATTTGGGAGTGAGCATTTAAATACCTTATTTTTGAAAATTGAATCAAACTATAACACTATCATTTAAATATATGTTGTTAAATAACCCCTGGCAAACTGTTATAATACAAACCTGACTCACTGGTAAATACGTTATATACTAAAGCCAATCGCGCATTCGGAAAGAGGAAACGGTTTTCTCCCACCTCAGATAAGTAGATCCAATAATTTAACCATGCTAGAAATTCTTAACTTGCCCACGGGCGAAGATAAAATGCCCGTACGGAACTTCTTTTTAATGGTCACCACATTGAAGTTACCTCCCTTGTTGAAGACAGTCGTCTGTAGCATCATAGAAACCTTGTCTTGTGGCAATATTTAGAATGCTTTATAACTATTTCTCGCTTCAAATATTACCATAAAAAAGTTTCCACGCACCTTTTAAGAAATAATGCTTCACTCTCATCAGTACTATTTAAAGACCGATTTGACTATTAGCATTTGAATCAATGCGCGCATATCCATGACAACCACGAAATATCAAATATCCATACGCATTAATTTCACTACGCACAAAAGAATTCCAGCAAAAAATACATTTTTCTTAATTTTGTTTAACTGAGGTGGGAGAAAAAGCATCTACCATAGCCGCTCGTATAAGATAGGTTCATCCCGACCCTCGCCCAGGGTGTTTTACGGAAACTCGGTAAACCTCGTTTCCGCAAAACACCATTCGCTCGGGTCGGGATGAACCTATCTTACACTCTCGACCATGGAAGATACTTATAATCTTAATGTAAATGTATACCATTTAAAGTGAAAACAAATACAATAAACAAACATAACATGAGAAACTGTTGTATCCGGGTAAAATTAAACTTATGTTTTTTTTCTTTAAACAAATCCAGTTATTTATTTCTTTCCTGTCATGCAGCCATTTAAACAAGTCAAAATCAAGCAAAGTCTGAATACAATTCTTTGTTAAGTATTTACCTGTCTTAAGGAAACGTTTTGTGAAGTGGTCAACGTTGATTTTGTTTGAATGCGCAGCCGCAAAAAAACAAGTCATTCCATTGGCTGTCGTCGTGTTGACGTCACATTTGTTATCCAATAGGAAGTCAGCAAGTTCCTCCCAGCCTCTTTGTAGTGCCCGGTAGATCGGGGAACACCCAGTCATGTCACGCACGTTTATGTCGGCCCCTGAAAAGTGTCAAACGACTTTGAAAAAATGTGAATACATATGTTTGTATGTATTTGAAAATATCTACGAACAAAATGATTTAGATCATGGCCTTAAGGGCGAGAAGACACCTGTTTTACGTTCTGTTCTACAAACTTGTTACTTGGATACAATTTAGAGGACTCTTTTTTCAGATTTTTGATTTTTAGCTGGGACGAAGGTATGTAAGAAGTTGAATGACAAACAGACTGAGCGATTCAAAACAAACTGATAAAGACACTTATATATGAAATGTAATGAGCTAATGGTGATGATAAAACTATGATAGTGTATCAAATAATCTTGCTTAAGTTGGACAATATTTACGGACCATTTTCGGTTTAAAATTATAAACAAGCACAGTGCAAAAAGCACAAATACGTAGGTAGAAGATAATATTAGTTTAAATGTTTTTGGTATTCCATGCTTACGTCAAACTACTGATTGCAAAAAGGTTGACATGTAATCAGTGATGATCCTTGCATTATCTCCGCCCAAGATTCAAGTTGTTTTAAGTTAACTCGTGTCATAAATTTATGATAACATGAGCATTGTAATGAACACATTACATGCCGTATTAAGAGACATTAACAAATTAACGATAAGCATATACAAGTGTGAATATCATAGCATATATTAAGTACAAAATATTCTGAATTTTTCTTTGCTACCAATATATTCCATGAATTCAAACAACTTTACAAAAATATATTACGCTATTGGTTTCATTCTAAAATGTCTGTATATTTGGTGTTTATAATTCTATTAAACAGCGAACTGTCCCTCGTAACTAAAATAACTTCATTCTAACACACACAAAGATGGCATTTTCTGCTATTTCGGTTGAAATTACCTAAACTATCTGCTTCGTCTGACAAACGGTTGTTTCTTTTTCTAAATCGTAAAACATAATCTAACACTTTTGGCGGAGTTTTAGCCAGATATTTTCAAAAAGTTTTAAGAAGTTCAAAAAGTTATTATGATTTTGTTCCAAACCAAACCAAGTACATGTAATCTTCAACACGGAAAGGAACTTATTTAAGCATTCAAAATGTTTGTCTTCCAATCTGCTCAGAATCATTTGATATTATACATTCGTACATTGTGTATTGATGTCTTGTGTATATTGAACTGAATAATTATGTTTAAACTAAACCAATTAATTTAAGCAATGCAAACGTATAATTTCGCGTTTCTCTTGGAATCGGATCAAATGTAATCAAGCAGAAAAAAAAACTAATATCTAAGATAAATGTGCATTATTTTTTTTCTTTCTGATTGCAGATTTTAATGAATTCAAATAATAACAACACTAGTGTGTGTGTGCATAACTTAGACTAAAAATATAAGTCTGAAGTAGCATTCTTTAAAAATATATATATATATAGAGTACATCCTGGTCCACATACGGGCACTTGACATTTAGATACAACGTACATTAAAGTGCAAATTAAACAGATTCAAAAATGCCTACTCATTGTTACACGCTTTATATTTTAAATTACATATGATAGTAATTCAAATTATAATTATTCCATATCAGACCATTGGCTATTTTCCATGGTTATAGGTTTTGAAGCTGAATGGATTGTGATTTCAAAAACAGGCTGCACATGCTGGATCTGTTCGATCTTCTTTTTAGTTTTCATTTTCACCGCCTTGTTTGTCCTCGTACTCTGGGTATTGTCATTTTACCGAGTACACAGTGGTTACGTTCAACCAAGATTTCGTTTTCTTATAAGAAACATAACTTTTTTCTTACGTTGTTTAACGTTTAGTGCAATTGTGAAACTTTCTCTCTATATATGGTGTTGGGGTCGTGAAGGACTAGAACCTAGTGTTATATTGCATGGAAATTGGTCAACTGACTATAGAATATTTATTTAGTGGTGTCTGACCTTTAGCAATCTATAATTAACACTTTAACTTGAAGAGCTTACAGTAGTTTACCATTCGTTCAAAAACAACTCAAGACAGTTTCTGCTTTACCCTCTTGTATAACACATACATGTTTTAATTGAAAATTCATGACATTGCCAAACATAAATGTGTCTAAATTTTATCAGAATAGTCGTAACATGTTCAATCTATCTAAAGTCATTATCTCTTACATTTGTAGAAGAATGCATGCATGTACTTCATACGCATCAAAGAATCCGACAGACGCCATTACCGCTTAGAATTGTAAGTTTATGTATCACATGATGGAACTATCTAAGAAGCGGGACAAAGGATGTATTCATGAACAATTTATATTGGGATCACTTCGATGTAATCGTAGCTTTAAATAACGCGTGTAAGAACGTCACAGCGTCAAGAAAATACTAGTTTAAAGGTGTTGGATGGCACGAATTGCGCAGTTCAAGTTCATCGTTTCATTGCAATCGTGCTGTACGAGGTGTTTATCTGTGCTCGTAAATATCTGATTTCATAACGAGCACGTTCGCAAACATGGAAAAAGCCACAAACTTTCGATGGATATATGTATCATATCAAAATGACGTTAAGGTATCTGAACACACAAACAAACACTGATAATTACAGATGTTTCATAAGGCCAACACAGATAGCAGAAAGTACACCGTTTTATCCCAGGGTAAAGGGGTTAAGGTTAGCCACTGTTGTGAAGTTGATGTAAGCTTCGATAATGCTGATATATTAAGTTGTGAAATTATTAATAAACGCTGAGAAAAGTGTTATGTTGTGTACATTCAAACTGATTTACACCCCTGGTGAACTTGTGTTTAACTGACCGTTCCAAGGCGGTAGCCCAAATATATATTGGTGAAAGCTTTCCGAAACCTATGACTTTTGTCTGTGTTGTTTTTACTCACCTGTGTGTTTGTTCAGTGGCCCTTACCTTATGGCTTTTAACAGGGGAAACTGTTTACTACGGGACTTGTAACTGTAGTATCCAGTTAACGCGTGTCTGTTATGCACCAGTCAATTGTAACCACGCCCCCATTCCCCCAGGTCCGGGGAATAGCCGGGACTTTGACTTTCGGTCCAGCCAACCCCGGGGACGAACAGATGGTAAAATCCCCGCCGAGTGCCCCCGCACCCCATAGACCCTAGGTTAGGTCCAATCCCCTCTATATTTTTGCGAAGACAAAACCACCGCATTAACCCGGCACTGCGGGGCCACCTGGCAGGTAAAAACACGGCCCTTTTACCCGGCCACCCCAGGTATACCCCCGGACTTTGGGGGGGGGGGCGTGGTTACAATTGACTGGTGCATTATTCTCTGATATGCCCATACATAACAAGGTCAGTATCTGGATAAACAAGTTACATTCAGTTTCGTTGTACAAGTTTGTGCGGACGTTCTGGTGCCATGCTGTATATCATTTGCAGTCCTACGCATGTATACCAGATACCTTCAGAAATTCAGCAAGGGTTTATCGTCATCATTGGTGTATATGAATTCTGACAGGCTTTGGGCGCAGAAACTTGACCACAAATTAGGGTCATAGTTATGTTGTTTTAGCCCTAGCATTTTCTTTTCACTTTTTTCAGCAACTAGGAACACAGTTTTGTGTTGTTAAATTCAAGTACGTAAACTTTACGCTGCACTCTGACAGAATGACTTTTTTTAACTTTGACACAGAATCAACCTTCAATATAGTCATATAAATTAAATCCCTATAGAAGATATCTAAATTGTTGGGAAAAACGGTTAATTTATTTTTTAAGTGTTAGTTACTCTCCAGACAATAAAACATCAATTTCCGAAAGTAAAAATGGAAAACTGCGATCTGATCTTTCGTCAGCCGTCTTAAAACACTTGTTTCAAGACATTTATAAAAATATTGACTCATTCAAAGACAAAAGAAAAACAAAACTATACCAAAATCAGTAAATCTGTGCGATAACAGTTAAAAAAAGATTATATGATCTATTATGTTTTAGAGTGTGTAAAGAGTCCATATTTTTGCTGTATGATATGAAAAAATAATCACGAGCAGCCACATTAACGTGACAATTGCCCCTTAAATCGGTCATTGCTGATGGAAAACAAAATATAATGTTTATGTTGAATAAAATGTAGTATAATCTGAGAGCAGATATATCATATGCTGCACCGGCTTAATATCCTAGTACGGACTATAAGTATCTTCCATGGCCGAGAGTGTAAGATAGGTTCATTCCGACCCGAGCGTAGGGTGTTTTGCAGAAACGAGGTATACCGAGTTTCCGCAAAACACCCTGCGCGAGGGTCGGGATGAACCTATCTTACACGAGCGGCTATGGTAGATGCTTTTTCTCCCTCCTCAGTTAAGTTATTAAGTAAAATTAAGTAAAAATGTGTTTTTTTGCCGGAACTCTTTTGTGCTTAGTGAAAATAATTGCGTACGGATATGCAATAATTCGTGGTTGTCATGGTTATTCGCGCAGTGATTCAGAGTATGGAAATGGTCTGATCGGTCTTTAAATATCTCTAAGAAGAGTGAAGCATTATTTCTTGAAAGGTGCGTGAAAACTGTTTTCTGGTGACATTTGAAGCGAGAAATAATTAACTCGCGTTCTAAATATTGCCACCAGACAAGGTTTCCATGATGCGCTACAGTCTTCAACAAGGGAGGTAATTACAATGTACAAAAGTTCCATACGGGCATTTTATCTTCGCCCGTGGGCAAGATAAGAATTTCTAGCATGGTTAAATTAATGAATCTACTTGATCTATCTGAGGTGGGAGAAACCTTTTTCTAACGTTAGCATCCATGTGATCTATACCTCAAAGTTAAGAACACATATTTTATGCGTAACATCCTTTTTCATGGTGTTCATAAATTATTTGAAGTTTGAATGAAATCTTATTAATGACCGTAACAAAGTTGTTAACGACGGAAGAACGGGCAAAGTAAGAGAAGATAATGCGATGAGTTGTTCCAAGTTCAGTATTAATGTAGTCAAACATATTTACGCTGATCCTGACTTGAAAGTTTTATAAGATGTTGGTCATTTCTTCACAGTCAAGACAGTGATTTGTAACTCAAAAACGGTAAGAAGGCATCCCAGAAGTTGCTACCTGTTATTTTGAGCGCTGTGGTTATTGTCGAGTAATGAGGTATCAATCATCATCATCATCATCATCATCATCATCATCATCATCATCATCATCGTCATCGTCATTATTATTATTATTTTTATTATTATTATTATTATATAATATTATTATTATTATTATTATTATTATTATTATTATTATTATTATTATTATTATTATTATTATTTATTATTATTATTATTATTAAGACACCCGGATATAATGTTTAAAGATAAGTATCGATAACACATTCTCGTCGATAACAGGCACGATCTCATTCAAATCACACGGACTTGTCTGTCTTATCAAATGCCACATCCTGATTTGATAAAAGTGCAAACTCGTGAACAAGCACTTGGATTGATTCATCCATATTTACATCTTGTTTGAATGTTAAAGCGCATAGGCCATAAACCCATGGCAACATTATGTCATTCAAACGTAATAAGTTTCGACCGTTAAATGCGCACTGCAATAATCAAAGGTTAAGGGATGGTGCTTTTACATTTTTATCAAAGAACAACTAAATGCATCACAAGTGTAAGAACACAGGAGTGGAGGGCTTAAGAGGATTTATTGTTGAATATTTGTATTTGAAAACTCTTCACAAATGTCGTATTACATCATGTTATAATGAAGAGATGGTACTTTTACAAATTGATTTAAAGAGTTTACGTAAAGTGTAAAACCAAGCTAGTTAAGGTTGGCCATGAATGGATGCTGGTTTCCAAATCTGGCAGCTTTCAATTAAATATTCAAAAGGTAAACTTGATTTAATGAACATGCACCCCCTTTTATAGCGAAATTAACAAATTCATTCCGAACTACATTTTGATAGCAATGAAACTCTGATTTATTAAAGTTTTAAATTTATTTGCGCACTTAACCCCACTCGACTTTTATCATTGTCGTCGCGCCTTTAAGCAAAATAACAAATATTTAAACACACATGTTTCAAAAGCATGATAATGAATGATAAGTTCATGTTTACTGACCGCCTTTCAGGTTAAATCATTTCATATATACACGCAATTACGATATAACCATTAAAAGTACATAGGGATTGTAGGGATGGACGCATCGGTTATGAGCTCTTCTTTAGATAGATTGCTTAATTGTCATTCGGGCATCTGATAAACCTCGGATAGATCGTGGGTCATCATGGATGATCGTAGTCGGTTGTGAATTTTATGTTATGACTCTTTTGTACAGAACGACATGACTGTTCTACGATTAGCTACGCAACAAAGAACCGTGACAGATTGTTTCATTAATAGAAAGAAATACACACATCGTTGATAAACGTATTCCCACCCGGGGGAGATCTTGAACAGTGGTACAAAATTACCTCATGTGGGCCTTTTAAAACCGACCTACCACAAGTAATGCATCCCCGACACCTCTATCTGTGGCATAATGCATCCCGACACCTCTATCTGGGGCATAATGCATCCCCGACACATCTATCTGGGGCATAATGCATCCCCGACACCTCTATCTGGGGCATTTAGTGCGAGCCATGCTTTACAGACCGCGACATGGCGATTATCTCTTGAAAGGAATTAACGTGACAAGTAGGGAATTAAAATTTCAAATTCTGGCGTAAATATTTTGGCTATTTAATAAACCAATGTCATAAAAGATATTGACCTATTAAAGTCAAGAGTAGCCAAGACAATGAATTTACATTTTCTAAATGGGGTACTATGTCATAATATAAGGCACACGTTCCCAACCCCTCCCTAACCACTCCCCACCCAATCCTTACCCCCTCCCCATTCTTACCCCTCCCTAACCCCTCCCATTTCCAACCCTACCCCGTCTGAGAACACAGTGCATTAATTATCGTAACAACAGAATGCAGCATTGACGACTAAAATCAGCCACATATTACTTGTTCGCCCCTCACCATTCAGAGAAGCGTAAGTGAACATTTTCCCAAAAAACAATTCTGTATTTTTCTCTGTATTTATATATAAAACATTTATGTAGGTTCATATTTAACTCGCTTATATTTTTCAAATTATACAAAGACTGTCTTTTGGGTGTTTCATTCACTTCCACGCAAATGCACTGATTGATCTTTCTATGTGTTCGACAGAAAGAGTTCTTTTCTCTAATCAAATAAGATTGAATGACTTTGTTTATATTTCAGTTAAAATATCATATGTATGGGTAAGCAAAGATATCTGTATATCACTGTTTACATTGACATCTAATTCCTCTGTGCCATACGTCATTCGGCTAAAATTCATACATGCGCCTAATGACTGGAACTTAATCTATATCGGACAAACGCATGATGTAATCTACAACCCTCTTGGTCCACCTTGATCCGGGGAACAAATATGGACATACTGTGGTCCAGGCAAGTTCAAGTATAAATACTTCGAGATGGCACTCGAAAAACAACCATCACATTGTAGGCGTCCTGGGATTTTGAAATGTAAATTTAACCAAATATACACGACCTTATGCTTATTAAAATAAGTTTGCATGTAATTACTGAACCCAATATTTCTTGTTTGCAATCACCTGGTTAAGACTTTCAAGTTTACCTAACAATGTTATCAGAATTCAAGTTTAACAGTAAGACAGCATGTCAATGAACATCTGAGGTCAGATTCTAATAATGAATATCCACTTCACAGATGATAATGAAATCATTTTCCATTTATACTATTCTACCTTTGACCAAGTATCAACTCTCAATTAAATGCCTTGATGTGTCTACGACATATGTAAAATTCAGACAACAAACCAACCAAAAATACAGTAATTTACTCGAACACAATATACGAGCAAAATTGACGTCGTTTGTCTTAAGACTTTGACAAGTGTCAAGCTGCCGACGAGCCCATTGCGAGCGCTTACCGTATTTGTGGAGCAGCTTGACAGCGTCTGTGTGACCCTGAGTGACCGCGATCATTAGCGGCGTCTCTCCATTACAGCCCGTCACATTCACGTCAGCTTTGCCTGTAAATACGATATGACGTCATCAATACGCTAAACAAATATTGTAGTTTGCCGAAACAAAGATAGTGACTGTTAGGTTTTGTATAATACTGTAACACTTTTAAAATCGCGTTTACTTTTTCTTAACAAAATAAACTGAAGCATGAGTATTGTTAGAACCTCGAAATTCCATAAATCACAAAATTTAATAATAAATATTACTATACTTAAATAATTATGATGAAAGAAAAGTGATGATTTTGAAAACGATACAGCTGTTGTTGTTCGTTGTTGTTTCAACTGCCGCCGCTGCTGATGATGCTGAAAATTATGGCGATAATGTCAATATTGATAAACAGAGTATACCTACCATCTCTCAGGAATATCTCCGCAATCTCTAGCTGGCCCTTGTCCACAGCCTCGTGCAGGGGCGTGATGCCCAAGAAGTCCGCCTGGTCCACGACGCACCCCGCATCCACTAGCTGTTGCGCCGTGTCCACCTGACCATACCGTGCCGCGTAGAACAAGAGTGACCGCCCCTGGCTGTCCACCGCGTCAACGTCACCGCACAGACACGGCGCACACGTGAAACGCGACGACCAGCTCGTTACTTTCCGTTCCTTACGATCGCGTTTCCTGAATTTCCGAATTATATTCTTGGTGCTTTCTCGGTAACATGCGTTAGATATATTGATGTCAGATGAAGCACGTGACGGAGGTGATGACGTGGCTGATGACGTTGGAAACCACGTGTTCTGTCGATCTAACATCCACATCGACTGGCTTCGCTTAACTTTCGAGTCAATAGTCATTGCGACAATGTACACCTGTTATAAGACACAATCACTAGTTAAAGATGCGCTATTACTCCCAAATAATATTTACCATATTAAATACCATTATTTTAATTTACAAAAAGGATTAATAAATGTAAAAAAAACAATGGTTTTTATGAAGGATACTGTGTTTGATTTAAAAGAAAGGTGCAGAAAACACGGTATTTCTACCTTATGAGACAAAAGTAGATCACAGTAAATCTTTTAGCATTCCAATCATTTAATATTGTTGTGTTTTCAGATATTAAATACACGGAAATAAAGTTGTTATCAGTAATTAGTATAATTATATAATAATTCCATAAATGCATTATTTAGTAAGAAGTTAAAGGTTTATCACTCAAAATTTATGTTTGTTATACATGTGTTTGTAATGATTTTGAATAAGAGTGTCACTTTAACTGAAGATAAGTCTACCTCAAACCTTATTATGAATGTCAATTAAGCTCAAGTTAGCTAATATGTCTCCGATCCACAAATGATACATGTAACAACAACACAGTCATATTGAAAAACATTATTTTCCGTCTCCATTCAAAGTATTGATTTGATTTAATTTAATTTAGCCGAATAATTTTATCCAAAAGGTAGGTCCTGCCCTTCGGCAAAATCATTACGTTTGTGAGTCGTAAGCGAGGGCTACGTTAGATAACTACGTTTCCGTTTCACGTTAAACAAGCGCTCCTCTTTACATTTGTTGACAAACGTTGACGTTTGTTTGTTTTTCATTCGTGTTTAACTTTTTAAAATTCATTTTAATCCATTGGTAAATTAAAATAATCAACAGCTAGTGAGTTTGACATAGGTCAATTAGTTATCATAGTCAAAATACCAGTTTTAGTTCAAAACGCTAGATTCGTTTCGTCTTACTGACAATTCTACTATAACGCTAGTGTTTTTAAGACTAACTCTGTTTTAGCAGATATATTTAATTGGCCTTTTCATGAGATGAAGAAACAAACAAACAGCAATGGAATGTGGTCAATTGTTAGTCTGTCAATTGTAAACTTAATATACAGCTGAATGTTTTACGTATTAAAGTAGAGAGTTTGCTTTTAGTATTATACAGATTATGTGTGTGTTTGTACGACAGAAAGAAATCATTGCATTGCACATGTAAACAAAGCTCAATAAAATAATATGGAACGTTTCGTTATAAATGAGAAAAGCTTTAAATTATACATTTAGTCGCAATGTATGACTTCGAAATTAGTATAACAAATTAACATAATTTATGAACCCATTATAAACTATTATGCCATCACATTGTGTTTCCGAATAAGCTCCAAATCTTAAATAAGGAACTCAATCATTTTTAATATTATTTTTAAAAGTGAAAACTTAAAATGAACTTAAACAAACGTACTGTGTGAAATACTCCGAGTTGACTATCCAAGCACACTTTAAGTTAACTTGATTTATCGGTACGTTAGTAATATTCACAAACTTATGATAACATAGGAAAACGTATTTGTATTTAAACATTTGACAAATTTTAGCGCATGCGTATTCTTTACTTTATCAGACCGCGTTGTTGATAGAGCACATGCACTTTAAAATCGAACTTAAACACAATGACTGAATATATTGAGACAATCAAGACTATATTTGGTTGAGGGCCGAAACTAGCCTGAAACAGTCGGTGTATAATAGAACAGCACGTGCAGGATTGAGTAGAGTTAAAACACGTGCAGCAAGACGCTACCTGAAACTACCTCATAAGGATAATCCAACACATGCAGCACGACGCTACCTGAAACAACCGCATTAGGATAATCCAACACGTGCAGCACGACGCTACCTGAAACTACCACACGACGCTACATGAAACTACCGCATTAGGATAATCCAACACGTGCAGCACGACGCTACCTAAAACTACCACACGACGCTACATGAAACTACCGCATTAGGATAATCCAACACGTGCAGCACGACGCTACCTGAAACTACCGCACAACGCTACATGAAACTACCGCATTATGATAATCCAACACATGCTGCACGACGCTACCTGAAACAACCGCATTAGGATAATCCAACACATGCAGCACGACGCTACCTGAAACTACCGCACGACGCTACATGAAACAACCGCATTAGGATAATCCAACACGTGCAGCACGACGCTACCTAAAACTACCACACGACGCTACATGAAACTACCGCATTAGGATAATCCAACACATGCAGCACGACGCTACCTGAAACAACCGCATTAGGATAATCCAACACGTGCAGCACGACGCTACCTGAAACTACCGCACGACGCTACATGAAACTACCGCATTATGATAATCCAACACGTGCAGCACGACGCTACCTAAAACTACCACACGACGCTACATGAAATTACCGCATTAGGATAATCCAACACGTGCAGCACGACGCTACCTGAAACTACCGCACAACGCTACATGAAACTACCGCATTAGGATAATCCAACACGTGCAGCACGACGCTACCTAAAACTACCACACGACGCTACATGAAACTACCGCATAAGGATAATTAAACACGTGCAGCACGACGCTACCTAAAACTACCGCATTAGGACAATCCAACACGTGCAGCATGGCGCTACCTGAAACTACCAGAGGACGCTACCTGAAACTACCAGAGGACGCTACCTGAAACTACTAGAGGACGCTACCAGTGGACGCTACCTGAAACTACCAGAGGACGCTACCTGAAACTACCAGAGGACGCTACCTGAAACTACCAGAGGACGCTACCTGAAACTACCAGAGGACGCTACCTGAAACTACCAGAGGACGCTACCTGAAACTACCAGAGGACGCTACCTGAAACTACCAGAGGACGCTACCTGAAACTACCACATTATGAAAATCTAACACGTGCAACACGACGCTGCATTGTACTACCGCAGTAGGATAATCCAACAATTGCAATTCGTCTTTACACTTCTTGTTATATAAAGGACAAGTTACAAAAAAACATTACTGAATAGAAAACGATTTTACAAACCAACTTTATGGACTGACTTTTAGATACAAGCTTTTTGCGATTACAACTGATAAACCCGGATCGTCAAACCAATTTCTTAATCCCGGTTGACTTTGATTTGAATTTCAAACGCCGCCTTTAATCTAAATTTAAATCGAAGTCACTGCAGGGGCGGATCCAGGATTAAACATTAGATGGGCATAACCTGGAGGCGTAATCTGTTGACTTGCGCCCCCACCCACCTTCTGAACGGATGAGTATTTGTTTAATTGTTGGCAGTGGTTTTTGGGCATTCTCTAGAGAGAAACTTTAACAATTTCCAGTCCGAAATGGTGTTTTGGGCGTGTATGTTTTTTGTTCATTTTTCTGTCCTATATTGAAATCAAAAGTAAACGTTGACGTTAGCGCACTGTGTTACCTGTTTAAGGTATCTGAGGTACAAGCAGGTACAATCTTGACGCCTGGTGACTGCGTATCTTGTTTGGGTTGATTCCCAGACTCCAGTGGAAATGTGGAATTATACCAAAACAGTTTCACTACGCATGTTATGATTAAGTATAAGATGTAAAATTGAAACATATGTCAACATGAAGTGTGTTTCCATTGTAGTCTTTAGAGCGAAATGCATTTACCGCTGTTTCGTTCTTCTATATCAGCAGCTGTTCCTATGGAGACATTTGGTCTTATATTGATGTACCCAGCGTTGGGTTTTTCCGAGACAGGAAATAGTAGTTTATTCGTATTTTAAGTCTTTTACCCACCTACAAAGCGCGTGACAATAAAATGAATCCCAAAAAGATTTTAATTTGTATTTGATTTGCATTTCCAAGAAAATTAGATACAAAGTAAGTTTTTTTATATTGCCACCACAGTGATGAGCCAAAGTTGTTAATTAGCAAAAATGTGATTTATGTTAACACCGCCTGGTACAAGATATCGACGTGTAACTGTTGACAAGGTCACTCAGCATGTGCAGTTGTACATGGAACACTGATCACGTCATGTTAGGCGGACTTAACCTCGCACTGGTGAACGGTGATTGTTGATTGACAGTAATTAGAAAAAAAAATGTCGATAATTTGTCCGGGCTGGCAAAAAATGTCACTATCGATCTATGACGTTACTTGATTATCTTAGAAAACCGAGGGAATTTATTGTAAATTGTCAGAAACTAAAGACGGGCGTAACTACGTGCACTATTGAAAAACGCGGGGGAGTGTAAAACACTGGGCGAGGATTTATAACATGAGATGAGCAGAATCATGTTGTTTGATCTTTATAAGAATGATACTGATGTTTTACCATGAACTTTGCAAACATGGACTCATGTGTTGTTTCTAAAGATATTTTGTATGTCTCAACATTTTATTATTTTTAAGAATTAACACACTTGCCGTTCCAATCGGCAGGTATAGTCGAAGGAAGAATAAACTTACTAAAGTCTCAAAACTGATCGAATATCCTAACAGTTACATTTAACTTAAATCTATAATCACCGTTTCTTTAACGCTGGGATCAACACTTAGTAATAGCGTTCTGTTTCCATGACGTTCTAGATGAAGTGTACCAAACAACTAAACACACGTGGAATGCGATGTGACCGTAAAATTGATAGAAATCGCAACCGGGTCTATGAAAGAGGAGATCGTTTCGATAACGGATTAGAAAAAACAGAATAAAACAAAACAATGTACATCGTCAATGACATCAATGTCTGATACTTATATATGGTAATTATAATATAATAATTCCAATGCTATATCGGAGAAATGTATTAGGATAATGCCTTACCTGTATATTCTATTTGAAAATAAATAAATAACATAACTCTGAAGCATCTGGTCAGTGGTTTTGATAAGGGACAGACGGAGAGGATGATGATGATGATGATGAGGACGACGACAACGACGACAACGACGACGACGTTAACGACGGCGACGATGATGATGATGATGATGATGATGATGATGACGATGACGATGACGACGACGACGACGATGATGATGATGATGATGATGATGATGATCTGGGACAATAGTGTCCTACAGTTGCCAAAGAGTCCATGATAATTATTATAGAATGTATATCTCAATAACCATATTATCTATCTGATACTTTAAACAAGGCTTTCCTCTCAACAGATCTTATCAATGCAAATAGTGGCTCTTTTAGAAATTCTGGTTGAACGGTTGCATTACGTCAATATCTCGCCAAAACACGACGTGTTAACAACGCCTCACAGTCAACAGATCTTCAATTAAAGCAAGTTCGATTTGATTTATGCAACTATCTGGCCTTGTTGGACTTTATTATGGTTAAAGTTTTGGGCGCAAGGGCCATTACGTAATAATCTTAGCAATCACCCATTTGAAACTCAAAACCACGCTTCAGTCAACAAACCTCGAAGGATGGTCGAGAAACTGATTCGTGTGACGTGTTTTCGTATTTTTTGCAAAATGTGTATACCAAATTTGGGTTGACCTATTCAATAAAAATATCTATTTACCACAAATATTTATTTTATGCAACATTTTACTCCAGTATCATCTAATTATTCGCAAACAGTTCAACTTGAACGAGTGGAATGGACAGGTTACTGAGAAACTGTTCTAAGTGCTTGAAACTACTTATTACGAGGTGCAATTTTGACCGATAATGCTCCTTATCTCTATGGATTATAACGACTTAAATACTATATTACTATATGATTCTTAAATCAATGAACAGTGCCAATATCTTGGAAAATATTAGTGATGTACATATGATCAATAATGTTTAGTGATGTTATACCAATACAGTCATTGTACTACGTAAATATATATCCCATAATCACACGATATTCGCAACTTTCACAACTTTTGTAAAGTTCTCAACATCCACATGTGAGTACTGACTCGCGGCAAAAGTGTACAAACTTATATTCGATTATATTGTCCATATTTCGATTTAAGACCTCGTTTAAAGGTGTTATACGACCATTCTGGTGACAACAACAATAATGCTTATACCAAACATCGACTTTAACTAAAACACATGTCTTTCCATATAACAAGATTTCATGTAGACAATTATTTATTTAGGAACAAATTTACATCTGTTTGCATAGCTAAACATTCAATGAATTTCATTTAAATATGAACTAGAATGTACTACAATATATTTCACCAAACTGTTACAAAATTATACATTCGCAAGAGATATCATGGTAAGTGAGGCATTCACAGAACGTGCGAGAAGGTGATATTCATCAATGAAGATTAATACGATTTGTTCTGCTTGTTGTGCAAGAATGTGATATCCATAGATTTAGATTTGTTCTGCATGTAGTGATGGAAGGTGACTTATCGATTAAGATTTGTTCTGCTTGAAGTGCGGGAAGGTGATATCCATAGATTAAGATTTGTTCTGCTTGAAGTGCGGGAAGGTGATATCCATAGATTAAGATTTGTTCTGCTTGAAGTGCGGGAAGGTGATATCCATTATTAAGATTTGTTCTGCCTGTAATGCTGGAAGGTGATATCCATTTATTAAGATTTGTTCTGCATGTAGTGCTGGAAGGTGATATCCATATATTAAGATTTGTTCTGCTTGAAGTGCGGGAAGGTGATATCCATTATTAAGATTTGT
Organism: Mya arenaria; assembly: GCF_026914265.1. Classification (NCBI taxonomy): domain Eukaryota; kingdom Metazoa; phylum Mollusca; class Bivalvia; order Myida; family Myidae; genus Mya; species Mya arenaria. The sequence continues at coordinate 6,263,823 of NC_069129.1, forward strand.
TCTGCCTGTAATGCTGGAAGGTGATATCCATAGATTCAGATGTGTTCTGCATGTAATGCTGGAAGGTAATATCCATAGATTAAGATTTGTTCTGCATGTAATGCTGGAAGGTGATATCCATAGATTAAGATTTGTTCTGATTGAAGTGCGGGAAGGTGATATCCATAGATTAAGATGTGTTCTGCATGCAATGCTGGAAATTGATATCCATAGATTAAGATTTGTTCTGCCTGTTATGCTGGAAGGTGATATTCATAGATTAAGATTTGTTCTGCCTGTTATGCTGGAAGGTGATATTCATAGATTAAGATTTGTTCTGCATGTAATGCTGGAAGGTAATATCCATAGATTAAGATTTGTTCTGCCTGTTATGCTGGAAGGTGATATTCATAGATTAAGATTTGTTCTGCATGTAATGCTGGAAGGTGATATCCATAGATTAAGATTTGTTCTGCATGTAATGCTGGAAGGTGATATCCACCGATTAAAATTTGTTCTACTTGTAGTGTTGGAAGGTGATATCCATAGATTAAGATTTGTTCTGCATGTAATGCTGGAAGGTAATATCCATAGATTAAGATTTGTTCTGCATGTAATGCTGGAAGGTGATATCCATAGATTAAGATTTGTTCTGCTTGAAGTGCGGGAAGGTGATATCCATAGATTAAGATGTGTTCTGCATGCAATGCTGGAAGGTAATATCCATAGATTAAGATTTGTTCTGCCTGTTATGCTTGAAGGTGATATTCATAGATTAAGATTTGTTCTGCATGTAGTGTTGGAAGGTAATATCCATAGATTAAGATTTGTTCTGCCTGTTATGCTGGAAGGTGATATCCATAGATTAAGATTTGTTCTGCCTGTTATGCTTGAAGGTGATATTCATAGATTAAGATTTGTTCTGCATGTAGTGTTGGAAGGTGATATCCATAGATTAAGATTTGTTCTGCCTGTTATGCTGGAAGGTGATATCCATAGATTAAGATTTGTTCTGCATGTAATGCTGGAAGGTGATATCCACCGATTAAAATTTGTTCTACTTGTAGTGCTGGAAGGTGATATCCATAGATTAAGATTTGTTCTGCTTGTAGTGCTGGAAGGTGATATAATATAGCTTTAATACATTCATACAGATACGCACACGATCTTGAATCTAATTAGCTGAACTATAAACATACATGCAACTGTTAGCCAGAGGCGGGCTTATCATACATAGAGGCGGGTTTATCAATACTGGGCTCTGATTGGCCACTACAACTACTAAAGTATGAAAAGAAAACTGAATTTATGTAATGAAGGTAAACACTTAATTTCAAAATGTTTGTGCATACATGTATCGGGTTAGAGTTTGTAAGTAAAATGATGTATTATTACTAGCACATGTGGCCAAGTAAATATTCGACCGATACCTACCAAGAGCGTTAATTGTTACAGAACTTTCCATGAAATGTACATACATGGGTAAGTTCCTTCTTTTTTAATAGTAAAATCATTAAAAAATGATTGTTTTATTAAAATTAAAAATAAGAGCACCCTAAAAATAATGCACAATTTGATTATGACAATAAATACCTTTATTATATTATATGCCTATCAAATTTCTTTTCCATATCCAACAGCGAAAATACAGCACGCCGTATTGAAAAATCCGTATCATGATTCCGTCGTTTTCTGATTCCGTATGATGCTAGTACTGTGTGTAATCTCGGAACTACTTCCGCGTTGCTAAAATAGCGTGACCATAAAAGCTGATAAAACCTGTCGACTTTTAAATACATTAAATTTTAATAACTAACTTTACTCACGCTACAGAAACATGTTTATATTCAGGAACATGGTTCTCATTCTCTTCAAAAAACCATAAGGATAAGCACGAAGAAGAGAACTCTTCCAATCTATCTAGACAGCTTCTTCACACATGCTTCAGTGAACTAGTTGTTTGCCATTTCGAACTCCATAAACTGTTGCATTATCCAGTATTATCAATGTCTATTACCATAAATATGAGCAGCTCGCCAATACAAAGAAGGCGAATTCGCGTCATCGATAGAAATAATGATTGACTCACGAACTTACCTTAATTCTGCATAGTATAATCGTCAAAAAATCCCACGAATATTTACTTTGTTTAAAATGGCCGCGTTACGTCTACAGGAAATGACGATTGCTGTATACTCGTAAAATAAGTACCGCTTTTTTGTTGTTCTGTTTTTTTATGTGCTGCGAGATTTAATAATTGTTTTCGTATTGGCAATTTGCTAATGTTAGCTTAAACATAAAATACTGTTTTTATTTTGCTCAAAAAGTGAACTTCTGACTTCATTTTGCTGTAGTAGCCTCCCTTGACTTCATTACACAAAAGTACCAAACACATTCGAATTCATACTAATACGCACATTTGACAGATGGCGGTAAAATTAAATCAAATTGAAACCGAAAAAATGAAAAGGAATTCTTAACAAGGCAGGTATATAATAAATGGAATATTACGATAAGCGATCTCAACGGATACGTGTTTACACACCGAACACGACGTGATACAGGTCACCAGAAAAGCGTCCTATCATAATATCCCCTATGTACGGCGTGATGCGTTGGTCCTCTATGCTAGCATCTGCCTTCATGTTGTTCATAATGCTGTAGATAGAGTTGATTCCCAAGGCACAGTTCCGGAACAATCCTTTCTGCTGGCTCGTACAAATACTTAAAAGAAATGGACTTTCAGGATCAAGAGATTCAACAGGGTACCGGTCCCTATACACATTGAATACATCAACAGGATCTCGGCTTGGCTCACCCTCAGTAGCGTACGCACGAGGCTGATTTTGTCTGAAATCATTTGACATAAGCAAAAGAAAAAAAAATCTGATGTATATATATTTTCTTTTTAAAACATTTAATTCACTTTTAAATGAACCAGTGTGTTTCTGAATGGCTAAAAAAAATAATAATTACAAAATTAAAATGTGTCTCTATCTATTTCAATGGTAAGACATTAGAACTGCAATTCAATATCATTTTTAACATAAGAAACTCATCTTATATAACATTTCGAGCGTTTTCACCCGTCCGTGTTTTGATTTGGCGCTCAGTTTTGAGTTCAATGAACTCGCGCCCAGTTCCAGGGTCCAAAGCCAGGTGAACGTCATCCCATCTCATGTTTCGTATTTCAGCACCAGCCCTCATACCAAAAAAAATATAGTTCATGTGTACCACATTGAATTGATTAGGACACGTGCACTTGCATCACCAAGAGTGTGGGCCTGGTAAATCTGCTCCAGATGGGTGTCAGTGAGAGCCTCGGCTGCTCTTGTCTTGTTTCCTTTGCCCATCATTTTCAGATGTTTTTGTTTATCGAACTTTAGCAAACTAAACATCATGAATGACAGATATCTTTGAGTTTTCACATCGAAGGTGTCTCTCGACAGAGCTCACAAAGCTGCTAAGGCTTGTTGGCTCATACTCCTCACCATTTTGCTTTCTAACAGATAAGAGGAACTGACACAAGTATCCAAAACCTACTTTTATATCGCTGTTTGTTTTGTTTTATTTTAATGTTTTTTGTTAATGTTCTCGCAAAGAAATTGGTAAACATCTACGGTTTTGAACCTTACTTGCTCTACCTCATTTTCTCTCTGTTGTTGTTTTTTTCAGTTTTTTTTCTGTTTTGTTTCAGTGTTGTTGTTCACATCAATATTTTCATCATTTTGCATAATTATTTCTTCAAATCCTGTGTTTAGAAAAAGTTCTGAATAAAAAAAATCGACAAAATCCCCACCAAACGCTGATTCGGCCTTTGCGTCAATATTGATGAACAACAGACGACAACAAACATGTATACTCTACCTGTTATATACATGTACTTTTTTAAGTCAAGGGAGGAAAATCTTACACAAGATGGAAAAAAGTAGTCCCTAGTTGTCTGCAGTGAAATGAGCAAGGGTTATCATTTCAATCGAGCTAGAGTGAAATGATCAAGTTATCAATCACTTAACTGTTTCATTCTTTCAACGGTATGCATGAAATAAAATGAAATATCCACGACAGCACGTACACAGGGTTAAGGATTAAGTCGGATTGAGTGTCATTTCCCCTTTTTCAAGTATCGCAATTATGGGATGGAGATACTTCGTAAAGGATAAACGTTCTAAGTGGATAGTGTTATTTAAATTATTAATTTGGCTAATAAGAGATAGAAATGGAGGATAATTAACTAAGAAGGCTTTATATGCAAAATATGGATAATGTGAGTATCAAATCTGTTTTTATCCGAGTCTTGTGGCCTTTTTTCATAAATGATCTTTGTCAAACTCTGATACGAGTATCGTAAAAAAATAATATATGATTTCTGTTGATATATGATATGATGTATGATTAAATATTGCGATTGAAACTCTTTAATAAATACTAGTGCAGCAGTAAAATGCAATTCTTTCTTGATATGTCTCTGGGTTTTTTTCAAATCCACTTTGTCGGACTAATTGCAACTAGGGCGACAGAGAAAGCATCAAATCCGATGTAATTCATGACCATGAAGATGGGAGACATGAAAACATGCGGACACATACAACAGGTATTTAGGCAACTCGAAAGCCATGTTTGAAATAACGAAACACATGCATGTACTTCTCCTGTTACTCGTTCGGTAATGATAGCGTTATCTTGCGAATGTATGGTTCCGGCAATTAATTTCTTTAATTTTGAATACAAAAATATACATTTCATGTAATTATAAGGAGATGATTTAGGTTACAATTGCAATCCCTTGTTCACCTTATACAAACTAACAGTTTCTCAATAACATTTGTTACATAAGCCATGATGAAGTTGTTTTTCTTTACGGTACTGTGCGCCCATATCAGAATCAATTCCAGTAATTTTTATTTTTATAATTTTAGATAACATGAATAATGTAGAAGAGGCCCTCGAAGGACAAAACAGATTCAAGTTGCTACTCAAGTTGCTCATTTTCATTCCTTTCAAACTTAACAAGGGATCTTTATGGATTAGCATTCCGAGTTTTATTTGGATGGTCCTCAATTGTTTGAAACTGGCATACATTACAGAGCTTGTGAGTATTTTGTCAAAAAGTCTTATTCTTATTTTCTTTTGCATATTAGCAATTCCTTTTAGTGGTGATTCGAACGAATATAAATGAAATATTTCGTTTGATTTATAGTCGTCAGCTACGTAAGTTTGGTTCATTTGTAAGAGAAACACTATAGCTCTATAAGTTTATATTTATCTAGGCCTTTACTGTTGGTGCGTGTCGCGGGAAGCTAAGCTCAGACATTATACACGGTCACCTGACTTTGCGTCACGCTCTACTCCAGGGATGGGAGGCATGTAAGTTTCTGTTTAGTTTATTCAATACTTATATCTATCCGGAAACATAACTCATTTGAATTATGCGCCTTTGATCATTCAATCCTCTTAAATTGATTTTGTTTATATTCCGAACATACAAAAGTAGCAAATACATCAGTTCAATTGTGAACACGATATTATAAAACAGTAAACTCTGGTTTATTCCCAGCTTATGAAACACCGCCATTCCCACCATCGATTGGCAGTTTTGCAATCTACAGCATTGAAGACTTCAAAACACGAATAAATTACTCAGTATCACAGGTATATGTCAATGAACATAACAAGTATGTTACCAGAAATTTTGGCCCATGATCTACTCACTATCTCAAATTCAATTAGATTTATCTACTGCAGTACTTGATAAGCAATGATCGTTTACATTATTGTATATACACTGCGGCAATGTATAATACTTATCGATGTTCTATATACTCCATTGATATGCCTAGTAGGCTAGCAAAGTGCTCGGCCAAACATAAGTGTGAGTATCTTTTCGACTGACATTTACATGAATGTAAATCCGCTCTTCTAAGTAGCGCTTATTAATCAAACTAATTAGTTAAACATTGTATTGAAAACGATCAAATCTGGTTTAATCGTAAACTTCTTCTTAACGGTTGAAAAAATATAAACTAAGCACTTAGAATTCGTTTGTCTTCGTTATCAATAATAAATCTGCCAAGAAACGATTGCTGTAGATTTATAGGCACTAGTATATATTCAATTGACATTTTCATTCAGTTCTTACTTATATAAACATATATTTACTTGTAACAGACTGTTGGTTGGTTCGCTTAAATGTTGAATAAGTGATGAACAACCCTAGTTTTATGAATTATGTATGTAGTGTGTTGTTTGTGGAGTTTTGTGTTGTTGTTCCATGTTTCTGGTTTGTGATTGTTTGATTTTCTGTTCTTTGTCATTGGCGTCGATCTTTTACCATTTAACTTGGTTAATGTTTAAACGTTTGATAACTGGACTAGTTTTTCATATAAATATTGACCCTAAACAAATACATCGATGATGTCAGCGAAATGTTCATATACACTTTGGGTAACGTTATGCAACCAATTTGTTTGCATGATATTCGTTGTGTCAAGTTAAACCATTGGTTTATGTACAAATGTCAGTACAACCAATGTTCACGTTAATTTTTCAGTACTACAATATTCACGAACACACGACTGGAGTTTTTGAAATACTCACAAATGATAAATTGACCCTCGAGTTCAAATACTTTGAATATGAAGCTGGACAAATTGTTCCGAAAGGTAAGACAACAACGATATAGAAAAGTATTCATTCCTTATATTGTTTGCATATTGCTAGTATTTTTTTTATCTCAATAACAGTTCAAAATTGCTTTGTCTTCTTTAAAGAAGTTCAAGATTGTTTATATTCAAAATAAGAATCGGTTGAATGGATGTGTTTTCTGTTGTTTCCTTTGCACCAACAGTTACACAACTTTGTATTGCATTCAACTGTTGATAATTTACATACAAAATAAGTGGGATTGATAAGACATACTTAGAGGGTTTGTAAATGATTTTGCAAGTAAAAGCTCTAAACATACATACATAAACACATATATTTAAGGTGTAACCTTTAACCCCGGACCAGGGCTGACAAACAGGACAGTGGACGGTGTTATAGTATATAGTTACAATGTCATGGCTGATTTAAAAAATCGGAACCTCGAGGATATTTTCAAAAGGTGAGTAACTTTGATTTTCTATTCCATTTGAGTCCCTTGAACAACTAAAATAAATTGACGATCGTTGGCATCCGCCTTCGGTGTTCTCGTTTGACCATTCATCTGTTTCAGGATTCTACAGGTGAATATAAAGAGTTCTCTTCATTCCATCCGGGTCAGATTCAATTCAAAGAAGATCACATGTTTTGCAATTGCTGTCAATGTAAGTGTCCAAACCAAACGTTGTTATGGAAAAGGTTTGTCCCGCGTTTAATGCAATCATATTTGGCGACCTCTATCTTCAACATAACATAACACTCAAACGTTTAGCATAATCATCAGCAGTTATTGAAGTAGGATTGCGCAAGTGCAGCATTTACTGTGAGTTTGATGGTGAATCGTTATTTTCCAAAGGTTACTTTCGATGATGATGATCATAACGGACAGGTTGTCATTGACCTGAAGACAGATACAAGACCTATTTCCTGTCGTATGATGGCCTTTAACGTTACAGGTAATAAGAAAGGACACGTTATGAACTACATGTCATGTATTAGTTACAAATGGTATTCAAGACCGACAACTGTTCTGTATGATTATTATTCATGGATTCTGCTATATATTATTTACAACTTTAAGTATTTACTGTTGTTCGACTAATATTAAATAAATGTCTATCTGAAGATCAAATAACCATTTCAGAAACTTGTATAAAACTATTACAACCTACTTTTGATTATTAATACCTGTTCAATGTTGCGTCAGACAATGGGCCGCTTTGTCCAGATTTGAACCCCTCGTTGCTGTCATTGTGCTTTGGATTTACAACTGCAGCAATAGTTGGTGATGCGACAAGTTTCCTGGTTTCTATGCTTATTTTAATCATTCTCCGAGTCACATGGGTAAATATGTTTTGAATGTAAAAAATAACTACTGTATGGTTTTATAACCTTCTATATAAATAAATAATAGTTTAAAATAGTGGAGTTATTTCAATGTAGACATAATTCAGACATTAACAACAGAAGAAAACAACCGACGGCAGACTTCCGTTAACGAAAATGGATCAAGCGCTATTATGCGTAGTCGTCGAAATTTAAAATGTAAAAATAATCCCTAGATAGGGACACAAGGCAAGGGCCCAAACGACAATGAACTATAGACACAAACATAGTAACATCACATACACAAATACAAACACTAAAAACAAACTTACAACATATACACAAATACAAACACTAAAAAGATACTTACAACATATACACAAATACAAACACTAAAACATACTTACAACATATACACAAATACAAACACTAAAATATACTTACAACATATACACAAATACAAACACTAAAAACATACTTACAAAATATACACAAATACAAACACTAAAAACATACTTACAACATATACACAAATACAAACACTTAAAACATACTTACAACATATACACAAATACAAACACCAAAAAACAAACCATACCCACATCAAAATTACTTTACCATTAACTGATGGGATTACCGCCTTAGAAGGTTCAATGAAAACATAATTCTCTGGAAGGACAACATAATGCAAGCACCACTACTTGTATTTCTGACAACACATATGTGTTTGTCGTTAAGTAGATCCGAACCAATTAATGATGTATGCGAAGAAAAACTACATTCACCATTCTGAAACCTGGAGCAAAAACATAAGCCTTTAGTCGATGAGGCACTGGCTAGAGCGGAAGAGACAACTGACATTAGAATGTCGAGTGTATCCAACAAGCGATTAAAGCGTTCGTTATTGCTGTATTTCAACGATGACCCACCATTGGTGAATGTTCAAGAAACATTTCCACTTTATACATGTGCAAAATAAATCAATGATCGCCAATGGGTATAACACAGATTGTTGTTTTTTGCGGGCGAATATCTTATACCCGTACTGAATAAATATAGTATTACGGAGAGAGCATTATTTACAATACAAGACTGTTGACAACGCTCACTGGGAACAAAGGAAAGAGAACATACATAAGGCTGCTTTAAAGGAATGTCAGCATAGTTTGAAGGAAAAGCGTATTTGAATATTTTCCAAGATGTTGAAGTATTATATGTACGAAATATATTTTGATACAGTTTGTGATGTCAATTGATATTCCGGGACTACTTCTGAGGTGGAACATGTACTAAAATCAACTAGGTCAAAGCCATTAATTGGAAAGGACAGTGATGGAAAGAAAAACTAGATGTCCCCAATATCCTTCATAAATCTATATTTCTCCTGTGTATGGCGAATCTTCTTAAGTTGTTGAAGCCGTGCCCGCTCCTTCAATAGTTCCTCATGTAAAGCTGCGTCGGTTTTAATTTGCGTAAACCAAACGCGCTCCACCATTCTCCAAATGAACTAAGAACAACAGAAACGTCCGCTCTTGATAAGTACAAATCTATCGAATAAAAAATGCAGTAAATGAGAGGTGGTAAATGAAAAAGGGGCAGACTAATATAAACCGTAAAATATATATAGTAAAAAAGGTTCTTTCTTTATTTTAATTTTAATTTAATCTAGTTTAAATACTAACATGACCTAACAAGATGAAATGCTTTATTTCAGATGAAAATAGGAGGTGGCATATGTTTTCAACCACAGCCGGACACGTTTACACTATCTAAGCTGTCTTACTTCTTCCAATGTTGGCTAGTTATTGCAATTGCGGGGGATGGGTTTATTTTACGTGCAACCGAACCATTGTTCAATGCAATGACTCACGTAAGTTGTCAAACGTTCAGTTGATTAATTATTTAATATTACTCTTTGTATATACTTTAGTTTTTTAAACAATACAAAGCGTCACAACTGTAGCAAATAATTCGAATTCGTAAACAATATAAGACGACTATTCCATAAAATGATCCTTCACTTTTCAGAGAGATGTTCATCTAACATTACCTTTGTACGACGGTGTTGCATTTAACATTGGGATGGGATGTTTGCTCTGCTGGATTAGCATATTGCGTTTCTCAAAGATCAATGTCAAATTATCTGTATGTAGATGTATTGATGTTGGTTTATAAATTCGTTATATACTTACCGTCTGTAGTTTCGAATGTTTTATAAGAATACAAAGTATCCCATACCGTTTTAATAAATAGGACAAAGGTTTGAGTATGCATATTAATTAATGGTTAAATGTTTAGCACATTATCAGAGAGTATGTGTCAAGTAAACAATTCTATAAACCCTGTTTGTAAAATGAATAGCATGTACACTGATACTGATCTCATGGAAATCAGTCTAATATAATAAACGTGTTTAACTTTCAGCTACTATTTCGTACGCTGTATTATTCATTTTGGAACGTATTTGCTTTTATGTTGTGTGCGGCTGTGCTCTTTGTGGGATTTTTTGCTTGTGCATACGTCTCTCTTGGTGTGTATCATGTCAAGGTAAGAGTGATCAAATTAACTGTGTAACTATGTTATTATGTTCAATTGTGACGGTATAAACAATTCAAGAAGTTGGAGCAATTAGCATAACAGAACATGAATATAATATGGACAGAAAACAGAGTAATGCATATAAACAAACAACACAACACCATTAGGCTAAACCCCTGTTAGAAACATGATGCACAAGATATAATGCATTCATATGATAACATTTGATATTATTGTTATCCTAGCAATAATGGACCTCGAAGAGTGTTTTGTTAAAATACTTGGTAGACCTAACACGTGTTTTAAGGCAAATTAAACAGTTCTAAATACCGACTCTCTTACGTAATCAGAAGGTCAGGCAAATTTGCAAAATCCTGTTTACTGTTGACAATATTGTAACTTCTATTGCTGCAATTAACAGACTCAATTCAAGACGGCTGCTTTCATTTTTTGAATTTGTACCGTGGTTCCAAATGGCTTTTCTAATGATACCTTTTGTATTGTAATTGCAGTTTGAAAGCCAAGCGAGAACAGCGGAAACATTATTTGCATTAATAAATGGAGATGACCTTTTCAACACGTTTGCTGGTTTAGACGAGAAGAACGCAGGTGATCCAGTGAAAGTAAAATTCCACAGAAATATAATTGTGTACAGCTTTGTTGTTCTGTTCACAATCATTATGCTGAATCTTCTCATAGCATTATATAACAGTGCGTATGAAAACGTTACGAAGGTAATAATTTGCTTTAAGTATAGCCAGAGTGACAATCATCATGCAATCACTCGAATTACCGTGTTTACTTAGTGATATAATATATAAAACTGATTTAAAATTAAAAAGCAATTAAACTTAAATTATTTTAGAGTTATTTTGTGCATTTGCGACTCTCGTTTAGCAGCCTTGACCCTTTCCTTTAAATAGAATCAAATCGTCATTTTTGGCTACTTGGCCTGTATAACTATATATACTTTCCAAGGCATTTTAATGTGTAATGTCTGTTATTGGAAGCAATTTAAACGTCCACCCTCAGGAATTATTACTGTATATGTATATGTCTTTGATTAGGTACTGAATGCATAAAGTAATACTTTTTTATTAGAACATGGTTAGTATGATAGTCGTAACATTGTATTAAATGGTTGCACACTGTTTCAGCATCAACAGGAAGAGGATGAAATTGATCGTTTCCTTACAAAAACCGTTTTTAATGCCGGGGATGAAATCCCATTATTTATTTTCCTGAACTATGAAGCTATGAAGAAGACACATAACTCAATTAAGTTATGGTTTGGCAGAAACAGAAAGTTGAGGTTAAAAATTATGTGCTGTTTCATTAGAATATGGCTGGAAGACGACAGTGGGACATAAACAAAGACATGAATATCACACCGACATCAAACTATTCTAACGCATGCATAATAGATGTTTATGCTTGTGTTTATACTCTCGTTTATAAGTCGAGGATTCAAATCCTTTTCTGTCAAACTATTTATTTCATAAATTACTTTTACGATTTAAAAAAAATATATTAAATTGTGGTTTTTGTTTAAGTGTATTTTGTGACGTGTTTTACATTTTGTTTTTAAATTTAATTTTAAAGTAATATTAAGGACTATATTTATAAAGGCTAAAATTGTTTTATGTGTACACAAATCAACTGCTTTTAATGTATTAGTCATTAAATAAATAATTTATTTTCTTAATTATTTATTTCTTTTTATATTACTTCTTCATTGAAATTTATTTTCAATAATTCATTCATTTATAAATTTGATTTTTATTTAAAGTAAAATATTTTTTTTCATTTTAATTTCCATCATTTACCGGTTTATTTATTCATATATTTCACTATTCATTTATTCTAGGGATGCAAACGAATGGCAAAATTGATATTCGAATATTCGGTAATTCTTTCGAACGAATATTCGAATATTCGATTACCAAAATACATCTTTTAAAAGTTATAGTAAACTTTTATAATATTCTCTAAAGTAATAGCCGGGGCATTTTAGCTTTTCCTTGTCGTAATAACTACGCGTGGCGGACCCTGAATAACACCAAATGAGCCTCTGAAATTCTTCATTTCAGAAAGACAAAAAGTCATACTTTATCAACAGAGAAAAATTAACAAAAACTTTTTATTAATATTCCTCTGCCTTCATATTTGTAAACAACGTGAACCTAGATGGATTTTTGGTCAAATGGCGTTATGTGCCAATGAGAGTCTCCGTAGGACGAGCAGCCTCGTTCTGGGATTGACCTATAATATATAAACTACGGAAAAACTAAACCAACTTGGGAACTAGTCTATTTTAGATTTTCTTAATTGGTAGAAGCAATTTACCTAAAATAATTGGATTTTTTTTCTATCACTTGTCGTTTTCTGTCACTCCCCGTGTTTTTACATTAAGCTAGTTATTGTAAAAACACGGAGACTATTTATAGTACCCGACGATATGTCCCTAAATGATACATGCCGCGTGTTTAGTGTATTGTCATCACATTCACACCTCTGGCATTATGGGCCAATCGTTGTTTAAACAAGACAAACGAATCTTAAATACAACAACATAGTTGTAGGCAAAATATTTATTATTATTATTATTCAACAAAAAAAACATCGAATATTCGAATACCGATTTTGACATTCGAATACCAAACGTTTGATCGAATATTCGAATATTCGTTTGCATCCCTAATTTATTCTCATCCTTGATTCGTTCGTTCATTCGTTCGGTCGTTCATTCGTTCGTTCGTTCGTTCGTTCGTTCGTTTGTTTATTCATTCATTTTCAATTTATTTTCAAAATATTTTTGTTACTTTTTTTAATTATGATTTACTTGCATATCCACTGAAATAGTTATCTTAACTTTTAAGACCGGAGAGTGTTAATTGTCTACTAAATTTAATAACAGTTAAAAATCAAAGTTTTAATATGGAAAATTCTTATAAAGCGTTTTTACATAACTGACCAATACTTTTTGCACCTTAGGTAAGACATTTTTAAAAAAAAATATATTTGCAGAACTATTTAAAATGTGATAACGTCAATATTTTAGATGGACGAGTTAATCCTGAACATATGGAAATGTCATACAGTTAATAAACCATGTAATGAAAGTTATAGCACTTGTTTCTTTTGCTTTCAGGAAAGGTAATCACTATGATTTTTATAACTGGGACTTTTCAGTCGGCTTGGCAAATGCATTAAAAACAATAATAGTTATTAACAATTCATTGTAATGAGGTAACAATAGGGAGATGACGGGAAAAGGCAACGTAAGGGAGCTGACGGAGGGAGGCCACAGAAGGGCGATGATAGTGAGAGGGAACATAGCTTAATAGTTCGATGAAAATATTTTAATTCTGTTTGGATGATCATCTCATACTGTCCTCGACATATTCATTATTTCTTATATATATATATATATAACAGTCTCAATTGTGTCGTATAAACCTCTGTTCTTTATAAACTCAAGGAGTTGCGTACATTCTGTGAGCGTGTTGTCAGACTGAAAAATATTGATTTATTAATAAATAAAATAAATGTGTATGCATTACGATGGAATGTATAAAAAGGGAAGAACAAAAATTCTAATTGATGAATAGTATTCTTCATACATTATTCATTCAAGAACCTTTCTTTTAAAATTGTTTCAAATCATGCATCCCGTCAATCGCATAGTTATGCTGACGATTTGTTAAAGTTTCAGCATATCATTCATGATTTATAAAAGTATAGAGTAAGAACAAGTTACAACCTTACTTTAATGACATTTGCACATAACCGTCACAGTGTCCTTACATGACTGACTTACAACTATTTCGCTCTCATTGACGTAAAGGCGCATTAAATGTACAAATCTTTTTTTGAAAAAGCTCCATGTTGGATAACAGTGATTGAACTGTTTCCCTTTAACTAAAAAGAGTTTTCAAATCGACTGAACACTGAACAATTGTCTCGGCCCTGATCGTGAGAAATGTAATTTTTTTTTAAAAGCAACAACAACAAAACACTGCTAATGACGTTTGGCATGTTTGACGCCTGTTTGGATGTCTCTGTCTTGTAGATTGACTAAATATGTGAGTTTCGTTAAAAAAAATAAAAGTGTGTAAAAAGCCGATGTTTCCCTTTACTCTTTGTATATAAAGGCTAGAAATGATTGAAACAGTTTGTTTCTTCTCTCTGCGATTATGCCGTGTGTGAAATGCCATTCTACAGAAAAGCGAAAGATTGACAGAAATAATCTAAGAAAATAATGGGAAATACTCTCGGATTTGAAGCAAAGACAAACTGGTTTTATTATCTCTTTTGTTTTTGTTTAACGAAGATTCTTTTTCAAAACCGTACATTAATTAAAATCAGGCCATTATTTACACTGTTATTATACATCGATTTGTTAATAAGTAACACACTATCCAATTAATAATTTTAATAATTTCTTTTTCAATCCGTTTAAATGGTTAAATGACCTTTACACTGTAATAACACTGGTTTTGTTCTTTACCTAACTGTTCGGTCAAATACGCGTTAAAGCAACTGTATTCAACTGTTAAAGTAGATTGTACGTTATGATTTTGATCGTATATGTTCACATATTAAACGGTTGTGTTGGTTTGGGGTGATTGTGATATTGTATTTCTTTTGACAATTTTATCCGCCAAGTCCTTGTCCATTGTTTCCGGGAGTTTTAGGCTTCCTATTGCACAGATAACTCCGATGGCCCCAATAACGTGGTACATTATGCCAGGCATTTTCGAATCCTGAAAATTAACATTTTGACAAATATTATGTTATTTTCTTTAATTTTAAAGAAGCATTCTTACTCTCAAATAAGATTTACCACAATTAATACAATTGTTAAAATATAAAAAAGGATGAATATATGAGTCCGTGTATATACAATTGAAAGTAAAAAACGAAAAAGGAGTATTTAAATCCTTTTCGTTTTCTAATGATTGAAGAGAAAACCAAAATTGATATGTTTTTTTCCTTTACCGTTTTTTAATTATTACCACGAAATACAAAACAAGGAAACTATTTATTTATACCGTTTTTTGTTTTTTTGTTTTACAAAGTGAAAAACGAAAAACAAGCTATCCTTTATATACCGTTTTTTCGTTTTTCGTTTTTTATGATTGAAAGTAAAAAAAAGAAAGAAAAAGGAATATTCAAATCATTTTTCGTTTTTCTAATGACTAAATAGAAAACCAAAATTGATAGGCTTTTTCTTTTCTATGATTTCATTTTTACTCACGAACATCAAGACAAGAAATTGATTCATTGATACCGTTTTTCGTTTTTTGTTTTACAAAGCACAAAACGAAAAACGAGTAGCGCTGCAATTTCCTGTTCCACACGAACTTGATGACGTCACCATATATGTTAACGCTTACTTAAAGACATAAGGGGGGATATTTTCAGATGCCTTTCAAGAATTCAACGTTAACACAGATTTATTTCTGAGTTGAGTATTTTTATCAAATATATTGTAATAGTTTGTACCTGCAGCATGATTTCATAATTTACCGAGCATTGGAGTACATGCCTTGTTACAATTCGGCTTACATGTAATCCTGCCAGCATGTCTAAATCAAAGTGAAAGTAGTTCTGGAGTTTAATACGTTAGACAGTGACCTAATGAATATGCTGACATGATAAGTAGGATGCATCTTTCAACAATATTTCTTAGAGACGACACGTCAGAGTGTTGTTTTAGTGTATTGCATATGTGTAGCATTACATATTGATGTCAATAACAGTGGCAGTCCAGGAATTAATAAATGAGGCGGGGGTGGGGGGTTGGGGGGGGGGGGTTGGTTGGGGAGGCACGATTGGGTTTGAAGGTTGTCATCCCACCAACTTGGGAATTTTGTTTCGCTGATTAATTGCAATGACACATTCTTAACAGTTTGTTCTTTACAAACATTCATTAAAGAGTACTTTATATATTATAAACACGCCTTCCTCTCAATGTATCAATATTTATATGGCATCAAATGTAAGCAGGAAGTGTGGGGGATGGAGGTGAGATAGATCTATTTTCAGTCAAAAATGGTGCATTGTTGAGTACTATTTATTTAACAATAGTTTGAAAAAAACGTACACAACGTTACTTGACTTGCCGCCCCGCCTCTCCAGTTGGCCGCCAAGTCAAGTAAAGTGCCCCCCCCCCCTCCTCCCGGCATCAGGTATGAAAACCTTAATTCGCCAATGGTATTGACATCCGCCTCAGCTCGGTAAATTATTATCT
The DNA here is from genome assembly GCF_026914265.1 of Mya arenaria. NCBI lineage: Eukaryota > Metazoa > Mollusca > Bivalvia > Myida > Myidae > Mya > Mya arenaria. The sequence goes on from NC_069129.1 coordinate 6,280,564, forward strand.
CATGCTGCAAGTACAAAATATTACAATACACTTGATAAAAATACTCACCTCAGATATAAATCTGTGTTACATTCACGTTGGATTATTGAAAGGCACCTGTAAATCTCGGCCCTTATGTCGTTTAGTAGGCTTAACCATATATGGTGACGTCATCAAGTACATGTGAAAACTGGAAATGGCAGCGCCACTCGTTTTTCGTTTTTCTTTTTGCGCTTTGTAAAACTAAAATCGAAAAACGGTAATAATGAATCAATTTCTTGTCTTGATTTCCGTTAGTAAAATTGATTTCATGGAAAAGAAAAAGCCTAGCGATTTTGGTTTTCTATTCAGTCATTAGAAAAACGAAAAATGATTTGAATGTTCCTTTTTCGATTTTTACTTTTAATCATTAAAATTGAAAAACGGTATATACAGGATAACTTGTTTTTTGTTTTTCATTTTACACTTTGTAAAACAAAAAAACAACAGAAAACGGTATAAATAAATAGTTTCCTTGTTCTGTATTCCGTGATTATAATAAATAAACGGAAAAGGAAAAATCTATCAATTTTGGTTTTCTCTTCAATCATTAGAAAAAAGAAAAAGGATATGGATGTCCTTTACTTTCAATTGTAAAAAACAAAAAAACGAAAAGACGGTATATACACGGACCTATATGTCGAAAACAATGGTTCTTATGAAGAATTCCGAGTTTAATTTGAAAGAAATGTGCAGAAAACACGGTATTTCTACCTTATGAGACTATAGTAAAACCACTGTAAAACATTAGCATTCACCAATCATTTAATATTTTTGCTTTTTCAGCTATTAAATACACGGTTACAAGCTTGTTATTAGTAATTAATATACTCCATAAATGAATTATTTAGTAAGTATTTAAAGATTGATGACACAAAATTTATGTTTGTTATACATGTGTATGTCTTGATTTTGAATAAGAGTGTCACTTTAAGTTACAAATAAAACGGCCCAAAAGGCGTATACGCATGTTAAAGCTCAACATTTAATTTATTGTAAGTTAAAAAACACGCAAAAAACACCTTCTTAAGATGCTTACCAAATAAACCAGCTGGGGCCCCACCATCGCCGACAAGCGGCCAAAGACGCTCAGTGTCCCAAATCCAATGGTCCTATTCAAGAGAGAACAGTCATTGAAGGTATATTTCATCCTTTACTTTTAGAATGTTAAAAGGAAACGAAATGACATTTCTCTGGAATTTCATTGTATTCTTGCCAACAGTTCTGGGCGTCACGGGTACCTATTCCATCAGAACAATATAAATATATACAAATGTAGTTTAAAATCCACACTATGTACGGATTTGGAAGACATATGCAATTCATATTTATTTCATATTCATATAATGCCATCTTGTATATTCTTTGCGTATCGGCAATGTTATACTTAAATATACGTATAAAACTTGATTTGGTAAACATGAACCATAAAGAACACATTTTAAGCTTGTCGGATACATTTCAATAGTTAACATTTGAACTGAACGCCGGTTCTCACCTAAGAACAGTCCGGTGTATTTCTATAAAGGACATCATTTTAACTGGACCCCGCCTCTCACTTCATAACAAGCGGATATATTTCAATATCCATTGTCTTAACTGGATACCGGCTATAACTTTATAACAGTCGGATATATCTCAACGGTCATCATCTGTACTAGAACCGGCACTCACTTCATAACTGTCAAATACATTTAAGGTGTCATCGTCTTTACTGGACCCCGGCTCTCATCTTATAGTAGACGGATACAGTTCAAAGGTCATCGTCTGTACTGTAACCGACATTCATTTCATAACTGCCAAAAACATTAAAGCAGTCAACGTCTGTACTGAACCCAGGCTCTCTTCTTATAATAGGCCGATACAGTTCGATGGTCATCGTCTGTACTGGAACCGGTCTTATCTTATAACTGTCGGATACAGTTCAGTGGTAATCGTCTGTACTGGAACCGGTCTTACCTAATAACAATCGGATACAGTACAACGGTCATCACAGTCGGATACAGTTCAATTGTCATCGTCTTTATTGGAACCGGTCTTACCTTATAACAGGCGGAAAGAGTTCAATGGTCATCGTCTGTACTGGAACCGGTCTTACCTTATAACTGTCGGATACAGTACAACAGTCATCGTCTTTACTAGAACCGGTCTTACCTTATAACAGTCGGATACAGTTCAATGGTCATCGTCTGTACTGGAACCGGTCTTACCTTATAACAGGCGGATACAGTTCATTGGTCATTGTCTGTACTGGACCTCGGTTTTACCTTATAATAGGCGAATACAGTTCAATGGTCATCGTTTGTACTAGACCTCGGTCTTACCTCATTACAGGCGGATACAGATCAATGGTCATTGTCTGTACTGGACCTCGGTCTTACCTTGAAACAGTCGGATACAGTTCAATTGTCATCGTCTGTACTGAACCTCGGTCTTATATTATAACAGGCGGATACAGTTCAATGGTCATCGTCTTTACTGGACCTCGCTCGTACCTTATAACAGGCGGATACCGTTCAATGGTCATCGTCTGTACAGGACCTCAGACTTACCTTATAACTGTTTGATACAGTTGAAATGCCATCGTCTTTACTGGAACTGGTCTTACTTTATAACAGGCGGATACAGTTCAATTGTCATCGTCTGTACTGGAACCGGTCGTACCTTATAACAGTCGGATACAGTTCAATGGTCATCGTCTGTACTGGAACTGGTCTTACCTTATAACAGTCGGATACAGTTCAATTGTCATCGTCTGTACTGGAACCGGTCGTACCTTATAACAGTCGGATACAGTTCAATGGTCATCGCCTGTACTGGAACTGGTCTTACCTTATAAGAGTCGGCTAAATCTCAAATGTCATCGTCTGTACTGCAACCGGCATTTGATTCATGACTGCCAAAAACATTTAAGAAGTAATCGTCTATACTGAACCCCGGCTCCAATCTTAGTATAGGCTGATACAGTTTAATGGTCATCGTCTGTACTGGAACCGGTCTTACCTTATAACAGTCGGATACTGTTCAATGGTCATCGTCTTTACTGGAACCGGTCTTACCTTATAACAGTCGGATACAGTTCAATTGTCATCGTCTGTACTTGAGCCCGTTTTAGATCTTATAATAGGCGGATACAGTTCAATTGTCATCGTCTGTACTGGACCTCGGTCTTACCTTTTAACAGCCGGATACAGTTCAATGGTCATCCTCTTTACTTGAACCGGTCTTACCTTACAACAGTCGGATACAGTACAACAGTCATCATCTGTACTGGAACCGGTATTACCTTATAACAGTCGGATACAGTTCAATGGTCATCGTCTGTACTGGACCTCGGTCTTACCTTATAACACTCGGATACAGTTCAATGGTAATCGTCTGTACTGGAACAGGACTTACCTAATAACAGTCGGAAACAGTACAACAGTCATCGTCTGTACTGATACCGGTCTTACCTTATAACAGTCGGATACTGTACAACGGTCATCGTCTGTACTGAGCCCCGGCTCTCACCTTTTAACAGTCGGATACAATTCAATGGTCATCTTCTGTACTAACTCCGGTCTTACCTTATAACTGTCGGACACAGTTCAATAGTCATCGTCGGTACTGGAACCGGTCTTACCTTATAACAGTCGGATACAGTTCAATGGTCATTGTCTTTACTGGAACCGGTCTTACCTTATAACAGGCGGATACAGTTCAATGGTCATCGTCTGTACTGGACCCCGGCTCTTACCTTATAACAGTCGGATACAGTTCTATGGTCATCGTCTTTACTTGAACCCGGCTATAACCTTATAACAGGCGGATACAGTTCAATTGTCATCGTCTGTACTGGAGCCCGGCTCAGACCTTATAATAGGCGGATACAGTTCAATTGTCATCGTCTGTACTGGACCTCGGTCTTATCTTTTAACAGTCGGATACAGTTCAATGGTCATCGTCTTTACTGCAACCGGTCTTACCTTATAACAGTCGGATACAGTACAACAGTCATCATCTGTACTGGAACCGGTATTACCTTATAACAGTCAGATACAGTTCAATAGTCATCGTCTGTACTGGACCTCGGTCTTACCTTGAAACAGTCGGATACAGTTCAATTGTCATCGTCTGTACTGAACCTCGGTCTTATATTATAACAGGCGGATACAGTTCAATGGTCATCGTCTTTACTGGACCTCGCTCGTACCTTATAACAGGCGGATACCGTTCAATGGTCATCGTCTGTACAGGACCTCAGACTTACCTTATAACTGTTTGATACAGTTGAAATGCCATCGTCTTTACTGGAACTGGTCTTACCTTATAACAGGCGGATACAGTTCAATTGTCATCGTCTGTACTGGAACCGGTCGTACCTTATAACAGTCGGATACAGTTCAATGGTCATCGTCTGTACTGGAACTGGTCTTACCTTATAACAGTCGGATACAGTTCAATTGTCATCGTCTGTACTGGAACCGGTCGTACCTTATAACAGTCGGATACAGTTCAATGGTCATCGCCTGTACTGGAACTGGTCTTACCTTATAAGAGTCGGCTAAATCTCAAATGTCATCGTCTGTACTGCAACCGGCATTTGATTCATGACTGCCAAAAACATTTAAGAAGTAATCGTCTATACTGAACCCCGGCTCCAATCTTAGTATAGGCTGATACAGTTTAATGGTCATCGTCTGTACTGGAACCGGTCTTACCTTATAACAGTCGGATACTGTTCAATGGTCATCGTCTTTACTGGAACCGGTCTTACCTTATAACAGTCGGATACAGTTCAATTGTCATCGTCTGTACTTGAGCCCGTTTTAGATCTTATAATAGGCGGATACAGTTCAATTGTCATCGTCTGTACTGGACCTCGGTCTTACCTTTTAACAGCCTGATACAGTTCAATGGTCATCCTCTTTACTTGAACCGGTCTTACCTTACAACAGTCGGATACAGTACAACAGTCATCATCTGTACTGGAACCGGTATTACCTTATAAAAGTCGGATACAGTTCAATGGTCATCGTCTGTACTGGACCTCGGTCTTACCTTATAACACTCGGATACAGTTCAATGGTAATCGTCTGTACTGGAACAGGACTTACCTAATAACAGTCGGAAACAGTACAACAGTCATCGTCTGTACTGATACCGGTCTTACCTTATAACAGTCGGATACTGTACAACGGTCATCGTCTGTACTGAGCCCCGGCTCTCACCTTTTAACAGTCGGACACAATTCAATGGTCATCTTCTGTACTAACTCCGGTCTTTCCTTATAACTGTCGGACACAGTTCAATAGTCATCGTCGGTACTGGAACCGGTCTTACCTTATAACAGTCGGATACAGTTCAATGGTCATTGTCTTTACTGGAACCGGTCTTACCTTATAACAGGCGGATACAGTTCAATGGTCATCGTCTGTACTGGACCCCGGCTCTTACCTTATAACAGTCGGATACAGTTCTATGGTCATCGTCTTTACTTGAACCCGGCTATAACCTTATAACAGGCGGATACAGTTCAATTGTCATCGTCTGTACTGGAGCCCGGCTCAGACCTTATAATAGGCGGATACAGTTCAATTGTCATCGTCTGTACTGGACCTCGGTCTTATCTTTTAACAGTCGGATACAGTTCAATGGTCATCGTCTTTACTGCAACCGGTCTTACCTTATAACAGTCGGATACAGTACAACAGTCATCATCTGTACTGGAACCGGTATTACCTTATAACAGTCGGATACAGTTCAATAGTCATCGTCTGTACTGGACCTCGGTCTTACCTTATAACACTCGGATACAGTTCAATGGTAATCGTCTGTACTGAAACCGGTCTTAACCAATAACAGTCGGATACAGTACAACAGTCATCGTCTGTACTGGAACCGGTCTTACCTTATAGCAGTCGGATACTGTACAACGGTCATCGTCTGTACTGAGCCCCGGCTCTCACCTTTTAATAGTCGGATACAGTTCAATGGTCATCGTCTGTACTAAACTCCGGTCTTACCTTATAACAGTCGGATACAGTTCAATGGTCATCGTCGGTACTTGAACCTGTCTTACCTTATAACAGGCGGATACAGTTCAATTGTCATTGTCTGTACTGGACCTCGGTCTAACCTTATAACTGTCGGATACAGTTTAAATGTCATCGTCTTAACTTGAACAGGTCTTACCTTATAACAGGCGGATATAATTCAATTGTCATCGTCTGTACTGGAACCGGTCGTACCTTATAACAGTCGGATACAGTTCAATGGTCATCGTCTGTACTGGAACCGGTCTTACCTTATAACAGGCGGATACAGTTCAATTGTCATCGTCTGTACTAAACTCCGGTCTTACCTTATAACAGTCGGATACAGTTCAATGGTCATCGTCGGTACTGTAACCGGTCTTACCTTATAACAGGCGGATACTGTTCAATGGTCATTGTCTGTACTGGCCCACGGTCTAACCTTATAACTGTCGGATACAGTTTAAATGTCATCGTCTTTACTGGAACCGGTCTTACCTTATAACAGGCGGATATGATTCAATTGTCATCGTCTGTACTGGAACCGGTCGTACCTTATAACAGTCGGATACAGTTCAATGGTCATCGTCTGTACTGGAACTGGTCTTACCTTATAAGAGTCGGCTAAAGTTTAAATGTCATCGTCTGTACTGCAACCGGCATTCGATTCATAACTGCCAAAAACATTGAAGAAGTCATCGTCTATACTGAACCCCGGCTCTCATCTTAGTATAGGCGGATACAGTTTAATGGTCATCGTCTGTACTGGAACCGGCCTTACCTTATAACGGTCGGATACAGTTTAATTGTCATCGTCTTTACTGGAACCGGTCTTACCTTGTAACAGGCGGATAGAGTTCAATGGTCATCGTCTGTACTGGAACCGGTCTTACCTTATAACTGTCGGATACAGTTCAATGGTCATCGTCTTTACTGGAACCGGTCTTACCTTATAACAGTCGGATACAGTTCAATTGTCATCGTCTGTACTGGAACCGGTCTTACCTTATAACAGGCGGATACAGTTCAATGGTTATCGTCTTTACTGGAACCGGTCTTACCTTATAACAGGCGGATACTGTTCAATGGTCATCGTCTGTACTGGACCCCGGCTCTTACCTTATAACAGGTGGATACAGTTCAATGGTCATCTTCTTTACTGGACCCCGGCTCTAACCTTATAACAGACGGATACAGTTCATTGGTTATCGTCTGTACTGGACCCCGGCTTAGATCTTATAATAGGCGGATACAGTTCAATTGTCATCTTCTGTACTGGACTTCGATCTTACCTTATAACAGTCGGATACAGTTCAATTGTCATCGTCTGGACTGGAACCGGTCTTACCTTATAACAGTCGGATACAGTTCAATGGTCATCGTCTGCACTGGACCCCAAGCTGTTGTGATGCCAATGTTTGCTATCAAGGCAAATATGTTCGTCAACATACCCTTGTTAGGTGCATCTGAATGGAAATGACAAGTTAATACTATTTCAACAAGTTACAATTCAAATTTTATCTATTAAAGCAAATATGTTCAGTATGTCCTTGTTTAGTGCATATGAAGCATAAGCACTCGTCATGCATATTATTTAACGATATTCTTAAGTTGAGGCTCTCAAGAAAAAATGTATACGTAGGCTTCAAAACATTTTGTATTTTAGTACATCCCAGAATACTCCTAAATTATCAATGACAAAGTCAAGCATGTCACTCGTTCAATTTGGTTAATGTATTTGTAAGGTATGTTAAATAAGTCATTGTTTTGAACTTCAAACAAAAGACAAGTGAGTGAAATGCTTCAGGAAACTTTACTCAATTAGGTGTAAAGGACGTATTGAATTTCTTGTTTGATAACCCCCAACGCAATACAATCTGTATATTATATTTATAGATATACAACGAATTTTTCAACCTGCTGATTGAACACCTCCTACGACGAGCCCTCCGACGGCCACCGTTACAAAGCAAATTACTGCTGTTATACGCCGTCCAAATCTAAGGGAGAAAAAAAGATATTAGTGAAGACGTCAGCGAAAGTTTATCCTCTTGTGGTTTGTGCTTTCGGGTAAAAATACAACCCAAATGCAACCAGGTAATAACGCAAAATACACAAACCTGTTTTGGAGCCACATGGCTATTGCCTTAGAGGGGATTCCGACCACTTTAAACAGGAAGAAGTTGAAGAAGATGTTTCCGGACAAGGCTTGAATTCCGAACAAAATGCCGTATGACACAAAGCCCAATGCAAACCTAAAGAAAAAAAGGAAAGTGTAGGGACAATACTCGAAAAAAGTTAAATGTTTAACCAAGATTATGTTTAAACATTTTGCTACTGAGCTTGTTTTTGTAGCTTTTCGCATAAATATTGATGTTAAACACCCTGCCTGAGACACATACTAACGCTAATATTTATGCTTATAGTCTAAATCATCAGCAATCGTATTTACAAGTACTTAGCGAGTTAAAACTTGAATAAAAAATAGAACGGAATCGATGTATAAAGTATATAATATATTCTTATATGGAACGAAATAAGTGCTGAAAGTAGTGAGACAACTATGAGCTCTCTGGATGCAAACAGGTCAAGTATCGTGTGTTTTCTATCCTTTACAGCCGTCTCAGGTTTATGTAAGATATGATCAGTAGCCATTAGTTTTTTCCTGTTTACTTTAGCCACGTGCTGAATAATGCCCTCTGCAACATCCTGTCTGTCATGAGCTACGTGCCATCTGAAACTTTCTGGAATCCACCTGTAACAAAAAATATGTTAACTTTAGAGGATAAACGATCCAGCTTAAACGCACATTGTGAGGATATCATCAAACAATTGTATTTGACACATGTTTTTAAAATGGCAGGTAACTATCGTCAATAACACAGAATTAAACCTGACATAAAACGTGATATGACATAATGTGTAAACGCGCATACAATTAAACAGTGTAGGATGAATTAAGCAAGTCTGAGGAAACAAACATGAGGGTCATGATGGCCCTGAATCGCTCACCTGAGATGTAAATAAAACACTGCTTATAAACATCTGTTGGGTAGTTCGCCCAAAAGTAATGAAGTAGGTAATAAAACGGCTCTGTGCCCGAGCAGGCAGTTGAGCTTAGTTGATTTTATCCAAGGAATATTCTAAGGTCAATATTTACCAAAAACTACTTTCTAAGATCACTTCTTACCAATCAAATAACCTACAGCTTAACTTGCAATATGTCAATCGTTTGGAAAACTGCTGAAAATATTTCTTAAAGCTCTAGTTACGCTTTCAGTCATAGCATTATAATTTCCGAATGTAAATAAGAACAACTGCGGTCTGATCTTTTGTCTGCAGTTTTATATCTCTGGTTTCCAAACATTAACTCAAAGATTGGCCCATTCCAAGATAAAGGATTGTCAAACGATCAATCTGTGAGAGTGTAGCTTTAAACAGATATTATATGATATTTTACGCTTCAGAGTCTGCTAAGAGTCAAAGTGTTTTTTTTTTAAACATGTATTCCATTTACCTGTAATTAAACATGTTCAATCAACGTATTGTAAACCTATTATTGCATTTAAAAACACACAACTAACTATTGATAGAGAATATAGTTCTCTGCATCAAAATTTATTAGGAAATTACTATTTTCTAAAAAGTAAAGAAGAACAGTCACAGAAACATAACCGATGCCCGCATTCTGGCAAATGCAGGTAGATTTATATACACTGAGATATATGCATCATACAAAATGTTCTGTGCTTGTTTTATGAGTTCTGAAGTTTTTATATAAATGGGTAGGAAGTAGCTGATTGTTGACCGGTCATGTGTAGGTCAACCGCAAGGCGTGACCTCGGAAATTCTTTACAAATTTCATTTTCTTTAATTAGAGTATAGCTTCAACAAAAGATTTTAACCGTATGGAAATTTCACTCTGTATCATTTTTTTTATTTTACAATATTATATACAATATCATAAACATACAGTGGAAATGATTTTCAGAATTTCATTATATTTATGTTTGTATGCATACTTTGTCACTAACGGGTTGGGACCAGCTTTACTCCCAGGGACATTATTTATACAGACTTAGTAGACGACCACTAGACAATGTTACACACCAAACATCTAAACTCTAGGCCTTATGGTTTGTGTTTTGTCAAAAAGATTTTTGAAGTTTTGCCTTCTGGTTGCAATGGCAACCAGAGTTATGCATTGTATTCATTTATTTGACAACTTTGAAATAGCTTCACACAAAAAAATCCCTGTGAGATTATATTAAAATTCTGCAGGCGTTTAAGGTAAATATTATGTGTATAAGCTGGACGACGGACGCCAGACAGATCTCTATAGCTCACCTTTAGCACTTTGTGATGCAGTTGGCTAAAAACGAATCAGGAAAAAACAAAGAATAAATAGTTGAAAACTTATTCTTCATTCATTTTTGAAGTTTAAATGTAATATTAAACTTTCAATGTATATAATTCAAAGCGATTTACAAAACATGCAAATAAAACAGTTGTTTAATTTTTGAGTCATTATTTTACACAATTACACATATAGTTTGCGCAAACATGACAACAAGGAAAGCACCTAACAGTCATGCGACTCATTCCGGACAGTGTATGCGATTTAGATACATAACACATAATAATCACTCTATTAAAACTAGAGATACAGCAGGGATAAGGCTCAGCACGATCATTTTTTTTCAAAACTTCTCAGTTCAACTTGACCTTTGAGGTACAGGCCTGTCTCGTGCACGACACCAAGTGAAACACTCTTTAAACAGAAGTTTCGTAACAATGATTGTAGCAGAAATATCTATCAAAACGGATAGAGCTTGTGTTTCTAAATGCTTACTCTCGTAAAATATCTAGTTAACAAAATAAATAATATAAGATACGTGGCTGAAATATGGTATTGTCAATGGCAAAGTAAGTCAGTTTTATAAATTATTTTGGGACCTAGTTGTGCTGACACTGCTCGAGAATTTCGGTTGGCAAAGATATTTAGTGACTTTCAAAAAAAACAATGTTTACTTAGTACCTAATGAGTTCAAGTTTTCAACTATAAAATAAACTGTACTTAACATATCTCTGATGGTATAAAAGTAATTGGAACAGCTGTTAAAGTACCTTGACACAACTTAAAAGAATAAACGTCGAGCTGTTAGAAATATGAGTATTTCCCTTATACAATCATATTTGAGACACCCTTTATCCTTGATACCTAAGTATTCCTTCATATCTAAGGTTTAATGACGAGATGAGTTACTGTAGTAGCTAAATTGGTTGTAGTAGAAAGGTCGTTGCACTTAAGCGTAAAACTAGCACAGAAAATACCTTTCTTAATGAAAATGGAAGGGAGTAACAGAATAATGACGTTTACATTTTCTATTTTCCTTAGTTTTCAAGTAAAATGATTTTGTAATGATAAAAAACATATTTCTTTTCAATATGTTCAAGTGTGTCAAATATTTACAAGAAATATTTCGTGACAGATTTGTTGAAAATATATTACTTTCAAAAAGATGGCTATCGGCAGTATAGAAACGCGTGTGTGCCATAATGTATCACACTATTCAATTAACAACGTGGCTTCTTCATGATATCTTTGCAAATAAGAAACATATTAAACAAATAATGTCTTCAGTGTGTGGTTGGGCGCCAACCAGCTTGTTGGAACTATTCATGCGTTCATGCTTAATTTGAGAACATCATTCTAATGCGGTTAACCTAACATTTGCAAATGAACGATCATTTACTATTTGTATAATGTTTGTTGTTCTATAGCTTTGTGGATTTTTTGCCTCGCATTGCCCTCAAAGAGACTCTTTGCTAAATATGAGGCTACTGGGCTTGTATGCTAAACTGTATGCTGCATATGTATCAGCACAAAACCACAATACGTGCTGTTTAGATGGTGTCAACGTGATGAAACTTACATCTATATATATTCTAGTAGAACTTTTGGGTCTGAAATATTCATTCGAAGACTTTGAGAGCTCCTTAAACACCTGAATAGTTACGAAAGGATGTGTTTATGATCATTATCGATTGAAGTTGTGGTTCTTCAGACGCTAATTTTTGCCATGAGGCGATTCTAATGTTGGTTAATTATTAATTGTTGAATTTAATTAGTTTGTCTATATTGCACTTTTGTGTTTCGCTGATTGTGCGTATATATCTAATTGTTGAATACACTCCTAAATGAACTTTGGTTTATCAAGTAAATCATTACAATTTTATAACATACAGTAACAACAAAACGTGGTTGAAGTTCTTTAATTTGAGCATTTTAATAGACATATAAAGTTGATTAAGGCAATGTATACGATTAATCCCGTTGCAATCATGACCTTCCAAGTTTTTCAACTAACTATTGATTGCAGACAATCGAAACATAATATTTGGCACAGAAACAACATTAGGCCGATAATCTTGTTAGGAGGTTAAACATTTTATTAAACGTTATTTATGAGTGTAAAGTACAGTTTGATATTAACTAAAGCTAAGTTGATATAGTTCCAATATAAACCATTAACTTGAGTTTTTTAAACAGAGTCAGATAGCACAGCGGCTTGAAAATAGCAATCGGTTAAGTACACAGCTCTTATCCGAAGTTCGTTGAACTACTTCACTTTCATTATGGTTAAACCCTCATAGTATTTGTTTGAAAACCCTCTAATGCATAATAAAGATACAGCCCGGACAAGGCTCAGTCAAGACCAGTACCATCAACTGTACCCATTTTGAACTTAAAATGTGACCTTGACCTTTGAGGAAAATACATGGGACTTGTATGCGAATCGCCACTTTATCGTCATCAACCTTTTTGCCAAAACTCTATGCAATCTTGGAATGCATTGTTAAGAGGTAGCAAAGTTATAGTTTGATCGCTTGTATTCATTTCACATTTCGACCTCCAAAGCGTGCACTTTGAGCTACAGACCTGAGACTTCTGCACGACACACTGCCAACGTTCATGGCAAGCTTTTTGAAAATCGTATACTGCACAATAAAGATACAGACCGGACAAGGTACAGTCCAGCCAACTAGTATGAATAGTATTTGAATAAAAAATTAGATATTTGCCAAGAACTATACTTAGAAGGTCAATAGTACATGTGTTTGGTTGGATAGGTTCATACTTTAAATTTTCGTATATAGGTTGTCTAATAAATAAATTAAAATGATTAATTTGATTAAAGCTTAAGAAATATTGAAACTGAACAAGGCCTACTTACCACCACGCTATCAAACATGGGATTCCGATGGCTGCTGTCATGATTTGAATATAACGCCAGTCCTTTAGCAACCATGCACAAAAAGCAAGCACACACGCTTCTATAGGCCAAGAAGGGAATCCTATTATCCAAGATCGCCAGTTTGCCAATGAAAACTCGCACAATAATGCATATTTCATTGTCATGAAAAAACCAGCAGCAAGTCCAATAAAAAATCTGCAAACAGCAAACACAACCCAATGTTTTGAAAAAAATCCAACGACGTTGAAGACCATAGTTATAACTAACGCCATGAAGAACGGACGTTTTCTTCCAAACAATTCTCCAAATTGTCCAGCTACCACATTGCCAACAAGCGTGCCTGCTATCTGTATTGACATTGTTGTACTTGGTATGAAGTCTCGCTCACACACCAGCTCAAACTACGAATGACAAGAACAATGTAAAAGGATAGTTAAGCAGGCATTTCATAAGACAAGTAATTACATATAATGGTATTATATATTAAAAAATAAAATTAAGATATACTCGACTAGCTGATTTTATTACAACTGATGGTACAAACTTACATCGGTTACCATAGTTTTCATTCTATCTTCAAACTGAATATTCTGGCATGAGGAGTTTCCAATGGAACACGTTTTAATAGGACAAACGGAGGCTGCTGACTCGTTAAATGATTCCATTAGGGTGTTATTCGTACACAATTTGCTGTCCGCACATCGCCATCTCGGGGTTGCCGATATGAGAATCATGCCAGTTGTACTAAAGCAGATTATGGTTTTCATGAGGTGAGCGATCACATTGATCCGCCATTGAAATCGTCCACATCCACCTAGCTCCTCTATAACTTCATCAGGAGTAAGTTCCTTTTCTACCATCCTGTAAGAATATCAAGGTACATTTATTAAGTTTAGGTGTGATTACATCTTTTAATTGGTACATGGATACGACATTCAGCATTATGGTTTGGAAATTCAAATTAAAACATAATTCTGATTACCACTTTAAGTAAAAAGTATTATCGAAGGACCAGGAGTATGCATTCACTTAGTTTCCTGAAGCAATGCTTAAAAATCACAATGGCGTGAGCCTGTACATGTTCCTCCTAACTAATTTTCACCTTGTTCGTCGACCATTCGAGGAGGTAGGCGGAAAAATACACATGATGTAAACCTTTATAAGTGCACGAATTTAATCGATCAACTTAATGTGATAGTTAACTGCGATTGTAAAATTGCTATTTCTATAAAGAATCTTTGAATTTTTGTCCTTGCAAAAATGAAATAAATTTCTCATATTTCTTAAGGCTAAATTTCGTTTTCAAATAAACGATTGTTTTTCTTACCTACAGATACAGTTCGGAATATTTAACGTAAATAGTTTTAGAAACTGTCTCAAATTACGACCTGAAATACGTAAAATATACATCATATGTCCCTTTTTGTAGTCATACAGGATATGCAATTTATTCAAATGTTTCGGTACTAACCTTTAATCACACTTATTTTCAATTCAGTCAGTTTATTCCAAGTTGAAACTATTCTATGCACAGAATAAATGCTACTTGTAAGCTACCAAAAACCAGTATATAACTGCGACGCTCATATCGTGACTTATATACGGTCTAATTCTCGTACATGCAAAAGATTGATATGCAAATAACATAACAGAATATAACGAATCAGGATTATAAGTAAGCATATGCAACAAGATTAATGAACACAGTATAGTTGTTTCTCGATATCATATACTGTAGAACGGTTTACTTACCTCAAGCGTAATATGGTAATGTTTATATAGAATTTTGTAATTTGATTAATTGTAATACAATGATGAAGGCGTTACGCCGAAACGTTTAAGATAAAAACCTTTACGTGTTTGTGTGGTTTATTTTATTCATATTTAATTGTAATAAAGCACATTTTTTATGTGACCACAAGATTGACAATAACAATAGTATACTTACGTGCTTTTATCAACGAAGAAGGCCTGTAATAGAGAACTGAAAGAAAAGTATACAAATCAGTTTTAGAAACAGTTTAAGTCTTATAATAAATCTAGTGCGAATACAATAACTTTAAATACGTATGTTGACTAATTAAAGGTCTCGGTAGTGATGTGTTTAATTATATAGATGAAAAATCAGAAACTTTTTGTAATGTGATGATTTATATAAATTTTAACCAAATCCAGTATGATCAACTCAGCATTCACGAAATTGGAAAGGCTTTTAAATGTTTTACAAATATGAAGGAAATTGCATTGTGATTGGTAACGAAATGAGTACTTTATCGAAAGTGTGTTCAAATTATCGTCAAATGTATGTGATATATTCAATTGTATTTTGAAAGCGGATTTTTATCTCGACAAATGGATTGAAGGTATTATAATCCAATTGCATCTAAGAGTAGTGTTAACGGTAATATGAACAAAGGTGCTGCCTCTACGGGCTTGAAGTGTTATTGCCGGACACTTTAAGTTTAATTAATGACTAAGTGAAACATACTAGGAGTAAAAGGGAAACGTTTTTTTTTGTATATGTTAATAAAACTTTTAAAATAACAAGCAGTTCTGTTGCTGTTAGCAATTTATTTAGTGTATACGCAACAATCTTCAATAATAGTGCATATATTATATATAATGCATTACTTCATATTTTATATGAAGTTTAGAGTTATTCTTCTTAATTAACTTAAATAAAGCTACTATGCATTTGAGATCAAGTACACAAACGCATTTGAGGAATATGTTACAAACAGAAAATAAATAAAAACAAGAGCTGTCACAGAGACAGCGCGCTCGACTATTCCGCCGCTTTTCGGTGTATGGACTGAAAAGTTTTGGAAAAACATGCATTGATCACTGTTATATTAGATTTCAAAGCAATACATTATGTGCCGATATATTTACATAAATTGAATAGGAAAGTATTTGAGGTGGTACACAAACTTTAACATAAATTGTAATTTGAAAAAGGGGCATAATTTTGTCAAAATGCTTGATAGAGTTACCTCCTCCTGTGTACAGGTTGGGGGCATGATGGTGAACAAGCGTGCAAAGTTTCAAAGCCAGATGTCAATGGACTATAAAATATTTGAGGTGGTACGCAAACTTACACGTAAATTCTAAGTAAATTAAGGAGCATAATTATGTCAAAATGCTCGATACAGTGACCTCCTCCTGTGTACAGGTTGGGAGCATGATGATGAACAAGCGTGCGAAGTTTCAAAACAGTATGTCAATGGACTTTGAAAATATTTGAGGTGGTACGCAAACTTTAACATAAGTGGTAATGCTGACGCTGACACTCGGGTGACTAGGATAGCTCTCCTTATTCTTCGAATAGTCAAGCTAAAAATGATCACATATCAATAATGTTGCACTGAAGTATATTACAAGCAGGGGTAATTATAATTTTAACTAGAATTGAATGGGCAATTTCTATTTAAATATGATGGTAAAACATGGCAAAACATTTAATCAATTACTTATAATCATATGAACAATTTGTAGCCAAGCAGCTCTGGAAAATTGTCTGCAAAATATCTCAGTGAGAATACAGAATCTATTCTTATTTGTTTGTTACAAAAACATACACCACACCCCCGCTAAAAAAGTTGCAAAATGTTAATTATGAACAAATGTGTTGTTTAGATTTTAAGGGCAAATACAATTCTGCTTTAATTACAGAATTATCTTAACGATGCTTTCAATAAACTTTAAAATAATTTGTGTTTGCAATGACAAATCTGACAAACATCATGTCTAATGATAAAAATTATCTAAATTTCAATTAATGAATATTGTAAACAGCTTTGCTAAAATCAGGTATAAACCAAAGGACCTGTGACAGTTAAATATGCAGCAACACATGCATTTTTTACAGATCACCAACAGTGACCTTTTTGATAAAAAGGTTGTTGTTTTTTACATCTGGTGGGAAATAAAATTGTATGAATAAATTAATGTTAAAATTTTCTAACTTTTAAAGGCCCAATTTGTTATGACCTCTTATGAGGTATATTCTAAATGAAGCATGAAAATAGTCAACACCAATAGTTCATATCATGGGACTTTCAAGACCCAGTGTATTTAAGATTAAACTTATCAAGGTGTAAATATAAACAAATGACTTCTAAACCTCACATAATGTTTAACCTATAGGGTGATCATAAAAGAAATGATAAATTGCAATTACAATCAACATTCAACAGAGCTGAAAATATATTCTAAATTTAGCACCTATATAGAATATACAATAAAAGTAATTAAGTCAGTGATATTGTTGGAACACACCCAAATAAGAACTCAGTGAAAAACTGTCAGCTGAGCTCACTAAGCACTATTTCATATATTTTTTATATTTGTTGAGTGTACCAGCCAATAGAGCAAGACCAAATTTCAGTTCCAAAACCATTTATATATGAAAACAATTGAAACAATTAAAATGATTATATTATATGTACATACAGTGATCTTGGATTCATTGACAGTTAAAACACCCTAACTACTATACACCGAACTGGTGTCTTCTTGAAAAAATCATGAAAAAAAGGAACCGAACAAACCAGCAAAAACTGAAAGTATCTGATTTTAAATACTAAATATGGCACAAAATTAACAGAACAGAGTTTTGCAATTGTCTATACGTTGCTCAATTATTACATATTTGCTGTAAATGTCACATTTTGTATTATTCACACAAACAAGTTTGACAGGGGTGACTAACATCTGCATTCTCTTGAAATATGGGATTCTGTGCTGCATCCAGTTTCAAATTGTTTGACCACTTCAGGCTGCTGGCACATCAGAATCTGCAAATAACATAAATGCAATGTTTTTAACAGAATAAAAGTACTAACTACTTCTGTGAAGGTATACCAGTTAACAATCATTTGAGGCATACACACTTCTTCATGTAGTAATAAATTTGATAAAGTCACATATGGTGATAATTAAAGAAGTCCAACTTCAACACAAATTATATTTTTATGAAACAACGTTTCGGCCATTCGGCCTTCATCAGGTTGTATGTATATAATGAACAGGAAATGACGTCAACATCAAATGACGTCGACGTTGATAACGTTGATATAGTCACATAATGATAGTCATAGTGTAATTTGACGGATTCAAAGATCAAGACAAAATAGATGAAATATATTATGTTTGAATATTTTGCAATGAGTATTAATCAACTCCAAGGTAATTGACTACAAAGAAGCATTTTGGAGGAGTCAGAAATGCACTTGCTTAGAATCTCTTCTTACTTGAAGACATTTTCCATTCTCTGGAGGTGGTATGGAATTCCAGACAGAACTATCTTGAACAGGATTTTTTGTCCATAAAGGTCCTCTCGAGCTTCAGCAACCAGGCGGCTATAAAAAAAGAACCAATACATTTGTGCTTTTACAGAATGTTGAAATGTATTAAGAAGTATTGAGGGATAAGTCAAAAACCTGAAATTTATAAAAAAGCAAACAAAATAGTTCATTAGAAAATTATATAATCTCATGGCCGTGACCGGAAATAATTTACAACCAGCATGAAACAATGTTATTTAGGAATGAAACAAACAGAAAAGATAAACTTAAAAGATTCAAACCCGCTACTGTTTGGATACATTTTCATAAAGTGATTGTGAAATACTAATAATTTACCGCATGATGTCTAATCCAATTTGAGTTCGGCTGGCTGGTCTGTCATCATCCACATCTCCAACCTGTTGCAAACAATAACAAATTAATAATAAGTTATTAAGGAATTGGATTACTAAAAAATGTCCACTAGACCTGGTTGATGCAATTACTAAAAATCTTATTTTCATAAGGATATTCACTAACGGCTTCGATTTGGGTTGGTGAAGCTGGCATTTATGCACCAGTCAATTGTAACCATCCCCCCAGGTCCGGGGAATAGCAGGGACTTTGACTTCTGGTCAAGCCAACCCCGGCTAAAATCTCCGCTCCTGCGGGGACGAACAAATGGTAAAATCCCTGCCAAATGCCCCCGCACCCAAGGGACTCTTGGTAGGCACATTCCCCGCAATATTTTGCGCAAAGACAAAACCACCGCATTCATTCAGCAGCGTGGGGCCACCTGAAAGGTAACTAGAGCTATCACTGAAGGTGATTAATACCCCCGAACGCCGCCCTGATATGAAATTGCAGTCAACTAATTTGAAAGCCAACATATAAATGACAACTTTATTTTATGGACTATTGTCATTGTAGTTTGCTAAAATAGTGTAATGATTCATGTACACTGAACTCCTTCTCATTGTGCTGTACCATTGTATAAAGTTTCATTACATTCCATCCGGTAGATTTCAAGTTATGCTCCGGACAAGAAAAAAGTAACAATGGGCAATAACTCTGTAATTAGCTCAAATAGAATTGCGGTTTCTATACAATGCACTTTCTCTTATTATGATCTATCACTGTATGAAGTTTTATTAAATTCCATCCAATAATTTTCAAGTTATGCTCCGGACAAGAAAAAATAACAAAGGGCAGTAACTCTGTAATAAGCTGAAATAGAATTGAGGTTCCTATACACTGCACTTTCTCTCATCGTGATCTATCATTTTATGAAGCTTTATTAAATTCCATCCAATAGTTTTCAAGTTATGCTTGGGACAAGAAAAAGGTATTAAAGGCAATAACTCTGTAATTAGCTAAAAAAGAGTTATGGTTCTTGTGCACTGCACTTCCTCTCATTGTGCTTTACCATTGTATGAAGTTTAATCCAATTCCATCCAGTAGTTTTTAAGTTTTGCTCCGGACAAAGTTGCAACGGACCGACCAACAAACCGACCGACCACAGGAATTATAAAATATTATTAAAGGTTAGAAAAAAACAACAACATGATAGTATTTACCTGTTTTTTCCATTGATTTTTAATTGAATTGTCCCTGACATGAGGAAATAGTAACTAAAATATTTTTTACTTCTTATATTGATACTTATTGTTCTGGGTGGTGAAAGTTATATTCACAGATTTCCTAAACAAAGATGAAGTTTACAGATGCAACCTCACATTTGACAGTTTAGACATTATTTAGTTTTTGTATTAAATGAAAGAATCAGCTTATTTTTGTATCATTACAAAAACAGATCTCAAGTGTATGAAAATGTCCCTTGAATAACATTTTTTCCTAAAACATTATTAAGTAACAGGGCTTTTTCTGCCCAATTTGGGAAAAAGACACTAGACATTTTGGATAATTTTGCATCGTGAAAATGCTGAAATTGGGAAAATTAACTGTTAAAAGAAAAAGCTGTCTAGTCTCCTGGGAATTAGGAAATGATTTTATATTAGTTTAATTCCCTTTAATAGAACCAAAATGGCTGAAATATCAATCCTTGGGTGTAAATATCTATTGCAATTAATCAATCATGAAAGATAATATTTCATACAGATATATTTGAATGTGATGAAAATCAATGCTTTCCGAGTACAATTATCAAAAACACTTTACATCACATAATTTATTAGGATGTTGAAAATGAACCAGTACATTTTAAAAGACTTTCTAAAAAAAAAAATTCTGAAGATAGGGAAAACATCTTATATTTTGCTTTGGGAATGGGTCCAAAGTCGAACCCGTGGGTACTATAGAAAAAGCCCTGAGTAAGTACTACGCTTTTAGCCATGAAACATATTTTTTATACTAAATAAATTCCAATGAAACTGTCCAATATGTATCTAAAACTCACATTGGCAGCTAGATGGTGTAACTCAGTTGGCAAGAGCAC
This sequence comes from Mya arenaria, assembly GCF_026914265.1. Taxonomy (NCBI): domain Eukaryota; kingdom Metazoa; phylum Mollusca; class Bivalvia; order Myida; family Myidae; genus Mya; species Mya arenaria. The sequence goes on from NC_069129.1 coordinate 6,301,598, forward strand.
CGTGCTAGTGTTCCTGCAGCCGTGAGTCTGAGCCCCACATCAGGCACACTTTTCTTCTCAGGTTTACCATAATCATGCACAATAATTTTTAATGAAAAACAAATGTTTTTTAGATTTAGTTTTCACTACTTAGCGATGAATAAGTCGATTGAAGGACGAAAAATCTTAAATATTGAAGAAATCAGCTTCTATGTAGTTTTGAGGTTCAATATTTAACAAGCATGACTTATATATCCGATGGAACATAAAAAGCTGTAATAAGGAGTTGATCAATTTTTATGAAAATAATATTTTATTAGATTTCTATTCAAAAAGCATAAATTTACGCTTTCCCGGAAATGTCGTAAAGCAAAAATAATATGTTTGAGAGTCAAATTTATCGGGACTTCCAAATCAACAATGTGTTGTGGATTTGTGTTGATTGCAGCTATGTTTAAAAAGATTTATGCATTTTTGTAACCCGGAAATGAATTTCAACCGCGAAAATACATTATTTTTCTGAATAACATTCTTATTTGACACAATATTATCAGGATCTCTCAAGACATTGTTGGATAAGTATTCTGTGGCATTTTGACATAATGACGAAGTACTTATGTCGACAGACTTTTTCGTAATAATGTGAATGCTTTTTTATCCATAATCTGTTAAAATCTTTTTTTGTAAAATTTGTCCAACTCCTAAATAACCCCAAACATGTCGCCAAGAATAAATGTTTTAACCCTCAAAAAGATCGTTTCTCAAATCTAAATAAAACAAGCATTTTCAACGTTTTAGTTTTTGACCTTCCCCACCCACTTTAGAATTGATGTGGATACCGTTTGCATCACTTTAGCTTGTTCATTACGTAAAAACCAACGTTATGTCATTATGGTGTCCAAACAGCAACGTATGAACGATTGAATTTACAATAACAAGTATAATTCTTAGTTCAGCTCACCGTGAAAACAACGTTAAATCCGTGTTATTGCATCATGATATTGATATATGCAAATCATTGTTTACATCAACTGTAAAATGCGCATAAATACATTTATCTTAATCATTTAGATATCCGGTTTGGACGGTATTTTTTAAGATGTGGGGTAAAAAAACAACAATTGTTATGACAAACCCTGTTCGTTTTGTATTATTATTGCAGAGTTATGAAATATAATTTCCGGTCAAAAGAAGTACTCTTGAAACGTGTATTCATAATATGTGTTCTCCACTCCTTTTATGGAAGTGCCGAAGGTGGATTGTACATGTACCTCGGGTTTTTCCGTATTGATTTTCATTGGTTAACGGAGGTCAAACCCCGCCCTAAACATGTACAATTTGCTTGCCGGCATGCACGCGCTTTATATGAACAATGTATGACGAGCTTTTCTGGTTCTCATTTTCACGGTTCAGTGGTGCCCAAATTTTTTAATGCCTATTACTCCGGCAAAAAAGAAGTAGTTCCTTGCATACACGTACAAACCGTAAGAGGGCTTGTACAGACAAACGCTTCGCGTTTGTCTTCAAGCCCGTATTAATTAATAAAGACGTAAGGTTTTGTAGTGGTGTGCATTTTTGTACATAGATAACGTATCAAAACGTTTTATTTTGAACATAACATTATTTCGGATGTACAATTCGAAGTCCAGAAAGAAAGATGCGCCTTATGTCTAAAAGGGTAAAGCCGTGTTACTGAAGGCAAAATACCAATAATTAATCGTGATATGTACCGAAATATCAAATCCTGGTTTGGTCAACGACATGAATGGTATTCACACCTCATTTGCGTTCTATCTTTGTTTAGGGTTTTGAGTCATATTTATATGAGGCGTCGTCAGATACTGTAGCAAGGTACGGGTTTTACCCGATTCACGGGGACATCCGTTTTCCTATGGTATTCTGACACAATGAAAATATTGGCATTTTGACTTATATTTATAAACATGTTTTAAGAATACACATTATAATTCAATAGATTGATCATTTGATTTATTTTTACATTTCTTTGGAATTATTAGGTGTTAAAAATGTTTTACTGTCTAAAAATGAGTCACAATGCAGTACTTATTGAACGATTGAACGACTAAGTGAATGAAGTTTTGAACAAACTATTTAAACTTGGGCCGCGAACTAAGCATAGACTAACATATACATGTCTTATTTTTGTATCTCGTTTAAACATTTAGCGTGTTTCGTTTAAGTGTCCTACCGGTATCGTCAAAACAAATTACTAACGCGTTTAACTGATTTGTGAATATTATATATAAGGGCTTTAATGATTGTATTTTTTGGTAGATATTGTGGTGGAATTACCAAAAGCACTCTCCTCCCCTTTCATCCCCCCGCCTCCGTCACACGCACACGACCAACACAATGAATAGGTACATTCCGCGTAGCTTTGATTTTAGGCCATCTGATATTGTTCAGTCGACCAAAGAATTATAAACACGCTTTCCTTGGAAAGGTTATCTCTGCGGACACTCCAAGGAAATCAATTGACTCTGATGGATACAATAACTTGCGGTTATTGTTTTCCAGATCCACTTCCAAGAAACTATTTTATAAACTTAAAAACGATACGCGTTTTATGAGACTAGCTTATCACAAGAAATGCAATCTCATTCGCCTATGCAAATCAAAATGTGACTTTTACTCTTGTTGACAATGTTTGATTATATCCTTATTTATATAAAACAACTACTGAAACACGCTCAGTAGCCGAAGGTTTAAACATAAACCTCGTTTAATGGAACAGGGTAAACGCCAAAGACATAGAACACAAAAAAACAATGAATGGAACAGCGAAGTACCGCCCCCTTTGTACCGTTTCACACAAATGCAACTTTATCATTACGTTTGTCCATAATTTCCATTCATTTGCTTGAAAACACCACAAGTCTATCCGAACTAATTCAGAACGAATAACTGACGCCCTATCTTTTCATGTCTTGAATTTCACAATTCAGTATATTTACAGTAAACTGTTTGAACGGATCAATAAATTGTGATTACGTGGTTAATACTGCACCTCGTCCATTTTGATTTAAAAACGAACATTGAATTCACATGAGAACGTTCCACATGCCCTGGATGCAAACAACTGATAATCGCCGTGTCATGAAAATAATCTCGAAAACCCTAACAAAATGTGTTACTCTTTATACTTACATGTTTATTAACTGCCTTTGTACACACTAATTTTATCGTAACGTTTGAAATTGCTTTATGCAGTGTGTAATGCGCATTCGTTAAACTAACATTCGCATCGTAAGAAAGTCGCCGAAATGATTACGCCGGAGATTCGTCGCGGGCATTCATGCGAAAATGAACGTCGCTTCATTTCAACAAAAAAGAACAAGAGAGTGTAAATATTTATATTAATTTGGCGTTAACTCACAAAAATATGCACAAAAATCGCTGGTAAGAACTTTATGCGAGTTGAAATGTACATAAGGACTAAAACTATTAAATTCTGAACGGGAAATAATGATTTCTTGCTGATCGCCTCAGAAGTGGAGTTCCGTCACAGGGTTATATGAATTAGACGTTTTCGTAACATTTTCCGATGCCATTAGATTATAGAAATGAGCAATATCACTATTTCCTCGATACCAAGAAAATACATAATTTTCGCGGATGTCAAATCTTGAATACTTAAAAAATACATGATATTCATCTTCAATAACAAGTATTTCATTGTCCAATAAACAATAAATACAAAAGCGATCATCTCTATCAATACTAAAAAATCGACCATTTCAATATAGAGTTCATTACTAGACGTTCTTAATCTAGTCAATGGTTTACGTACAGGAAACGGTAAACTAGTATCAAGGTATCTTTCAACATTCAATAAAGACTTAAAGCATTTATTAGTATCACAACGTGAGGAATTATTTACATCATCAAGCCATGTTTGTCTACAACAATATGCAATTCTTGTTTTAAAATGATACATAAATATTTTTATCTTTGCAACATCCTGGGCAATCCAAGCATAGCCAATCCATATGTAAACAATATTTATTCGATAAAAGTTGCCCATGTACGCCTACCTAAACTATCCGGAATTTTAATCATAATATATAATTTTAAAGGCTATTTATTTTAGGCATTTGTAATACTTTGCAGTAATATTGTACACATTTTGAGACAAATAGTGAACATTGGTGATCTACAACATTCACTTAAAGCCACACAATTATTTACAGAGCTCTAAACTCCGAGAAATTATTTACAAAAGAAAAGCTGTACTTTTTCAATCCCATTACATTCCTTGAAACCCCCAATTTCTGAGCCAAATGTCAGTATCGGGGAAACCATTGCATCGAAAAATGTATAGCTAAACGTACCCAATGATAACTGGTAGTTTTTAATTCCTTGTCTGAGCTGCTAATTTAGATTTAGCTGCAGACCAGAATACCGTTGGAGTAAACAATAAACCCATTTATTAGTACATCGATGTAATTCTGACAATTTTACCATTAAGTGTCCAATTTTCACAATGGCGTAATGGGCCTCCATTTCTAAATGCAATAATTTCATTTACCTGCATCCCATATTCATTACAGAAGTCGGATATAGCGTTTAATTGTCGCTAAATGTTTATAACACTGTAAATTAAAGTAATCCGAATTATACTCTACCTCTGGATTACATACATAATCTAAATTATCATTTGGTATATAATCTAAACGATTTCTGGTTAGACCATTAAAATCACCAGCCATATTTATGAGACAACTGTTATATGTAGTCTTAATCATTGAAATATTATTCTCTATTAAAAGAATGCCGTTAGCGTCTTCTTGGTAAAAAGTGGAACCTTCTGGGGATATATATGCTACATTATATATAATATCATGTCGAAAATCATACAAAGATGACTTGATATAAAGTACAACACAATTTTTATAATCATGTCATATGCGGTTTATAAATCATGATTGAATATATTCACATTTAACAAAAACACTTAAACCGCCGCATTTTCTAACTGCATTTACAGGTTTCTATCTAATATATCAGAAATGTTTGTGTGAAAATAAAAATGAATCAAATTCGCTTTCGTAATCAACCCAAGTTTCCAATACGCTGAATATATCAAACTGTTGCACATAACGTTTAATCTCTAGTTCATTGTGGTATTTGCATAGAACAGCCACATTCCATGTGAGAATATCACGTTTATAAAAAAGGTCACATGTATTCACGCCTCGGCCGCTTCCCTAGTCGATCATCGGAGTGTCCTCGGTTTCAGTTCGAGCGTCATCATCGTCCAATTGGATTTCGTCCCGCTGAGCTCGTCTATTGTCATCCTGCTCCTCGCGGTCACGTGCTCGTCCTTGGCGCCATTTAGTTCCCGGCTTACCGCGTGCTGGTCCAATTTCATATATATATTGATTCCGATCAGTGTAACCGTAAATAGTGTCCCCGAGTATCAACTTATCATAGTTCATTGAGGCATAATTGCACCGTTAAGGCTCGGATATCAATCGTTTTCCTAATTCTTTACGGATGGCCCTGTTCCTCTCAGTAAAATACCCGTAAATCAATATATGACGAGTTTTGAAAACAACGCTTGGCTTTATTCATAATTTTATCTCGATCCTTGAACTTTGTAAATTTAACAATAATAGTGCATTTTTTTCATTGCATTGCATTCACTTTAATTCCAAAAAGCTGGCTATTAAAATTCCCTGGCATAAAGTAAGAACCGAAACGGTAGGTCATTAAATCCACCCCCATTGGCGAAATACTTAATATATAAACTATAGTGATGGATCACAGCTAAAGAGTCGCTAGCAACCGAGGGGAACTCTGAGGGTATTCAGCGAGGGTATTACAGTAAACAGTATTACCCTCACAGGAAGCCCGCTATCATAGACTCTATCCCTTGGAGTGAGCGAGTGTACTGAGCCTCTCAAAGAAAATAATGTATGAACCAAAGCACCTCCACCCCTCTTGCACTGAATATTTTATATTATAATTAAAATATAGGTATTTTGGAGTAATAAGAGAAGCATCTGAGACCGTTTAATAGAGAAAATCCCACTTTTTTACGACCCCTCCTCCAAGCACACTATAGTATAACCCCAGATCCACCAACCCGACTCGAACACCCTAGTGTTTGCATATGTCCATCTATTTGTTAATCCAATTCCTTAATATAAATTTGTAATTGTTTTCTACAGGCGAATAGATGAGGATTGGTGTACGACCTTATGCAGTAATTTTAGTATTTCACAATCTGATTATAGAAATGTATCTAAACTGTAGCATTGATTGAGTAAGTTTGGTTCTTTAAGTTAATTTATCCTGTTTGTTTCAGTCCTAAATGTCTTTGTTTTATGCCGTTTGTCAATTGTTTCTGACCGCGGCATTGATATTATATCATTTTCTACGAAGAGGGCAAAACTGCGTTCGTACCCCGATAATGACATCGGTTCCACAATTAGTTCCTTAAAGATATGTACATGTATGAGTATCAAACCAGGAATACATATACTGCGTAAGTGCTGCTATATGCGAGTTGAGGAACGCGGGCTGCCCTACGAAACCATGTCCAGCCATGATCAACTGAATTCCAGCACGCATATTACACGACTTTTTCGAACTTGTGCCTGCCATACCAGAGTCTTATACGGTTCTGTTCTAGCAAATGAATAGAAGTCAATGTGATGATTGTAAAACAACATCTAAAGATGTAACCCCTACTGTGATACAATTTAAAGGGGGAAAAGAAAGGAAGCAAGGGTTATATTGTCAATTATTGCAACAAATTCTGTTGCCATTCAGCCTCATGCAATTCTTTATGATATTACTGTAGCAGGAGAGGCATTGGATAAAATACATGGAGAAAGAACACATATATAAGATCACTTGATAATTGACGAAGCAAATATATTAGACCAAGATCAAAAGCAGAATTTAATTGGAATTATAGATAAACATAAGGAAATATTTTTACTGGAGATACAGACATAGGAATTTGTAACAGAATAAAATATAGGATTGATTTGTAACGGACTTTCCATTTAAGCAGAGACCCTGCCGTATACCACCATCTATGATTGAATAGGTGCGAATTCATATTGAGCAGCTGTTAACAGCCGTTGTCATACGACCATCAAAATCCTCATATTCATCTCATGTGGTTCTTGTCAGCAAGAGAAACGAGAAGTTACGTCTTTGTGTGAATTACAGACAACTTAACAGCATTAAAATTAGACTCATTTGTTCTAACAAGCACGGAATAATATGTCATTGCCTTAATGGGGCAAAGTACTTGATAACAATGGACTTGAAGTCGGACTACCATATTAAAGTCGAGGAGCCCAACAAGGAACGTACCGCATTTACTGTTGTTAAATTAAGGCGACCTTAACATGCGCATTTGTTTGACCTACTTGGATGACGTTATCATTTTCAGCGACTCCTATGAATAACACCTGGAGCGATTAGAAATAATTCAAACTAAATGAAGCTTGTATGAAATTAGCCCTTGAGAAATGCCATTTTCTTAATTTTAGTATCATTTTTCTGGGTCATATTGTTTTATTATTGTTAAAGGAGTAGAGACATATCCGGCCAAGATAGAGAAAGTCAATGGTTGGCCAACCCTCCTCCAAGTCTGATGATTTGCGCTCTTTCATAGCTTTTGCCGAATTCTACCGTCGTTTCATCAAACATTTCAGCGACATAATCCGACCAATAAAAATGAGCTACAGCCTCCGACTTCTACTTAGAACTTTCATATACCGTTCGAACTTCACACGGATGCATCTGTGAAAACATTGGGTACAGTGCTGTATCAAGTGCAATATGGCCAGAATAGGTTAATTTCCTTTGCCAGTAGGGCCTTGAATAATTCAGAGTGAAACTACAACGCCTGTTAATTATAATTATTGGCTCTTAAGTGGGCAGTTACAAAGAAGTTTTGAGATTACCAGGCCATGTCCAACTTCATTGTCCTAATATACAACGACCCCCTTACTTATGTGTTTACCAGTGCCAAGTTTGATGCAAATGCCCAGCGACCGTCTTTGAACGACATTAAGTTGAGGGCTGATATGAACAACCAAGATGCAGATGGAATGCGCCGATATCCATATGTAAAACTCCCGGCACAACCAACACAGAAAGAGTAAAGATCAGCTGCTTAACTGTTATACATACTTGAAATTTGATAACAGCACCTTATGTAGACACTCATACACAAATGAAAATGAAAATTTTGAGGCAACTGAAGACATGAGCCAACCAATTGCACAGAAAAACATGCGTGAAATTAGGAGAGCCAAGGCGTTGATACCCTCATTTATAAGTGGGGAAAGCCGTCATTGACAAGATAGTGCAGGAATACGATCTTACATTGAAGTAGCAGTTCAAGAACCTAAACATGAAACGAGGGATCCAATTTAGGAATATTCATGAGATCGATGCGGTCAGTTTACTACTGGTGATTCCCGAGTCATTCAGAAAAGAGATACTGACACATGTATTCATGAATTTTCTGATCAGAAAGGTTCTAATGGCCTGGATTGACAGCAGATATTAGCATGGATAAGTCAATGTGATAAATGTATCAGACGGCAGGGAAAGATAGACCGGGCGTCGCTCGTGAGTGTAAGAACATCATATCCGCTTGAACTTCTTTGCTACGACTACCTCTCTCATGAACCATGTAAGGGTAACTTTAGCAATATTTTGATTGTAAATTATCACTATTAAAACAGATTGCCAAAGTTATCCCCACAAGGAACCAAACCGCAAAGACGGCATCGGATGTAATCTATAATGAGTTCCTGGTTCATTTCGGGACAGGGTACATTCAGACCAGGGAGACAACTTTGAAAGTCAGATTATATCAAAACTGTGTCGCATCACAGGCATGAAGATAGGTAATACGAAGATTGAATTTTTGACGATAAAGTACTTGTAAAGAGATAGATTTTGATGATAAGAAAGATTACTAACAGGTTTGAAGAGGAATCTTACACATTAATTGACCAACAAAAAAGTGACATATCGGTTTTTAAGGGTATATACTTAAAACATTTACACTTTAGTTCCTCAGACACCGCCACATTCGTGTTTTTTCACCCGCTCCTGTTTTCCAGATAACATTTTATTTTCACAATTGTTTTTCACTCAATATCAATCGTTTTTCGTGTAGTGTAACCTCAAAAGTCCTGATCATTGAAGCGTATTATTCAACTGTTTAATAAGCGTCGCCGTGATATAGATCAAAGAGCAAACATCGTGAGTTGAAAAACAGACTTTCTAGCGTTCAAATACAGTGTGGGGCCAAAGTTATAATGCCAAAGACAAGTCCGAGTATTTATTCGACATGTTGTGATTTCATTGCATCATTATTGCTTAGATTGAATTACTGTGTTATTGATGATTTCAGTTTAACAGAGGCAAAAATAGGGGTGTACAAAACAGCAGCCCATGATAATACCGAATTTCATGTTAAACTTCAGGACGCTGTTGTCAGTTTTAGAAGGTTCATCAGACTTCATCTGAAAGGGGTGAATCTTAGTCCATGGAAGATCATACCAGTAATTAAGACAGTAATCTTTTGTTTACCATTCTTTATTGTACAAATGTACAGAACAAAATAAGCTAAGTATAATATGTCAATGTTTAAATACACCATTAATTATTTAACAAAAATGTTGTGTACAATTGGTCTAACAGTATTGGTCAAAAATCTAAAAACATTAGTTTGGAATAATGATAGTTGAGGTTGAACTAAATATTCATTAAGGCTGTATATGAACCAAAACCAAATATTTTAATAATAATTTATAATTTTAAATGCACGTCAGGCACTTTATTGTACTGTGAAGGAGTCATGTGTCAAGTAAATGGTGTAAATGCACTGTTTATATCATCATAATTTAAACCAGTATATGTGCACAAACCCCACTCTTATCCCAACAATTCTTAATAAAAATAAAACGCAAAAGGTAAATCTTATCAAAGTATGCACTTACTTGAGGAAACTTATCAATAAAACAAATAATAATAAAAAACGAAAAGGTAAACCCCAAGTACTTCAATGATTAGAGATCCCAACTCTATCTGCAGACGGAGGGAAACAATTCAGAGCACCTAATGCAAATACTTTTCAAAGAAACGATGCAGTCATCGTTAGAAACCAAAAACATCACACACAGTCTGCCTTATAAAATAAAAGGTTTAAGACTGTGTGATCATAGAGCTTCATAATAAAAAGCATCATTGTACTAAAACTGGGAACATATAAAGAAAAACATTATTAAAAATAAAAGCGACTTGTATATGCTATTCTCTCCTTCCACATGATTTGAAAACGTAAAATATTTGAAGACAATTAAGTCACAGCCAAAACACTCGGAGTCAGTCAACACTTATCCTGACATGTATTGATAAATATTACATCGAATATATTAATCGCCGGAACTAAAGAGAAGTAATTATAAAAACAAAACCGTATAGCAGCTCGATTATCAACAAAGCACATCTTCTAGCAGAAATATATATGGAAGAGTTAAAGCCATTGAATTAATGTTTGAGGCTAATAACATTTTGATTTGATAAAAAATTGTGCATCACATTCTTTGAATTTTTTTACGAGCATGTTATAATGAAGTTCGTTTTGTGTCCAACTTTGGTTATTCTGTGAAATTTTCTTTTTTGTATTCCTCGGTTTCTGTGTACTTCTGTTTATCATTTTTATCAATGTCTTCGACCCATATTCGTATAAATAATATCCCGTAACAATTCAAACTTCTATTTTCTCCACCTAAGAATAGTTTGGCTAGGCAGCCAGAACAGCAAACGCAACACGTTTTCTTGAGAGCGTCATAGTTTAGGTGCACAAAAAGTGGGATTTTTTTAACAGTTTTCAATTCATATCCATTGATTAACGCATCGATGTTAACGTCATTCTTTTCTTTCTGAAATGAAAGTTCACAGTGTGAACAATGTACAATTGTTTAATATAAAGCATGTATTGCTTTTTGAACTCTTTGATCGACTAGTTCAACAAATTGAAGCAAATATCACAAGAGCTAATAAAATGATTGCAGTTTAAATGTTCGTAAATATACGATCTCTATTGCATTTGTTATAAGAGGAGTGTCTCTCTCATTTGTCGTAAATGTCAAATCATGTATTTTCTGTTTGTGCTCATCTTTATAGTTTGACCGTAAAACCCATATTTAAATAATTATATATAAATAATAACACAGCAGTAGTGTGAACTTCATCACAAAATGGTCTAAATAAGACATGCATGTTCATATTTCTGGACATGGCTTGATAAACTAATTCTCACCTGCATGACATTTTCATACGCACTGTTGAACAACGCAATGATCAAATTCAGCATGATGATTGTAAACAGAACAACAAAGCTGTAAACAATTATGTTTCTGTGCAGCTTAATTATTCCCGGATCACCTGCAAGTTTGGCGTTTAGACTAGCAAACGTGTTGTAAACATCATCACCGTTTATCAGTGAAAATAATGATTCTGCAGAACTTTCCTGACTTGCAAACTGAAATAATAATGTCTCCTTAAGAAAGAATGTGTTCATAAGTCTAAGCTACTTAAGTCAGAAGTACTTAGCCTTAGTAAATCTGTATATGTGCTATCTTGAGTTCCGTGTTTACGGATGATACTTGTTGATAGTGTTGTAATTAAAATATTTTGTGAGTAAATTTTAACGATGTACATGCTCGTGTGTGTGTGATAAGTATACATATTGAAACTAATGTGTGCTACACAAATTTTCAGATATAAACATCAAGCGTAGTATTACTTATATAGAACAACTAACCTTTACATGATATGCGCCGAGTGAGACAAATGCACAGACGAAGAATCCGAAAAAGAGCACTGCTGCGCAAGCAATGAAGGCAATTACGTCCCCAAATGAATCATACAGTGTATGGAAAAGTAGCTGAAGATAGAGACAATAACGAATTACTTAAGTTTGAATTCAAAAGCACAATGTTAATGACACAAATGACTCAAACTAAGAAAAGGTCAATCTCGATTTGATTTTAGACTCTTCATTTAACAACGAGGTAATGTGCAATTCTCTTAATGCCCACTTTCATTGGATATCGATATTTATGAAAAAAGAGTACAAATGACAATGAAAACTACAGGGAGAAACCTAGAAGTCCAATGATGGAGACACCAATACAAACACCACAAACCATCGCCCTTTTAAAATATACGTTTAAAATGAAATGAAACATTAGATAAAATATATAAGCATTGTTTCTTTAGGAATTAATTTAATGAGGAAATATAAATCCCAGCCCTATTTTAAAGCTGATTCTTTGTTTTTCAATACATTCATTAAATGAGTTATCCTTATATCCGTTTATTCTATCATTCAACTGCTAATTGAATTACATCCAATATATCAAAATGAATGCACTTATACGACTATACCCCCAGAAGAGCTGTTAAAAAGTGTCTTCTTACGGTTGTAAGAGGATCAAGCACGACATTTTCGAATAATCCGTTTAGCCGATATAAATCTGTATTTATTTATTTATTAATGCATTTATATGCTCACTTATATCTGAATACACTTTCGCCTCGGACAAAATTTATATTTTTGTTTTAATTCATGTAATTTCCAACCATTATAATCAACGTTTGCTTTTATGTTGACAAAATCTGCCATTATTGTATATTTCTTGATATGTTACATACATTTCATCTTGAGCATCTGTCTACCACTGTGTAATGCAATGATGCCGGTCATTAGACCTTTTGAACAAGCGTCTGAATCCTGTTACAGTCGAAACATATTTTTTTTTCATTTTTCCTTTTTATCAATATCTATTCATATAATTGATTTCATGTTTTCAATAATCAATGAGATATTGTTAACAAAATATATAGGAAGGATTCTGATTTGGTAACATCAATTCAGCACCTTATTGCTTTTTAATAAAAGCGTTCGAACGCAGATGTTCTACAGATGTATACTTTAACTTTTTGTTGAATTAATGGGCCTGTTCCTGTTGTTTTCATGGAACTTTTGTAAGCAATGCGCTATTTCAAAACCGCTTTGTCAAGTTATCGGTCAAACATAGTCTTTATATACATTTAAGCAGATTTCTTTTTGCCGAATAAGTTAATTTCTATGACCTCGAAGGAAATACTATAAAAAGTAAAGTTGCCAACAATCTTAAAGAACGTGTAATAGTTTTCATTTTACTAAACACATTTAATTCTTTACTGTCAGTGGACATGGATAGTTAATTTCTATGACCTCGAAGGAAATACTATAAAAGTTAAAGTTGCCAACAATCGTAAAGAACGTGTAATAGTTTTCATTTTACTAAACACATTTAATACTTTACTGTCAGTGGACATGGATATGAATGACTTCCAACTTACAGAAAACTTCACATTTATTTTCAAGAAGCGCAATATGCTGATCCAACCGAGTAAACACCCCATTCCAATATTAAATGCTAGGTTGTCGTATGATGGTAGTGCAACTGTTTCATTCTACAAAACAGAAAATGCACAGACAAAAGAGCAATGTATTTTTTTTTTAAATATTTGTTGTGAAAACATTTAAATTCATATCTTTATACTCTCGACAAATTTCCAAATTTGTAGTGTGTACTTTGGGTAAACTTTTTAAAACTTTGTTATTAAATTGCATGCTGTAATTTAAAAAAAAAACTTACATGGTCATTAACTGCATTCTTCAAATCGATAGCTCCTTTTAAAATCAAACTATCCCCTGTCAAGCTAAGAATCAGCCAAAGCTTGAAAAAATATGACAGCTTGGTAAATTTGTTCCCGTGTTTCTGGAAACATCAATATCAACTGATTTTAATCTCACAACCTATCATCTAGTTTATAACAAGGCCTTGCAGTTTGGTTTTCTCAAATATATTAATGCTATGTTATCCATCTACCTGACATGTGTATGTCTATTACGCTATGCTTGTTTATCAGATTAACTATGTACAACTTCTTTAACAAAAATGTTTCTGGCACAGTTTTAGTGTTTCATGACCCAGAATAACCGCCTCGATGCTGCTGAACAATTTTGGAAGAAGTGCGACCACATCATTCTATAGACCACAAAACGAGATGTTAATTCATTTCTGCACATAAAGGTAAATTATTTGACCTAATTTCTATAGTATACGGGATTTTCAGATATTGTTTTACGTAAAGTCTGTAGCATCTGAGCACTTTGTTTACCAGCCGACAGTTGTTCTACATATTTATGTTCGGTATAATAAAATACTTACTGGTTAAGCCTCGGTCGAAAGCATCTACCTAAGGTTGACAATAAGCACTGTTGCTCTCAGGGAAATCAATACTTATAAAATATACATGAAATCATACATATTGAAACACATCTTATTCATGAATTGCTACAGATGTTACATCACCACTGGCATTTTGTAAAATTTTCATAATCATCAGCTTCGTAACTTACCGTCCATAAGATAATGAACACACCAGACGAAATCAATAAAACTATGCCGTCAAAGAATACGGTTGTTGATGTTATAACCAAGCATGTGCAAATCAACCAATTTTCAATCTGTGGACAATGACACTCATTTCCTAAAAAAAAATAGAAAAATAAAGTAAGAACAAAACACCCATTTGCCGAAAATGTTGGGCCTAGTTTTGTGGGATTGCGATGTGTTTCCCGACTTTACTCACCATTAAACTTAGAACTATTTAGACTGCTATACAGAGCTACTCAAGTCGATATGAATGAAAACTATTTGATATTGTTAGATGTTTTGCTGTTGTTTTGGAGCCATGTAGAAATACTTTAAATCATTTCCTAAAGAACCCTTAATGCAATATGACCTTATTGCAAAACAGTAGATACCTTCAACTGTTAAATCCATCTGGCCACAAGAAATTGGAACTGTATTAGTCTGCATATCAATACAAACTTGCCCGTTGTGGTCATCGTCTTCAAAGCTGACCTTCAAAGGGAGAACAAGGCAAACAATTACACACAATATTTTCTTGTAATAAAGATGAAAACTGGCTATATTTGTAATAATAAGAACTCATTTATATATATATATATATATATATATATATATATATATATATATATATATATATATATATATATATATATATATATATATATATATATATATATATATATATTAAAACGGTGAATATACATATGAGACATATAATCTTAACTAGTTCGAGGGATTAAATGTGTCCTTGTTTATATCTTAATGATTTTAGATTATTGGTCTATAAAAACAAATGAACACAATAGAAACCACTGACATTGTGATGCATGCTTCAAAACCAAACAGCGGCCCCTGGCTTAAGTTAATTTGTTCCCTGTGGCCTTTGCTAGCCAAAGTCAAACTTTTTTGGTTATAGCCGATCGTGACGCTGGATATGAAATACTGTTCATCTCACCATGAAACTCAATACATCGATAGTTTATAATTCTTTGACTTTCTTTCACCATACTAACATAGCGAAAACTCCTACAAGGGTTATTAGAATCAAGGTATAAGAATATTTTCATTCACAAAAAGTATACCCGCACGGTTAAGACAAGAACACACGCCATACAAATGTTATTCACATGTGTATGCAAGTTTCAGTACAAATAGATATCAAATCATATCTATCAAGAAAAGCAGATTATACCGGTTAGACCAAATTATAGCGAAAACCAGAACCACAGTATAAGCGGAGTAGTTACGATAAAGAGTAATAGAACAAATAACGTGTAAAGATTTCTGGAGCAAATAGCTAGAGGAATTTTAACTTTGTTAGTATGTGGCAATACTGTCGATTAATAATGATACATCGTTGTGTAATGACTCATGGGGTGATAAACAGCCAATAACATTTCCCAGGGTCAATATCTATTATACCGACAGAATAAGGTAACTAAGTTAAAGGAGCAAGGGTCGCTGTTGGATTCTGCTTCATGCATACATATCTCTGCAATCAAAACAACATGACAACCACATCAAACACATTATATGACCGTTCGATTTTTTCAGTTACCGTTCTTTTGGTTGATTGTTTTACGAATGTAATGAGCAAATAAAAATCATAAAACAAGTGTAATCAAAATATCTAAGCGGTATATTAAATCAATGCTTTAGACAATTTGTATTGAATCATTCAAGGAACAATTCAAGAGAGGCAATCTTATCACGACAACTTTCCTTTACTAGCAATTTATTGAGTCTGAACTATAACCAAGAACATAAATATGTAGACTGTGTTATGTCGAAACCAATGTTGATCGAATTCTTTGTATAAGTTTATTATTTGTAAAGGAAAATAGAAATATGTTTTAACTTAAATAAGTCTATATTTTTAAATTCAATTTTACACGTATTAACACAATTCTAGTTTAGAAAGTAATATCAAAATCATAGGATCGCACTTCCAATGTAACGTACATAAATGCTTTCTTTCCAAGTTATGGTAAAAATTTGTGCAAAATGTTAATATAAAGTTCATATTTTGAAGCCTGGTACAAAATAGGACTAGTGGGAAATGTCTTTTAATTAAAGGAATGAAAATTACCACTTCATCATTATGATTTATTGTATGGCGTCCTTAAAATAGGGCTTATCATAGCGCGAAATAAACAATTAGGTAAGATAAAGCTTAAGACAGGAATTCGAATCAAACTTACAGTGATTGCTATGGCGAAACATTTGATCCTGTTTTCATCGAATCGGACACGAACCGAATGCAGAGAACACTTTATACTTACATGAAGAACCCTGAAACATATAAACATATTCTCCCAGCGTATCGTTTATATAAACTCAGCGGTAAGAGAAAGTATACGCTTTCCGATTTTTTTCAAATGCTTTTTTTCTTATGGTATGATAAAATATTTTTATGTGGTGAAAATATTTTATTGCATTGGAAACAATAGTGTCTTTAAAACGAATTAAAACTGCGAAGTACCATAAAGTGTGTTTATTTCTTCGGATTATATGTATTTTGGATTTGTCCTCCACTTCCTCAATGGTTCATCTCGCTCAATTATGTGTTAACCATTGAAGAAGCTCATGTTTACCCATTCCAATGCAGTCAATTATTTTTCCTTGATTAGTGATGACTTACCATCTGGTTTGTCAAAAGTCAGATTCGATCACGTCTGATCAATAAATTTTCTTCTACTGAATTTTATATTGCTCCTTTTCTTCAATATTATTTTGTTCTTTTTTTCTCATTTTCATTGACAAAAGGTACCGATATTAGGTTTTTCCGTAGAAATGATTTTATGTAATATAAGGGAAAAACAATTATAGACTAAGTTAAGGGAGTGGAGGATATACTCGTGGATATAGATTGTCTTATATAGAAATACTTTACTAATAAGATATAAACGGTTTTTGACTTTTGTAACCGAGCATAATTTTATAAAAATGCATGTATTCTTCTGTTGTGTTAATCAATGGCTACTTCTAACATTCCATTATATAGACCTTCCATTTTGGAAAAATCCTGTTAAGGCGCTACTGATATTATACTTATTTATTCACTGAAAAGAAATCTTACGACATTATAAGAGTACTACTGAAACATCAACCAAATGTGTTCAAAAACTTGAAAATGTGAAGGGCCATAACTCAAGACAGAACGACGTAACAGTATGAATTTTCAATGTAAAGTTTTATTTTCAGTCACATGTATATCTGACGAACGAATATTATTAATGATTTATTTCCTTTTGATATGTTGTGTTAGTGAATGTTTAGATTTAGATTGACGCCATTTTACCGTAATCAAGTTTACCTGATACTCAAATGTTGACAACATTACCATTATGTCTAAGAAGGTCCCGCTTACCGATGCTGATAACGTATAATTCAGCTCTTGGTACTTTATAACATATTTATATGATAGAACCAAACATTTACAGGTCGCTCGTAGCCAAATTCGAATTGTTAAATTATATACATAAATCAAAAACAAGAACAGGTAATAACGGAATGGAAGGGGCTAATAATTTGGCTTTTATGCATGAAAAGCAATTAAATAAACAATATAGGGGAAAATACATAATGGTGCAGCAAATTCAAAATAAACTGACCTATGAAGAACATCCTCCAGTTTCAAATATTGTAGATCCTCTGTTACATTGTAACTATACTTGATAATACCATTTTCCGTTTTGTTTGTTAAGCCAGATCCAGGATCAAACGTTATGCCTAAAATATATGTAATTTTTTTATATTATTGTATTGCGCAGAATATAGAAAATAATGCAATTGAAACTACAGGGATGAGTCCAGACGTCAACAGTTTAACAATATAGTTACTCAAATATCAATTAAGACCAGATAAGACGATTTTTTTTTGTGTTTACAAATTACAACAATAAAGGTGTTGAGCAGCAGTGGGCTCGCGAACGTGAACTGGCGGCTGGTGGCAATACGCCTGTATGGAAGGACTCGGTTCTATGTTAATTCTCTTTTATTAACTATCTTATTTCTTTAAACTGTTTTGTAAACGACGCTTAAAATGATAATTGATATACGAAGGTTTTAGTAATAGTTAAAATCAATTTACAATGATGTCCAGGCTGGTTAGAATTTTGATTCTCTATCTTACTTTTTGCGACAATCTCGTTGTTATCATTTGTTTGAAAATAGTCGAATTCAAGTGACAACTTGTCATAACCCAGGCGCTGAAATACTCCTGTAATATCTGTATGAATGTTGTAGTACTGAAATAAAAAAAAACAACATTAAATGTATGCATCTTAACAGTGTTCAAAATAGTTCAAGTAGTCTTTCTACCGAAATGTATATTCTGAATGTCTTCTTATGCAAGTTAATAACGCCAAATATTTTTACAATATTATTTATTTAGCAAAAGACAATCATATACCATGTTTCCAAAATAAACCATTTCTTGAATTTTATTTTCTAAGCAATTTTAAAAATGCTTTAGATATGAAAGTACTGTTCGATTACAATTTACTATCGATCCGCCGGTAACTAATCACTGATTGACAGCTCTAATCAGATGCCATCATCGTAGCTCGGTTTTCATTTACAATTGTGGTAGTCTCGCCTCCTTTTTATTGATTTAAAATTAGTCACGATTCAAAGCCCAAAGTCATGTTGCAATGAGTGAACACTTGCACAAAAATCGTTTCAAGTATTTACCGAACATGATCAATACCTAGGTTTTTTGTTCAAGTAGTTGATATGATAAGATCATGCCTTATTACCGGAATGCTATAGTGAGTCATCTGTCAAGTACGGGCGACACTTAACAACGACGGTTATTTAGATTAAAACCAATTAAGATGCGTGGTTATCGAATACTTTTGTCACTTAAGTCGTTTAAGAACATCATCCAATATACAAGAAACCACATCTAAAGAAGCGTTTCATTTACAAATGAGTAAATCAGCTTACGGTAACATACGAAAGAAATAGGACCTAACACTCCTTGATAAACATTGTTAAAACTTTTTGCTACTGAGCTTGTTTCTGTAGTTTTTCGCATAAATATTGAGTTACTTCAAATTAATGATTACTTCGGGTAAATATTAAAACACAACAGCAACAAATTAGATTTTTTTGCGCAATTGATAACTAATAACGACATGGGATATACGAGCAGTGATAAATGATAAATCAATAACGGGGGGGGGGCTACGAAGCGTATTTAGTAATCATTAAAAAGAAGCGGACCTAAGCTGACGTCATCCGTTTAGAGTTGTCATTCAAGGACTTAAAACTGACGCGCATATAGTCATGTTAAAACAAAATTACTTTTCAACGCAGAAACAGTTTGTTGGGCACTTTCAATATGCATCAGCATAATTTTTCATGGTTAATATATTAAACGACTGTATACAATTGTCAACATACCTGTGCAACAGAAAAGTTTATTCGTTTCTTAAAGTCTTCAATGCTGTATAAGGCAAAGGTTGTGGCCGGGTTTGGTGGCGTTTCGTAAGCTACAATTAATCACCATTTTTATTGCGTGTTACAGTACGAAGGTGAGTCAACGAATCGGGTGATGCAGTTCATTATATATGCAAATGCACCCACTTGAATAATGAAATATAACGATTATAACCCTTAATAAGTAGAATACCTGCTAATGTAGTTTATCTTACAAAAAGTATATCAGGAAATGATGTTAAAACCCAACCTGGCAATCCTAACGTTCTCGAGCTCTTAAATATTTATCTATGCCCAACCTAAATAGTTTTTCTCGTTTATACTTTCCGTTTATTCTATGTATTATGTTTATCATGTGTAATACATTCCGTAATAAGTTTAGTTTTATAATAGTTTTGTCCTACAAACGTGTACTTGATCATGCAGCCTGGTTCACTGATGTGCTTGTGTGTTTCGTACACATACTTTGTAAATATGTGTACCTCATAGCACATGTATTTGGTATTAATAAAACTAAAACATTTGAAACTACAAGCAATAAAGTATGACAAATAGTTATGAAATCCGCCTCGAACAGCCAGCTGCAACCACAACCACCATAGAGACACTTCATTATAACCTCTCAAAATGCACACAAGATCAGTTTAGTACAACAGTGACAGTCTTTAAAATAAGGTACAAATGGTATGAATTAAATTAAATTAGGGCTTACTAGCATCCCATCCTTGTAGAAGCGCGTGACGTAAAGTCAAGTGACCGTGATTGATGTCTGAGCTGAGTCTCGAACGACAAGCACCGAAATTGAATGCCTTTTTCAGAAGACAGATAGTAGACGCAAAATTATTCAATTTGAATTAACACATCATCGGCTCAGATTGCCAAATATTCGTGTTTGCTACATTCATAGGCGTTGTACAATGTTTAATTGGGAGAAAACGATGTGTCCAGAAAGAAAGTTTGGTAATATATATGATTTAACGTTTCATACACGTAAGATTGTTTTTCTAATATTAAGCACGTTTTCTATTCGGATTATACAAACATGTTTATTTATAGAAGCACAAAGTACTTACAAGTATGGTAATAAATGCTAGCTTCACACAATTTACGATCATCCATAACAAATGAGGCAGACTTATCCATAGCGATCCTTTGTAATATTTGACCGGGATGAAAATCAGCAGCCTTAATAATGTCTTCCATTCTAACAGTCCTCCTTTAACGGTATTTTCTAAAAAGGAACACTTGGAGAAAATGTATACTATATCAATATATTTTCAGGGTCAATGAGATTTCCCTTGAATATGTTTAAGATTCAATAGATCATATATGTTTTATTTTTTATTTTCATTATATACATTACAATATCAATATCATACAAAGCAATATAAATCATATTTATTTTTATATATAATATCTTTATACTTGGAGAAATACCATTTTCCGGGGTTTCAATTATCTCGTTCTGGCTTGGATCAGGATTAAGAGACTGCCTACCAGAGGAACTTTCCTAAAATAGAAATACTATATATAGTATAGCATAACAGTTATCCCACCACATATAAGTAGATCTGAAAATTTGGCCATGCTGGAAATCTTGCCCACGAGCAAAGATAAAACAATTTCCCTTATGGAACTCCTTTTTTATTGTTATCACTTAAGTACCTCCCTTGTTGAAGACCGTCGTCTGTAGCATCATGGACACCTTATTTATTTAAAAACATTCTAGCAAACTTTTCAAAAGCAAAGGCATAGTGATGACTCAATTGGAATAACCTCTTATGCAGTACAATGTGGGACGTACGTTTGACGTCACGGAATAACAGATCAGTATTCGTTTCTGTTTTAATGTCAGAGAAACAGACACTGTACATGAAATGTATGCAAAGACCTAAAACGCATCTATCGTTAGGTAAAAACAAGAATTAAAATATGAAAGGCAAATAAACTTTGGAAATTAAAAAATAACCCTAATGACTCTCAACACAGTGAAATGACTATATTAATCAGTTGAACGCAGATAAAGCTACATAAACAATAGACATGAGCCAGGACCAGTGACAAGTTGAATTTATAACAATTCTACATCTTCATCCACATCATACGTTGACGCAGTTACACTTGGTTATATCGCAGCGGGTGGTCAAATGTCAAGAGAAGGAGAACTTGACAGGAAATATAGATAGTGATAAGAGACAGATAAAATGGTAGATTAAAGGAACGTTTTGACAAAATACGTGTTTGCTCCTTTTTATCCAAACCATTCGGGTTACGGTGGCCTCGGCCGGCACAGCAATGGGAATCTTTAGGAACTACCTGAAGCTGGACGCCTACTGAATTAGAATGACAGTGCTGAGAGCCCCTGCCTGAAGGATACCAAGTCAGAGGCATCTGCCAAGTCAGAGGCTGGAAGGCTGTTCTACAACGTTAATGTTCTCGGAAAGAATGAATTTCGAAAATATGCTTTAGATGTAGACCGCTGGCGGGAGTAGGAGGATCTGGTGTTGCTCGATGCTAGGATGAATTACTGGTACAATTGCGTAGGTAAACCTAAAAATTCTTAAGTTCAACACGTTATATCGATTTTGATGTAATTTCTTATATTTTTTTCAATCACATTTCATACCTTTTCAGGAGGTATCGTGGTGTGTTTGCAAAGTACATTTTAACTTTGTAAACTGTATAATATGGAACTTATTAATGCGATAATAAAGGATATACTCGTATACGACTTTAACATGAACATAACATTTGTGATACAAATGTTTTTTGACATTTGCCCATAGTTTTATGGACATACGACGTACCTTGTTTATGTCTCAAATTATACAAATTATTAATGGTAAAATTTAAATTTTATCAAACAGGTATATTTTTGTATTCATTTTTTTTTTGCTTTTAGATGGTACTTTTAGTGCAAATCGAAATGGCAATTAAGTTTCATTACAGTCAAAACCAACACTCGCAATGAAGGTCTTCTATAAAGGACTATATTTTGTATAATTGTTTAATCTAAACTAAAAACATATTTACAGTAACACACCGATAACATGTATCTGTTGTGATCTTCTGTAGCGGTGCTTCAATCGCGAGCTTATTTTTTTTAACTTATGTTTTGAATCACGACATATAACTCAAATCTACATTTAAGTATCTTAAACAAACAAAGATTTTTTTCAATATTAATTAGAGATGGTATTTTGCATTCCAGTTAAAAGTTAAGCGGTATAACGAGTTTCGGTGAAGGGATAACTGTCCGTATAGAAATTTTATAATACAATTTTAAAATATGATATCACAGGAACATGACCTTAAATTATGTTGTGATCAAGAAATCCCCGGAGCAAACCGCATCAAATCCGATTTTATTCAAGGAAAGAAGTGTTGGATTGATTCCATTATCGAGGTATGAACGCAATTGGGCTGGTTAAAGTGTGTGAAGGACTCAACGCGTACTTTGACCAGCCAAATTGCGTTCATATCCCCGATAATGACATCAATCCCAAAATTCATCACTTATATTTACTCCAATAGTACATTATTTCATTTAAGAATATCAATTTTAAACGTAAAATTGAAATACATATGGCAACAATACATTAAACATATCATAAATTAACACTTTCTAAAATGTTTATTTAATGTTTATGGAACCTGCTGACTCAATACAAACAGTAATAGATACACAATTTTCATGTATTTTGTTTTGCGGTAATTCGCGATCCGAACATATCCGAAGATGTTGCGTTCATCGGGTGATAACTGCAATTACCGAGGCAGTTCATTTAAGGAATAGAAGTGATGTGTAGATGTTCGGAATTAAACGAGTATAAAAGACGTCGTTATAGGTATAAAACCATAATCAAAAATTGTTCAACACGTTCGAATTTATTTCTGCAAACTTAAATTTTGCAATAGTTTCCGAGGCAAAACGAACATACTGAAGTACCTTTCTGTGTAGAATTGTAAATATTGATACTAGTATCTGATAAATACCTTTAAATATGACTTCACAGTTTGTAATGTAGTGCTTGAGGTTACTCGAATTATCAGATAATTTGACAGATACAGCATATTTATTATCACCGAGACGACTACCATGCAGTGTCATACAGTGATCTTGATAAACTATCAACGGCATGGGCCATCATTAAAATGAGATACCTGCCACCAATTATCAATCAAACCCCCTCATATACCTGCCCAATTATTGAATCATAGCTTATTTAGATATTAGAGACAATTGTTGGGTTATCCAGTGGATAAACTGAAAAAAATCGGCGAGTTGCGGAAATTGCTCCGAGGACTTATCATCTGATAGTTGGCAATCAAATTCCCTGTTGACAAATAATAGGATATAATATAAAATAGTTCTTAATTAAATTACCGTGTTAATATTTATATGAAAAACAAAATTTATATATAAACCGAATAAATAAATTTACAAAGTGTCTATTCTTCCTTTTAAAGTCAGTTATTTATTGTTATACTTTGAGAACCGAAAGAAGCTTAACAATTATCACGATTTTAATAAAATATATTTTACTACTAAATCTGCCGATTTCAAAACGGTGGAAAACTATTATGTGGCCAATAGTAATGGTGCAATTGTTCAAAATCGACAAAAACCTGCTGTAAAGATCCGTGGACAATTATTTGTTACATAATCGTTAGTCATTTACGTATTCAAGATATATTTTTAACATTCATTAACATCATATGTCTTGACCTTTATACTATATCAATATGGATACATTCTGACAGAGAAATCATAACATGCATCCTATATATAGAGATAAGAAACCATTCATACTGTGTGTTTACAGTTATGATATAAACAACACAACCAATGCCCCCAAACAATGGGTTACAGCATTAAATAAAATGTTTCAGATTCACCTTGTCTCTTTGTTTACATTTATGGTATAATAATCAAAACAGCAATCGCGGATTCATTTGGACTGTTCATTTAAGGTAATGGTATAAATAAACCTACCAACGCCTCCAAGCTGTGGCTTCCATCAGTCGCGGATTGATCCTGACTGTTCATTGACAGAAATAGTATAAATAACACATCAAACACAAAATTAGCAGCGAAGTCTCGAATTGATTCAAACTGTTCATTGACATAATTGGAATAAAATCACTATCAACGCCCCCTAACAGCGGCTTACAGCAGCCCAGAATTATTTAAACTGTTAATTGACAGAAATATTAGTAGTATAAATAAACTTCAAACGCCCACTAGCAGCGGATTACCGCAGTCCCGAATGGATTTAAACTGTTCATTGACAGAAATAGTATGACAACACTGCAAACGTACCAAGCAGCGGCTTACAGCAACCGGAATAATTTGGAGTTGACCTTCATGGTATGAAAAACAACACAACCAACTGCAGCTTACAGCAGTTTTGAATTGATTTGGAGTGCTTATTGACACTAGTGGTATAAAAAGAAAACATTTTCAACGTCCATTGACTTAAATGGTATTTGCAACGCTTCCAGCGCCAATAAACATTGTCTGAAACTTTGTTCTATTCAATTGCATCACCATGTCATTACGATTCGAAACAGTTCTTTTCAAAATATATTATAATTCTGTCTAAAAGCAACATATCACATAGAAATCTTTCTCATAGTATGGTATGCTTACAACTGGTTTTCATCCGTTTTGAGTGAGTTTGTCAATCGGAAATATATTTGTGTACTATAGTGTGACATCTTGACCTTGAAATATATCTAGTACAGTACCAAATGTCGGTCCATCAGCTTGGAGAGAATTCTCAACCTGAGCGAGAGGTTAGAGTAGTCTTGAAGTACAGATATATACCTTTAACCACGGAAGTTGTTGAGTCAGTCATCACTTGAAGTATTTACTCACGTTTAAACAAAAGTAACGGACTCGAAATTGATTCTTGAAGCTATCAGATTTTGCCAAAATTGAGCTCATTGAAGTTGTATAAGCACAACTCAGCTCAGTGTTAAAATACGGTTGCAGCAGGCCATGACCTTGCTTACGGCAAACATATTCACGAAAACATCGATGGGACGAATTCGAAATAAAATGTTAGTGAAGCTGTGTTATCAAAATGTTTCCAAAGGGTTGAAGATGATTACACAAGTTTGCGTTCAATTCAACAGACGTATAAATAATATAATATTGGATGACCTCACAAATCCTGATTTTATTCCGGACGATTAAAAGCAAATGTTTCAGCATTGTATATCGAATCCGATACAACTTAGAACAGTTGAATGATCATCTCTTACAACGCGTAGTGTGCACGTCGTTTATGACCTATTTGTTTTGACACTTGTTGTTTTACCATTAAAAGA
Source organism: Mya arenaria (assembly GCF_026914265.1). Classification (NCBI taxonomy): domain Eukaryota; kingdom Metazoa; phylum Mollusca; class Bivalvia; order Myida; family Myidae; genus Mya; species Mya arenaria. The sequence continues at coordinate 6,327,859 of NC_069129.1, forward strand.
ATTCGAAAAAAAAACTTGAAACGCAGATAAGGACCATCCCTTGCTAGACAATTATCCGACAGAGTGGGAACAGTGGCTTTAAGATCATGGTCATTTATCCCCATTGCATAATGTGAGGTGCTCAAAACCAACTTCATTCGCTGCAGTTGATGTCGCTGTAATGCAAGATTATTCCTGTTGGTAGCTCGTCCATTAATGGATTGGTTTTGCTGGTGTACAACACACGAGTTGCATATTTTAAACCAATTACAGAAACCAAGAACTTTCAGTTGCTGATTGTATGAGAACAAGCCGAAGTTTTAAATACTTTAAAAACATTCTCAAGTAAAAAAATCAATCAGTCGACGTCATTAATTTCATGTTTTTTTAAGTGAAACATTGGAGAGCTGATGAAAACTTTTAATAGGTCAAGCTGTCAATGCAAACTACCGCCATCTGTTTTGCTATATAACCTCTGTATGTACATGTATAAAAGGTACAGTGTGCTGCAACTGAGAAAAACAAAAGTTCGTATATATTATATTATATAGACCTGACAATGTTCCCGTAAATGAGGATTCGAAAAGGCTATCATTTTAATTATAGATCAGGCGATGTCATTGAAAAACCAGAAGCTTAAAGGAGATGTAATTAAACATGTTTAGAATAAGGTATTCGGGGAAAGATATTGAAAACCTGTCTAACAAGTATATGTTTCGAAAAGCTTCGCACGTTCAAACATCCAGTCATTTCCCGGCTACTATTTGATTTGTTACAGAATCAAAATAACGTTTTTTGGCGTTAACATTGAATTTTGAGTGGAATTAAGTCTTAAAACTTGACTTTTTTAAATTGATTGTTGGGAAACTGGTGACGATTATAAAGGAAAAATTTTAATAATGAGATCATTATATACCGTTTTCTAAACATATAATCATAAATTGTTCATTATAACGGCAATGTTTCGTTTTATAATCATGTACACTAAAACAATACCATTGCAGCTTAATTTGGCTTCGATCACTCCCAATGTTTTCTTGCTATAATCCACAACATTATCAACACTCCATGGAACCTTATTACATACATAGATATTTTCACAGAATGTCCATGACGGTACTTTGTGATAGTTTTATGATATCATGTCGTTGTGTCCTAATTTATGTGGAGATACACTTTGAGGAAAAGGAATCCTAGAAAAGATTTTTACTTGTATTGGTTTGAGTTGAAAAACAGTTTCCGCCAAATGTACTTTATGCGTCTAGACTATATTGAAGCAGTGCTTTATGGTCTCCCCCTGCCTTGTCTAAATCCAGCTCTTCGTGTTTTTACAAATATGTCTTACAAATTCTGACCAAAACATCTCGAAGTATACCGTTCATTATTTAGGCAATTTAGGCTTACTGATTTACTTACATTTTGAATGTTATTTAATTTTAAACGAAAAAACACATTCTTACAGTTAAGTAGATGTGTTAGCTTAATTAATTTCACTTATATGGCCGAAGGAAAAAGCAATTAAATTAAATTCAGTTTTAATTAGCAATTATGTTAATATAAAAGGGCGCCACTTATTTAAACAATATTTATTTCGATATAATATTTACAATTAGTTCAGTTTAACAAATTTGAGCATAATCCAAATTAACAAAGACCAAATACGTAATGCATTGAAAGAGAAGAACATGTAAATTATGCACAAAACAATAGTGTACACAGAATTGAGAAGAAAGCCTTGAGGCTTATACTATGTCTCTCTTCTGTATGTCATTCACGCTGCTAGGCTGGTGCGCAAGTTGCAGTGACTCGATAATCTTATAGTCGAATGGTGCAAACTATGCTGTGTAAAAACAAGTTGTTTTAGTTTGTAATCAATTAGTTAGAAGGAAGAAAGGATAAAGGTTGAAGAAAAGGAAGGTGTGATAAGCAAGGTGGTACAGGGACTGGTCAGATCGGGATCGGAATAAGGTTTGTTGGAGCTTGTACTCAAAAACGTTTAGATTGGCGTATATAGTTCTGGACGTGGTCAAAGATAAGTTTGTTCGTTTGATATGAAGCTTCCTTCGATCCAAAGAGTAATAGTGGAAGAGACAAATGACCAACGGTGGATAACTGAACAATGAGATAATTTCGTTGGACGTTATATAATGGACAGGTGAAGAAAAAGTGGAAAGTGTCCTCAATTTCACCGCATTGACAATTAGGGCTGTTGACAATATTTTTTGAGAATAGATGCTCGTTAAGGTTGCTGCCGTGCATACGCAACCTCGCGTGATTGACACAAGATTTGCGGTCACCTTCGTAGTAGAAGTCAGGAACTTGTTTTTTGTTCTTATTAAGTTTGTATTTGAAAGAGGGCACGGATGGCGATGTACGAACTTCTTCCGGGAGTGCGTTCCATGCGGATATAGTTGATGGCAGAAATGAACTCGTCAACAACTGTGATTTGCATGAAATGTTTCGAAGGTTAGCTGCATTTCGAAGGTTATACGAAGTAGTGTCGCCAACTCTTGTTGGAATCAGAGTAGTTAGATATGCTGGTGCAAGAGAGTGAAACATCTTGTAAAATAGGATAAGTTTATGTTTACGTCGCCTTTCTTTGAGTGGCTCGATTCCAGTTTCAACATAAAGATTTGTCAAAGATACTAAACGAGTTGCACCGGATATAATTCTGGCCGCCTCATGTTGAAATTTTTCTAAGTCATCCTCGTCAGCTTGCGTCAGATTATTCCAGACAACATCGCCATATTCCAACAAAGGCCTAATGAATGTGAAATACAGAACCTCAAGCGATTTACGATCAAGAACGTATTTGAATGATCGCATGAAGTGAATTCGCTGCCAAGCCTTCTGTTTGACGGATTGAATATGATCGTGCCAGGAGCAGGTGCTAGAAAGTGTGACGCCCAAGTGTTTATGAGTTGTAACTTCAGATATTTCTGTATTATTCATGAATATTGAGGGGTGCATATGCCTATTAGACTTTCTAGTGAATAATAGCGATTTGGTTTTTGCAGGATTGAATGTAACAAGCCATTTCTCTGCCCACATATGAATTTTGTCTAGGTCATTAGTAAGTTGCTGTGCAGCAGACACGGGGTCTTCGACAATTATATATAAGGTTGTATCATCTGCGAAGAGTCGAATATGTGATTGTATATCATCAACAATGTCGTTAATGTAGATAAGAAAGAGCAGCGGCCCAAGAATTGAGCCTTGAGGAACTCCAGCTGATATTGTAACTGTATCAGACATAGAACCAGAAAGAACAACACGTTGTTTACGTTCACTGAGATAATCACGAAGCCATAACAATAAAGAACCGGTAATGCCACTTTCACGAAGTTTATGGATAAGACCGTCATGCCATACTCGATCAAAGGCTTTCGAAATATCACAAAATACTGCTCTTACTTCTTTACCTTCATCTAGAGCGAGGCAAAAAGAATGATAGATCGACACGAGCTGGTTGACAGTGGAGTCTTTAGGAACAAAACCAGATTGAAATGATGATAGATGGTCGTTTTGACGCAAGAAATTAAACATGTACTTATGCAAAATTCTTTCAAGAACCTTACTGACAACACTTAAAAGTGAAATTGGTCGATAATTTCCAACATCTTGAGGGTCAGACTTCTTATAAATAGCACTGACATGAGCCAACTTCCACTTACATGGTACTTTACCGAGACGAAGTGAAGTATTAAAAAGATCACGGAGTGGGTAAGAAATTTCAATTGCTACTTCGCGCAGTACATAGCTATTTATTAAGTCTGGTCCAGTTGCCTTGCCGGTTTTAAGAGCCATTATTGAATCGATTACATCTTGAAGTGAAATAACAAAGTCTTGAAGTTTTGGATTATCACTGTCAGTGGAGGAAGGGAGGGGCCTGTTTGGTATATTTAATAGAGTCTAGGATTGGAAGAAATTATTTAATAGGTTCGCTTTGTCCGTATCTGATTCGTAGATAGTACCGTTATTGCTAAGTGGAGGGATTTCTTTAGATGAAATTGTTGAGATAGCGAAGTTCTTTATGGTTTTCCAAAAATCGGAGGTGGCAATGTTTTTTTCCTTAAGTCGTGTAGCTAGTTTGTCATAATGTGACTGCTTGGCAGTTCGAACAAGGTTGGTAACGCGATTTCGTATTTGGTTGTATATACACCATTGGTGTTTGGAATTTATACGTTTCGCCGTTCTATAAGCGCGCCGTCTTTGTCGAAGAGATTTTCGGATTTCGTTGTGAAACCAAGGGGGGTCCCTATTGCGAATTACAACAGTCTTAGTAGGTATGCATGTCTCACACATAGTCATGAAGTGGTTAGTGAAATTATCGGTATATATATTGATTTCTGTGTGCACACAGGACTGCCAGTCAAAATTAGAGATAAGGTTCCTTAGTTTGGCATAATCACCTTGAACGAATTTCCAGACCTTTCGTTTAAATGATGAACCGACAGTTTTATCGAAGCGTAGGACGCAATAGACTGGACAATGATATCGGACTAACTGTTCGAGGAATGGTTCACCTACTCCACAGTCGAGAACAATATCTTTTGAAGAAACGAGAAATAGGTCAATAAGAGACTCAGAGGATTCGGTAAAATGGGTAGGGTCTCGAATTACTTGGGTCGAGTTGAACTGTTGACAGATAGAATCAATCTTTTGACGGGTTGAGGGTTTATTCATATCTAGGTTAAAATCCCCTGTGATAAGAATGTCTTTGATAGCTGTATCAACAGCCAATGAAATTGAGTTGGTAATACATTCAAGGACATATGGATTGGAGTTAAGAGGTCTATAGAATGTTCCAAGTAGAATGCGTCTATTTTTAATTCGCAGTTCAAGCCAAATACATTCAAGGTCATTTATCTCGAGGTCATGTCTTTCTAATACAAAAACATCTGACTGAATATATACAATAATACCCCCATGTGCATCGAATAGTCTATCTCTTCTGTACGGAACATGGAAGTTCGGAAATATCAAATCGGAGGTTACTGAATTAGAAGAGAGCGATGTTTCGGTGAAGGCTAGTATGTCAAAGTTGCGTAAGTCCGCGTACAAGATATCCTTTTTACTACTGAAACTTTGAACATTATAGTGGACGACATTAAGACATCCAGTAACGTCAACTGGGATTTCAGAGGAAGAGGATAGAGAATGTGCAGGGCCAGGATTTTCATGAACGTCTCCAGAACAGAGTAGGAGCATTGCTAGCCAGCAAATAAGTTCAAAGTGAGTGAGGCATTTGATTCCCTTAGCACGAGATTGATAGTAACAGAACAAACCTACCCTCATTCGAAATGTACCTAATTCAATAGACATGGATAAAAGTGATTCCAGGATCAAACGGCGCTAGGAATGAGGGGTATCCACAAACCGTCTGACCAGTACCGCCATGGGATAGAAAGAAGAAAGAATAGAGTGAAAAGTAAGTTAGTGAATAGAAGTAAGAATACATTTTACAAGAAAATAAATGTGATGAGTTCCCTGTTTAAAAGAAGTGTTAGGGTAAGTGTAATTTCATATTTAAGCGTACGATGAGAATAAAAGTTGTGCTCAATGTATGTAGCTGGTATTCTAAGTTTACATGTAATTGCAAAAAAGTATCTTTTATAACATTCAAAATAATCTGATCGTTTATATGTTTGATACCGTAGTATTGCAACCAAATCAAAAATGAGGTAGATAAAATAAGAATATTCGATTAGTATAATTCATCAGTCAATGGTATTATTTACCGCTTGACTAGCCACGACTCTAATCGAGCAGTACGATTTAGAATGTGCCTTTAATATGTATACAAATCTGCACGCTTTCCTCAAAATAAGTATGAATTAATTTGACATACATGTTGTATTTCTGAATGAAATTTTCCATTCATAGTTTTACGCTGTTAGTTGAAGCGGATTTAATCTTGTGATGTTATGAAAATGTGATTAGATATTTACTAGTGTAATATAGTAAAATTGTGATTGCAAAGTGATGCAAATAGGAAATTAATAGTTTAACTGTGTTCTATGGAATTTAGTTGGAAATTATAAGAAGAAAGAAAAATCTAACAATTGAATTGTGGATTAACAATGTATGGAAATATTGTTGAGACATTTCTTAAAGATCATTTTGTATTGATGCAGTTGTTTGAATGCACGTTCGTGTATGCATGTATTTGATTATACATGCATATAATGACAGCAGCCTTAAGAAATTTGCAGTTAACTTAATAGTGTACTAGGTATGTAGAAATTTATAATTGTTTAGCATTTCAGTAAGTTAGATGTTACAGGACATCACTATATGGCAGATGTTTTAACATTTTAACATGTCATGTTTGTTCATTTTTTTTATAAGTATATCTAGACATTTGACAGGTACCATTTGTTCAAAGTTCGAATACATATATTCATTATAAAAGGCAGATTTCTATATCAACATTATTGTATACACATGTGTATAGTGTTTATAGACAAACAAAAAACAATTTAAAGATAGGAATATTAATAAATTTGCACTTAAGTAACTAGCCAAAGAATTTGTAAAATGATGATTTTAAGGTTTCCATGATTAAGTTTAGACAAAATTTCACAATATATATCTGCATTAAACATAATTACCATTTAGAAATAAGCAAAAATGATCAAGATTTGAGTGTAAAGTATAGACATCAAAATAAGATAGTTGACATATATATTGCAAATACTTCTAATATAGTATAGTAAAAGTATTTTAATGATGGATAAGTAGTATCATACATAAAGCTATTTAATTGTACATGCCAGAATATAAACATTGATGTGTGTTCAAATAGATGCTTAAATGACTTGTAATAATGTTCTTGTATAAGTATATATGAATAAACTATAAGAATTCAAAAAACACTTGATGCTTAACAAAGCAAAACAAAACAAGACATAATTAACCTTTCATGTAGGCCAAATGTAAATTGTAGAAATTCAGTTTTAAGGGTATCATTTATCATAATAACATGTATGCAGAAGTAATTGAAGTATTGAGATTTTTTGCACTATTCAAAATGTAAGTATATCTAAAAAACAGATGTCCATCTACATGTTTAAATAAGAATGAATATATGATGAACAAGATGACACAATATAGACAGTAATTATAAATATAATTATATGAGAATAATAATTATAGTGTTAAGTACAATTACTTTTGGATGTAGGTTGTGGTTATAAACTGAAAATAAAATATAAAAAGAGCAACAACATGTTTAAATATATTCATATAAAACAAAGGCATATATACACACACCACACACACACACACATACATATGTATATACACACACACACACACACGCACGCACGCACGCACGCACGCACGCGTACTTGCAAGCACCGCCAACTGAGGACACGCAACATTTCACATCCAAATGAGGACACCATTTTCCAGGGTGTCATTTCGAAAAATAATTACGTCAATGTGTTAAACGGACTTAAAGCTATCTGGGTAGAGGTTTAAATACGTAAACATTTTTTAACAAAACACCGCCAACCAGGGACATTGACACACCCAAAAAATGCGAACGAAACACCTCCAACCGAGGACATTCTGCCTCCGACCTCCAAATGAGGACAATTTATTACCAGGCAAATTTGAAGAAAAAAACAAAGCGGTTGTTCGGGAAACGTTATACGTCAATCTGTTCGTTGTGTGATTTGACTGTAAACCCTCATTTAAGAAAAAAAATATACTCGGACAACGAAGAACCCAACGGGGGTCACACCGACCTCATTGGTTCATTTGTTTAACATTCTGCATGGCGTTTTTTAACAGATTCCGTCTGTCATTCTTACATGTTTGCTTCCTTGATCCACATATATCCCTCGATATTCTTTGTTTACGACAAATAACAACTTCTAAATCTCAGAATCTGTCCAGGATGCACATTATCAAGTATGTTCATTCTAGATGGACCTTCGATTTCGATTTCATTATTCTGTCAAAGAATTCTACGAGATACGTAGTCGTTTGAGCGCTAGGTTGCGGGGTTAGAGTTAGAGTAGTTACAGCGCTGGGTTGTTTGATGAGAGACGTGGTCATTAGAGCGCTAGGTCGCGGGATAGGAGTCAATGTCGTTGAAACCATCGGCTTGTGATGAGACACGTTTTCGTTAGAGCGCTAGGTCGCGGGAATGAAGTCATGGTTGTTGAAACGCTGAGTCGTGTGATGATAGACGTGGTCGTTAGAGCGCTAGGTCGAAGGAAAGGAGTCATGGTCGTTGAAATGATGGGTCGTTCATTGAGAGACGTGGTCGTTAGAGCGCTAGGTCGCGGGAATGGAGTCATGGTTGTTGAAACGCTGAGTCGTGTGATGAGAGACGTGGTCGTTAGAGCGCTAGGTCGCGGGAATGGAGTCATGGTTGTTGAAACGCTGAGTCGTGTGATGAGAGACGTGGTCGTTAGAGCGCTAGGTCGCGGGAATGGAGTCATGGTTGTTGAAACGCTGAGTCGTGTGATGAGAGACGTGGTCGTTAGAGCGCTAGGTCGCGGGAATGGAGTCATGGTTGTTGAAACGCTGAGTCGTGTGATGAGAGACGTGGTCGTTAGAGCGCTAGGTCGCGGGAAAGGAGTCATGGTCGTTGAAACGCTGGGTCGTGCATTTAGAGACGTGGTCGTTAGAGCGCTAGGTCGCGGGAATGGAGTCATGGTCGTTGAAATGCTGGGTCGTGCATTGAGAGACGTGGTCGTTGGAGCGCTAGGACACTGGAATGGAGTCATGGTTGTTGAAACGCTGGGTCGTGTGATGGGAGACGTGGTCGTTAGAGCGCTAGGACACTGGAATGGAGTCATGGTTGTTGAAACGCCGGGTCGTGTGATGGGAGACGTGGTCGTTAGAGCGCTAGGTTGCGAAATTGGAGTCATGGTCGTTGAAACACTGGATCGTGTAATGAGAGACGTGGTCGTTGGAGCGCTAGGACGTGGGAATGGAGTCATGGTCGTTGAAATGCTGGGTCGTGTGAAGAGAGACATTGTCTTTAAAGCATAAGATCGCGGGATTGGAGTCATGGTCGTTGAAACGCCGGGTCGTGTGATGAGAGACGTGGTCGTTGGAGCGCTAGGATCCGGAAATGTAGTCATGGTCGCGGAAACGTTTGGTCGTGTGATGAGTGACGTTGTTGTTAGAGCGCTAGGTCGCGGGATTGGAGTCATGATCGTTGAAACATAGGCTCGCGGGGTTTGAGTCATGTTCGTTCCAGCGCCTGGTCGTGTGAAGACAGACTTGGTCGTTGAAGAGCTGTATCACTGGTTGGGGTCGTGGTCTTTGAAGCGCTTGGTCAGACTATGCTGTCAATATACAAGATAACACTGGGCGGACACTTATTCTTAGTAAATCAATTAGGTAATTGACCAGATAAGGCGTTGTACGTATGTAAATCAAACAGTTCAATGGAATTTCGCTAGATTTCGCTTATGTTTATTTTATTTAATCAAGTTCTGCCCGTAATCATTAGCTGCATTATGACTTTGAACTGCCATGATGCTATCACTACATGTGTTGTGGTTAATGAACTTAGTAAGATGAGATAGCAGTGACAGCACTTCTCAGTCAATTTATATGAACATTTGAAGAAACAGAGTGATCCGTGACAAGAGATCCGTGTGCGAAGCATGCAACCGCTTGGTTCTTTAAAGCACCGGCACTTTCCTTTGTATCACCAGAACAAGGCAAGAAATGTTTATTTGTAATACACGTGTGTTAACAAATGAGCTATTTTCCGACACGTTTAACATCATAATAAGCAACATCATAAAAAAAGTGCACAGCGGGAAAGAAATACAAGATATTAAATTTAATGCCGAAAATAGAACGACACAAAGGCAATCATAAAATTGATTCCTAAATAGTGGGTGATTAGGAATTGATTGATTCACACAAATAGAAACATTATCATTTTGGGCCAAGGCATAAGAATAGCTAGCATAAATATAGCCGTGATCCATGACAACTTTATAAATATTCTTATATATGGTTGACTTCGCCAGCATTCTACGATTTTGAATAATATATTTCCTTAACTTTTTTCTTAATTTCGAAAATAAATTTAGATAAAACAAATAGGACCATGGGATATTCATTTGAAAAACTTTGTCGCCAAAGACTGTGAAATCTACGGTCATTTTTCAAACTTGCATATTTTAAAGCATTTTAATACTGTACTTTGATAGCTGTATTGGTAGGGAATTTCTTATGCATTTTTTTTTCTTTTTCATAAGCCGAACTTCAATGAATAAAGTTTTTTTTTCAATATATCTATAGAGTCGTATATCACCCAATAGGGCGGTGTTTACCCTATACAGTTATTCACACTATTACCAAATAAGTTTACGGTCGGAACGCTCGAACGAAATTTAACAATGAATTAAGAAATAATAAACATTTTACATGATCCCCGCAAGGGCCGTGTTTTCCGTATACAAATATCATAGGGCCTTACTTGGGCCGCATTTTACACTAGTTTACAATCGGAACACCCTGACCATCTCCGCCATAAAACGACGGCCGAGGTGTTCCGATTGATTACTGTAAAAGGTTGCGTTGCACTAAATTTGTGATGGTTGGCTTATACCATATTTATCGAGTACCGCGATTGATTTGTGTTTATATACGAAGTCGATACATGTGTATTTATTGCAAATATTTACACCATAATAATAACTTAAAAGGTATAAGTTTTAGGTAGGCAAACAAGCTCTGTCTCCGGTCACCTGCCTTAAAGTGACACTCTTATTCAAAATCAACTCATACCCATGTATAAGAAACATACATTTTAAGCGATAAACCTTTAACTACTTACTAAATAATACATATATGGAAAGTATAACTTACTGATAGCACGATTGTTATCGTGTATTTAATGGCTAAAAACGCAAAAATATTAAATGATTGGTGAATGCTAAAAGATTTCCTGTGATTAACAATAGTCGTATCAGGTTGGAATACCGTGTTTTCTGCAACTTTCTTTCAAATATAACACGGTATCCTTCATAAGAACCATTGTTTTGACATTTATTCATCCTTTTTGGTATTTTTAAACAATCGTATTAGTTATGGTAAATCTTACATGGGTATAAGAGTGCATCTTTAAAAAAGGGTAGGTTTGATGCCAAATCTTTTTTCAAGTTATTATTTTTATTACCAAAATTTACCCTTTGTGACCCAAAACCATAGATTTTGTGCTTCAAAACATCAGAAATTCCAGCATTAGAATCTTTGACATTATCTTAAGCCTAAAATACTTCAGTGTCCTACTTATGGTGAACCCAAGCATAAATGTATAATGAAACTATGTACAATCCTCCAATGTATATCATTGTCATGGCAAAGGGTTACTTCATTTAATGGAGCGATATCTTGGTAAATCATCGTCAGGGTGCATGTAATGTAAATTCATACATATAATTATGTATGATTATTAAAATAATGCAAATTAATAACCAGTTCTCTTAATTATAATAGCAGGGTTGCAGACCCTTTAATGCTAAGAAATATCAGCCTCGACTATAGGCAGATAAATTACCCATTTTTTACTTTCAAAAATCCATTGTTCGAGTGCTCTACACTTATTCGAAAAATCATGTAATGTTTGTTCGAGATTTTCTCAGTTTGTTCAGGCGCGTAGGAGCTGGTACCACATGGGCCGTGGCCGCGGTCCCAATATTCTAGCTAGTAACGGCAATTGGGCCGCAATATTTGATACCATTTTTTTTTAATTGTATTTCAAATGAAGCTACGCGCATATAGATTAATACATGTCTGACACGATATTGAATATACAGGTCACCATGGCATGATTACTCTAATTGATTAAAATGAATTTAATGTGTGTGATTTATTAATTTGTGACTATTTGTATTTGGTACAGAAATAGAAAATACTAGTATTAAATGTGTGCTTACAAACGTGTCCATAACATGTGTATTACTGTTTTATCATATTAGCAATTTCTTTCTCAGTGAATAAATGTTATCAAACGATATTAGTTTTAGATCTAACACCTATTTGAAATGTAAAAAGGTTTAGAGAAAAAAACATGAAAACAAAACCTGAACTCACTGGAAATCGAGTCTTTCAATGCTTACAATTGAAAAAAATCACCCGGGCGTGACACGAGCCCAACCCTTCCGCGGACCAAATGTCATTTGGAGTCCTTTGCGCCTGATGTGTTCGTTTCGAAAGATACCCCGCTTGGTATCTTCCTAATTGTAAACTTTATTTCTATTTTTGTTCCTAGATATGATCGTAAGAAGAACACATGGATTGATTTGTTCGGCCCCTACTCAACCCCCCCCCCCCACCACGCCCTTCCATCCGGACTAGTCAGAGCCATTCATGTATCTTAGTTCTGGTCCATAAACGAAATTCAATCCACCAGTGTTAAGTAATGTTGAGGCTCTTTGCTACTTGAAATATTTTTTGTCTTCGGCGAGTAGGATCTGGCTGCCTTCAAATGGATGGAACTTGGAAAAGGTGTTTTAATGTATTTGTGAAATGCTTTTATTATGTTGTTGTTGCTATTCATTGAATATATGATCAGACCATACTTTTTGCATTTTTAATGCATGAAAAATGCCTAATTTAGCGACGCCGACGGGTATCAATCCAGCGAATTCGTACGGTACTACAGAACAGAAATGTTGTCGGTGTGTTTATAGGTCTAGCTGGTAAAATCTTTCTCACTGTTTCTTTTCTAAAAAAGTAACACCTCTGCATATTGTAACTCTTATATGGAAGTAAAACAGATAGTCATACTAACTGCCCTTAATTTCAATGGCTATTTCAGCGTGTGATAACGACTGCGTTGAAACAACTGAATCACCCAGTGTGTTACATGGGACTAATACTGTAATGTAATGCGAACAACGCATCATCTTGTGGAACTAAAATGACTCCTTTGCACTTTAAGGATGTGACACAGATATCTGTTTGCATATACATCAAGGATAATGTCAGCAAGTCAGTAAAGTTTTCAGAAGTATTTTATTGGTCTGATTGTAATACTGTAATAGTTAAGTGTCAATTAACAGAAACTTCAGATGGATGGATATATTTATATAGCTGATCATTACAAGACAGGTATTAAATACGAATATATCAATACTAAGTAATCAGTATAATGTAGACAAATGGATACAAATACATGTCAAAAGAACCTCGGATACATATGTTGTAACATGCTCGGATATGTGAAATAAGTACATAATTATCAATAGCCGGAAAGTAGATGATTTTTATCTCCAAAGAGCAGAATTCATACTTTTATTTATATGATAAAATATGTTGAAAGTCCACTTTACACAACAATCACTATTAAAGCTTTTAAAGTCTAAACTTGATTGTCAGACTTTCCCCTGTTAGTTAAAATAACTTACAAAGCATATCTTATTTCAACATTGAACCTTGATCTTGCAACAAGAGCGCCATCCATGAAGAGAACACCAGCGCTCGTCTGTTTTTTTCTCCTTCGAAAATGAGGCATAACTCAATACAAACTAAAGCCAGAGTTATGCCCCTTGATGTACACATGCATATTGTCCCTGGCAACATCTTAACCAAGTTTTATTTAAATATGAAGTGATTTAGTTACTGTCCTAGGTAAAAGACTGCATGATGCCCACAGCCCTGACAGGTGCCAAGGCATATCACAATACCAAGATACTTTTTTCTGAAAAATTTTCTTTTACAAAAATTAATGCATATCAAATTTCAGAAATAAACAAATCTTCATTCATTGGCTCTAGATACAATTCAACCAAACAAATACTAAACGTTTTGATAGCAAACAGAAGAAAGTTTATACATTTTTGTTTGACATGTTCATACATGATGATATTTCATTTGCATTTCATCAATTTATCCAACAACACGAAAAACATCACATCACTGGGAAGTGACAGAAGCATTCAATACAAAGCAATACCACACACCATTATTTACCATGGAACAAAAAAAACAATTGAATACACTGCAGTGTAAATGACCACAAATATCATGGACAATTCTAGCAAAATCACCTACATATTCAATTTCAAATTTTTAATTGTTAAAAAATAAATGAAAATAGAACAATATCCAAAGAAAATGTCAATCACTGATGGTATTCAGATATAAAGCTTAAATCAAAATGCAATCTAGTCTATTCTATAATTTAAAGTATCTGTTTGTTTAATTGTTTGCTTTTTGATGAGCCTATTGCAAGGCCAGTTGCCTTGTTCTAATGTACCCTTTCACCATTGTCCTTGATCGCCTGGCAAGAATTGGATACTTCTTTATAAGTTCTTTATAAGTTCAAGACATTCTAACTTATTTTTGGTGGAGTATTAAGCTTAAAACACTTTTTAAGGCCATTTTCTACCACGTCTTCTTCAGCCTAGCTCCAAGGTGTTCTGACTGTGGCTGTTCGTTTTTCCTAAAACACAGAAATACAGGCTATTTTATAGACAAAAAAAAATCACTATATTTTCATCTATTTTTGAGCACTAAAATATGAAAGTGTGTTCTTGATAGTCCTCTTTAGGATAAATAACCATAAAATCCTATATTAAAACATGTTTTATCAATTGAAGTTGTCTAGGAATTAGCAACAGTGCCTCTGCAAGTCAATATATAAATATGACCTGTATTCAAGATGATGTGTTTTCACTGATAACCTTTATATTATTTGATTTCTTAATTTGTACAATAAAATGGGCACGGTAAGCAAACTCATTTTTCTGTAGCACTGACCTGAGCAACATGTCTTACAGTGCTATATAATATACATTGTTGTCCATGTTAAACATGTTTGACTTCAGGATTTTATTTGATATGTAGAAATTCAATTCAAGGCCTTTCTGTTAAATACAATTAGATATTTTCACTGTAACTTTTTACACTGATCAGTAACATGACACACATTCTGGCTAATTTAAACACTGAATAGGTTTTTTTTAAGATTACAAGTATGGTTGTTACACAAAATTAATTGTACACTAAGGAAGACAACAGAAAAGCCTGATCACAAAAGTGCACTTACTCCTTTACAGAAACAACACTTTTTAAATCAAATTTGCTTTAAGAATAGAAATTTCTAATTGTTACAAATTTCAATATGATTCTTACATGGTTTGTGCCAATCCCAGCATTTACGACTGCTTCGAGTTGACCTATGGAGAAAAAAACATATTATATAGGCAAATAGGTCTGCTATGTTTCTTAACGTTAACAATTAATGCTATTTATAATAATGAAACAGGTGTCTCTCGACAAGTATTATTTGAATGAAATTGATGTACATTAACAAAACCTCTTTCTGAGGACTTTTCTAAAAATATCACCTCCAATGGAGGCCAGTTACTTTTATTAGACACCATGCCTGTATTGAGATCTCAGGTATTTCAAATTTCCTTGATGCCTATTATTTAAAATGCAGTACTGGTTCTGAAATATTGAAGGTGTAGTGTTTTTAATACAGGAGATAATTTATCTCAAACACACACACACAACTATCTCTACACAACTAGGCTAAAAGAGACATGTTGCAACAAAATGACATAGTATTTTGTCTTTTGAACCTCTGGTTTTTTTTATTTTGTTCTGTGGTAAGCATAATACTGAAAAGAAGTATTCAGCTTTACTGATTGTAAGCACATACAGGTACATATATTAATTATTTCGGTTAATGATAATGTTATTTACATACAATGATGTACAACCAAGATTGTGAAATGACCTTCAACCTACCACTTGAATGATGTCAAACTGATTTTAATATCTCTGGTGGTTTGAATTTCTTATTTGTTAAGCAAATTTCTACATGTAGTCATCACCTCAAAAGACAATGAATTTGGTCGAACACCCATTGATGTCCAAATGAAGACACTTCATTCCAATCACTTTGAACCCATTATGAAAACTACATTCCAAGACTAATTCTTTTACAACAAGGGCAAATCTATACATGAAAACATCAAATATCAGGCACCCGTTCATCTTATATTATAAAAACGATAAGTGTACCTATTTCAGTCCCTGGTTGATCAACGGAGGCATCAACATTATCAACATCCACATCATCAGCATCCCCATCATCAGTATCAACAGTATTCACATCATGGCACTGTCCAGCTGCAATACAAAAACATCACATCACTGAAAAGTGACAAAAGCATCAAAAACAGAACAAGATTATACATTATGGTATTTACCATAGAAGAAAAACTACTGAATATAGTGCAGTGTGAATGACCTCCAACTGAGGACAATTCTAGCACAAACACCTCCAATTGAGGACAAGTTAATACCTTTGGACAACACATAAAACTATTTCATAAATATCTCTTGTTTCAAATATCATCCTAATCTAAGCACTTCAAACAATTTAGTCTTTAAGACAGGAGGCACGTTTAAAGAAAGTATTTTAAAGAAAACCCACTGACAACCAATATAAAAAACTTCTAGTTAAGAAACAAGAGCTGTTATAAGACAGCGCGCTTGACTACGCCGCTTTGACTTAGAAGTGAAAACAATAACAATGTTATATGTGCCTGTCAAACACAATAAAACAATCAAATTAAAAAAGTGAACAAGAAGCGGGATGTGACAAAACCAGGTTTTTAATGATTGGCAGAAGAGATTCAGTTTCAACTGCTTTTTTCTATCTTTAGTAGCAGTGACCTTGATGCCATGGGCCCCAAACACAATCCCATGGAAGTCCTCCATAAACTCTTCCTACATATTAAGTTTGGTCACAGTATGTCAAACATAGCTGAAACAGTAATCTATTTTTAGTAACTGTGACTTTGACCCAAGAGGGCCGAAAGGCAATCCATCAAAGCTCTGCATATTGTCCTATATTCCAAGTTTGGTCACACTATGTCAACCCTTACTTGAGATATTCAGTACCGGTACTTAGCATATTTCTATTTTTAGTAGCAGTGACCTTGATTCCATGGGCCCCAAACACAATCCCATGGGAGTCCTCCATAAACTCTCCCTACATATTAAGTTTGGTCAAAGTATGTCAACCATAACTGAAACAGTAATCTATTTTAGTAACAGTGACTTTGACCCAAGGGGGCCGAAAGGCAATCCATGAAAGCTCTGCATAAACTTGTCCTATATACCAAGTTTGGTCACACTATGTCAACCCTTACTTGAGATATTCAGTACTAAGCATATTTTTATTTTTAGTAGCAGTGACCTTGATTCGATTGGCCCCAAACACAATCCGATGGAAGTCCTCTATAAACTCTTCCTACATATTAAGTTTGGTCAAAGTATGTCAACCATAACTGTTACTACATTTTCCTGTTCTACAGAAGTTCATTACTTTTATTTGGATTGGTTTTTCTTACTGCTTAAAGACCGACTGAATTAGTTTCAGTAAGTTATCTGTCCTCTGAAGGTACCTTCACCATTTTTACTTTCCTGGGCTCTGTTAAGGTAGTGCGTGGATTCCCTGTGGGCCACTCACATTTTTTCATATAGGTTTTCCAATTTAAAAACTTGATTATTGTACCTGAGATGTTAAATTTCTCCGATTTTTGATAGTTAGAAATAAGTTACTTGGAGTTTATTTTTTTATACTGTGTTTGTCAATTTTTGACACTCGACAGAATTGTTTCAAACTTACAGCCTAAAGTTGCATTATGGCTTGCCTGAGCAGCTAAGTATATCTAAGGCATTTATTAATTTCATAGTTAGTTTGGTTTTTACAGTGTTATTTCCATTTGAATTTAATTAATGAACTTGAATTCTTGAATAGATTGTATAAAAAAATGCAAACATCTCAGTTGTTCTTCACACCCAACCTCCCTGCCTTTGCCCTGTGTCGAACCTGAGGGTTCTTGTAACCGCCCGTGCGGCTTACTACCACTTGTTGAGGTTCGGTTACACAGTAATCTATTTTTAGTAACAGTGACATTGACCCTAGGCGAGCGAAGTCAATTCATGAAAGCTCTGCATAAACTTGTCCTATATACCAAGTTTGGTCACACTATGTCAACCTTTACTTGAGTTATTTAGTATAAGCATATTTCTATTTTTAGCAACAGTGACATTGACCTAGACCATAACTCTAGGGGCCCAAAACACAATCTCAGAAAAGGTCTCTATAAACTCTTCCTATATACCAAGTTTGGTCTATTTATTTCAAACCTAGCTAAAATTATTCCATTCATAAGGTGACTTTGACGCTGCCTCCCACCAGCCGCCCGAACAATGACGCAAGTTGATATTCAAATAACTGGTTTTCCCTTTATGAAAATGTGGTTAAGAATATATATAAAAATGTGCCTTTCAAAAAATATAAAAAGAAAATTGAAAAAAAAAATCATTCCCATAATTTGTATTAAGGGTTAAAATGGAGTTATGTTCCTTGTTCTAAGGTGGTCGTCAATAATTATGCAAAGTATTAAGGGCATTGAATGAAGGGTATAGACGTTTTTTTTATTAAAATCCCAACTTGCCCTACAACTTTAACCTGCCCTTTAACTTTAACCTGCCCTAAAACTTTAACCTAAGTCAATCAGGGGCCATAACTTGTATTAAGGATAATATGGAGTTATGTAACCTCATTGTGTGATAGTCCTAAACAATTGTGTGAATTATTAAGTCAACTGAATGAAGGGTATTGGACTAATAAGTGAAAATCCCAACTTGCCCTAAAACTTTAACCTGCCCTAAAAGTCTAACCCAAGTCAATCAGGGGCCATAACTTGTATTAAGAATGATATGGAGTTATGTAACCTCAAAGGGGTGATGGTCCTGAACAACTGTGTGAAGTATTAAGTCAATTGAACAAAGGGTATAGAAGTTGTTAATAAATATCCCAACCTGTCCTAAATCTTTAACCGAAGTTCAATAGTCAATCAGGGGTCATAATTTGTAAAAAGGATAATATGGAGTTATCTAACCTCATTGTTTGATGGTCATGAACAACTATGTTAAGTATTAAGTTAATTGAATGAATGTATTGGACTTCTCTAAGTGAAAATCCCAACTTGCCCTAAATTGCAATTTCTAACCGGACGCTGACACTGGGGTGAGTAGTATAGCTCTCCTAATTCTTCGAATAATCGAGCTAAAAACTATATTCCAAGGCTTATCATAAAACAATTTTTTTTTGCAATTTTGCTCAAATATCAGGCACAAATTTATCTCATATTATAAGAAAGATAAGTGTACCTATTTCAGTCCCTGGTTGATCAATGGAGGCATCCACATCATCAGCATCCACATCATCAGTATCATCAGTATTCACATCATGGCACTGTCCAGCTGCAATACAAAAACATCACATCACTGAAAAGTGACAGAAGCATCAAAAACAAAACAAGACTATACATTATGGTATTTACCATGGAAGAAAAACTACTGAATACAGTGCAGTGTGAATGACCTCCAACTGAGGACAATTCTAGCACAAACACCTCCAATTGAGGACAAGTTAATACCTTTGGACAACACATAAAACTATTTCATAAATATCTCTAGCATTTAATTCCTTTAAATCTAGGCACTTCAAACAGTTCTGTCTCATAAGATAGGAGGGACCTCTACTGAAAGTATTTGATAGAAACCCCACTGAAGACCAATATCAAAACACTGCAACTTAAACACTGCAACTTCTAGTTAAGAAAAAAACTATATTCCTCTAGGCTTATACTAGAACAAAAAATAATTGTAATATTACTTTAATTACAGGCACCCATTCATCTTATATTATAAGAAAGATTAAAGAACCTATTTCAGTCCCTGGTTGATCAACGGAGGCATCAACATTATCAACATCCACATCATCAGCATCCCCATCATCAGTATCAACAGTATTCACATCATGGCACTGTCCAGCTGCAATACAAAAACATCACATCACTGAAAAGTGACAAAAGCATCAAAAACAGAACAAGATTATACATTATGGTATTTACCATGGAAGAAAAACTACTGAATACAGTGCAGTGTGAATGACCTCCAACTGAGGACAATTCTAGCACAAACACCTCCAATTGAGGACAAGTTAATACCTTTGGACAACACATAGAACTATTTCATAAATATCTCTAGCATTTAATTCCTTTTATGCTAGGAACTTCAACGTCAGTTCAGTTTCATAAGACTGGAGACACCTCTACTTAAAGTGTTTTATAGCAAACCCACTGACGACCAATATTTAACACTTTGCAACTGTTAGACCTTTAAGAAAAAAACTAAATTTCAAGGCTTATAATGGAACAAAATTAAATTGCAATTTTACTTAAATATCAGGCAACCATTCATCTCATATAAGTAGAAAGGTAAGTGAAAAAGCGTACCTTAATTAGTCCCTGGTTGATCATCCGCGGCATCTACATCATCAATATCCACATTATCAGCATTATATCATCAGTATGAACAGTATCCACATCATCAGTATGAACAGTATCCACATCATGGCACTGTCCAGCTGCAATACAAAAAATCACATCACTGAAAAGTGACAGAAGCATCAAAAACAGAGCAAGATTATACATTATGGTATTTACCATAGAAGAAAAACTACTGAATACAGTGCAGTGTGAATGACCTCCAACTGAGGACAATTCTAGCACAAACACCTCCAATTGAGGACAAATTAATACCTTTGGACAACACATACAACTATTTCGTACAAGTCTCTAGTATCTAATTCCTTTAACTCTAGGCACTTCAAACAGTTCTGTCTCATAAGATAGGAGGGACCTCTACTGAAAGTATTTGATAGAAACCCCACTGAAGACCAATACCAAAACACTGCAACTTAAACACTGCAACTTCTAGTTAAGAAAAAAACTATATTCCTCTAGGCTTATACTAGAACAAAATATAATTGCAATTTTACTCCAATAACAGGCACCCATTCATCTTATATTATAAGAAAGATTAAAGTACCTATTTCAGTCCGGAGGCATCCACATTATCATCATCCACATCATCAGCATCCACATCATCAGTATCAACAGTATTCACATCATGGCAATGTTCAGCTGCAATACAAAAACATCACATCACTGAAAAGTGACAGAAGCATCAAAAACAGAACAAGATTATACATTATGGTATTTACCATGGAAGAAAAACTACTGAATACAGTGCAGTGTGAATGACCTCCAACTGAGGACAATTCTAGCACAAACACCTCCAATTGAGGACAAGTTAATACCTTTGGACAACACATAGAACTATTTCATAAATATCTCTAGCATTTAATTCCTTTTATGCTAGGAACTTCAACGTCAGTTCAGTTTCATAAGACTGGAGACACCTCTACTTAAAGTGTTTTATAGCAAACCCACTGACGACCAATATCTAACACTTTGCAACTGTTAGACCTTTAAGAAAAAAACTAAATTTCAAGGCTTATAATGGAACAAAATTAAATTGCAATTTTACTTAAATATCAGGCAACCATTCATCTCATATAAGTAGAAAGGTAAGTGAAAAAGCGTACCTTAATTAGTCCCTGGTTGATCATCCGGGGCATCTACATCATCAATATCCACATTATCAGCATTATATCATCAGTATGAACAGTATCCACATCATCAGTATGAACAGTATCCACATCATGGCACTGTCCAGCTGCAATACAAAAAACATCACATCACTGAAAAGTGACAGAAGCATCAAAAACAGAGCAAGATTATACATTATGGTATTTACCATAGAAGAAAAACTACTGAATACAGTGCAGTGTGAATGACCTCCAACTGAGGACAATTCTAGCACAAACACCTCCAATTGAGGACAAATTAATACCTTTGGACAACACATACAACTATTTCGTATAAGTCTCTAGTATCTAATTCCTTTAACTCTAGGCACTTCAAACAGTTCTGTCTCATAAGATAGGAGGGACCTCTACTGAAAGTATTTGATAGAAACCCCACTGAAGACCAATACCAAAACACTGCAACTTAAACACTGCAACTTCTAGTTAAGAAAAAAAACTATATTCCTCTAGGCTTATACTAGAACAAAATATAATTGCAATTTTACTCCAATAACAGGCACCCATTCATCTTATATTATAAGAAAAATTAAAGTACCTATTTCAGTCCGGAGGCATCCACATTATCATCATCCACATCATCAGCATCCACATCATCAGTATCAACAGTATTCACATCATGGCAATGTTCAGCTGCAATACAAAAACATCACATCACTGAAAAGTGACAGAAGCATCAAAAACAGAACAAGACTATACATTATGGTATTTAACATGGAAGAAAAACTACTGAATATAGTGCAGTGTGAATGACCTCCAACTGAGGACAATTCTAGCACAAACACCTCCAATTGAGGACAAGTTGAACAACACATACAAAACTATTTCTTAAATATCTCTGGTATAAAATTTCATTTAAGCTAAGCACTTCAACCAGTTTTGTCTCATAAAACTTGAGGCACGTTTACTGGAAGTTCTTTATAGCACACCCACTGACAACCAATATTATAACACTTTGCAACTCCTAGTTAAGAAAAACACACCATATTTCAAGCGTATCAAAGACAACAAAAATCTTCAATCACTTATGCTTTCTCAAACCAGGGGACAATTCAATACAATTTAACAGAGCAACCTTGGAGTTTACCAATTGCACTGACGGCAAATAAAAACTTCCTAGTAATTTTAATTGTAAACAAAACATGTACGTTATACCAAAGAATTACTCTTTATTTAAAATAAAGGTCGGGGCATGATGGTGAACAAGCATGCAAAGTTTCAAAGCCAGATGTCAATGGACTTTGAAAATATTTGAGGTGGTACGTAAACTTTAACGTAAATTCTAAGAAGAAAAAAGGGCATAATTTTCTCAAAATGCTTGATAAAGTTACCTCTTCCTGTGTACAGGTTGGGGGAATGATGGTGAACAAGCGTGCAAAGTTTCGAAGCCATATGTCAATGGACTTTGAAAATATTTGAGGTGGTACACAAACTTTAATATAAGTGGTTACGCCGACACTGCTGCCGACGCTCGGGTGACTAGGATAGCTCTCCTTATTCTTTGAATAGTCAAGCTAAAAAATCATTGGTTAACACCTTATGCTGGGGCCTGAACTATAACTTTCTGCCAACAAAGTTATGTCCTGTTATACATGTAAAATAGGTGAGTATGTATTTTCCCCAATTCTGCGACAATATTTTCCTTTAGATTGTCCTATTTATGAAAAAACATTTGATAGAAATCAGGTAAGAATTGGCCAAGAAAAAAACTTTGTCTGCAATAAAATAATTAATTATGCCTCCACTAGAATATGTGAATGCAAATGTTTATATGGCACATTATCACTTACATTCATTTCTACTTTGATAATAATTATATTTTGCTTTTTTTTTTTAATTATGCTTTCTTGTTTTAAACAGTATTCTATTTTACAATCAATTATTGGTTACAATCAATTGATTAGATATTGGCTGTAATTGGAAAGCTGTTGCTATTTATATACTGTTTAACTGTTATATATAACAGTAAGTCACTCTAAGATGAATTTTATGTATTTTATCGGATATACATGGTAAAGACTGATTTAGACTCTTAGATTGTTTTTTAAAAGAAATAAAAAATAAACATTATATCATATCTTGCTTTCAACCGGCTAGTGGTAACATTCAATCGTATTTGGAGTTTTTTTATAAAGATGAAATTAAACAAAATGTACGCCGTTAAATATGATATTGTTTTGGACTTCTGCTACATTAACAATAAATCTGACTGCAAAACAACCATGTATCTTAAAGATAAGTGTTTAACATCACATCAGTTCACATACAACTTCTGAGCATAAGCGACAGTAAATTTTGGACATATAGATCTATATAATTTTTGATTTTTGATTGTTTTAATTCCTTATGACCACACTTGACTTAAACATTAACATTAGAAAGTTAAGGTTAGTCACTGTACCCTAAACAGAATAATTTTGCATTCACAGTCACCTTAACATAAAAAACATAATCGGGTCATGATTCTTTGTCGGTAGGGTTTGGTTGTCTTGAAAACCTATACAAATCATATTGTAGTTTATTTTTCAGAGGGCTACAAGTTTGCTAACAGAAGTCGTACCAACACAAACTCGCACCAATACGAGTCGTGCAATATACGGACAGGTCGCCCCACATATGTATTATATAGGCGGTATGGGTAGATTCATATAAGTAGCTTGTCATATAGACTTTATATTAATTTACCATCATCAATTCTTAATCAATAAAATACCTTTAAAAAAGATATCCAATAAATATTGTAAAATTTGACAGAAATAATATGTACTACCGTATATAATCCATATGCGGGGCGACTTCTCTCTATATATGGGGAGACTTCATAGAAGTACTAGTTTGTGTTGGTACGACGGCTCTTGTAATCATGTGTTTGATGAAGTTCATGCATGGTTGTTAGCTACAAGCATGATTGTATGCTAGTCTAAAAAAATAGACGTGTTATACAGGATTCTTCCAATACCTAACGTCTAAACGGGTTTGTGCAAAAACAGGGGGTTTTTGACACGTATTGAAATTTTATTTCGAGAAGAATTTTATGTTTGAAATAGGTAATAAAGGTTTATATTCATATTTTACCATGTAACTTGTGCAAATATATTTTGCACAAAAAAAGCATTAAATTGCAATAAAACGAAACTTGACTAACACAGACTACAATTATGCCAAGCTTAACAACAATGCGTTGTTAAATTAAACCACAAAGGTTACACTTGAATTATTTTTAGACAATACCATTCTCTTATTACACTTAATGCACCTGTCAATTGTAACCTCGCCCCCCCCCCCCCAGGTCCGGGGGTATACCGGGGATAGCCGGGGAAAAGGGTTGTGTTTTTATTTTCCAGGTGCCCCCGCAGGGCCGGGTGACCGCGATGGTTTAGTCATAACGGCAAATTTAGCGGAGATTGGGCCTTATATAGAGTCTCTGGGGTGCGGGGGCATTTGGTCGGCGTTTAACAATCAGTTCGTCCCCGCAAGGCGAGGATTTTGCCCGGTGTTTGCTGGAATGAAAGTCAAAGTCCCGGCTATTCCATTGGACCTGGGGGGGGGGGGGACCGTGGTTACAATTGGCTGGTGCATAAGTGTTTCATGAAACCAGTCATCGATATTAGACTTTTGGATGAACAAGCCTGAATTCTTAAACTTTTGCTTGGCATCATTTTTTTTAACAAGCCCTGCGCCCTGTATAAAATTCAGAATTTTAACAAGCCCGGAAGACATTTTTCCAATGCAGGGGTTGCTAATTCATACTGATCTGTCAACAAAGCATCACCAATTTAAACTACTAGCAGGTGCCCTTTATCTTTCCACTCAATAAACTTAGCGCTGGGCTCTGTCATTCTTGGCTAGGAAAACAACAGGTGGGACATGGACGCTTAGAGTCGCCAAATAAAAACCGTCTCTGAAGACTGAAGCTATCATTCATCAACGACAACGTACAATTATTTGGACTAAGATGTATGCTATTAAGCATAATGCTTTAATGCACTGCTTTTGTAGATACATAAGCTTTAATAAATTAAACCATTCAAAAATAACTACTGGCGAATAGCTGGTGTTTAAACATAACAGCTGACCAACTTAAATCTTGTTTTGTTCATTTTTACAAGAATACTGTACACTGAATGTCTCCGAAAACTCGTCGTGTTGACATAATTCTTTAAATTAGCATAAAAAATGTAATACATTTCTATTTCAAAGAAAAGTATATAGTTTCTTATATAAACAGCTAATGGGCACATCATAATTGTAGAAACCATCACTGTATCTTCATTTTAATGAAATTTTCCGTTTCCGGGTCAGACATCGCGAAAACATATGACATTCTCAAAAATCAATCGAAGTAAACAACGTCTGGTCATGACCGTATCATACTGATAAGATAACACCTTTAAACATATATTTTACGATAAAATATTGTTATAAAGTAAATTAACAATTGAAAACAGATGTTTCACTCACTTGATGATGCGCGTAACACCGCCAATCGAGACCACTGGAGTGTGAC
Source organism: Mya arenaria (assembly GCF_026914265.1). Lineage (NCBI taxonomy): Eukaryota > Metazoa > Mollusca > Bivalvia > Myida > Myidae > Mya > Mya arenaria. The sequence continues at coordinate 6,353,880 of NC_069129.1, forward strand.
CAAAAAAGAGGCAAAAAATGGAAATTTACGGACGGTCACGCACTTCCCATACACTTGACCCTTCTGACCTCCAACTGAGGACAGTCCATTTTTATGATATTATTTTTCGTTTCAAGTCATAAAACGAACTTTGAGACTACCTTAAAAAAATGCCAAATGAGACCGTCCTCAGTTGGCGGTAATGGTCTCAATCGTTGCTGTTATTTCTAAGGATTGTCCTCAGTTGGCGGTGTGTGCAAACCCACCACGCACGCACGCACGCACGCACGCACGCACGACACACACACACCCACACACACCCCCCACACACAATCGCACACACGCACCCACGCACACACGCACACACACACACACACACACGATACGATAAAATATATGTTCCAAATGGTAAAAATGATGATCCTGAAGTTAAATGGTACAAAAAAAGTTTGTAATCGAAAATAGTATGTACAGTTTATATATATATATATATATATATATATATATATATATATATATATATATATATATATATATATATATATATATTGTGTGTGTAAGTATCATTGTTTTAACTGTTATTAAAGCTTACTGAGCTTATTGAACACGTACATGAGCTTCTCATGCTAAACGTGACGTCAATGCTTTTTTATAGTGCGCATATTCTATTCTTTTAAGGTATACTATTTAAGTCATGGACTATCATCAGTTCAATTTGTGCTTTAATGAAACCCTGATAACGGATTCGAACGCGCAACATGAACATATTGAAGTGCAGGCAGTATCAATTAGTTGGCTACTAATTTTCCAAATGGCTAAAATGATGATCTTGAAGTATATGTATACCGCTTAGATGTCAACTCATTGCTTGTTTTTACCAATACCGAATTATTCTGTTTCGGCAATGCACTCAATGCCCATGATACAAAAGTCAACATAGCTACATTATCCTGCACTTTGCCGTGCGTACAATGGCTGTGAACGCGTGTGTGCATAAATGACTGCATGGGATAGCGTGTATGAGTGTGAGAGCGTGTGCGTGTTCGTGTGCGTGTGTGTATGTGTGCGTGCGTGTGCGTGCGTGCGTGCGTGCGTGCGTGCGTGCGTGCGTGTATGTGTGTGCGTGTATGCGCGTGTGTGTGTGCGCGCGCGCGCGAGCGTGTCCGCATACCTGCCTGCGTGCGCACGCGTTCTTGAGTGTAGGATGGTTTGTGGGGTGAGTTTTTACGCATTCTTACGTGCGTGCTTTTATTGTACCTGCGTTATGTGCGTGTGTTTGTATGTGAGTTATAACCACCCTAAATGAGCTTATATAACCTATTTAACTATAGTTCATTTATAATCAGTGCTATAATGATTTGATAATTTTTATTATTCAGAGTTTAACAGAAAAAAACATGTTGAATTATGAATTAAACAGAAATAAACAATTGCTGTTAAATAGTATTGATCAGTTGTTTGTTCAAAACTAAGCTCTTATTATTAACAATAATAATATTACGTATAACGTAATGTTAAACGTTTTAATACAATACGTATTGAATAAGAAACAGGTATAGGTGTTAGATTATTTGATACTGCGCAAAAAACGAAGTCGGTAAGGTACACTTTTCTGGATATCAGGTGATTTGTAACATTTAAAAATGTTTATATTTATTGTAATCTTAGGTCATAATTTATTTATTCTTTTTGTTAAATCTTTTAAAAAAATACCTTAAATGTATATCTTAACAAACAAAATGCTTTATTTTATACACAAGAATGATACACATTTGAAAATATAAATACATCGCAAAATAACGTCACTAGTACACAATTATTATAGATTCCATGTACTCACAATGATATTTCCTACTTTTACGAATATTATTTAAATCAAAAATTTACATTAAACGATCGATATATTTGGAGGATTCATTCATTTTGCGTTCCTTAAAAGTTTTTGTGCATCCTATTTTCCTTTTGTCGGAACTCTAGAGTAACATCGATCGATAACAACGGGTTACTTATAAGCCCCGCCCATATTGGACGCTGATTGGTCAGTCTTATTTGAAGCGGCTAGTCTGACAGGCAGTCTGCGTCATGTCAGTTCATTATTGTTAGAGATCATGGAGGAAAGCGCCGGGCAACTGATAAGCCCCGCCTTATCTTGGTGATGATTATGCAATCGATTATCGGTCAGCTGGTTTGACTGGCATCTGCTTCATGTACGGTAGAAACCAATCGCAGAAGATAAAATATTTACGCAATTTGATATTGAGAATTTTAGATAGGTTTTATTTTATTCTATTCCTGCCGATTAAGATTTGATTTGAAGCGATAATTTGGACAAATTAAGTTTCTTCTATGACATCAGAACATATTGTTTTGTAATACATGTGTGGCTTATTTAAATATTATGTATGGGTAATATTCAGGATGATTGAAGCTTTTATGTGTAAAACATAGATTGTTGCAGTTTAGTTTTGTGAGTTTACCGATACTGAAACTGTTCCCATATTCCCGTTCACACATTTCAGAATTTTAAAATAAAGCTTAAAAGCTGCACTTCTTTATCATGCCATGAAATACCAGCCATTTTTTCCAGTTTTCATTTCTACGCGAGAGTCAACTTTAGCTACACATTAACCCCTAATTGACCGAGAATCAAAGGTCAAATTCTCATGTTATCGTGCCTAGGGAATTGCTGCGGTTTGGGTCAAGATTTGGAAGAATGTATTTAATTTAGCCAAGAAAGATATTAAGAAGTATTAAGTGTTACGTAATTATTGACAAGTTAAAATTAATATAAACTTATACATAAACTATCTTGTTGGTCTTTAATAACAGCTGCACTCTCACAGTTATACCATTTCTGTGAGAGTGCATCTTTAATGAGTAACATTCAACTGTTTTAAACAGGTGGCAGCTGTTAATCAAAATGGTACGCTTATGAAAACCGTTTTATTTGTAATGTAAATGTAACCTGTAATGCCTTATATAAATCTAGTTGTATTTATCAATCTAATGTATTTAGGGGTTTTACTAAGCGTATAGATATTAATTTTACAAAGGAAGCTTGATTGATTTCGCATTTTATAATAGATACGAAAACTCTTAATTATTCATTTTAAAAGCTTTGCCGTTGATCAATGTATTTTTTTTTTATAAAACTCGTTAGTACTGTCGAACCCGATTGCCTCGAACTCATACGGACAGGCAAAAATACCTCGAGCCTCGGAAAATTCGAGCCAAGCGGGAATGGTTATTTTCAGTATAATGAAACATTTTCGGGCCAACGAGGAATTCGGGCCAAACGAGTTAGAGCCAACGGAGTTGTACTGTATACGTAAACACCATGTAAAATACAATCGAAACTTGAAAATATATCATATTGGTGAAATTGAACTTCGAATGTCAAATCTACTTCAATTGTGTTTACATCATCATGAACACATTCTAGGGCACTGTGAATTCATTTTCGTATAACAGATGCATCTTGCATTTTCTTCATACCTTGATCTGTGTAAGAACATATTTTGGCCGACATAAAATCATCATCCTTCAGTGACTCGTTTTGTGTATTATATAGCCCCCCTCCCCACAACCTCTAAAAATACTAAATGACTTCCCACGATCGTGTCTGTAAAAAAGTATATAACCCCGAACAGAACCGACTATGTTCTATTGAAGTTTAAATAGATATATTAGGTGAGCATGTTTGGTCATTTGGTATGTGCGCTTCAAATCTTAGTAATACAGCTGGTAATGCTTAAGTTTTTGCTGTCCATACTACCACTACTGTTTCTGCTATTGCCACTGTCATCAACACCGCAAAATCACCAGCGACGCCACCACCACCGCAATTATCATCACCACCGATATTGTGATGACTTTGCATCCCCTAAAACAACTGACGCTGCTGTTGATAATGTTGTTGTTGCCACTTCTACAGCTTCAGCTATGACTCCAACTACTAGTATGATTATTTTCGGCTTTGAAAACATGAATTTCTGAATTTTCCGTGTTGTTAGAAAAGACAATATTCAGCATATAACGCTCTGATGCATAGTGTGGTAAGGGTAAACTAAATTACAGCTTAAATGGCAAAATGAAGCGTTTTGAATTTGAAGACGCGCTTTTTTTTACCAAAACGACGGGAAACTTCGCACGATTTCGTCTTAGCAGAGCGATAAAAATCGAGTGAAATTGTAGCAAGATTACGTTAAATATTTAGTGTTCTGTAACATTTTACATCTTATCTTTGCTTTAAAGTCATTAAACTTAGAATCATCCGAACGTTACACATAGTTAAAGCCTTGTATCCAGCCCGTGTGAAAATATCGTGATACGCTTGAGGCTGCCCTGGGCTGTTCCAGGCTGCCAAAAAGATTGAAGTCGAAAAGTGGAGTAAAGTGATGTTTTTAGTTCACACAAAAAATAGTGTAAATGTTGAAAAAGTATTCATTTGAGTATGTTTGCGTCATTTAAGAGTGCTTTGCAAACGAACTGTTGTGAATGATTTTTTTTTTCATTTTTTTCGGCTTTAAAAACATGAAATTCTGAATTTTCCGTGTTGTTAGAAAAGTCAATATTCAGCATATAACGCTCTGATGGGTAGTGTGGTAAAGGGAAACTAAATTACAGCTTAAATGGCATAAAAATCGAGTGAAATTGTAGCAAGATTACGTTAAATATTTAGTGTTCTGTAACATTTTACATCTTATCTTTGCTTTAAAGTCATTAAACTTAGAATCATCCGAACGTTACACATAGTTAAAGCCTTGTATCCAGCCCGTGTAAAAATATCGTTATACGCTTGAGGCTGCCCTGGGCTGTCCCAGGCTGCTAGAAAACTAAAGTCGAAAAGTGGAGTAAAGTGATGCTTTTAGTTCACACAAAAAATAGTGTAAATGTTGAAAAAGTATTCATTTGAGTATGTTTGCGTCATTTAAAGAGTGCTTTGCAAACGAACTGTTGTGAATGATTTTTTTTTGGATTTTTTTTTCGGCTTTAAAAACATGAAATTCTGAATTTTCCGTGTTGTTAGAAAAGACAATATTCAGCATATAACGCTCTGATGCGTAGTGTGGTAAGGGGAAACTAAATTACAGCTTAAATGGCAAAATGAAGTGTTTTGAATTTGAAGACGAGCTCTTTTTACCAAAACGACGGGAACCTTCGCACGATTTCGTCTTAGCAGAGCGATAAAAATCGAGTGAAATTGTAGCAAGATTATGTTAAATAATTAGTGTTCTTTAACATTTTACATCTTATCTTTGCTTTAAAGTCATTAAACTTGGAATCATCCGAACGTTACACATAGTTTAAGCCTTGTATCCAGCCCGTGTAAAAATATCGTTATACGCTTGAGGCTGCCCTGGGCTGCTGGGGGCTGCCAGAAAACTAAAGTCGAAAAGTGGAGTGAAGTGATGCTTTTAGTTCACACAAAAAATAGTGTAAATGTTGAAAAAGTATTCATTTGAGTATGTTTGCGTCATTTAAAGAGTGTTTTGCAAACGATCTTTTGTGATTTTTTTTTCATTTTTTCGGCTTTGAAAACATGAATTTCTTAATTTTCCTTGTTGTTGGAAAAGACAATATTTAGCATATAACGCTCTGATGCGTAGTGTGGTAAGGGGAAACTAAATTGGAGCTTAAATGGCAAAATGAAGTGTTTTGAATTTGAAGACGCGCTTTTTTCTTACAAATACGACGGGAAACTTCGCACGATTTCGTCTTAGCAGAGCGATAAAAATCGAGTGAAATTGTAGCAAGATTACGTTAAATAATTAGTGTTCTGTAACATTTTACATCTTATCTTTGCTTTAAAGTCAATAAACTTTGAATCATCCGAACGTTACACATAGTTAGAGCCTTGTATCTAGCCCATGTAAAAATATCGTTATACGCTTCAGGCTTCCCGGGGCTGCTGGGGGCTGCTGGGGGCTGCCAGAAAACTAAAGTCGAAAAGTGGAGTAAAGTGATGTTTTTAGTTCACACAAAAAAAGTAGTGTAATTGTTTTTAAATGATTCATTTGAGTATTTTTGCGTCGATTAAAGGGGTGTTTTGCAAACGAACGTTTATGAATGTTTTTTTCTTCATTTTTTCGGCTTTGAAAACGTGATTTTCTGGATTTTCCGTGTTGTAAGAAAAGACAATATTCAGCATACAACGCTTTGATGCGCGGTGTGGTAAGGGGAAACTACAGCTTAAATGGCAAAATGAAGTTTTTGAATTTGAAGACGCGCTTTTTTTACCAAAACGACGGGAAACTTCGAATGTTTCATATACTAGAAGCCATGTATCTAGCCCGAGTAAAATACCATAAAACGCCCAGGGCTGCCTGGGGCTGCCCGGGGCTGCCCGGGGCTGCCCGGGTCTGCTCGGGGCTGGCAAAAAACTAAAATAGAAAAATGGAGGTAAGTGATGTTTTTAGTTCACACAAAAAGAATAGTGTGAATGTTGAAAATGTATTCTTTTTAGTATTTTGCGTTATTTATAGAGTATTTTGGAAACGAACAATTGTGAATGATTTTTTTCATTTTTTCGGCTTTGAAAACGTGATTTTCTGGATTTTCCGTGTTGTAAGAAAAGACAATATTCAGCATACAACGCTTTGATGCGCGGTGTGGTAAGGGGAAACTACAGCTTAAATGGCAAAATGAAGTTTTTTGAATTTGAAGACGCGCTTTTTTACCAAAACGACGGGAAACTTCGAATGTTTCATATACTAGAAGCCATGTATCTAGCCCGAGTAAAATACCATAAAACGCCCAGGGCTGCCTGGGGCTGCCCGGGGCTGCCCGGGTCTGCTCGGGGCTGGCAAAAAACTAAAATAGAAAAATGGAGGTAAGTGATGTTTTTAGTTCACACAAAAAGAATAGTGTGAATGTTGAAAATGTATTCTTTTTAGTATTTTGCGTTATTTATAGAGTATTTTGGAAACGAACAATTGTGAATGATTTTTTTCATTTTTTTCGGCTTTGAAAACATGAATTTCTGAATTTTCCGTGTGTTAAGTCATTAAACTTGTTATCATTCGAACGTTTCATATACTAGAAACCATGTATGCCGCCCGAGTAAAAATACCATAAAATGCCCAGGGCTGCCTGGGGCTGCCCGGGGCTGCTGGGGGCTGCCAGAAAACTAAAATAGAAAAGTGGAGTAAAATGATGTTTTTAGTTCACACTCAAAGAATAGTGTAAATGTTGAAAAAGTATTCAATTTAGTAGTTTGCGTCATTTAAAGCGTATTTTGCAAACGAATTATTGTGAATGAATTTTTTCATTTTTTTTCTGCTTTGAAAACATGAATTTTCCGTGTTGTTAAGTCATTAAACTTGTTATCATTCGAACGTTTCATATACTAGAAGCCATGTATACAGCCCGCGTAAAAATACAATAAAACACATGGGGCTGCCCGGGGCTGCCCGGGCTGTCAGAAGCGTGAAATCGAAAAGTCGATTTCTTTAGTTCACAAAAAGGGAATAGTGTTAATGTTTTTAACTTATTCAATTTAGTATTTTTGCTTCATTTTAAGGTTTGTTTTGCAAACCAACTATTGTGAAGATTTTTTTCATTTTTATGTTTTTTTTGTCTTTGAAAACTGAAAACCGACTGGAAACTTCACACGAGTTCGTCTTAGCATAGCCGCTAATCTGCTCAGCTGCTCAGCTGTTGACTTCACGCCGTCAGGCTTCTAGACTGCTAACTCGCGCTGCTATGCTGCTTGGCTGCTGACTTCACGCTACTAGGCTCTCAGTCTGCTGGGCTGCTGATTTCACGCTGCTGGGCTGCCAGTCTGCTGGGCTGCTGACTTCACGCTGCTGGGCTGCCAGTATGCTGGGCTGCTAACTTCACGCTGCTGGGCTGCTGACTTCACGCTGCTAGGCTGTCAGTCTGCTGGGCTGCTGACTTCACGCTGCTAGGCTGCCAGTCTGCTGGGCTGCTGACTTCACGCTGCTGGGCTGCTGGGCTGCCAACTTCACGAACATCTAAAATCCAGCTATTCTCGCTCGTGGTGGCATAAATCTATTCTGCTTGTCAGGAGAGATCTATGTGAAGGATATTGGTTATTTGATGGGCCTTTCATTCTACTGTATGGAATTATTGTCGTAATATGACGGGCCTTTCATTGTCATTCTACTTTAGAATTTTATGTCGTAAATTGATGTGCTTATACTTCTACTTTATTAACTTATTGTCGTAATGCAACATCACATACCATTAAGGTTACAGACGCCTTTTTAATTTCCTTTCATATGCCTCGCCAATGTTATCACAGTGTACTTGACGCGCTATGCCAGACGCACAGATGAAGGCACAAAACTCATGCTCAAAGAAAATCCGTGTATTATAATTCGGCGATTTCAACCAAACGTAAGGATATCGGTCAAATATCGTTTTTCGACATCAATATGATGTTTGAAAATATATCTGTCCATTTTGGACGAATATATTTTCTGATTGGCTCGAAAGCACTCAAAAAGTATTCAATTTATATCAAGAGTAGTCTACTTGTTCATATAATAATTTACAACAAAGCTACAGTGTACCAATACACATACGGGGAATATTACATAACTATCGGACCGTTATCGGGTCATCATTGGGCCTATCTGCCGACATTCCGACCAGATGCCGATAGCTTCAGACTTTAATAAAATATAAACCTTAAGTACCATACTCAATCTTAAAAAAGAGTGTGTATCTTGAACGTCATCCGGGAACTTTGCATTTAGTTATAACGTACCTATAATTAACCGAAAATTGCAAACACTAATTCAGGCGAAAGTGATCTACTAAAGCGTTATGTAAAATCGTAAATATGTTGTTTGATATTTTTTTTAATTTAACAATGAACCTCAAGAATATACTAGAATGAAGCGGAACGCAGTACTTATATTTATTTGAAAATCAATCATGTTTGGTACACATGATTTACAAGATCAGAAATACACTTTTTAATGGGATATTATAAGGACTTATGAATATGATGTTTCCTCAATGTTTCCTCGAATTGATTTAGTCCCATTCCTAGATTCCAATTACTAAATTTAGGAATTTAATGCGATTTTATGCATTTTTAATTGTCAATGAACCAAACTTCAAAAATTGCAAACACAAACGTACAAAATCATAGACTTTAGTCAGATTGGAAGTCTTTATTTTCAAATTGTACCAAATCAACGAAGTTCCATTCACTGATATTCGGTTATTAATTAAAGAATTGTATAGTAGTTTAAGGCGTCCATCAGGTTGACTCCCTGTGTTGTTATGGTGACGATGGCAGGGTCAAGGCCACACTCCTGAACCGCAATCTGAACAATAGCAAATGTATTTGACTTTTACCAAACCCAATGCTCTAAAACAGGTGGGTTTGCACTAATCTGATCAGGTGGTTGTTAATATTGCGTTTATAATAAAAGTAATTTATCTCTTATTTCTTGTATCTCTTAAACTCTTATTTTTTATATACCTCATTTTAAAAATTGATAGTCCAATTATTGAGACTGAATATGGTATGTGTTTTGTTACATTTACTCACATTTCCGTGATTTCCTTTCCAAATATTGATGAACTAATTTCAACTCTGTCGGTTGCAAAGTTATTTTAGTATATCGATATATAATCTGAATTTGAAATATAACGAATCTAAATTGAATAGATTTATTTCAAAAGGGTCAACATTGTCAAAAGTATCCCCCATAAGCGTACCTTAAATCCATTGGTCGTGCATTCCATGATGATTCCAGAGAGCCCTCCTTGGGAAACATATTGATTGTTGTCAAAAGCAGCTACGGCTGTGAATGGTGGGAGATTGTGGCAACTCGACATCACCTAGCACGTTTGAACGAAATCTGAGTATGAAAAAGGCTCGACTCTGTATGATGGAACTAGATAAACGACAAACTCATAACTTCAAGGTTCTACAAAATATCCGAATGGAGCTGAGGAAAAAACCATGAAACCAGCGCATTTGTCAGCCAAATATGTATATGTGAAAGGAATTAATGAATACATTTAATAGTGTTAAAGCAAATCATACCTACCAAATATGAAACACGATATATATATTATATGTATATTTCAACGAGTAAAATATATATTACTACGTTATAAAGAGGAAACACTGATGGTCTATGTGAAAATTAAAAGTCAAATATTTTCTCCAAAGTATGTTATTAACCTGTTTTCCGAACACCCATGATGTGGTATCATTATTGACGGTTAGACAGTTACTCAGCACGAGAGCCTCGTGGATGTACGTGTGGGTGAGCCGGGACACACGAATGCTCCCGGGTGTGAGCTTGATTCTTTGTTGAGGAGTTGCACTGACAGTAATTGATGTTGACATTGGTGGGTATCTGTAAAGGTACATGCATACATATTGATACAGTATATAGAGGGAGAAGTTGCATTGACAGTAGCTGATGTTAACATTGGTGGGTATCTGTAAACGAACATACATACATACATACATACATACATACATACATACATATTGATACAGTTTATCGGTTGAAGAGTTGCATTGACAGTAACTGATGCTGGCATTGGTGGGTATCTATAAACGTACATACATACATATTGATACAGTTTATCGGTTGAGGAGTTGCATTGACAGTAGCTGATGTTGACATTTGTGGGTATCTGTAAACGTACATACATACATACATACATATTGACATAATATACCGGCAACCACGTATACTTATATAACGGAGAAGTTGCTTCAAGAAATCATAGCTACTGAGTGTGAGATTGATACGTTATCGAAGCTGCGCAAGCGGAGACTGATGTTTACATTGGTGGGTATCTGTAGGGCTAACGATCATTAATAGGAAAGTTACAATGACAATAAAAGATTCTGTATGCAATATATTCGTCTTAATCAATTAGTTTTTTATCACTTTTCACACATAATGAAACATTTAGCTTAGTGAACTTTACAATCTTTCTTATGTTTGACTTTAAAGATTCAAAATTAAATATTTATCATAAAAATACCAGTTCTAAACAGTAAATTCACATTAACTACAGCATAACTTTTACAGTCAGAGTTATGGACCTTTCTATGCACATGAAATTGTCAATATTTTGTATTTTTTTTGTCTAAATATATCGGACATAATTATAGACTTGTATTGTTATTTAAAAAACTAATAATAAATTTAGAGGTTGCACGCTTATTAACTAGTTTAATTACACCGTCATAGGTAAGGCTTACCATTCCAAAGCAGTATTTTAAACACTTACTATGAATGCTTTGCTTGACCTTATGCTTTTATTGTTGTTTGAATAATTAATTTTCACAATTTTTTTGTAAAAAAATGAATAAAAACGGTTACTTATGTATGCTGTTGTCGTGGGCATTGTAGTTGTAGTAGTAGTTGTTGTTGTTGTCGTCGTAGGTGTTGTTGTCACCTCTGAAATATGGAAACACCGTTAAAACTGTCGAATAATTTCCTATCATGTGTGTTTAATTATATTTGCAAGTTGCCATGTGTGTTTAAATTTATTTGTATGTTGCCATGTATTATTTAAAGCTATTTGCATGTTGTCATGTATGTTTAATTTTATTTGTGCGTAACCATGTGTGTTTAAAGCTGTTTGTATGTTGTCAGGTATGTTTAATGCTATTTGTTTGCTGCCTTGCATGTTTAATACTTTTTGTACGTTGCCATGTATGTTTAGAGCTATTTGTACGTTGCCATGTGTGTTTAAAATTATTTGTATGTTGCCATGTATTATTTAAAGCTATTTGTTTGTTGCCATGCATGTTTAAAGCAGCTATTTGTATGTTGCCATGTATGTTTAAAGCTATTTGTATGTTGCCATGTGTGTTTAATTATATTTGTACGTTGCATTGTATTTTTAAAGCTATGCGTACGTTTCCATGTGTGTTTAAAGCTATTCATATGTTGTCATGTACGTTTAATGCTTTTTGTATGTTGCCATGTATGTTGATTGTTATTTGTATGTTGTCATGTATGTTTAAAGCTATTTGTATGTTGTAATGTATGTTTAAAGCTATTCGTATGTTGTAATGTATGTTTAAAGCTATTTGTATGTTGTCATGTATGTTTAAAGCTATTTGTATGTTGTCATGTATGTTGATTGTTATTTGTATGTTGCCATGTGTGTTTTTAAGCTATTTGTATCTTGACATGTATGTTTAAAGCTATTTGTACGTTGGCATGTATGTTTGATGTTATTTGTATGTTGCCATGTATGTAAAATGCTATTTGTATGTTGCCATGTGTATTTAAAGTTATTTGTATGTTGCCATATATTATTTAAAGCTATTGGTATGTTGTCATGTATGTTAAATGTTATTTGTATGTTGCCATGTGTGTTTTAAGCTATTTGTATCTTGACATGTATGTTTAAAGCTATTTGTATGTTGGCATGTGTGTTTAATGTTATTTGTATGTTGCCATGTATGTAAAATGCTATTTGTATGTTGCCATGTGTGTTTAAAGCTATTTGAATGTTGCCATGTATATTAAATGCTATTTGTACGTTGCAATATATGTTTAATTCTATTTGTACGTTGTCATGTGTGTTTAAAGCTATTTGTATGTTGCCATGTGTGTTAAATTCTATTGGTACGTTGCCATGTATGTTTAAAGCTATTTGTATGTTGTCATGTATGTTTAATGCTATTTGTATGTTGCCATGTATGTTTAAAGCTATTTGTATGTTGCCATGTATGTTTAATGCTATTTGTACGTTGGCATGCGTGTTTAAAGCTATTTGTATGTTGCCATGTATGTTTAATGCTATTTGTATGTTGCCATATATGTTTAAAGCAGTTACTTGAACGTTGTCATGTGTGTTTAAAGCTATTTGTATGATGCCACGTATGTTTAAAGCAGTTACTTGTACGTTGTCATGTGTGTTTAAAGCTATTTGTATGATGCCATGTATGTTTAAAGCAGTTACATGTACGTTGTCATGTGTGTTTAAAGCTATTTGTATGTTGCCATGTATGTGTAATGCTATTTGTACGTTGTCAAGTATGTTGAAAGCTATTCGTATGTTTTCATGTATGTTTAATTATATTTCTACGTTACCATGTGTGTTTTAAGCTCTTTGTATGTTGTCAGGTATGTTTAATTATATTTGTACGTTGCCATGTGTGTTTAAAGCTTTTGAAATGTTATTTGTATGTTGCCATGTATTTGAATGTTAGTTTTATGTTGCCATGTGTTTGAAATGTTGATTGTATGTTGCCATGTTTTTGAAATGTAAGTTGTATGTTGTCATGTATTTGAAATGTTGTTTTTATGTTGCCATGTTTGTTTAATGTTATTTGTATAATGTTATTTGTATGTTGCCATGTATTTGAAATGTTGTTTATATGTTATAATGTTTTTGAATGTTAGTTGTACGTTGCCATGTATGTTTAATGTTATTTGCATGTTGTCATGCATTTCAAATGTTGTTTTTATGTTGCCATGTTTTTGAAATGTTGTTTTTATGTTGCCATGTTTTTGAAATGTTATTTGTATGTTGCCATCTATTTGAAATGTTGTTTTCATGTTGTCATGTTTTTGAATGTTAGTTGTATGTTGTCATGTTTGTTTAATGCTATTTGTATGTTGCCATGTATTTAAAATGATATTTGTATGTTGCCATGTATTTGAAATGTTGTTGTATGTTGCCATGTATTTTAGTGCTATGTTCATGGTGTCATCTTATTGTAATGCTATGTGGCTGCTGTAATCTATTGTAATGCTATGTATCTGCTGCTATCTATTGTAATACTATTTAATATGTTGCCATGTATGTGTAATACTATTTGTATGTTGCCATGTTTTTAGTGCTATGTTCATGGTGTCATCTTATTGTAATGCTATGTGTCTGCTGTTATCTATTGTAATGATAGTTGTACCTGTTAATCTATTACCTGCACATGTTGGCCCGGTCCAGTTCGGATCGCATATGCAATAACGTTCAAAATATATTCCGTGAAACTGCAAAGGGAAGCTGGATCAGGCGTCGTACCTACAAGAGGGCTATATATTTAAACCGCTATATTTACTGAGGGAGCCAATGTCTTTGTTGCGGGAATAAGTGTAATTACTTTGTAATCCATGCACTACCCTTAAGTAATAAGTAACTATGACGTTATGTTTCAGTAGGTAAACGGACACAATCACGCATGTTTACAAAGGAAATTTCAGAACACTAAATACTTGGCTCTAATTGCCATTAATAATGCGAAGAACAAAGCAATTCAAAAAAGGTATGGTTTCAAAAGGGATGGTTTCAAAAGGGTTTCAAAAGGGATGGTTTCTAAAGGGATGGTAGCAAAAGGTATGGTTTCAAAAGGGATGGTTTCAAAAGGGATGGTTTCTTCTTTTACAGAAGCTAGCTGTTTGTTTCAGTGTAATATCGCAATATATTTCACCGAGTGAGCACCTAAAGCTAAATCTTTACGTTCGCTGTTCACGAGGTGATCTTTATTGCTGTCTTACACTGAAACATGTTTGTTTTATTGGTATATACCTAAAATGGTTATAAAATGACATTCTTTGTGATCGAAGCGTCATTCCGGAAACTACATTGTTTGAATTGTCTGATCAATCACTTTATTCCACTGGAAAGTATATCAATAAATGTTTGATATGTGATATATACTTTCATTTAAATGGAACAGCAATGTAAATATAGTCTGAAATAAACCTGTGTTTGTTTACATTTTTTCATTGACATGGTACGACCTCTTATTATGTCCTTATTTTAACTGATTTGAATTGAATTGAAAATCACATTTTTTTTCATATAAATGATGCGATCCTTCAATTACGTATTTAAACAGACTGTTGTACCAAACAATGTAAACATTATTATAACCTGATCCCATTTATTATATTAACTTCGAACAGTTCAACTATACTTACTTTCTTGATCTTGACAATGGGAACCAGTCCAAGGATAACTGCAGACACAATGATGAAGGCCATCGGAAGTATGGACAAAGGTTCCGCCATGGCCGCATATTTCATGGTCACAAAACTGTCCAGACCAGCCCTGGTGACACTGGCACACAGCATCCCGTTTCCTGTCCTCCACGTAGTGCCCATGGTCGCCGCAAATAGGTTTATTACCTATGATTAAGTCTGCTATATAATAATTGCCTATCTGACATAGGGAGTGTGTATTGGATGATCGGCAGTAGGCTGACCTTTAAACCTTTGAAACTCTTAATGATTAAGTCTGCTATATAATACTTGCCTATCTGACATAGGGAGTGTGTATCGGATGAGTGGCAGTAGGCTGACCTTTAAACCTTTGAAACTCTTAATGATTAAGTCTGCTATATAATACTTGCCTATCTGACATAGGGAGTGTGTATTGGATGATCGGCAGTAGGCTGACCTTTAAACCTTTGAAACTCTATATGATTAAGTCTGCTATATAATACTTGCCTATCTGACATAGGGAGTGTGTATAGGATGAGTGGCAGTAGGCTGACATTTGAACCTTTGAAACTCTTAATGATTAAGTCTGCTATATAATACTTGCCTATCTGACATAGGGAATGTGTATAGGATGAGTGGCTGTAGGCTGACCTTTAAACCTTTGAAACTCTTAATGATTAAGTCTGCTATATAATACTTGCCTATCTGACATAGGGAGTGTGTATAGGATGAATGGCAGTAGGCTGACATTTGAACCTTTGAAACTCCTAATGATTAAGTCTGCTACATAATACTTGCCTATCTGACATAGGGAGTGTGTATTGGATGATCGGCAGTAGGCTGACCTTTAAACCTTTGAAACTCTTAATGATTAAGTCTGCTATATAATACTTGCCTATCTGACATAGGGAATGTGTATAGGATGAGTGGCTGTAGGCTGACCTTTAAACCTTTGAAACTCTTAATGATTAAGTCTGCTATATAATACTTGCCTATCTGACATAGGGAGTGTGTATAGGATGAATGGCAGTAGGCTGACATTTGAACCTTTGAAACTCCTAATGATTAAGTCTGCTACATAATACTTGCCTATCTGACATAGGGAGTGTGTATCGGATGAGTGACAGTAGGCTGACCTTTAAACCTTTGAAACTCTTAATGATTAAGTCTGCTATACAAATACTTGCCTATCTGACATAGGGAGTGTGTATCGGATGATCGGCAGTAGGCTGACCTTTAAACCTTTGAAACTCTTAATGATTATCGTCTACTATATAATACTTGCCTATCTGACGCAGAGAGTGTGTATCGGATGAGTGGCAGTAGGCTGACATTTAAACCTTTGAAACTCTTAATGATTAAGTCTGCTATATAATACTTGCCTATCTGACGCAGAGAGTGTGTATCGGATGAGTGGCAGTAGGCTGACCTTTAAACATTTGAAACTCTTAATGATTAAGTCTGCTACATAATACTTGCCTATCTGACATAGGGAGTGTGTATCGGATGACTGACAGTAGGCTGACCTTTAAACCTTTGAAACTCTTAATGATTAAGTCTGCTATATGATACTTGCCTATCTGACATAGGGAGTGTGTATCGGATGAGTGGCTGTAGGCTGACATTTAAACCTTTGAAACTCTTAATGATTAAGTCTGCTATATAATACTTGCCTATCTGACGCAGGGAGTGTGTATCGGATGAGTGGCAGTAGGCGGACCTTTAAACCTTTGAAACTCTTAATGATTAAGCCTGCTATATAATACTTGCCTATCTGACATAGGGAGTGTGTATCGGATGAGTGGCAGTAGGCGGACCTTTAAACCTTTGAAACTCTTAATGATTAAGTCTGCAATACAAATACTTGCCTATCTGACATAGGGAGTGTGTATCGGATGATCGGCAGTAGGCTGACCTTTAAACCTTTGAAACTCTTAATGATTATCGTCTACTATATAATACTTGCCTATCTGACGCAGAGAGTGTGTATCGGATGAGTGGCAGTAGGCTGACATTTAAACCTTTGAAACTCTTAATGATTAAGTCTGCTATATAATACTTGCCTATCTGACGCAGAGAGTGTGTATCGGATGAGTGGCAGTAGGCTGACCTTTAAACATTTGAAACTCTTAATGATTAAGTCTGCTACATAATACTTGCCTATCTGACATAGGGAGTGTGTATCGGATGAGTGACAGTAGGCTGACCTTTAAACCTTTGAAACTCTTAATGATTAAGTCTGCTATATAATACTTGCCTATCTGACATAGGGAGTGTGTACCGGATGAGTGGCTGTAGGCTGACATTTAAACCTTTGAAACTCTTAATGATTAAGTCTGCTATATAATACTTGCCTATCTGACGCAGGGAGTGTGTATCGGATGAGTGGCAGTAGGCTGACCTTTAAACCTTTGAAACTCTTAATGATTAAGCCTGCTATATAATACTTGCCTATCTGACATAGGGAGTGTGTATCGGATGAGTGGCAGTAGGCTGACCTTTAAACCTTTGAAACTCTTAATGATTAAGCCTGCTATATAATACTTGCCTATCTGACATAGGGAGTGTGTATCGGATGAGTGGCAGTAGGCTGACCTTTAAACCTTTGAAACTCTTAATGATTAAGTCTGCTATATGATACTTGCCTATCTGACATAGGGAGTGTGTATCGGATGAGTGGCTGTAGGCTGACATTTAAACCTTTGAAACTCTTAATGATTAAGTCTGCTATATAATACTTGCCTATCTGACGCAGGGAGTGTGTATCGGATGAGTGGCAGTAGGCTGACATTTGAACCTTTGAAACTCCTAATGATTAAGTCTGCTACATAATACTTGCCTATCTGACATAGGGAGTGTGTATCGGATGAGTGACAGTAGGCTGACCTTTAAACCTTTGAAACTCTTAATGATTAAGTCTGCAATACAAATACTTGCCTATCTGACATAGGGAGTGTGTATCGGATGATCGGCAGTAGGCTGACCTTTAAACCTTTGAAACTCTTAATGATTATCGTCTACTATATAATACTTGCCTATCTGACGCAGAGAGTGTGTATCGGATGAGTGGCAGTAGGCTGACATTTAAACCTTTGAAACTCTTAATGATTAAGTCTGCTATATAATACTTGCCTATCTGACGCAGAGAGTGTGTATCGGATGAGTGGCAGTAGGCTGACCTTTAAACATTTGAAACTCTTAATGATTAAGTCTGCTACATAATACTTGCCTATCTGACATAGGGAGTGTGTATCGGATGAGTGACAGTAGGCTGACCTTTAAACCTTTGAAACTCTTAATGATTAAGTCTGCTATATAATACTTGCCTATCTGACATAGGGAGTGTGTACCGGATGAATGGCTGTAGGCTGACATTTAAACCTTTGAAACTCTTAATGATTAAGTCTGCTATATAATACTTGCCTATCTGACGCAGGGAGTGTGTATCGGATGAGTGGCAGTAGGCTGACCTTTAAACCTTTGAAACTCTTAATGATTAAGCCTGCTATATAATACTTGCCTATCTGACATAGGGAGTGTGTATCGGATGAGTGGCAGTAGGCTGACCTTTAAACCTTTGAAACTCTTAATGATTAAGCCTGCTATATAATACTTGCCTATCTGACATAGGGAGTGTGTATCGGATGAGTGGCAGTAGGCTGACCTTTAAACCTTTGAAACTCTTAATGATTAAGCTTGCTATATAATACTTGCCTATCTGACATAGGGAGTGTGTATCGGATGAGTGGCAGTAGGCTGACCTTTAAACCTTTGAAACTCTTAATGATTAAGCCTGCTATATAATACTTGCCTATCTGACATAGGGAGTGTGTATCGGATGAGTGGCAGTAGGCGGACCTTTAAACATTTGAAACTCGTAATGATTAAGTCTGCTATACAAATACTTGCCTATCTGACATAGGGAGTGTGTATCGGATGATCGGCAGTAGGCTGACCTTTAAACCTTTGAAACTCTTAATGATTAAGCCTGCTATATAATACTTGCCTATCTGACGCAGGGAATGTGTATCGGATGAGTGGCAGTAGGCTGACCTTTAAACCTTTGAAACTCTTAATGATTAAGCCTGCTATATAATACTTGCCTATCTGACATAGGGAGTGTGTATCGGATGAGTGGCAGTAGGCTGACCTTTAAACCTTTGAAACTCTTAATGATTAAGCCTGCTATATAATACTTGCCTATCTGACATAGGGAGTGTGTATCGGATGAGTGGCTGTAGGCTGACATTTAAACCTTTGAAACTCTTAATGATTAAGTCGGCTATATAATACTTGCCTATCTGACATAGGGAGTGTGTATTGGATGATCGGCAGTAGGCTGACCTTTAAACATTTGAAACTCTATATGATTAAGTCTGCTATATAATACTTACCTATCGGACATAGGGAGTGTGTATCGGATGAGTGGCAGTAGGCTGACCTTTAAACCTTTGAAACTCTTAATGATTAAGCCTGCTATATAATACTTGCCTATCTGACATAGGGAGTGTGTATCGGATGAGTGGCAGTAGGCGGACCTTTAAACATTTGAAACTCTTAATGATTAAGTCTGCTATATAATACTTGCCTATCTGACGCAGAGAGTGTGTATCGGATGAGTGGCAGTAGGCTGACCTTTAAACCTTTGAAACTCTTAATGATTAAGCCTGCTATATAATACTTGCCTATCTGACATAGGGAGTGTGTATCGGATGAGTGGCAGTAGGCTGACATTTAAACCTTTGAAACTCTTAATGATTAAGCCTGCTATATAATACTTGCCTATCTGACATAGGGAGTGTGTATCGGATGAGTGGCAGTAGGCTGACCTTTAAACCTTTGAAACTCTTAATGATTAAGCCTGCTATATAATACTTGCCTATCTGACATAGGGAGTGTGTATCGGATAAGTGACAGTAGGCTGACCTTTAAACATTTGAAACTCTTAATGATTAAGCCTGCTATATAATACTTGCCTATCTGACATAGGGAGTGTGTATCGGATGAGTGGCTGTAGGCTGACATTTAAACCTTTGAAACTCTTGATGATTAAGTCGGCTATATAATACTTGCCTATCTGACATAGGGAGTGTGTATTGGATGATCAGCAGTAGGCTGACCTTTAAACATTTGAAACTCTATATGATTAAATCTGCTATATAATACTTGCCTATCGGACATAGGGAGTGTGTATCGGATGAGTGGCAGTAGGCTGACCTTTAAACCTTTGAAACTCTTAATGATTAAGCCTGCTATATAATACTTGCCTATCTGACATAGGGAGTGTGTATCGGATGAGTGGCAGTAGGCGGACCTTTAAACATTTGAAACTCTTAATGATTAAGTCTGCTATATAATACTTGCCTATCTGACATAGGGAGTGTGTATCGGATGAGTGGCAGTAGGCGGACCTTTAAACATTTGAAACTCTTAATGATTAAGCCTGCTATATAATACTTGCCTATCTGACATAGGGAGTGTGTATCGGATGAGTGGCTGTAGGCTGACATTTAAACCTTTGAAACTCTTAATGATAAAGTCTGCTATATAATACTTGCCTATCTGACATAGGGAGTGTGTATCGGATGAGTGGCTGTAGGCTGCCATTTAAACCTTTGAAACTCTAAATGATTAAGTCTGCTATATAATACTTGCCTATCTGACATAGGGAGTGTGTATCGGATGAGTGGCAGTAGGCTGACCTTTAAACCTTTGAAACACTTAATGATTAAGTCGGCTATATAATACTTGCCTATCTGACATAAGGAGTGTGTATTGGATGATCGGCAGTAGGCTGACCTTTAAACCTTTGAAACTCTATATGATTAAGTCTGCTATATAATACTTGCCTATCTGACATAGGGAGTGTGTATCGGATGAGTGGCAGTAGGCTGACCTTTAAACCTTTGAAACTCTTCATGATTAAGTCTGCTATATAATACTTGCCTATCTGACATAGGGAGTGTGTATAGGATGAGTGGCAGTAGGCTGACATTTGAACCTTTGAAACTCCTAATGATTAAGTCTGCTACATAATACTTGCCTATCTGACATAGGGAGTGTGTATCGGATAAGTGACAGTAGGCTGACCTTTAAACCTTTGAAACTCTTAATGATTAAGTCTGCAATACAAATACTTGCCTATCTGACATAGGGAGTGTGTATCGGATGATCGGCAGTAGGCTGACCTTTAAACCTTTGAAACTCTTAATGATTATCGTCTACTATATAATACTTGCCTATCTGACGCAGAGAGTGTGTATCGGATGAGTGGCAGTAGGCTGACATTTAAACCTTTGAAACTCTTAATGATTAAGTCTGCTATATAATACTTGCCTATCTGACGCAGAGAGTGTGTATCGGATGAGTGGCAGTAGGCTGACCTTTAAACATTTGAAACTCTTAATGATTAAGTCTGCTACATAATACTTGCCTATCTGACATAGGGAGTGTGTATCGGATGACTGACAGTAGGCTGACCTTTAAACCTTTGAAACTCTTAATGATTAAGTCTGCTATATGATACTTGCCTATCTGACATAGGGAGTGTGTATCGGATGAGTGGCTGTAGGCTGACATTTAAACCTTTGAAACTCTTAATGATTAAGTCTGCTATATAATACTTGCCTATCTGACGCAGGGAGTGTGTATCGGATGAGTGGCAGTAGGCTGACATTTAAACGTTTGAAACTCTTAATGATTAAGCCTGCTATATAATACTTGCCTATCTGACATAGGGAGTGTGTATCGGATGAGTGGCAGTAGGCGGACCTTTAAACCTTTGAAACTCTTAATGATTAAGCCTGCGATATGATACTTGCCTATCTGACATAGGGAGTGTCTATCGGATGATCGGCAGTAGGCTGACCTTTGAACCTTTGAAACTCTTAATGATTATCGTCTACTATATAATACTTGCCTATCTGACGCAGAGAGTGTGTATCGGATGAGTGGCAGTAGGCTGACCTTTAAACATTTGAAACTCTTAATGATTAAGTCTGCTACATAATACTTGCCTATCTGACATAGGGAGTGTGTATCGGATGACTGACAGTAGGCTGACCTTTAAACCTTTGAAACTCTTAATGATTAAGTCTGCAATACAAATACTTGCCTATCTGACATAGGGAGTGTCTATCGGATGATCGGCAGTAGGCTGACCTTTGAACCTTTGAAACTCTTAATGATTATCGTCTACTATATAATACTTGCCTATCTGACGCAGAGAGTGTGTATCGGATGAGTGGCAGTAGGCTGACATTTAAACCTTTGAAACTCTTAATGATTAAGTCTGCTATATAATACTTGCCTATCTGACGCAGAGAGTGTGTATCGGATGAGTGGCAGTAGGCTGACCTTTAAACCTTTGAAACTCTTAATGATTAAGCTTGCTATATAATACTTGCCTATCTGACATAGGGAGTGTGTATTGGATGAGTGGCAGTAGGCTGACCTTTAAACCTTTGAAACTCTTAATGATTAAGCCTGCTATATAATACTTGCCTATCTGACATAGGGAGTGTGTATCGGATGAGTGGCAGTAGGCGGACCTTTAAACATTTGAAACTCGTAATGATTAAGCCTGCTATACAAATACTTGCCTATCTGACATAGGGAGTGTGTATCGGATGATCGGCAGTAGGCTGACCTTTAAACCTTTGAAACTCTTAATGATTAAGCCTGCTATATAATACTTGCCTATCTGACGCAGGGAGTGTGTATCGGATGAGTGGCAGTAGGCTGACCTTTAAACCTTTGAAACTCTTAATGATTAAGCCTGCTATATAATACTTGCCTATCTGACATAGGGAGTGTGTATCGGATGAGTGGCAGTAGGCTGACCTTTAAACCTTTGAAACTCTTAATGATTAAGCCTGCTATATAATACTTGCCTATCTGACATAGGGAGTGTGTATCGGATGAGTGGCAGTAGGCTGACCTTTAAACCTTTGAAACTCTTAATGATTAAGCCTGCTATATAATACTTGCCTATCTGACATAGGGAGTGTGTATCGGATGAGTGGCAGTAGGCTGACATTTAAACCTTTGAAACTCTTAATGATTAAGCCTGCTATATAATACTTGCCTATCTGACATAGGGAGTGTGTATCGGATGAGTGGCTGTAGGCTGACATTTAAACCTTTGAAACTCTTAATGATTAAGTCTGCTTTATAATACTTGCCTATCTGACATAGGGAGTGTGTATTGGATGATCGGCAGTAGGCTGACCTTTAAACATTTGAAACTCTATATGATTAAGTCTGCTATATAATACTTGCCTATCGGACATAGGGAGTGTGTATCGGATGAGTGGCAGTAGGCTGACCTTTAAACCTTTGAAACTCTTAATGATTAAGCCTGCTATATAATACTTGCCTATCTGACATAGGGAGTGTGTATCGGATGAGTGGCAGTAGGCGGACCTTTAAACATTTGAAACTCTTAATGATTAAGCCTGCTATATAATACTTGCCTATCTGACATAGGGAGTGTGTATTGGATGAGTGGCAGTAGGCGGACCTTTAAACATTTGAAACTCTTAATGATTAAGCCTGCTATATAATACTTGCCTATCTGACATAGGGAGTGTGTATCGGATGAGTGGCTGTAGGCTGACATTTAAACCTTTGAAACTCTTAATGATAAAGTCTGCTATATAATACTTGCCTATCTGACATAGGGAGTGTGTATCGGATGAGTGGCTGTAGGCTGACCTTTGAACCTTTGAAACTCTTAATGATTATCGTCAACTATATAATACTTGCCTATCTGACGCAGAGAGTGTGTATCGGATGAGTGGCAGTAGGCTGACATTTAAACCTTTGAAACTCTTAATGATTAAGTCTGCTATATAATACTTGCCTATCTGACGCAGAGAGTGTGTATCGGATGAGTGGCAGTAGGCTGACCTTTAAACCTTTGAAACTCTTAATGATTAAGTCTGCTACATAATACTTGCCTATCTGACACAGGGAGTGTGTATCGGATGAGTGACAGTAGGCTGACCTTTAAACCTTTGAAACTCTTAATGATTAAGTCTGCTATATAATACTTGCCTATCGGACATAGGGAGTGTGTATCGGATGAGTGGCAGTAGGCTGACCTTTAAACCTTTGAAACTCTTAATGATTAAGCCTGCTATATAATACTTGCCTATCTGACATAGGGAGTGTGTATCGGATGAGTGGCAGTAGGCTGACCTTTAAACCTTTGAAACTCTTAATGATTAAGCTTGCTATATAATACTTGCCTATCTGACATAGGGAGTGTGTATTGGATGAGTGGCAGTAGGCTGACCTTTAAACCTTTGAAACTCTTAATGATTAAGCCTGCTATATAATACTTGCCTATCTGACATAGGGAGTGTGTATCGGATGAGTGGCAGTAGGCGGACCTTTAAACATTTGAAACTCGTAATGATTAAGCCTGCTATACAAATACTTGCCTATCTGACATAGGGAGTGTGTATCGGATGATCGGCAGTAGGCTGACCTTTAAACCTTTGAAACTCTTAATGATTAAGCCTGCTATATAATACTTGCCTATCTGACGCAGGGAGTGTGTATCGGATGAGTGGCAGTAGGCTGACCTTTAAACCTTTGAAACTCTTAATGATTAAGCCTGCTATATAATACTTGCCTATCTGACATAGGGAGTGTGTATCGGATGAGTGGCAGTAGGCTGACCTTTAAACCTTTGAAACTCTTAATGATTAAGCCTGCTATATAATACTTGCCTATCTGACATAGGGAGTGTGTATCGGATGAGTGGCAGTAGGCTGACCTTTAAACCTTTGAAACTCTTAATGATTAAGCCTGCTATATAATACTTGCCTATCTGACATAGGGAGTGTGTATCGGATGAGTGACAGTAGGCTGACCTTTAAACATTTGAAACTCTTAATGATTAAGCCTGCTATATAATACTTGCCTATCTGACATAGGGAGTGTGTATCGGATGAGTGGCTGTAGGCTGACATTTAAACCTTTGAAACTCTTAATGATTAAGTCTGCTATATAATACTTGCCTATCTGACATAGGGAGTGTGTATTGGATGATCGGCAGTAGGCTGACCTTTAAACATTTGAAACTCTATATGATTAAGTCTGCTATATAATACTTGCCTATCGGACATAGGGAGTGTGTATCGGATGAGTGGCAGTAGGCTGACCTTTAAACCTTTGAAACTCTTAATGATTAAGTCTGCTATATAATACTTGCCTATCTGACATAGGGAGTGTGTATCGGATGAGTGGCAGTAGGCGGACCTTTAAACATTTGAAACTCTTAATGATTAAGCCTGCTATATAATACTTGCCTATCTGACATAGGGAGTGTGTATTGGATGAGTGGCAGTAGGCGGACCTTTAAACATTTGAAACTCTTAATGATTAAGCCTGCTATATAATACTTGCCTATCTGACATAGGGAGTGTGTATCGGATGAGTGGCTGTAGGCTGACATTTAAACCTTTGAAACTCTTAATGATAAAGTCTGCTATATCATACTTGCCTATCTGACATAGGGAGTGTGTATCGGATGAGTGGCTGTAGGCTGACATTTAAACCTTTGAAACTCTTAATGATTAAGTCTGCTATATAATACTTGCCTATCTGACATAGGGTGTGTGTATCGGATGAGTGGCAGTAGGCGGACATTTAAACATTTGAAACTCTTAATGATTAAGCCTGCTATATAATACTTGCCTATCTAACATAGGGAGTGTGTATCGGATGAGTGGCAGTAGGCTGACCTTTAAACCTTTGAAACTCTTAATGATTAAGCTTGCTATATAATACTTGCCTATCTGACATAGGGAGTGTGTATCGGATGAGTGGCAGTAGGCTGACCTTTAAACCTTTGAAACTCTTAATGATTAAGCCTGCTATATAATACTTGCCTATCTGACATAGGGAGTGTGTATCGGATGAGTGGCAGTAGGCGGACCTTTAAACATTTGAAACTCGTAATGATTAAGTCTGCTATACAAATACTTGCCTATCTGACATAGGGAGTGTGTATCGGATGATCGGCAGTAGGCTGACCTTTAAACCTTTGAAACTCTTAATGATTAAGCCTGCTATATAATACTTGCCTATCTGACGCAGGGAATGTGTATCGGATGAGTGGCAGTAGGCTGACCTTTAAACCTTTGAAACTCTTAATGATTAAGCCTGCTATATAATACTTGCCTATCTGACATAGGGAGTGTGTATCGGATGAGTGGCAGTAGGCTGACCTTTAAACCTTTGAAACTCTTAATGATTAAGCCTGCTATATAATACTTGCCTATCTGACATAGGGAGTGTGTATCGGATGAGTGGCTGTAGGCTGACATTTAAACCTTTGAAACTCTTAATGATTAAGTCGGCTATATAAAACTTGCCTATCTGACATAGGGAGTGTGTATTGGATGATCGGCAGTAGGCTGACCTGTAAACATTTGAAACTCTATATGATTAAGTCTGCTATATAATACTTACCTATCGGACATAGGGAGTGTGTATCGGATGAGTGGCAGTAGGCTGACCTTTAAACCTTTGAAACTCTTAATGATTAAGCCTGCTATATAATACTTGCCTATCTGACATAGGGAGTGTGTATCGGATGAGTGGCAGTAGGCGGACCTTTAAACATTTGAAACTCTTAATGATTAAGTCTGCTATATAATACTTGCCTATCTGACGCAGAGAGTGTGTATCGGATGAGTGGCAGTAGGCTGACCTTTAAACCTTTGAAACTCTTAATGATTAAGCCTGCTATATAATACTTGCCTATCTGACATAGGGAGTGTGTATCGGATGAGTGGCAGTAGGCTGACATTTAAACCTTTGAAACTCTTAATGATTAAGCCTGCTATATAATACTTGCCTATCTGACATAGGGAGTGTGTATCGGATGAGTGGCAGTAGGCTGACCTTTAAACCTTTGAAACTCTTAATGATTAAGCCTGCTATATAATACTTGCCTATCTGACATAGGGATTGTGTATCGGATAAGTGACAGTAGGCTGACCTTTAAACATTTGAAACTCTTAATGATTAAGCCTGCTATATAATACTTGCCTATCTGACATAGGGAGTGTGTATCGGATGAGTGGCTGTAGGCTGACATTTAAACCTTTGAAACTCTTGATGATTAAGTCGGCTATATAATACTTGCCTATCTGACATATGGAGTGTGTATTGGATGATCGGCAGTAGGCTGACCTTTAAACATTTGAAACTCTTAATGATTAAATCTGCTATATAATACTTGTCTATCGGACATAGGGAGTGTGTATCGGATGAGTGGCAGTAGGCTGACCTTTAAACCTTTGAAACTCTTAATGATTAAGCCTGCTATATAATACTTGCCTATCTGACATAGGGAGTGTGTATCGGATGAGTGGCAGTAGGCGGACCTTTAAACATTTGAAACTCTTAATGATTAAGTCTGCTATATAATACTTGCCTATCTGACATAGGGAGTGTGTATCGGATGAGTGGCAGTAGGCGGACCTTTAAACATTTGAAACTCTTAATGATTAAGCCTGCTATATAATACTTGCCTATCTGACATAGGGAGTGTGTATCGGATGAGTGGCTGTAGGCTGACATTTAAACCTTTGAAACTCTTAATGATAAAGTCTGCTATATAATACTTGCCTATCTGACATAGGGAGTGTGTATCGGATGAGTGGCTGTAGGCTGACATTTAAACCTTTGAAACTCTAAATGATTAAGTCTGCTATATAATACTTGCCTATCTGACATAGGGAGTGTGTATCGGATGAGTGGCAGTAGGCTGACCTTTAAACCTTTGAAACACTTAATGATTAAGTCGGCTATATAATACTTGCCTATCTGACATAGGGAGTGTGTATTGGATGATCGGCAGTAGGCTGACCTTTAAACCTTTGAAACTCTATATGATTAAGTCTGCTATATAATACTTGCCTATCTGACATAGGGAGTGTGTATCGGATGAGTGGCAGTAGGCTGACCTTTAAACCTTTGAAACTCTTCATGATTAAGTCTGCTATATAATACTTGCCTATCTGACATAGGGAGTGTTTATAGGATGAGTGGCAGTAGGCTGACATTTGAACCTTTGAAACTCCTAATGATTAAGTCTGCTACATAATACTTGCCTATCTGACATAGGGAGTGTGTATCGGATAAGTGACAGTAGGCTGACCTTTACACCTTTGAAACTCTTAATGATTAAGTCTGCAATACAAATACTTGCCTATCTGACATAGGGAGTGTGTATCGGATGATCGGCAGTAGGCTGACCTTTAAACCTTTGAAACTCTTAATGATTATCGTCTACTATATAATACTTGCCTATCTGACGCAGAGAGTGTGTATCGGATGAGTGGCAGTAGGCTGACATTTAAACCTTTGAAACTCTTAATGATTAAGTCTGCTATATAATACTTGCCTATCTGACGCAGAGAGTGTGTATCGGATGAGTGGCAGTAGGCTGACCTTTAAACATTTGAAACTCTTAATGATTAAGTCTGCTACATAATACTTGCCTATCTGACATAGGGAGTGTGTATCGGATGACTGACAGTAGGCTGACCTTTAAACCTTTGAAACTCTTAATGATTAAGTCTGCTATATGATACTTGCCTATCTGACATAGGGAGTGTGTATCGGATGAGTGGCTGTAGGCTGACATTTAAACCTTTGAAACTCTTAATGATTAAGTCTGCTATATAATACTTGCCTATCTGACGCAGGGAGTGTGTATCGGATGAGTGG
The DNA here is from genome assembly GCF_026914265.1 of Mya arenaria. Lineage (NCBI taxonomy): Eukaryota > Metazoa > Mollusca > Bivalvia > Myida > Myidae > Mya > Mya arenaria. The sequence continues at coordinate 6,382,526 of NC_069129.1, forward strand.
CAGTAGGCTGACATTTAAACATTTGAAACTCTTAATGATTAAGCCTGCTATATAATACTTGCCTATCTGACATAGGGAGTGTGTATCGGATGAGTGGCAGTAGGCGGACCTTTAAACCTTTGAAACTCTTAATGATTAAGCCTGCTATATAATACTTGCCTATCTGACATAGGGAGTGTGTATCGGATGATCGGCAGTAGGCTGACCTTTGAACCTTTGAAACTCTTAATGATTATCGTCTACTATATAATACTTGCCTATCTGACGCAGAGAGTGTGTATCGGATGAGTGGCAGTAGGCTGACCTTTAAACATTTGAAACTCTTAATGATTAAGTCTGCTACATAATACTTGCCTATCTGACATAGGGAGTGTGTATCGGATGACTGACAGTAGGCTGACCTTTAAACCTTTGAAACTCTTAATGATTAAGTCTGCAATACAAATACTTGCCTATCTGACATAGGGAGTGTCTATCGGATGATCGGCAGTAGGCTGACCTTTGAACCTTTGAAACTCTTAATGATTATCGTCTACTATATAATACTTGCCTATCTGACGCAGAGAGTGTGTATCGGATGAGTGGCAGTAGGCTGACATTTAAACCTTTGAAACTCTTAATGATTAAGTCTGCTATATAATACTTGCCTATCTGACGCAGAGAGTGTGTATCGGATGAGTGGCAGTAGGCTGACCTTTAAACCTTTGAAACTCTTAATGATTAAGTCTGCTATATAATACTTGCCTATCTGACACAGGGAGTGTGTATCGGATGAGTGACAGTAGGCTGACCTTTAAACCTTTGAAACTCTTAATGATTAAGTCTGCTATATAATACTTGCCTATCGGACATAGGGAGTGTGTATCGGATGAGTGGCAGTAGGCTGACCTTTAAACCTTTGAAACTCTTAATGATTAAGTCTGCTATATAATACTTGCCTATCTGACATAGGGAGTGTGTATCGGATGAGTGGCAGTAGGCTGACCTTTAAACCTTTGAAACTCTTAATGATTAAGCTTGCTATATAATACTTGCCTATCTGACATAGGGAGTGTGTATTGGATGAGTGGCAGTAGGCTGACCTTTAAACCTTTGAAACTCTTAATGATTAAGCCTGCTATATAATACTTGCCTATCTGACATAGGGAGTGTGTATCGGATGAGTGGCAGTAGGCGGACCTTTAAACATTTGAAACTCGTAATGATTAAGCCTGCTATACAAATACTTGCCTATCTGACATAGGGAGTGTGTATCGGATGATCGGCAGTAGGCTGACCTTTAAACCTTTGAAACTCTTAATGATTAAGCCTGCTATATAATACTTGCCTATCTGACGCAGGGAGTGTGTATCGGATGAGTGGCAGTAGGCTGACCTTTAAACCTTTGAAACTCTTAATGATTAAGCCTGCTATATAATACTTGCCTATCTGACATAGGGAGTGTGTATCGGATGAGTGGCAGTAGGCTGACCTTTAAACCTTTGAAACTCTTAATGATTAAGCCTGCTATATAATACTTGCCTATCTGACATAGGGAGTGTGTATCGGATGAGTGGCAGTAGGCTGACCTTTAAACCTTTGAAACTCTTAATGATTAAGCCTGCTATATAATACTTGCCTATCTGACATAGGGAGTGTGTATCGGATGAGTGACAGTAGGCTGACCTTTAAACATTTGAAACTCTTAATGATTAAGCCTGCTATATAATACTTGCCTATCTGACATAGGGAGTGTGTATCGGATGAGTGGCTGTAGGCTGACATTTAAACCTTTGAAACTCTTAATGATTAAGTCTGCTATATAATACTTGCCTATCTGACATAGGGAGTGTGTATTGGATGATCGGCAGTAGGCTGACCTTTAAACATTTGAAACTCTATATGATTAAGTCTGCTATATAATACTTGCCTATCGGACATAGGGAGTGTGTATCGGATGAGTGGCAGTAGGCTGACCTTTAAACCTTTGAAACTCTTAATGATTAAGTCTGCTATATAATACTTGCCTATCTGACATAGGGAGTGTGTATCGGATGAGTGGCAGTAGGCGGACCTTTAAACATTTGAAACTCTTAATGATTAAGCCTGCTATATAATACTTGCCTATCTGACATAGGGAGTGTGTATTGGATGAGTGGCAGTAGGCGGACCTTTAAACATTTGAAACTCTTAATGATTAAGCCTGCTATATAATACTTGCCTATCTGACATAGGGAGTGTGTATCGGATGAGTGGCTGTAGGCTGACATTTAAACCTTTGAAACTCTTAATGATAAAGTCTGCTATATAATACTTGCCTATCTGACATAGGGAGTGTGTATCGGATGAGTGGCTGTAGGCTGACATTTAAACCTTTGAAACTCTTAATGATTAAGTCTGCTATATAATACTTGCCTATCTGACATAGGGTGTGTGTATCGGATGAGTGGCAGTAGGCGGACATTTAAACATTTGAAACTCTTAATGATTAAGCCTGCTATATAATACTTGCCTATCTAACATAGGGAGTGTGTATCGGATGAGTTGCAGTAGGCGGACCTTTAAACATTTGAAACTCTTAATGATTAAGTCTGCTATATAATACTTGCCTATCTGACATAGGGAGTGTGTATCGGATGAGTGGCAGTAGGCTGACCTTTAAACATTTGAAACTCTTAATGATTAAGCCTGCTATATAATACTTGCCTATCTGACATAGGGAGTGTGTATCGGATGAGTGGCAGTAGGCTGACCTTTAAACATTTGAAACTCTTAATGATTAAGTCTGCTATATAATACTTGCCTATCTGACATAGGGAGTGTGTATCGGATGAGTGGCAATAGGCGGACCTTTAAACATTTGAAACTCTTAATGATTAAGCCTGCTATATAATACTTGCCTATTTGACATAGGGAGTGTGTATCGGATGAGTGGCTGTAGGCTGATATTTAAACCTTTGAAACTTTTAATGATTAAGTCTGCTATATAATACTTGCCTATCTGACATAGGGAGTGTGTATCGGATGAGTGGCTGTAGGCTGACATTTAAACCTTTGAAACTCTTAATGATTAAGTCTGCTATATAATACTTGCCTAACTGCAATTTCATTGGCTGAAAATGTAGGCTGTATTCTTACTCTTGTCATTAGTTTTAATAAATACTTTGAATAATCACATAAATAAGATGTTGTTGTTAGTTACCATAAACCATTGCTAGTCCCGCCAACAACACCAAGGCATGCAAGCACGTGAACCGTGGTCCTGGAAATAGAAATCAGTACATGCAAGCACGACCATGACGTCACTCTGACATCCGGCTTTAATATCAAGAAAATACTTAAGTCAGTTCTCAATCACCATATCAACTAAATCCAATTCTATCGAAATAATTGCACTTTACCAATGCAGTCTATGTATACTACGTGATAAATTGCGTCATAAATGCTACGTCGGAAGGCCATATTTTGCTTCGAATGGAGACTTAAAACAAAGATTTTGACAACTTTTTTTTTGATCTTGGAATGAGCCAATTTTTGCGAAAATCCATGGAAACCAGTTATATAATACTGCTGACAAAACATAGGTCACAGATGTTTATATTTATGTTCAAAAAGTGATGTTTTATTCATTTTTCTTAAACCGTAACTAACGCCTTAAGCCATAAAACATTAATTTGCAAACGGCAATATGAAAATTTGCGATCTGATCTTTTGTCAGCAATCTTATAGCACTGGTTTGTAGATATTTACGCAAGAATTTGCTCTTACCAAGACAAAATATAAAAAAGTTGTAAAAAATGGTCAATCTGTGAGAGTGCAGCTTTAAGCGTGTTTGATGTATCGTTATTTGATATATGTAAAAAGGACACCGTGGCGACATTTTACACTTAGGTAAAACTGACAGCATGCATCATTAGTTTTGATTTTTTTTAATTAAATATTGTTTTTACATTACACATAGAACTATCGTGATGATGTCTGTCTTTTAGAAGCAAAGCCTCAATACTGTTTAATTTCATAAATAATGCACCAGTCAATTGCAACCATGCCCCCATCATCCCCCCCATGTCCGGGGGTATACCGGGGAGAGCCGAGGAAATGGGCGATGTTCTTATCCTCCCAGGTGGCCCCGCAGTGCCGGGTGATTGCGGTTGTTTTGTCTTCGCGCCAAAAATAGTGGGGACTTGGCCTCACCTAGGTTCACTGGGGTGCTGGGGCATTTGGCGGGGATTTTACCAGCATTTTGTCCGCAAAGGGCGGGGATGTTACCGAAAGTCAAAGTCCCCGCTATTTCCCGGACCGAGGGGGTTGACTGGTGGTTTGACTGGTGCATGAGGTTTGAACTAATGTCTGATTTAATATGAAATAAAGGTTAGAAAGTCCTTTTTAAATTCTAAATCCTGAATACTATCACATTTTCAAATTAAACGAAAGCATTACCATTTTAACTTAAAATGATTGAGTTTTTTTCGGTTATAAAAATACTCAAGATATATGGTTCTAAAGGAGTTTTTATTTAATTGATGAATTGCAAAAATATACAAACCAATATAAATGTCCATCCTTGACAGCGTTCAAGATCTGCCAATTTAAGTTAAGAATTAAGGAAGGGTTCCGTATAGATAAGAAAGTCACCATACATGTAAATATATTTAATCTATGTTTCCAATTTGAGAGCACACTTTATATATGCGTCGACATGCATTAATTAAATTCGGTCATAACTGTAAATGCAAGTTAATATCTAGCCCCACGAAAGCTTCGTAGGCTTGAGAAGCTTATTTCAATAAGTCAAATGCATAATTTGATTTTGATAAATGAAAAATGGTAAAGTGATATAAAATTATTCCTATTTAACGTTTAAACATTCTTAAAGCTGCACTCTCACAAATTGACCATTTTTACAACTCTTTTTTTTGCATAAATATCTGCAAACCACTGATATAAGATTGCTGACAAAATCGTAGATTTTCATATTTCCGTTCGAAAATTAATGTTTTTTGGCTTAAACCGTTACTAACGGGTCAAGAAAAATGCATAAAACAACATTTTTTTAAACTTAAATTTAAAATCTGCGATATATTGTATTTTGGCAAGCAGTCTTATATAACTGGTTTTCATGGTTTGTCACAAAAATTGGCTCGTTCCAAGACAAAAAATAAAAAAGTTATCAAAACGTTCAATCTGTGAGAGTGCGGCTTTAAAGAGTATGCAAATTAAACAAAACAAAAACAAACATTATGCTGTACCTGAATCCTGTTATAAGGGCTTCAGATGTTTGGTGAAGTACGGGCCAGATGTGCGGCAATTCTAATGCAAACCTGTTATCAATAAATTAATGTGGCGTTTAAAAGGGACTTGTTCAAAGATATTGTGTTCAATATTTGCTGTCATATTTGTTATATTACTTATACTTTTAATGTTAAAGAACTGGTAAACACCCATTTGGAAACCATTTAGTAAAATCCAAGCCTAATATGTTTCAATATTCAGAAACGGAATTTTTCTCATGTCATGCTCTTTTCAGCAAAAGAGAGAAACTTCTGTCACACTCTTTAATAACTATGAACTAAAAAGCTTAATGGCTTATCAAATTTCACACGAAATGAAAGTGGTTGATTTCTGAGTCCATAAAACGTGAACGAGCCCCTTTATAACTTCATAACTCAACAAAACTACTAGAACACGATCAAGCCCATAAGCAATGCATCAGGACCGAAAGCCGAATATCAGGCCCAGTATCCACATATAAAATCAAGTGTTCCGAAATTCAGACAAGTAGCCATTATCAGACCCAGTCGCAGACCCAATTGCTAAATATCAGACCCAGAAGCCAAATGTCAGACCCTGTAGCCAAATGTCAGACTTAGTAGGCAAATATCAGACCCAGAAGCCAAATATCAGACCCAGTAGCCAAATGTCAGACTTAGTAGCCAAATATCAGACCCAGGAGCCAAATATCAGACCCAGTAGCCAAATGTCAGACTTAGTAGCCAAATATCATACAAAGAAGCCAAATATCACACCCAGTAGCCAAATATTACAATCGGTGGCCAAATATCAGACCCAGTAGCCAAATGTCAGATACAGTATCCAAATATCAGATCCAGTTGCCAAATATCAGACCAAGTAAGCAAATATCAGATCCAGTTGCCAAATGTCAGATCCAGTAGCTAAATGTCTGACCCTGTGGCCAAATATCAGACCCAGGAGCCAAATGTCAGACCCAGGAGCAAAATATCAGACCCAGTAGCCATTTATCAGACCAAGTATGCAAATATCAGACCCAATAACCAAATATCAGACCAAGTACGCAAATATCAGACCCAGTAGCCAAATGTCAGACCCAGTAGCCAAATATCAGACCAAATAGTCAAATATTGGATCCAGTTGTCAAATATTAGACCCAGTAGCCAAATATCATACCATGTAGCCAAATGACATGTCCTGGAGTCAAACACTTGGCCCAGTTGCCAAACCTCATTCCAAAAAGCAATACATCAGGCCCAGTAGCAAATATCAAATATCAGGACCAGTAACCAAATATCATACCATGTAGCCGAATGTCATGTCAGGTAGTCAAACATCAGGCCCAGTTGCCAAACTTCAGCCCAATTAACAAAACATCAGGCCCAGTAGCCAAACTTCAGTCCCAGTAGCGAAACATCAGACCAAGTTACCAAACATCAGACCCAGTAGCAAAACATCAGGCCCAGCTGCCAAACTTCAGTCCCAGTAGCAAAACATCAGACCAAGTTGCCAAACTTCAGTCCGAGTAGCAAAACATCAGACCAAGTTGCCAAACTTCAGTCCGAGTAGCAAAACATCAGACCCAGCTGCCAAATATCATACCATGTAGCCAAATGACATGTCCTGGAGTCAAACACTTGGCCCAGTTGCCAAACCTCATTCCAAAAAGCAATACATCAGGCCCAGTAGCAAATATCAAATATCAGGACCAGTAACCAAATATCATACCATGTAGCCGAATGTCATGTCATGTAGGCAAACATCAGGCCCAGTTGCCAAACTTCAGCCCCATTAGCAAAACATCAGGCCCAGTAGCCAAATTTCAGTCCGAGTAGCAAAATATCAGGCCCAGCTGCCAAACTTCAGTCCCAGTAGCAAAACATCAGACCAAGTTGCCAAACTTCAGTCCGAGTAGCAAAACATCAGACCAAGTTGCCAAACTTCAGTCCAAGTAGCAAACCATCAGGTCCAGCTGCCAATCTTCAGTCCCAGTGGCAAACATCAGTCCCAGTAGCCAAGCTTCAATCCCAGTAGTTAAACTTCAGTCCCAGCTGCCAAACCTCAGTCCGAGTAGCAAAACATCAGGCCCAGCTGCCATATTTTAGTCCGAGTGGCAAAATATCAGGCCCAGTAGCCAAACATCGGGCCTAGTAGCCAAACTTCAGTTCCAGTAGCAAAACATCAGGCCCAGTAGCCAAACTTCAGTCCCAGCTGCCAAACTTCAGTCCCAGTAGCAAAACATCAGGCGCAGTTGCCAAACATCAGGCCCAGTTGCCAAACTTCAGTCCCAGTAGCAAAACATCAGGCGCAGTTGCCAAACTTCAGTCCCAGTAGCAAAACATCAGGCCCAGTTGCCAAGCTTCAGTCCCATTAGCAACACATCAGGCCCAGTAGCAACACATCAGGCCCAATAGCAACACATCAGGCCCAGCTGCCAAACTTCAATCCCAGTAGCAAAACATCAGGCCCAGTAGCCAAACTTCCGTCCCAGTAGCAACGCATCAGGCCCAGTAGCCAAACTTCAGTCCTAGTAGCAACACATCAGGCCCAGTAGCCAAATTTAGGACCAGCTGCCAAACATCAGGCCCTGTAGAAAAACATCAGGCCCAGCTGCCATATTTTAGTCCGAGTGGCAAAACATCAGGACCAGCTGCTAAACTTCAGTCCCAGTAGCAAAACATCAGGCCCAGTAGCCAAACTTCAGTCCCAGCTGCCAAACTTCAGTCCCAGTAGCAAAACATCAGGTGCAGCTGCCAAACTTTAGTCCCAGTAGCCAAACTTCAGTCCCAGCTGCCAAACTTCAGTCCCAGTAGCAAAACATCAGGCGCAGTTGCCAAACATCAGGCCCAGTTGCCAAACTTCAGTCCCAGTAGCAAAACATCAGGCGCAGTTGCCAAACTTCAGTTCCAGTAGCAAAACATCAGGCCCAGTTCCCAAGCTTCAGTCCCAGTATCAAAACATCAGGCCCAGTAGCCAAACTTCAGTCCCAGTAGCAACGCATCAGGCCCAGTAGCCAAACTTCAGTCCTAGTAGCAACACATCAGGCCCAGTAGCCAAATTAAGGTCCAGCTGCCAAACATCAGGCCCTGTAGTCAAACTTCAGTTCCAGGAGCAAAAAAATCAGGCCAAGTTGCCGAACTTCAGTCCCAGTGGCAAAACATCAGGCCTAGTAGCCAAACTTCAGTCCCAGTAGCAAAACATCAGGCCCAGTAGCAAAACATCAGTCCCAGTAGCAAAACATCAGGCTCAGCTGCTAAACTTCAGTCCCAGTAGCAAAACATCAGGCCCAGCTGCTAAACTTCAGTCCCAGTAGCAAAACATCAGGCCCAGCTGCTAAACTTCAGTTCCAGGAGCAAAAAATCAGGCCAAGTTGCCGAACTTCAGTCCCAGTAGCAACACATCAAGCCCAGTGGCCAAGCTTCAGTCCCAGTAGCAAAACATCAGGCCTAGTAGCCAAACTTCAGTCCCAGAAGCAACACATCAAGCCCAGTGGCCAAGCTTCAGTCCCAGTAGCAAAGCATCAGGCCCAGCTGCTAAACTTCAGTCCCAGTAGCATAACATCAGGCCCAGTTGCCAAACTTCAGTCCCAGTAGCAAAACATCAGGCCCAGTCGCCAAGCTTCAGTCCCAGTAGCAAATCATTAGGCCTAGCTGCCAAGCTTCAGTCCCAGAAGCAAAACATCAGGCCCAGTAGCAAAACATCAGGCCCCGTAGCCAAGCTTCAGTCCCAGTAGCAAAACATTAGGCTTAGCTGCCAAACTTCAGTCCCAGTAGCAAAACATCAGGCCCAGTAGCAAAACATCAGGCCCAGTAGCCAAGCTTCAGTCCCAGTAACAAAAACAGCAGGCCCAGTAGCCATGCTTCAGTCCAAGTAGCAAAACATTAGGCCTAGCTGCCAAACTTCAGTCCCAGTAGCAAAACATCAGGCCCAGTAGCAAAACATCAAGCCCAGCTGCAAAACGTCAGGCCCAGTAGCCAAGCTTCAGTCCCAGTAGCAAAACATCAGGTCCAGTAGCCAAGCTTCAGTCCCAGTAGCAACACATCAGGCCCAGTAGCCAAACTTCAGTCCCAGTAGCAAAACGTCAGGCCCAGTAGCCAAGCTTCAGTCCCAGTAGCAACACATCAGGACCAGCTGCCAAACTTCAGTCCCAGTAGCAAAACGTCAGACCCAGTAGCCAAACTTCAGTCCGATTAGCAAAATATCAGGCCCAGCTGCTTAACTGCAGTCCCAGTAGCAAAACAGCAGGCCCAGTAGCCAAGCTTCAGTCCAAGTAGCAAAACATTAGGCCTAGCTGCCAAACTTCAGTCCCAGTAGCAAAACATCAGGCCCAGCTGCAAAACGTCAGGCCCAGTAGCCAAGCTTCAGTTTCAGTAGCAAGACATCAGGCCCATCTGCTAAACTTCAGTCCAAGTAGCAACACATCAGGCCCAGTAGCCAAACTTCAGTCCCAGTAGCAAAACATCAGACCCAGTAGCCAAGCTTCAGTCCCAGTAGCAAAACATCAGGCCCATCTGCTAAACTTCAGTCCCAGTAGCAACACATCAGGCCCAGTAGCCAAACTTCAGTCCCAGTAGCAACACATCAGGCCAAGTAGCCAAACGCTGGGCCTAGCAGCCAAACTTCAGTCCCAGTAGCAACAAATTGACAAGCCCAGTAGTCAAATAGCATTCCAGTAGTAAACAAGTTGCCAGAAATATTTGGACAATTGAATGAAATATGCATGGACTGAAATGACAGCTGATTTGTCATTGGATGCATATGAGGCAGGTCATCTACTGGTCATACCTAATCTTCATGTCAAGTTTGATGACCATAGGTCCGGGAATTGTTGAGTTATCACTCGGACAAGCTTTGGTCTTCCAACAGACCGACCGACATGTGCAAAGCAATTATATAACCCCTCTGCTTCGAAGGGGGGCATAATTAAACTAGATGTTCACTGAAAACTGATACTTCAACTCATGCATTTAGTGACATATAAATTTCTACTGTCTACTATATAAGAAAATAAAATATGGACAATCAGAAAACCTTTTTTCAGCTTACAGTCACACTGACCTTGACCTTTGACCCACTGACCTCAAAATCAATAGGGTTCATCTGCTGGTCATGACCAATAAGCCTACCTAGTATGAGGTCCCTGGGTCAAAGCGTTCTCAAGTTATTGATCGGAAACCGTTTTTCATGTTAAGGTCACACTGACCTTGACCTTTGACCCACTGACCTCAAAATCAATAGGGTTCATCTGCTGGTCATGACCAATACACCTACCAAGTATGAGGTTCCTGGGTCAAAGCGTTCTCAAGTTATTGATCGGAAACCGTTTTTCATGTAAAGGTCACACTGACCTTGACCTTTGACCCACTGACCTCAAAATCAATAGGGTTCATCTGCTGGTGATGACCAATACACATACCAAGTATGAGGTTCCTGGGTCAAAGCGTTCTCAAGTTATTGATCGGAAACCGTTTTTCATGTAAAGGTCACACTGACCTTGACCTTTGACCCACTGACCTCAAAATCAATAGGGTTCATCTGCTGGTGATGACCAATACACATACCAAGTATGAGGTCCCTCGGTCAAAGCGTTCTCAAGTTATTGATCGGAAACCATTTGGTATTCCGACCGACCGACAGACAGACAGACAGACAGACAGACCGACCGACATGTGCAAAACAATATACCCCACTTTTTTCAAAAGGGGGCATAAAATATCATTCCAGTAGTCAAACCAAGATCCAAATATTAGGCCGCCCATTAGCCGAACATAAGGACCAGAAGCCAACTATCAAATATCAGTACCAATAACAGTGTCATTTAAGAGAATTATCAAAGTTGTGCTCTCGTTGTTATGAATTTGGCTACAATCTAACTCGGTTAAAATATGCTAAATCGGAAACTGCGGCTTTTTTTATAAGACACAAATTAATGGCTGGTCTAACAAGCATGGCAAATACATCAATTCTATTAGCCGTCTACATGCTCTTAACGAAGTAAATATTACGCACATTATACAAAACCAAAAAAATAGTGAGCTTAGCTTAATCCTGTTTTAAAGGGTTTGAGAAGTTTCGAGAAAATCGGGTCAGCTGCTTGTTATTTAAAAAGAGATGAAAGTCTTTCATGCTGCTTTAACATACGGCAAACGTTTCCTTTCAGCCGTGATATGTCTCACTAAGTAATTAAGTAAACTTTAAATATAACTTGTTGGTAATAATACTTTAAGCCCGTACTGTAGAGGCAGCGCCTTCGTTCATATTTTATGTTATCACTGACTGTACCAAGGGCGTTCACCCCTGTGGCACATAGGGATAGTTACCCATGTAAGTGCACTTACCGTCGAAAAGAAACACTATGCATAAACAATCGATGAAAAATAGCTAGTATAGGTACAAGAATTGTGCACTTTGACTAAAAACACAGTTTTAAGTCGAGCAATTTTCTATTTTCACTTTGTAAACAAGCAATCGTTCTAGAAACAAAGGTTAAAAAAAACTGAGAGAATCTTACACGTGTGGCCTCCGGGTAGGCGTATTTATAAGGCGAGAAAAGTGATAAAACTTACTTACTAGGTGAAAATTATCCTCCCAAAACACCAAAATCTCTTCCAACACCGCCATTTTATTCCGCATCACACATTTCCCTCGCTTAATATTCGGAAAACACAAAACACGTTGGACCCCCTGCATTGCTTAAGTCTTTATCTATGATATAAAATAGTTGTATGTGAAATGCTGGTACATCCCTCGTATGTACATAGGTGGTTACAAAAGTAAATATACAACGATACTTGCTCAAACCGGGACTGTCTTATCAGTTTTTGCAAGAGAAGGTGATGAACTATGATCTTGTGTCAAATTTACGGTATTGTACATTTTTCTTTTACTTGATTATTACTTTGCCTGTGTTTAATTCAATTAGCCTTTTAGTTATATTAGCCGACGTTCCAATACCACAATCAACCCATGTCAGGGGCGTAGCCAGCGTTACGCACTTAATTTGAAATATGAAAAAAATAAATCTGGCCATAAATGGCATCAAGGTCGAGGGCTAAGGTAAAAATTGATATCAGAGTAAAAGGAAGATCAGCCAAAGTAAACGTAGCTTTTCTGTGTTCGATAACTTTCTGAGCTGAAATCAATCACTTGGTAACTACAAAGTCGGCGGCCTCGAATCTATAAATCCCTCCAAATTCACCTCAGAGCTCAACATGTTAGTTCCATTTTCCCCCTAGGTACCCCCGAACCCCCAACCGGCTACAGGGATATTCCCCATCCCACACCCTCCCCCTTTCGTGCGTATTATTCGGTAACACCTGGCTACGCCTCTGCATGTGATGATCTCGATGTTATTTGTTTTGAAATATATTCAAAATGCGGTAGTTCATGTTTCACGCGGTATCATAGGTGTAACATTCCTCGTGCTACTGGCTACAAGTGTGACACCACAAGCACCTCCATGCGATGATCTCGATTCTAACGGTTGTGCTAACAATCGCCATCTCTGCGAAGATCCGATTTTAGCGGAAGTGACATGCCCTAAGATGTGTAACAAATGCCGTAAGTCTATGCAAACAAGACATGTATTGTAAGTTCACTCTAATTGATTTCCTTAAACAGAGTCAAGAATTAGTAATCAATCGATTAATCATATAGAAATGAGCGCATAATTCATAAAGCTTTGAATATATTTTTCGTCCTCCTTTGCCTGTCGTCTTGAAGAACGAAATAATGATTTATCTCCCACCTCAGATAAGTAGATCCAAAAATTGAACCATGCTAGAAATTCTTATCTTGTCCACGGGCAAATAATTACCCGTATGGAACTCCTTTTTAATGGTCATCACATTGTAATTACCTCCCTTGTTGAAGACTGTCGTCTGTGGCATCATAGAAACCTTGTCTTGTAGCAATATTTAGAACGCTAATTAATAATTGCTCGCTTCAAATGTCACCATTAAAAGTTTGCATTCACCTTTAAAGAAATAATGCTTCACTCTCCTCATAACTATGTAAGGACCGATTTGTCTATTAGCATAATCTGAATCAATGCGCGCATATCCATGACGACCACGAATTATCACATGTCCATACCCATTTATTTTCACTACGCACAATATAGTTCCAGGAAAAATTAAATTTAACTCAATTTTGTTAAACTGAGTTGGGAGAAAAAGCATCTTCCATAGCCGCTCGTGTAAGATAAACCACGGTAAACCTCATTTCCGCAAAACACTCTACGCTCCGTTCAGAATGAACCTACCATGATCTTACACTCTCGGTCATGGAAGATATTTATAATCTTGCATAGAAAACGTACGAGAAAACAAAAGGACTCAAACAATATGATTTGTTCCAACAGAAGCATTATAATCTCTATTTTCGTTTTCATTCCGATACAATACAATATGTACATAATTGTTTACCATAAAATGGCATACTACGAGTTTCAGTAACAACAATAGAACCCTGATGGCCCGAACTCGCTTGGTTAGATTTGTTTTGGCTTTATCTGGATATAAAGGACCTGATGTTTTCTGATGAATGTAAGCATTCCCGCATGGCTCCAAAGCTCGAGGTATTTTCGTCGAACCTGGGCGCCGCGTCTCACAAAGGCGTTCCGGGCTGTCCTGTTTGCGAAGTGGTTAGCGCCCTCGCTTCTCTGCAAGGCGTCTTGGGCTGTCCTGTTAGTGAAGTGATTAGCGCACTACTTTCTCACCAGGGCGTTCCTGGTTGTCCTGTTAGTGCAGTGATTAGCGCATTCGCTTCTCACCAGGTCGGGTTGTCTTGTTAGCGTTTTGGTTAGCACAACAGCGTCTCACCAAGGCGTTCCGGATTCGATTGCCTGTCCGGGCGTATTCAAGTTTCGATGTGAGTCACCAAGGCGGACAAGTTGGTTTTCTCTAGGCACTCCGGTCTTCCCTCGTATCACTAGCTGTAATCAAATTTAATGTTTACAAACCGATATCTTAAACGCTATGATTGTGTTATTTATATAGCCTTCTACTGCTATCACTGTGACGGCGTCATTACTGATCCTGCTTCCTGCACAAACATGACTGTCTGCCCTCATGATAAGGTACGTCATAGTTATTGCCCTTGCATCATCTTTGATCAGTTTATACGTTGTGTTTTTATCCAACGGTTAAATTACAATATATGTAACTGTAATAATTTTATATTCTTCGGGAAGGAAAGTTGAGTAACCGGCCATGAAACTTTATTACGATCCGCCAATGTTCGCATGGTGGTCATTGTGGACATCTACATTTCCTAAATATTTTATAGACAATTGACAAATTCGCACACCAAATAACACTGATTTGAAGTATTTCACGACCCAAACATAATATATAGGAGGTTCCACTTGTGAAATAAGCAGTTTACAACACCCGGTGTAGAAGTACAAACAATGCGGTGAATATGTTAACAAAAAAGTAAATAAAGTAGTTCCAGCATTTATTTCAACATTTGTTATCACATACATGTACTATCCAGTTTCAAAACATATACACGCGTCAGATGGAAAGTAACCAATAGTCTGAGATGAAAATAACCATTCATTGATTGACTGTCATGTGTTAAAAATATGATAAGGAATGTAACATTGAGTAGTCAATTCCGAATTGGTGTAATTTGCCCTGGTGTTTACACAACACTGATCAGATTGACGAAGGAACCAACATGGCAAAATATTCGGATAACAAACGTTGCATACTAGTTTGAGGAACTTTTTGTAGTTATCTGTTTTATGTAAAGGACGTATTAAACGGTTATCTTCTGTATAACTTTGTGAGGTTAAGTGTCTCATTTGGAGTGTAAAATTGTATATTATAATTGTGTCTCTAATAAAGTTGATGATAAGAACATGATACATCTATATATCCAGACTGTAACGTTAACTTACTCCATTTTAGCAATGCATATTACAACGCAAGGCGTCAATTACCAAAGGTCCTGATATTTACACAATGGACTGCGTCGACCCAGCGGTAAGCTGCTTCTTTTGTACAAACACACCCTGGCTCTCACTATCATGGTTAAGGGTTCCATTCCTCCCGACTGATCGTAGCGGTGTAAATGGTAGTGATTCGTGGTGAATCGGGATTCCGCGCCCTGGTTTCACCTGCATACGGATATTGACGATTGCCCTACGACGGGAGTACGAATACAAACGACGCCAGTGCGGCATAAAGCAGATTATGTACGACTGCGCCACAATACGTTACGATCCAACCCTCGGTCTAACACGGTTTGACGCAATTGCGTCAATAAATGCAATACCTGGTCACGATAGTAGTCGATAGCTAACGATTGTTTTCGATCACTCACGGGTGAAGTAAGACTGGAGTACGACCGATGACGATGAGTAACGATGGATGAAAAATACAGACTACCCATGTTTCTATTCGATTTGTCAAATAATAGTAGAATGAATTAAATAGGACCTTACTCTGTGGGTAACTCAAACTAGCCTTAATTCTAAAGAAAATAAAAAAATCTCAATTATTTTTATTGCAAAAATGGCCTAATTCTAACTAAGGGAGATAAACGTACAATGCTAAAAATACTCTGACTGGTTTATTTGCCCATTACATGACAACACAACGCATGTTTCTAGACGATTCTGATACATATTTATCCAAGTTTAAGGCCCTCTGTTCTACATCAGTCTATTTTTGGCTCTTGAGCTGTGAACATCTGACAATGTACCACCTGACGTATTTAGTTAGTCAGGCCACTCCTTTTTTTATTTTTTGGTTTACAAGAATTTTTGGAAAAAATGTCCACCGGGTGGTCGAAAAAAAAAAAAAAGGAAAAAAGTTACAAAACATAAAAGGGTGAAAATCAGAGAACAACATAAAAACATTGAAAATTTGTATCATTTACTTGACATTATAAATTTTTAAACTGCTATTAATGCATGTTTTAATACACTCAAAGTTTCAAAGTTCTAATTAACACACAGTTTAAATCTTACATACTGTGCATATAAAACATCAATGAAATTGACTATAAAACATGTATAAACTACACTTTTTATCAAAGATACATTGAATATCACTCAGCAAGACATTTGTATAGCTTTAAGGGTATGCTAAAGCAAAAGTGAATGCAGATCACTTAAAAACTGACCCATTTTAAATTGAAAAAAGAGAAGGCGAATTTCAGCATTAAAATACACAAAAAATGCACTGTATTAACACAATACATTACATTTTCTTAACATTGTTTCAGTTATTTCAATATTGGAAAATGTCAATAAAGTGAAATAATTACCAAATTTGTAAATAAGGAAGTAACATTTTATGAAGACATTTGAGCTTTAATATTGTGAAAGCAATTCTTGAAAAACTAAAAACCAAACTAGACCTAGATTTGAGTTTTAATAACCTTTACCATGCGGGGTCCTAGTTGTGTGTAACCCGATCCATGCTAAGTCCGGATATTTTCTGACCGGGATATTTACCATGGGATGTTCACCAAATCCATTTCAAATTCAAATCTTGCAGCAAATTACCACATCAGTACAAAAAATCACATAGCAAAATAATAAACATAGCATGTGACTTAACTTTATGTACTAATGATAGTAACAGAGAAAACCATATTTATGTGTTGGATATTTTCATCTTTTCCCAACTCCGCCATTTTGTGTATGCATGCGTTCACAGGGCATCTATACTTCATGCTTGTTTATTTTTCATTTTAAAGACTATTCCTTGGTTACAACAACAAATCTCATTTATAGTGAAATATCAAGTTCATTACAAATTTAAATGGACTTATTCAATATAGTTTTCCGTGTTGTTTTATCTAAATGTTTTGCACACAACTCTCCTGGCACTAGTAAATGTCATTGACACATGCGTTCAACTCTTTCATTGTTTTTACTCTACTATTAACCCAACCATGAATTTATATAAACATGTAATCTAGAATAAACACAAGCTTTACATTGACTCAATGACAAGTATTTCCAAACCATTTTGTGATTTATATTCCATAAACACCACCGATCGAACTTGTGAAACTAGGTCACCGGTGTCAACTTAGAAATTTTACTTTCGATTTCACCACTCACACTTAGTGCACTGTTATTTGATATTTAACCATTAAATTTTATAAAATGGTTTTCTCACACATGATTTACAGATATTTGTGTCTACTAATTCGATGGCAGCCGCTGACACTTTTATTTTTTATCTATAAACAACAATATTTTCATGACTTAAATTTCGCGGGGAAAACAACAATCACGTGACAGTTATTGTTTGTGTCGGCTGTTAAATTTGCCAATGTTTATTGCTATTGTTATTTTAACAACTCCTGCATATTTTAATTAATTATTTTTACAAAGAATGACTGCTATCGTCATCGTCAATTCCGCCATTGCCAACGGCGCTGCCATAACAGTTGACTGGCTCTCATGCTATCACTATAAATTGGCGAATACGGCTACGGAACAACAAACCAGTCGAGATCAACTGCATTCGTACTCTTATCTGTTCGTTTTTCTTTCGAATCGCACCAAAAGCAATACGGTCGGGAAAATATTTTTTTTTTTTAAAGTGAAATTCATTTCTTATTTTTATTTTTGTACTTTTCGGAAAATTAGACCCGCCGGTTTTGTAAACCAATTTATATAAAAGTAGTGGCCTCACTAACATAATTACATTTAGGCCCAAAATCACTTGGCGAGTCACAAATACCAATGCTAATTGTAGATTTTTATTTTTATTTTTTTTAAGGTTTGCGACAACAATAATAATGCCATCACGACACATTGCTGTTCAAATAACCTTTGTAACCATCCACACATTACGACGACAACAACAACAACAACCATTCCAGTGACAGCACCTCCAGCACCTCAAATTGGTAAGAAATAATATAAGTCAACATCAAATTGATACTTTGTTCGAAGGATTGATCGCCCAAATCGTAAAACAACTGCCGTTCATAATCCTGGCCAAAATTCTAAATAAAACATTAATATAAATGAGTGCAATGGCTCGCCTTCTTTTTTATTACAGTTATGATATAAAAAAAAATATATTCCCCATGCTTCATGGGAAATTTCTTAAATGTACACTTAAAAAGGGATAATAATATATTATTTCATGCTTTTCACTTTTGAACACTGGTTATCGCCACAACCATTCTCTGACCGCATCAAAACTATACCACTAACACATTTTAACGGTATTTAGGTTGTGTGGGCAAACACCCGTTTACCACCCACCCATCACCCGTAGTGATTCCTTACCGAGTATTCACTGACCGTACTATGGTGGTAACCCCAATTTTTTCAACAGTAATAAGGTTGTGTGTAAATAAATCGATTCAATACCCCAGTAAAAAAAAAATTAAAGCAAGCTTACGCGGTTGCACCTGTTATTTCCATTGCATTATCATGATTATCTTGTTTATCTCTTATTCTTCAAGTACACAGAAGTTGTACCAGAGACATCGTTTTCATCATCGACGAGTCATATGGTCACGCCTTTGGATTTGAAACCGAAAAACGCTTCATGCACAACGTAATCAGTGCGTTTGATATTAGTACCCAACACAGTCTGATGGCTTTATTCACCACAAGCACCATGAAGGCATTTGGATGGGGTCTTTCCAGGTATGTTTTTTTTTTGTTTAAATAGATATTGTTTGGAATTAAAATAAAAAAATAAACCAATCTACTAGCAATTATAATTGCTATGGTTGGTTTGTAGAGCACGTGTCCTTTGTCAGTTGGGGATATCTTGAAATTGAAAGCAGCATGTATGCATATAAACGTGCTTATTTAAAAAAAAAAGAAGAAGGCCATATCAAATTGTTTATTGTCCGGTTAGCGCAGTGGTTATCGAACTCGCTTCTCACCAAGGCGATCCGGGTTCGATTGCCGGCTTGGGCGCATTTGAGTTTGGTTTGTGGTCACCAAGTCGGACATGTGGGTTTTCTCCTGGTACTGTGGTTTCCCCAACAACACAAAACCACACTACGAGAGTGATTGACATAATGTTGTAATATCTTGTTTCACAATCGTTGTAAAACAAATATGTTTAAATTAAACCAAATTGTTTTAATGTTTAGCGTCAACACTTTGTACAAAGCCCTATCTAGCTATCCTAAAAAAGAACCTCCGTGGCATTCTATGTAGAATATACATACCCCGCAGCCTCCTTAGTCCATTTTTGTCTATTCTCGATTGTCAGATAAAAATCCACTGCAAAATGAGTTCAAATAATATATCCAAATTTAAAAACTGCAGTGGGGTTAGCGAACTCGCTTTTTACCAATGCGAACCGGGTTCGATTCCAAAAGTGGGCACATATGAATTGGGATAAGTGGGTTTTCTCCGGCTTCTCCGGTTTCCCCCACGAAACAAGACCACACTCTCGCGCAACATCGCACCAACGACAGTGAACTGTATTTCAGATCAGGTTTTAAAAAGTCTTAGTCATTCTAAGGTTGCCTGAACGTGTTCATCAACAGTAAAGATAAGTCCTTAAATGTCATCGTTCATATCACTGCCTTAAGCGATATTCTTCTCTCTTTTTTATTTCACCCATTAAGACAAATTTAATGCAGAAGCAATACATGCTAATAAATAACATCATTAGACTAACTCCACATACTCTTTTCCAGATATACATCGAAATCTAGCCTGATAGGTGCAATTGACAGACTAAACCAAGACCCAGCTAATATAGCAAACAATAACGACCTCATGGCTGGTGTCCATGCCTATATCGACACGACTCGTAATGGTGCCATGCAAAACAGGTACTTCGTTTCATTGAGGAGTTTTAGAATTGCTTTTAAAAAGGCGACTCTGACCACGGTCATTACCTATGTCAATCGGCTTCAAGAACAACTTGTTTTTTTATATTCTGTCATCACCTTAGTATCATCCCAAACACTGCACAATAATATGTGTTTTTACAAACTCTCCTTTTTGCAAAAGAGGCGAGATGGGGAGGGGATGGGGGTTCTTGGAACAATGAAAGTTTAGTAAAACAAACCCATACACAATTCGCGTTTACAGTGAAACATAATTTAAGTCGGTTAAAATCCTAGAGTTATTTAAATAAGCTGTTAAATACGCTGTTTAATAAAAATATGGAATTAAATACCTGTGAATGTTTCTAAAATCGAATTTTAGGTTTGCACGTATTTTAATGACGCAGTTTTGGGCCAAAATTTCAACGTTGCATATTTTGGCCAAGGACTGCATCATTAAAATACATGCAAATCTACAATATTTTACACACATAGAAGCAGAAAATTGCATAGTATCGTACAGGCCTAGAACTCTTCTCATATCTTTTCTGTCAAAAATGTTATTGAGAAATTAACGTCACTTCCTTGTTTATTTACATCGGTGGTGACCCGTGGGTACCCAAGTGATAACCCCTTCATTCCTTACCTTTGACATGATAAAGCTGCAACGTACAGAAGAACATTGTTAAATCAAAATGCAATTAACATTTAAATATGGCAAAGTATGTGTTGTTTGCTATGTAATTAAACGAAATAATAAATATGTCTCAAGTAAATTGTTGCAAATAATTTCGAATGTAGAACAATTTCCTAAATTCCCGTCGCTTAATTTTAATTTTATTAAAGTGATCAACGGGCATGACGTCATATTCTGTTACGAACGCGGTTTTGTTTACAAAAAAAGAATTGTATTCATTCTAATACGTTCATTGTGTATACTTTCTAGGCCCAATGTACCCGATGTCGTTATTTTGCTAACTTGGAGGAACTGGGACGATAGGAAACATTTTCTCCTCACAGGTAAACAGCATATGACATATGGCTATGTTTTTCTAATATCAGAAAAATACGCTCAGGAAGAGAGATCATTCGAAAGCATCACACAGTATGACAACAACAGGCCCTATTTGATAGAGACTGTTCATTATCAGTAATGGTAGGTACAACACTGGCAACAACCCCTATCGGTGGTTTGAGCGGTTGTGGATAGGTTATGTCGTATCCTTTTTGAAGCTGTCCCACAGCTGCTGTAGTGCAAAATAAACTTATTCTGAAATATTAGAGAGTCTTTGCGAATCTCATGACAAACATAAGTGCCGTCGCATAGAAACATTTGCTGGGCGTATCCTTGTAGTTTCCATTAGTTTACTGATATTTACAAATGTTGTTATTAGTTGAAAACAAGTGGAAGACACTTGACTTTCCACGTAGTAAAAAGAGATACGTGTGTATTGTGAACGAAATAAGAATTATAAGGGTACGTGTACGTGTTGACTTGTTAACCAGGTAGGTATACATTGTAAAATTTTAAAATAGCATGTACGTGTACGATATCACAATACAAGTGATAAATGCGAGAGTCAGCGAGCTTACGAGTTCGAACTTCAAGTAAAACTCGCAAACGAATTTTAAATTCAACGTCAACGATTGCTTGTCATTGAAGCAACATATACAAGTACACGTGCACGTCGTTTTTCTCAATATCCCTTATGGGTTGACATTATTTACCGTGAACACTTAATGGCAGCTTCTCGACAATGTCCGTGTTGGTTTGTTAGTGAACTGCGAAAATGAAGTTTTCGGGTAAAAGATTTAAACATCAACTTCATAATGCATTCGCAATTTATAAATATCTTCTGATATAAAATATATCTAATTTCAATAATACACTTAAAATGGTTCAAATCCATTCGGCATGTATTGTACCTGTCAACGGGTTATGCACCTGTCGACGTGTATTGTACCTGTCGACGTGTATTGTACCTGTCGATGAGTATTGTATCTGTCGACGTGTTTTGTACCTGTCGACGTGTATTGTACCTGTCGACGTGTATTGTACCTGTCGACGTGTATTGTACCTGTTGATGAGTACTGCACGTGTCGACGTGTATTGTACCTGTCGACGTGTATTGTACCTGTCGACGTGTATTGTACCTGTCGATGAGTATTGTATCTGTCGACGTGTTTTGTACCTGTCGACGTGTATTGTACCTGTCGACGTGTATTGTACCTGTCGACGTGTATTGTACCTGTTGATGAGTACTGTACCTGACGATGTGTATTGTACTTGACGGTGTGTATTGTACCTGACGGTGTGTATTGTACCTGACGATGTGTATTGTACCTAACTGTGTGTGGTATACCTAAAGGAAATTAACTTGGCGGCTTGAAATGTAGCTGTCTCCGTGTAAATTAGCGTTCCTGTCGGCGTGTTACGTACCAGTCGGAATGAACTATATCTATCGGCGTTTAATGTGCATGTCGGCGTGTATTATGCTTGTTGGTGTGTAATGTACCACGTCGACGTGGAATATGCCTATCGGCGTGTTATGTGCATGTTGGCATACAATGTGCCCTGTCGGCGCGATATGTGCCCTGTCAACTTGTTATGTATCCTGGTCAACGTGTAATGTGGCCTGTCAGCTTGTTTTGTGTCATGTCGGCGTGTTATATAACCTTTCGGCAACCTTGCTTTGAAACCTGTCGGCAAGTTATCTACCATGTTGGCAAGTAATGTATCCTGTCAGCGTCATAGGTGCCTTTTTGACAAGTTATGTGCCCAGTCGGCGTGGTATGTCACCTGTCAGCAAGTAATGTGCCCTTGTTATGTGCTCTGCCGGCACGTTTTGTAACCTATTGGCAAATTGTGTGCCCTGCCGGCGTGCTATGTGCCCTGCCGGCGTTCTATGTGCCCTGCCGGCGTATTATTTGTGCCCTGCCGCCGTGTTATGTAACCTTTCGGCAAGTTATTTGCCCTGCCGTCGTGTTATCTGCCTTGTCGGCAAGTTCTGTGGCCTTTCAACGTGCTATGTGCCCTGTCGGTAAGTTTGGGGCCCTGCCGGCGTGTTATGTACCCTATCAGCGTGTTATGTGCCCTGTCGGCGTGTTATGTGCCCTGTCGGTAAGTCAGGTGCCCTGTCGGCGTTGTATGTGCCCTATCGGTAAGTTAGGTGCCCTGCCGGCGTGTTATGTGCCCTGTCGGTAAGTCAGGTGCCCTGTCCGCGTGGTATGTACCCTGTCGGTAAGTCGGGAGCCCTGTCCGCGTGGTATGTGCCCTGTCGGTAAGTCGGGAGCCCTGTTCGCGTGGTATGTGCCCTGTCGGTAAGTCGGGAGCCCTGCCGACGTGGTATGTGCCCTGTCGGTAAGTCGGGTGCCCTGTCGGCGTTTTATGTGCCCTGTCGGTAAGTCGGGTGCTCTGTCCGCGTGGTATGTGTCCTGTTGGTAGGTTGGGTGCCCTGCCCGCGTGGAATGTGCCCTGTCGGTAATTTGAGTGCCCTGTCGGCGTGTTTTGTGCCCTGTCGGTAAGTTCGGTGCCCTGTCGGCGTGTTATGTGCCCTGTCGGTAAGTCGGGTGCCCTGTCGGCGTGGTATGTGCTCTGTCGGTAAGTTCGGTGCCCTGCCGGCGTGTTTTCTGCCCTGTTGGTAAGTTGGGTGCCCTGCCGGCGTGGTATGTGCCATGTCGGTTAGTTGGGTGCCCTGCCTGCGTGGTATCTGTCGGTAGGTTGGGTGCCCTGCCGGCGTGGTATATATCATGTCGGCGTGTTATGTGCCCTGCCGGCGTGTTATATATCATGTCGGCGTGCTATGTGTCCTGCCGGCGTGTTATATATCATGTCGGCGTGTTATGTGCCCTGCCGGCGTGTTATATATCATGTCGGCGTGCTATGTGCCCTGCCGGCGTGTTATATATCATGTCGGCGTGCTATGTGCCCTGCCGGCGTGGTATATATCATGTCGGCGTGCTATGTGCCCTGCCGGCGTGGTATATATCATGTCGGCGTGCTATGTGTCCTGTCGGCGTGGTATATATCATGTCGGCGTGCTATGTGTCCTGTCGGCGTGGTATATATCATGTCGGCGTGCTATGTGTCCTGCCGGCGTGGTTTATATCATGTCGGCGTGCTATGTGTCCTGCCGGCGTGGTATATATCATGTCGGCGTGCTATGTGCCCTGCCGGCGTGGTATATATCATGTCGGCGTGCTATGTGCCCTGCCGGCGTGGTATATATCATGTCGGCGTGCTATGTGCCCTGCCGGCGTGGTATATATCATGTCGGCGTGCTATGTGCCCTGTCGGCGTGGTATATATCATGTCGGCGTGCTATGTGTCCTGCCGGCGTGTGCTATGTGTCCTGCCGGCGTGTTATATATCATGTCGGCGTGCTATGTGTCCTGCCGGCGTGTTATATATCATGTCGGCGTGCTATGTGTCCTGCCGGCGTGTTATATATCATGTCGGCGTGCTATGTGTCCTGCCGGCGTGGTATATATCATGTCGGCGTGCTATGTGCCCTGCCGGCGTGGTATATATCATGTCGGCGTGCTATGTGCCCTGCCGGCGTGTTATATATCATGTCGGCGTGCTATGTGTCCTGCCGGCGTGTTATATATCATGTCGGCGTGCTATGTGTCCTGCCGGCGTGTTATATATCATGTCGGCGTGCTATCTGTCCTTGCATTTTGTAATATTTAGCAGTCGGCGTGCAATGTTCCTGTCTTTGAGAATTGTAACATGTCGGTGAATTATGTACCACGTCGGCGTGTAATCGAACTGTAATTGTTTGTCGATATCAATACTGCATCTGGCAGATAACTTTCGAGGTGTATTATCTAAACATTACCGAGCCCGTGATCCGAGTAGTGTACATATGTTAAACTATGTTTTATTTAGGAACAAGTCCACAAGCCGTCATGCCGATGTTTCATGCTGTCCCTCGGAACGTGATTGCCATCGGTGCCGGAAACAACGTGGCCGACAGTCAGCTGCAAATGTTGTCAACAAATGGGCACAAGTTTCGAGTTCAAAACGAGAACGACCTATACAGGATTCAAAATGATGTCACAAAAATTATCTGTGAATAAATATATGGAGAAGTTCAACAGAGTTATTCTCATTATTAACAAGCGAAAGCAGGCATATATACTGCCAAAGGTCATATGATAAAAGACAAAAATGATATAATTGCACATTTTACTTGTGGATGAACATCAATCATGTTTCTTTTAATGCATATTAAAATCAACAATATAATAAAACTACGAACTGGTCTAATAGTTTGAACACTTTTGAGTATGCAATGCAATACTAAGGACTGTAACACCCGTTACACGACATAACGTATGTCTGTCACACCAGCTACACGACATAGCGTATGTCTGTCACTTCCGGTACACAACATAACGTATGTCTGACACACCCGCTACACGGGATAACGTATGACTGTAACACCCGCTACACGGCATAACGAATTACTGTAACCCCCGCTACACGACATATCGTATGACTGTCACACCCGCTTTACGACATAACGTATGTCTATCACACCCGCTACACGACATAACGTATGTCTATCACACCCGGTACACGGCATAACGTATGACTGCCACACCCGCTACACGGCATAACGTATGACTGTCACACCCGCTACAAGACATAACGTTTGACTGTCATACCCGCTACACGGCATTATGTATGACTGTCATACTCGCTACACGACATAACGTATGACTGTCACAACCGCTACACGACATTACGTATGACTGTCACACCCGCTACACGACATAACGAATGACTGTCACACCCGCTACACGACATAACGAATGACTGTCACACCCGCTACACGACATAACGTATGACTGTCACACCCGCTACACGACATAACGTATGACTGTCACACTCGCTACACGACATTACGTATGACTGTCATACTCGCTACACGACATAACGTATGACTGTCACACCCGCTACACGACATTACGTATGACTGTCACACCCGCTACACGACATAACGAATGCCTGTCACACCCGCTACACGACATAACGAATGACTGTCACACCCACTACACGGCTAAATGAATGACTGTCACACCCGCTACACGACATAACGTATGACTGTCACAACCGCTACACGACATAACGTATGACTGTCACACTCGCTACACGACATTACGTATGACTGTCACACCCGCTACACGACATTACGTATGACTGTCACACCCGCTACACGACATAACGTATGACTGTCACACCCGCTACACGACATAACGAATGACTGTCACACCCACTACACGGCTAAATGAATGACTGTCACACCCGCTACACGACATAACGTATGACTGTAACACCCGCTACACGGCATAACGTATGACTGTAACACCCGCTACACGACATAACGAATGACTGTCACACCCGCTACACGACATAACGAATGACTGTCACACCCGCTACACGACATAACGAATGACTGTCACACCCGCTACACGACATAACGAATGACTGTCACACCCGCTACACGACATAACGAATGACTGTCACACCCACAACACGGCTAAACGAATGACTGTCACACCCGCTACACGACATAACGAATGACTGTCACATCCGCTACACGACATAACGAATGACTGTGACACCCACTACACGGCTAAACGAATGACTGTCACAACCACTACACGGCTAAACGAATGACTGTCACACCCGCTACACGACATAACGAATGACTGTCACACCCGCTACACGACATAACGAATGACTGTCACCCCCACTACATGGCTAAACGAATGACTGTCATACCCGCTACACGACATAACGTATGACTGTAACACCCGCTACACGGCATAACGTATGACTGTAACACCCGCTACACGGCATAACGTATGACTGTCACACCCGCTACACGACATAACGAATGACTGTCACACCCGCTACACGACATAACGAATGACTGTCACACCCGCTACACGACATAACGAATGACTGTCACACCCGCTACACGACATAACGAATGACTGTCACACCCGCTACACGACATAACGAATGACTGTCACACCCGCTACACGACATAACGAATGACTGTCACACCCGCTACACGACATAACGAATGACTGTCACACCCGCTACACGACATAAAATAAGTCTGTAACACCCGCTACACGACATAACGTTTGACTGTCATACCCGCTACACGGCATAACGTATGACTGTTACACCCGCTTCACGACATAACGTTTGACTTTCCCACCCACTACTCGACATAACGTGAAATTTTTAACCGTCCATATACATCCGAGGCAATCGTAACAAATCGGCAATCTCCGGCAAGTTTTGAGATAGACCCCGTAAACACGTTCGAAATTCAGATGGGCCCTAGTTATCACCAGAGAAGTTGGACATATTGGGACCCATCTTAGCAGTTATTTTCTCGAATTAATAATAATATTCCTGTGTATTTATTATATCTATATCGAAACTAAGAGCTGTACTGGTCAGTTTTGGCAGAGTGTGTTTGCTCACTTAGTTTTCTATTGTGATTTGGCAAGTCGATACGAGGCTGCATGGTTTGTGTCATGATCAACCAATTTCCAACCGGATGTGACTTCGTACGACTCTTAATACCAGATCACACCGGATCTTTCTTACAATTGTCAAGCAGATACCGCATTACCAGATCAGAAGTCCGTAATTGATATACAGTGCTACCCATGATACCAAACCGGACGTTTATTTATAATGACCAAAGAAAAAACCGCTTAACCACACCGCGGTTTCTGCTCTGTAATGGAAGCAGTATCACCCGATATACAATGACGGGATTGGATATGCGGACTTTATCCATCTTAGATCCACTTTCGGCCACTTTAACTTACTTCACTGTTGATTGTCACCGTTTGCCTGATAGTTTACTTTCTCATTGAAGTGGGACAACATCAAATATTAATAATATTGTAAATTCAGAGGCTAGGCACAACTACAAGTCATGCCTACCACGCTTGGTAATAAGGCTGGAACCCTCCCCATTACTCTGCATTTTGAGGGTTTTTTACGATGTGCTCTGAACTGAAGATGGTACACAGTACGCAAACACTTAACATAAGACGGTAGTCACTACGATGGCCGTAATAAAATTGACATGCCAAATTGTGGAGGGACGCTCTCCCTCACTCTATGGTGACATGGTGATAAGGGGCTTACTCCACGCACATTATAAACGTACGGTGACGTTTAGCAATGCGCAGATCAACATTTACTTATCAGTTCAAATAGGACACTGGACGGAGTGATGCATAATGGTGTATGTAGGCTATGGCAAGTCTTGTTTTGTTTCATTTAATGTTATATCTTTCCATACTAGTACCATATTTGTTAAATGTAATAATGAACAAACTATCACACGAATATGTAAAGTATCGCTATAATTTTATATTGTGCTTTTTGTAATAAACAAACTACTACGAAAGCAGGTTCATAACCTTAAGCATGTAATTCATTTATGTGACTCATATTCATTTGGCCAATATATACCGTCTTATATTTTGTCAGCGAGACCACAGTCACAACGATGTGGTATAAGATTTTTTTTATATTGAGTCACCAAATTTATATCATACCAAAATGGCGCCTAATTTCCGATACCGATGAATAAATGAAATATATAAACATGTAAACAGGTAGTCGACGTGATATAAACATTTCGGGGTTACGCCTCGCCCAATATGGTTTCCTTTGCCCCGTATATCCCATATCGGGTCACCTACTAACCCCGTAACTTATAACTGCTTATTTACCTTTCGTTAATGTATATAGTTATTATCAAAACATGCATTTACTATTTCATAGTTTGGGCAACCCTAGTGCTATTACTATTAACAACAAGTGTAGCACCCCTGTCACCCCCATGTGATGATATCGACGTTCATGGATGCGCCAACAACCACCAACTCTGTGCCGACCCTGTCCTGGCGGAGGTCACGTGTCCGCGAACGTGTAACAAATGCCGTAAGAGTTATTTTTGAAACATTCCTGACGTTGACGCCTGATTCAAAGGCTGAATATTAGACAGTGAGTGTCTATTTTTTGCATACCATTTTTGCAATGTAATAGGATTTTGTTACTACTACTTAAATAAAAGGGGTTCGTTCGCGCTTTATAAGGTCAAACATCTTTTTTTATCTCGTGTGAAATTTTAACAAAACACTTGTTTCAATGATAAATATATCTTAAAAAGTTGAAATTTTTAAAATGTGACAGAAATTCTCCAATTCTCCGAAAAGCTTGGTTACGTTATGGAAAACTTGCCAACACACTTATGTTCAACTGCAAGTTGCTGTTTGTTTATGGACATACATAACTCAAAGTCAATTTCTACAAAGTAAAAAGATCGTTTCCGACATACAATGTGTGAACGCGTCTCTTTAACGTATTTGACCTATTATACTTTTCACAATATATACAATTACACCTTTCTGCTGTTGAGTGCTATTATAAATAATACTAATAATAGTTTTTCAGAAAGAAAAAAAACACATTAAACTTTACATGTATACAGTTCAAATTTCATTTTTAGCGTTCTTCTGCTTACACTGTGATAACGTCGTCGCCGATGCCGCCACTTGTAAAAATAAGACGATTTGTCCAAACAATAAGGTAACTCCATGGGCTCTACAGGGTACATCATGGGCAATATAAGGTAACATCATGGGTCATATACGGTAACACCATCGGCTATACAGAATTACATCATTGGCCGTATAAGGTAACACCATGTGCCATTAAGTTAACACCATGGGCCATTAAGTTAACACCATGGGCCATTAAGTTAACACCATGGGCCATATAAGGTAGCACAATCGGCTATACAGGATTACATCATGGGTCATATAAAAAAGCATCACGGGCCATTTAAAAAAACATTATAGGCCATACAAGGAAGCACCATCGGCTATACAAGGTAACATCGTGGGCCATATAAGGTAACACCGTCGGCTATACAAGGTAACACCATCGGCTATACAAGGTAGCATCATGGTACATATAAGGTATCATCGTGGGCCATATAAGGTAACACCATCGGCTATACAAGGTAACATCGTTGGCCATATAAGGTAACACAATCGACTATACAAGGTAACACCATCGACTATACAAGGTAACATCGTTGGTCATATAAGGTAACACAATCGGCTATACAAGGTAACACCATCGGCTATACAAGGTAACATCATCGGCTATACAAGGTAACACCATCGGCTATACAAGGTAACACCATCGGCTATACAAGGTAACATAGTGGGATATACAAGGTAACACCATCGGCTATAAAAGGTAACATAATGGGCTATACAAGGTAACATCATCGGCTATACAAGGTAACATAGTGGGATATACAAGGTAACACCATCGGCTATAAAAGGTAACGGTAACATCGTTGGCTATACAAGGTAACACCATCAGCTATACAAGGTAGCATCGTGGGCTTTACAAGGTAACACCGTGGGCTATACAAGGTAACACCATCGGCTATACAAGGTAACACCATCGGCTATACAAGGTAACACCATCGGCTATACAAGGTAACACCATCGGCTATACAAGGTAACCTCGTGGGCTTTACAAGGTAACACCATCGGCTATACAAGGTAACATCGTGGGCTTTACAGGGTAACATCGTGGGCCATATAAGGTAACACATTCGGCTCTACAGGGTTACATCTTGGCACATATAAGGTAACATCATGGTACATATAAGGTAACATCATGAACCATATAAGCTAACATCATCGGCTATACAGGGTTACATAATGAGCCATATAAGGTAACATCATGAGCCATGTAAGGTAACACCATGGGCCATATAAGGTAATATCATGAGCCATATAAGGTAACATCATGGGCCATATAAGGTAACACCATGGGCCATATATGGTAACATCATGAACCATTTAAGGTAACATCATCGGCTATACAGGGTTACATCATCAGCCATAAAAGGTAACATCATGAGCCATATAAGGTAACATCATGGGTTATATAAGGTAACCTCATGGGTTATATAAGGTAACCTCATGGGTAATAAAAGGTAACATCATGAGCCATATAAGGTAACACCATGGGCCATGTAGGGAAACACCATGGGACATGTAAGGTAGTATAATGGGCCACATGAAAGTAACATCATAGGCAATATAAGGTAACACCGCGGGTCATATAAGGTTACATCATGAGCTATATAAGTTAACATTATCGGCCATAAAAGGTAACAACATGGGCCTTTAATGTAACATCATGTGCCATATAAGATAACATCATCGGTTTTACAGGGTTACATTATGAGCCATATTATGTAGCACCATTTCCCATATAAGGTAATATCATGGGCAGAATAAGGTAACATCATTGGCAATTAAGGTATCATTATGACCCATATAAGGTAACACAAATGGCCATACACGGTAACATCATGGGTCATATAAGGTAACTCAGTCGGCTATAAAGGGTGGCATTATGAGCCATATAATGTAACGCCATTTCCCATATACGGAAACATCATGGGCAATAAGAGGTAAAACAATCGGCTATATAGGGTTACATCATGGGCCATGTAAGGTAACACCATGGTACATATAAGGTAACATCATGAGCCATATAAGGTAAAATCATGAGCCATATAAGGTTACATCATGGTACATATAAGGTAACATAATAGGCCATATAAGGTAACATCATGGGCCACATAAGGTAACATCATGGTACATATAAGGTAACATCATGGATCATATAAGGTAACATCATGGGACATATAAGGTAACATCATGGGCCATATAAGGTAACATCATGGGCCATATAAGGTAACATCATGGTACATATAAGGTAACATCATGAGCCATATAAGGTAACATCATGGTACATATAAGGTAACATCATAGATCATATAAGGTAACATCATGGTACATATAAGGTAACATCATGGGCCATATAAGGTAACATCATGGATCATATAAGGTAACATCATGGATCATATAAGGTAACATCATGGATCATATAAGGTAACATCATGGTACATATAAGGTAACATCATG
Source organism: Mya arenaria (assembly GCF_026914265.1). Taxonomy (NCBI): domain Eukaryota; kingdom Metazoa; phylum Mollusca; class Bivalvia; order Myida; family Myidae; genus Mya; species Mya arenaria. Next base: position 6,414,614 of record NC_069129.1, read on the forward strand.
GGCCATATAAGGTAACATCATGGTACATATAAGGTAACATCATGGTACATATAAGGTAACATCATGGTACATATAAGGTAACATCATGGGCCATATAAGGTAACATCATGGATCATATAAGGTAACATCATGGTGCATATAAGGTAACATCATGGGCCATATAAGGTAACATCATGGTACATATAAGGTAACACCATAGATCATATAAGGTAACATCATGAAACATATAAGGTAACATCATGGGCCATATGAGGTAACATCATGGATCATATAATGTAACATCATGGTACATATAAGGTAACATCATGAGCCATATAAGGTAAAATCATGGTACATATAAGGTAACATCATTGTACATATAAAGTAACATCATGATACATATAAGGTAACATCATGAGCCATATAAGGTAACATCATGAGCCATTTAAGGTAATATCATGGTACATATAAGGTAACATAATGGGCCATATAATGTAACTTCATGAGCCATATAAGGTAACATCATGGTACATATAAGGTTACATAATAGGCAATATAAGGTAGCATCATGGATAATATATGGTGACATCATGGTTCATATAAGGTAACATCATGAACCATATAAGGTAACACCATGGATCATATAAGATAACATCATGGTACATATAAGGTAACATCATGGTACATATAAGGTAACATCATGTATCATATATGGTAACATCATGAACCATATAAGGTAACACCATGGATCATATAAGATAACATCATGGTACATATAAGGTAACATCATGGTACATATAAGGTAACATCATGGTACATATAAGGTAACATCATGAACCATATAAGGTAACACCATGGATCATATAAGATAACATCATGGTACATATAAGGTAACATCATGGTACATATAAGGTAACGTCATGGTACATATAAGGTAACATCATGAACCATATAAGGTAACACCATGGATCATATAAGATAACATCATGGTACATATAAGGTAACATCATGGTACATATAAGGTAACATCATGTATCATATATGGTAACATCATGGTACATATAAGGTAACATCATGAACCATATAAGGTAACATCATGGATCATATAAGGTAACATCATGGTACATATACGGTAACATTATGAGCCATATAAGGTAACATCATGACCCATATAAAGTAAAATCATGGTACATATAAGGTAACATCATGGATCATATAAGGTAACATCATGGTACATATAAGGTAACATCATGAGCCATATTAGGTAACATCATGGGCCATATAAGGTAACATCATAGTACATATAAGGTAACATCATGGTACATATAAGGTAACATCATGAGCCATTTAAGGTAACATCATGGTACATATAAGGTAACATCATGGGCCAAATAAGCTAACATCATGGGCCATATAAGGTAACATCATGAGCTATATATGGTTACATCATGGTACATATAAGGTAACATCATAGGCAATATAAGTTAACATCATGGGCCATATAAGGTTACATAATGGTACATATAAGGTAACATCAATGGTACATATAAGGTAACATCATGGGCAATATCAGGTAAAACTATTGGGCCATATAAGGTTACATCATGGGCCATATAAGGTAACATCATGGGCCATACAAGGTAACATCATGAGCCATATAAGGTAACATCATGAGCCATATAAGGTAACATCATGAACCATATAAGGTATCATCATGAGCCATATAAGGTAACATCATGAACCATATAAGGTAACATCATGGATCATATAAGGTAACATCATGGGCCATATAAGGTAACATCATGGTACATATAAGGTAACATAATGGGCCATATAAGGTAATATCATGGGCCATATAAGGTAACATCATGGGCCATATAAGGTTACATCATGGGTCATATAAGGTAACATAATGGCTATATAAGGTAACATCATGAGCCATTTAAGGTAACATCATGAGCCATATAAGGTAACATCATGGGCTATATAAAGTAGCATCATGGTACATATAAGGTAACATCATGGGCCATATAAGGTAATATCATGGGCCATATAAGGCAACATCATGGGCCATATAAGGTAACATCATGGGCCATATAAGGTAACATCATGGGTCATATAAGGTAACATCATGGTACATATAAGGTAACATCATGGGCCATATAAGGTAACATCATGGGCCATATAAGGCAACATCATGAGCCATATAAGGTAACATCATGGGCCATATAAGGTAACATAATGGGCCATATAAGGTTACATCATGGGCCATATAATGTTACATCATGGTACATATAAGGTAACATAAGGTAACATCATGAGCCATATAAGGTAACATCATGAGCCATATAAGGTAACATAATGAGCCATATAAGGTAACATCATGGGCCATATAAGGTAACATTATGAACCATATAAGGTAACATCATGGACCATGTAAGGTAATATCATGGGCTATATAAGGTACTATCATGGGCCATATAAGGTAACATCATGAGCCATATAAGGTAACATCATGGGCCATATAAGGTAACATCATGGGCCATATAAGGTAACATCATAATACTTTACAGCATAGAAATATAAAATGTATTTTACAAATAAATGTTAAGCCTTTAATATTTATTCTGTTGAAAATTTTAACCTCTGTCTTTGTGTTCTTTGTTTGTTTTTATTTTATTTCGAATGTTATTTCATTTAGCTTATATGTCATAAAGGACGCATTGGTGTGGTATTCATTTACTGACTGTAATGTACCTTTCAGATGTGCATGTTGAGACACAAAGTTTCAATTATCGACGGCCATCAGGAGTATACAATGCAATGCGTTGACAAAATGGTAAGCTCATTAAACATACCACACGATACAACTACACAAATATGTATTTTACTTGTAACGACCCCCCTTCATACCGATTACTCTATTTGTTATCGAATTCCCGCGTAACAAAATTAATAATACTTAAAATTTAAGTCTGTTTAACGAATAATGCCGAGGACAGTGTTCATGCGTACCACCCGCTTGAGTCTCGATTACACAGTAAAGGGTCCTGGTTATCGCGTACCAACCACTTGAGTCCCGAGTACTCTTTAAAAGATCCTGGTTATCGCAATATGGGTAAAGCAAATTGACAGAAACACGAGCATGTGCGTTAATCAAAAAATGCAATTTCAGTGATAAAAATAAGTAGTATAAAAAATAAATATCAGTACATGTTTGGGAAAAGCCTTTTGGTTGGTCTAACCAAAACACATTACAGTCAGTTTTTATAGTTATAACGCAAATAATTTTTATTTGAAGGTATGTGACAGCAGAAGAGCTCTGGGTAAACGTGACGTCACAACACACTGCTGTTCGGATGACTTTTGTAATGATCCAAATCCTCGTACAACACCATTAACGACAGCAACTACAACACCATTAACGACAGCAACTACAACAACATTAACGACTTTATCAACACAAGCGCCTATTAATCAAATTGGTAAATCTTTGGTATTTGAGTAAGTCAGTACATACTAAATTTATTTCTATCCACGTTTAGCTCTCAGACATTAACATAAAAAAACATAAAATAACAAAATAATGCAAATATCCTATCGTATGTTTACTATTGGCGAAAATGAAAAAAAAAAAATCTAAATAATTTAAATTGTCCAGTGATACGTTCGAGTAAAATCAAAGAACAAAATGTTAATATCCAATCACCGGCTATATGACATGTATGTCTATTTTTAATAAATCCCTGAAATATCAAATTTCTGTATATGTGCATATAGTTGCCGACGTTGAAAGGTCTTCTCTGAATATTTGTTTAGAAATGTTGATACTACTAAACTAGTGTAACATCCAGCACCCTGGACATCCAATCATTTAACAGACGGAATTAAACTAATCTAGAGTTAGTCTAAAACGCCCGTATGTACTAGGTTGATCGTTGTCACAGATTATTGTTGAGTTTCTATATCTACTGGACGGAACTTCCAACGCCCATACATTTTTAGTGATCTCGTAGTGATATTTACATTTAAACTCATTTGCGGAGTTTGATACTTGTTGTTGTGTTTGTAAATATTGTCAGTATCTACAAGATATTTTGGCCACTGAAATGCATTGTGTCAATTAACTGTTAAAATATGTTCTTTACATAAAATCACAAATTACGTCCTTAAAATCGCCAAACTTAGGCTGCATGAAAGCAACAAGAATAGTAAGTAAACATTTACAATTTATCTGGATTAAAGATATATAAAGTTCTGTTCGATATAACGGAAATAAAAAAGAACAAGATAAAAATGACAGAAACAATACAGCTGAAGTTCACAGATTTTACTCTTTCAAGAAAGAACATTAAAAAAAATTCTCAAACAGTTAAAATTGAGCATTAATTCGCTATTTAAGATATGATTGTTAATATTGTTTATTGTATATGTAATTTAAGGTATTAGCCGCGTAATACACACTTTTTTAAAAGCTTTAACCGACAACATAGTTATAATCACGGTACACTATGGGACTTTTATCCAAATTTTAAAGATTTTTTACCGTGAATTAAAAAAGTTATATATGTTTCATTACACCCACCCCCAAACGCCAAGGGCTACAAAGAGCGACAAGTAAATATTTTGTCTATATTTGATTTTTTTTCGCATTATCAGAGATTATGAAATAAACACAACAGTTTCTGGTAAAATAAACTTCAGTTAACAGAAAACTAAAGTTCAAACGAACACATTATTGATAAACATGGAAAAAAATCATTTTGTTGATCTTATGATTCTTCGGAAAAGAGCAGTTTTTCGATGTTTGAAAATATATAGCAGTTTTATAAAATTCATAAAAAATAGTTAACTATAAGGCAAGCTGCTGAAATCATTTTAGATATTATCTATGATGTCTATTGAACAATTTAAAAGACAATTTATGATATTTTACCGTCCAGTTTTGAAGAAAATATACATAATGTCATGTTACCATACATTTTTATAGCTAATAAAATGCTTAAAATCAACCTTTTTCTTGTAAAAAAATATAAAGCTTAATTGGACATATTCATAAAATGTACTCTTTCAAATAAATGAATTTTACTTATGATACTAACTCAGAATACAGAGTTTAAAACAAATGAGTGTACTTTTAAACTAAAATATATGAAGAAACAAGAACACTAAGTGCCCCTCCAAAAATATCAGAGTGAAAGTTCTCAACTAATGTTGTTGTTTTTTTTTAATATTATAACATGTAAACAATCTCTTTGGGTAATTTGATGTATATCTGTTTTATTTTGTCATTGGTATTCCAACAATTAGTTGTTTTTTCACAATAATTCTTCACTTTTCAACATTTGAAGTTTGGTCTGTTCCCATGCTTTGTACTTTGCACAGATGATAACTACTCAATGCTGAGTCAATGCTGATTTGGTTTTCATGCACCTTCAGGCACTTTACCCATCAAGAATGTTTAGTGCTGTAAAGGAAAAAAAGTTGTACTTTAAAGCCTTTCTAACTAATTAGTATAGATAATTATACTGCCATACATATACAAAATAAAATATAAACAGTTTAATATTTCTCGACATTATTTTGAAAAAACAACAACAAGCTGATACATACATGTATATATATATATATATATATATAAAGAAAATTATTAAGTTTATCAATAAAATTCATCATCATCATCATCATCATCATCATCATCATCATCATCATCACCACCACCACCACCACCACCACCACCACCACCACCACCACTTGACCACCATCACCACCACCACCACCACTTGATTATTGAATACAGTAAGATTATAAAAACATGAACCAAGTCAAATATGTTTTATATGAAATACTCACATCATCTCGATCAGATGCGACTGCCTTGTGGATGGACATGGCTGTCAAATCCGCTCTCAAGGATCCAACATAGTATTTAATGCAGGCTGGAATTCTTCATAACCCAGTGTTGTTGACTAAGTAATATTCAGTCATTTTCCTGCCTGGAAGAAATTAGACTTCTGATTATCAACCAGCAGAAACTACCACCGTAAAATACAAATGCACAAGTATTATACATTCTGCACTAATATCTGTTTTAGCCAAGAGTAAGGGTTGGTAGGCACAATGTGTAGTTGTTGTGCATATGGTTAATAATGATTCACAACAGTATGGGGTTTTAACGAGATCTACACCAAGCCAATGAATGTCAATAGTGTCCTAGCAGATGCGGCTTCAAGCCCCAAACCACATACAACTTTTTTTCACAGGTTAATTTTGAAAATATGCATTTTGTAAACAAATAACAGGTATGTACATGTATTGTGGTATGTTAGAAATAGGTCACGTACCAAAACACATCATTTTTAAACAAAAATTTAAGTCTAATTTTTTTCTAAGATAAAACAATCAATTTAAAGATTACATACTCATATCATATCTTAAACATAAGTTATGTACATAATCATTAAGTACATATAAAAATATGTAACATGTACATAAGTACATGTAAAATATGAACATGCTGTCTAAACATTTAGCTAATAAAAATGATTTAAGAATTCCAAAGATAAATTAAAAAACAAACGTTTTTGAACACATCAACGTACAAAACTGCTCAAGGATACTTACATTCACAGCCCTTTGATAAGAATATCCCAGTTCCATGCCGATTGTTGACAGTTCGTTTTTTCGAGAGAAAATCTTCTCTTACGCGTATTTTTCACTTATAATCCATGTTTAACTGTAATGACTCAAATTGTTAGATGTATCGTCATCAACTGTCAGCGTGTACTTTTAGTGTTTATTTATTTTAAACGTATATTCATGAGAAAAACATCATAATGTTTCCAAATCCTACAATGTAGAAATTCCATTATTGACCTATGAATAGCCGGGAAATACCTTCTGTTTCTAAAAATAGCAACATCCGGTACAGGCCGAATACGCCCGATGTTCGTCGCGATCTATTACGGCGAGTGGCGATATATGTCGATGTTACCCGATGTTTCCCGAGTTGTATTACATGACTAATACCTTAAGCCATTATTCAACAACTTGTAGACTTGTTGACTTTTTCAGTGCACCGAACATGTGCACGGGATATTGCGTTTATCGTGGACGAGTCCATTGGCAGTGGACATACATTCGGGAGAGAAGCCGGAAAGCAATTCATTCATAACATTGTCAGTGCCTTTACTATAGGCCATGACCACACGCTGATGGCCCTGTTTACCACGAGTTTAGTCAGTCTAAAAGTGTGGGGATTTCAAAGGTGAACCATTTGGACCTCTTTGTAAGGATTATTATGATTGTGTTTTTATTTTACGGTAAAAAAGCCGCCGGAGACAGTTTGTTTGATTGCCAGTCCATCGTCTTTTACCACAAGACCACTCCGATGGCGACATATATATATTCTAGCACACCGGATAGGCATTTCCGGTAAATTCAGCCGTGCTGGAAAACTCCATCTGGCATCCCCCCATGCCAGATGAGTCACGCGCTGTGACGTAATACTTTCAATTTCTTCTATTAAACACTTAATGTAACCATAGTTATGAGATTTCAATAGATGAGTTCCATTAACATTAACTTTACAAAAATATTCCTTAAAAACAAAACAAAATAACCCTTAAAAGACGTGATAGCGAAGGAACTTATTGACGTATGCAATGAATACAAATTACTGCGCGTCATGACGTCAGTAAACATCATCGCAGGCGCTTTTTGGTGAAATGTACAAAACGCGCTTTCTTATGTATTTTCTTCACATAAAAATGTATTTTAAAGTATGCTAGAAAAAATATATATCATGTGTGTCCGTTCCGGATAGAAAAATCCGACCCTCGGGCACGCTGCGTAGCCGGTAACTCGGCAAGCCTCGTTACCTGGCAACGCAGGTGCCCTAGGGTCGGATTTTTCTGTCCAGAACGGGAACACATGACATATATTATTAATATGGAGGGTAGATAAGTTCCAAAACAGAACGCTAATATCAAATCACTCGTCTGTCAGTATTGACTAATATTAAGTTAACGGTCTGTTGTCGGCTGCTCGACTGAGGACTATCCCTATGATGGCTGTCATTATAAATGAAGACGTTTTGCAATTGTTTACCAAATTTTAGATATGTTAATACCCACATAACTTTTGGTCAGCATAAATTCCTTCAGTATTCCTTCCAGTTATACGAGCCAGTCCAGTCTGCTGCGTGCAATTGATGACCTGAATGTCAAAATAGGGTTTATAGCGAATATCAACGACCCAATGGCAGGTATCCATGCCTACGTAGACCAGACACGTTCAGGGGAAATTCAAAACAGGTACAGTTGTCGAAATATCCCCCACAGGTGTTGATGTTTTCAGGTGTAGACATTCTAAAATCGTTCAATCTTGTATTAACGGTTCTCATATCAAGCGACCGTATTTTCCCTTGTTCCACAAGCGTTTTCACAGAAACAAATGCGAGCAAAACACGTGACATTACTTTGTTTATTTTTGTTCAGGCCCAATGTTCCAGATGTTGTTATAGTTATGACGTGGGAAAACTGGGACCCCCAGTCTCATTTTTTGCTCACAGGTAAATGAATACATACAAATTTATTTATTTGAATAGACAAGGAGCGCAATTGTTACTAACATACTGAAACAACATACATGAATTTGTTACGTTTGAAACTCAGCTGGATTTCTTATTTCGTTGTGCATCGCCCTTCCATCCATCACCGCATCCTACTTTCTGGAATATTTGTTTCACAGTGTTCTTCATTCGTTTATACATTTATATGTAACGTAAACATCTACATTATCTGCCTGTTATATTATTGTTTGCTTAATACAAATAATTGAAACGACCTGAAATCGACGCTTATCTAAAGGCTAATTGAAAAGATTCTTATTTGTTCTTAAGTAATGGACAGATCGAAATATAAGTTATTGCAAAGCATTCATTTCGTTGAATTATTGCCTTTGATATAAACGTTAACATTGCTTATTTCCTCTGTCCTGTTTCAGGTTCATATCCTGAATATTACTTGCCGTCGTTCCATTCTTTGACTCGGAATGTTATTGCCCTTGGTGCCGGTAATGACGTGTCTGATACACAGCTACAACAGATAGCAACGAATGGTCACTGGTTTCGAATTCAAAACGAAAACAAACTTTTCAGTGCTCAAAATGAAGTCACAAGAATTATCTGTGAATAAATAATTACCTATGACTAATTATGATTTGATCTCTGTAACGAGCCTTTCCAAATGGCCACCATTATTGGTTTCTGAAATGAAACCGGACTCTCAAGAAAATGTGTTCGATCCCCGGAAAAGAACATGGGAACGTGTTTCTAACTATGGAATGGACTCGAACGTTAATTGGTTAATATACAGTATAGAATAGTATGTTATTGTATTGTATTGTATTGTATTGTATTCTATTGTATTGTATTGCGTTGCGTTGCGCTTAGCTGCGCTGCGCTGTATTGTATTGTTTTGTGTTGTGTTGTGTTGTGTTGCGTTGCGTTGCGTTGCGTTGCGTTGCGTTGCGTTGCATTGCATTGCATTGTATTGTATTGTATTGTATTGTATTGTATTGTATTGTATTGTATTGTATTGTATTGTTTTGTATTGTATTGTATTGTTTTGTGTTGTATTGTATTGTTTTGTATTGTATTGTATTGCATTGCATTGCATTGCATTGCATTGCATTGTATTGTATTGTATTGTGTTGTATTGTATTGTATTGTATTGTATTGCTTTGCGTTGCGTTGCGTTGCGTTGCGTTGCGTTGCGTTGCGTTGCGTTGCGTTGCGTTGCGTTGCGTTGCGTTGCGTTGCGTTGCGTTGCGTTGCATTGCATTGCATTGCATTGCATTGCATTGCATTGTATTGTATTGTATTGTATTGAACAATTAAACACTGTACCAACACATCAAACTTTTAAAAACCGTATCATTAAACACTACACCAACACTTGGCACTTCTATAAACTGTACCATTAAACACAACACTAACACTTGACACTTCTATAAACTGTACCATTAAACACTATACTAACACTTGACACTTCTATAAACTGTACCATTAAACACTACACCAACACTCGCCACTTCTATAAACTGTACCATTAAACACTACACCACTACTTGGCACTTCTATAAACCGTACCATTAAACACTACACTAACACTTGGCTCTTCTATAAACTGTACCATTTAACACTACACCAATACTTGACACTTCTATAAACCGTACCATTAAACACTACACCAACACTCGCCACTTCTATAAACTGTACCATTAAACACTACACCAACACTTGCCACTTCTATAAACTGTACCATTAAACACTACACTAACACTTGACACTTCTATAAACTGTACCATTAAACACTACACCAACACTCGCCACTTCTATAAACTGTACCATTAAACACTACACCAATACTTGGCACTTCTATAAACCGTACCATTAAACACTACACTAACACTTGGCACTTCTATAAACTGTACCATTAAACACTACACCATTACTTGGCACTTCTATAAACCGTACCATTAAACACTACACCAACACTTGGCACTCCTATGAACTGTACCATTAAACACTACACCAACACTTGACACTTCTATAAACTGTACCATTAAACACTACACTAACACTTGGCACTTCTATAAACTGTACCATTAAACACTACACCAACACTCGCCACTTCTATAAACTGTACCATTAAACACTACACCAACACTTGACACTTCTATAAACTGTACCATTAAACACTACACTAACACTTGGCACTTCTATAAACTGTACCATTTAACACTACACCAATACTTGGCACTTCTATAAACCGTACCATTAAACACTACACTAACACTTGGCACTTCTATAAACCGTACCATTAAACACTACACCAACACTTGGCACTTCTATAAACTGTACCATTAAACACTACACCAACACTTGGCACTTCTATAAACTGTACCATTAAACACTACACCAACACTTGGCACTTCTATAAACTGTACCATTAAACACTACACTAACACTTGACACTTCTATAAACTGTACCATTAAACACTACACCAACACTTGGCACTTCTATAAACTGTACCATTAAACACTACACCAACACTTGGCACTTCTATAAACTGTACCATTAAACACTACACTAACACTTGGCACTTCTATAAACTGTACCATTAAACACTACACCAACACTTGGCACTTCTATAAACTGTACCATTAAACACTACACCAACACTTGGCACTTCTATAAACTGTACCATTAAACACTACACCAACACTTGCCACTTCTATAAACCATACCATTAAACACTACACTAACACTTGGCACTTCTATAAACTGTAACATTAAACACTACACCAACACTTGGCACTTCTATAAACTGTACCATTAAACACTACACCAACACTTGGCACTTCTATAAACTGTACCATTAAACACTACACTAACACTTGGCACTTCTATAAACTGTACAATTAAACACTAAACAAACACTTGGCACTTCTATAAACTGTACAATTAAACACTAAACAAACACTTGGCACTTCTATAAACTGTACAATTAAACACTACACCAACACTTGCCACTTCTATAAACTGTACAATTAAACACTAAACAAACACTTGGCACTTCTATAAACTGTACCATTAAACACTACACTAACACTTGGCACTTCTATAAACGGTACCATTAAACACTACACTATCACTTGGCACTTCTATAAACTGTACCATTAAACGCTACACCAACACTTGACACTTCTATAAACTGTACCATGAAACACTACACCAACACTCGCCACTTCTATAAATTGTACCATTAAACACTACACTAACACTTGACACTTCTATAAACTGTACAATTAAACACTAAACAAACACTTGGCACTTCTATAAACTGTACCATTAAACACTACACTAACACTTGGCACTTCTATAAACTGTACCATGAAACACTACACTAACACTTGGCACTTCTATAAACTGTACCATTAAACACTAAACAAATACTTGGCACTTCTATAAACTGTACCATTAAACACTACACTAACACTTGGCACTTCTATAAACTGTACCATTAAACACTACACCAACACTTGACACTTCTATAAACTGTACCATGAAACACTACACCAACACTCGCCACTTCTATAAACTGTACCATTAAACACTACACTAACACTTGACACTTCTATAAACTGTACCATTAAACACTACACCAACACTCGCCACTTCTATAAACCGTACCATTAAACACTACACCAACACTTGGCACTTCTATAAACTGTACCATTAAACACTACACTAACACTTGGCACTTCTATAAACCGTACAATTAAACACTTCACCAACACATAAAACTTCTATGGACCGTACAATTAAACACTTCACCAACACTTGGCACTTCTATGAACCGTACAATTAAACACTTCACAAACACTTGGCACTTCTATGAACCGTACAATTAAACACTTCACCAACACTTGGCTCCAATATAAACCGTACTATTAAAAACAACACCAACACTTGGCACTCCTATTAACCGTACAATTAAACACTTCACCAACACTTGGCACTTATATAAACCGTAATATTAAAAACTATCCAAACACTTGGCACTTTTATAAACCGTACCATTAAACACTTCACCGACACTTGGCACTTATAAAAACCGTACTATTAAAAACTACCCCAACACTTGGCACTTTTATAAACCGTACCATTAAACACTTCACCAACACTTGGTACTCCTATGAACTGTACCATTAAACACTACACCAACACTTGGCACTTCTATAAACTGTACCATTAAACACTACACCAACACTTGACACTTCTATAAACTGTACCATTAAACACTACACCAACACTTGACACTTCTATAAACTGTACCATTAAACACTACACCAACACTTGGCACTTCTATAAACTGTACCATTAAACACTTCACCAACACTTGGTACTCCTATGAACTGTACCATTTAACACTACACCAACACTTGACACTTCTATAAACTGTACCATTAAAAACTACCCCAACACTTGGCACTTTTATAAACCGTACCATTAAACACTACACCAACACTTGGTACTCCTATGAACTGTACCATTAAACACTAAACAAACACTTGACACTTCTATAAACTGTACCATTAAACACTACACCAACACTTGACACTTCTATAAACTGTACCATTAAACACTACACCAACACTTGACACTTCTATAAACTGTACCATTAAACACTACACCAACACTTGACACTTCTATAAACTATACCATTAAACACTACACCAACACTTGGCACTTCTATAAACTGTACCATTAAACACTACACCAACACTTGGCACTTCTATGAACTGTACCATTAAACACTACACAAACACTTGACACTTCTATAAACTGTACCATTAAACACTACACCAACACTTGACACTTCTATAAACTGTACCATTAAACACTACACCAACACTTGACACTTCTATAAACTGTACCATTAAACACTACACCAACACTTGACACTTCTATAAACTGTACCATTAAACACTTCACCAACACTTGGTACTCCTATGAACTGTACCATTAAACACTACACCAACACTTGGCACTTCTATAAACGGTACCATTTAACACTACACTAACACTCGCCACTTCTATAAACTGTACCATTAAACACTACACCAACACTTGACTTTTCTATACACCGTATCATTAAACACTACACTAACACTTGACACTTCTATAAACTGTACCATTAAACACTACACCAGCACTTGACACTTCTATAAACTGTACCATTAAACACTAAACCAACACTTGGCACTTCTATAAACTTTACCATTAAACACTACACCAACACTTGACACTTCTATAAACTGTACCATTAAACACTACACCAACACTTGGCACTTCTATAAACTGTACCATTTAACACTACACCAACACTTGGCACTTCTATAAACTGTACCATTAAACACTACACTAACACTTGACACTTCTATAAACTGTACCATTAAACACTACACTAACACTTGGCACTTCTATAAACTGTACCATTAAACACTACACTAACACTTGACACTTCTATAAACTGTACCATTAAACACTACACTAACACTTGGCACTTCTATAAACCGTACCATTAAACACTACACCAACACTTGGTACTCCTATGAACTTTACCATTAAACACTACACCAACACTTGGCACTCCTATAAACTGTACAATTAAACACTAAACAAACACTTGGCACTTCTATAAACTGTACCATTAAACACTAAACCAACACTTGACACTTCTATAAACTGTAACATTTAACACTACACCAACACTTGGCACTTCTATAAACTGTAACATTAAACACTACACCAACACTTGTCACTTCTATAAACTGTACAATTAAACACTAAACAAACACTTGGCACTTCTATAAACTGTACCATTAAACACTACACCAACACTTGGCACATCTATAAACTGTAACATTAAACACTACACTAACACTTGGCACTTCTATAAACTGTACAATTAAACACTAAACAAACACTTGGCACTTCTATAAACTGTACCATTAAACACTACACCAACACTTGACACTTCTATAAACTGTACCATTAAACACTACACTAACACTTGGCACTTCTATAAACTGTAACATTAAACACTACACCAACACTTGCCACTTCTATAAACCGTACCATAAAACACTACACCAACACTTGCCACTTCTATAAACCGTATCATTAAACATTACACCAACACTCGCCACTTCTATAAACCGTACCATGAAACACTACACCAACACTTGGCACTTCTATAAACCGTACCATGAAACACTACACCAACACTTGGCACTTCTATAAACTGTATCATTAAACATTACCCTAACACTCGGCACTTCTATAAACCGTACCATGAAACACTACACCAACACTCGCCACTTCTATAAACCGTATCATTAAACATTACACTAACACTCGGCACTTCTATAAACCGTACCATGAAACACTACACCAACACTTGGCACTTCTATAAACTGTACCATTAAACACTACACCAACACTTGGCACTTCTATAAACTGTACCATTAAACACTACACCAACACTTGGCACTTCTATAAACTGTACCATTAAACACTACACTAACACTTGACACTTCTATAAACCGTACCATTAAACACTACACCAACACTTGGCACTTCTATAAACTGTACCATTAAACACTACACTAACACTTGACACTTCTATAAACTGTACCATTAAACACTACACCAACACTTGACACTTCTATAAACTGTACCATAAAACACTACACCAACACTTGGCACTTCTATAAACTGTAACATTTAACACTACACCAACACTTGGCACTTCTATAAACTGTACCATTAAACACTACACCAACACTTGACACTTCAATAAACTGTACCATGAAACACTACACCAACACTCGCCACTTCTATAAACTGTACAATTAAACACTACACCAACACTTGGCACTTCTATAAACCGTACCATTAAACACTACACTAACACTTGACACTTCTATAAACTGTACCATGAAACACTACACCAACACTCGCCACTTCTATAAACTGTACAATTAAACACTACACCAACACTTGGCACTTCTATAAACTGTACCATTAAACACTACACTAACACTTGACACTTCTATAAACTGTACCATGAAACACTACACCAACACTCGCCACTTCTATAAACTGTACAATTAAACACTACACCAATACTTGGCACTTCTATAAACCGTACCATTAAACACTACACTTACACTTGTCACTGATATAAACTGTACCATTAAACACTACACCAATACTTGGCACTTCTATAAACTGTACCATTAAACACTACACCAATACTTGGCACTTCTATAAACCGTACCATTAAACACTACACTTACACTTGTCACTGATATAAACTGTACCATTAAACACTACACCAATACTTGGCACTTCTATAAACTGTACCATTAAACACTACAATTACACTTGACACTTCTATAAACTGTACCATTAAACACTACACCAACACTTGGCACTTCTATAAACTGTACCATTAAACACTACACTTACACTTGTCACTGATATAAACTGTACCATTAAACACTACACCAACACTCGCCACAGATATAAACTGTACCATTAAACACTACACTTACACTTGTCACTGATATAAACCGTACCATTAAACACTACACCAACTCTCGCCACTGATATAAACTGTACCATTAAACACTACACCAACGCTTGCCACTGATATAGACTGTACCATTAAAAACTACACTAACACTTGCCACTGATATAAACTGTTCCATTAAACACTAGACCAACACTCGCCACTGATATAAATTGTACCAAGTAACACTACACCAACACTCGCAACTGATATAAACTGTACCATTAAACACTACACCAACAATCGCCACTTCTATAAACCGTACCATTAAACACTACACCAACTCTCGCCACTTCTATAAACCGTACCATTAAACACTACACCAACACTCGCCACTTCTATAAACTGTACCATTAAACACTACACTAACACTCGCCACTTCTATAAACTGTACCATGAAACACTACACCAACACTTGGCACTTCTATAAACTGTACCATTAAACACTACACCAACACTTGGCACTTCTATAAACTGTACCATTTAACACTACACCAACACTTGGCACTTCTATAAACTGTACCATTAAACACTACACTAACACTTGACACTTCTATAAACCGTACCATTAAACACTACACCAACACTTGGCACTTCTATAAACTGTACCATTAAACACTACACTAACACTTGACACTTCTATAAACTGTACCATTAAACACTACACCAACACTTGACACTTCTATTAACTGTACCATAAAACACTACACCAACACTTGGCACTTCTATAAACTGTAACATTTAACACTACACCAACACTTGGCACTTCTATAAACTGTACCATTAAACACTACACTAACACTTGGCACTTCTATAAACTGTACCATTAAACACTACACCAACACTTGGCAATCCTATGAACTGTACCATTAAACACTACACCAACACTTGACACTTCTATAAACTGTACCATTAAACACTACACCAACACTTGACACTCCTATAAACTGTACCATTAAACACTACACCAACACTTGGCACTCCTATGAACTGTACCATTAAACACTACACTAACACTTGGCACTTCTATAAACTGTACCATTAAACACTACACCAACACTTGGCACTCCTATGAACTGTACCATTAAACACTAAACAAACACTTGGCACTTCTATAAACTGTACCATTAAACACTACACTAACACTTGACACTTTTACAAACTGTACCATTAAACACTACACCAGCACATGGCACTTCTATAAACTGTACCATTAAACACTACACTAACACTTGGCACTTCTATAAACTGTACCATTAAACACTACACTAACACTTGGCACTTCTATAAACTGTACCATTAAACACTACACCAACACTTGTCACTCCTATGAACTGTACCATTAAACACTAAACAAACACTTGGCACTTCTATAAACTGTACCATAAAACACTACACCAACACTTGCCACTTCTATAAACCGTATCATTAAACATTACACTAACACTCGGTACTTCTATAAACCGTACCATGAAACACTACACAAACGCTTGGCACTTCTATAAACTGTAACATTAAACACTACACCTACACTTGGCACTTCTATAAACTGTACCATTAAACACTACACCAACACTTGGCACTTCTATAAACTGTACCATTTAACACTACACCAACACTTGGCACTTCTATAAACTGTACCATTAAACACTACACTAACACTTGGCACTTCTATAAACTGTACCATGAAACACTACACCAACACTCGCCACTTCTATAAACTGTACAATTAAACACTACACCAATACTTGGCACTTCTATAAACCGTACCATTAAACACTACACTTACACTTGTCACTGATATAAACTGTACCATTAAACACTACACCAACACTTGGCACTTCTATAAACCGTACCATTAAACACTACACTTACACTTGTCACTGATATAAACTGTACCATTAAACACTACACCAATACTTGGCACTTCTATAAACTGTACCATTAAACACTACACCAATACTTGGCACTTCTATAAACCGTACCATTAAACACTACACTTACACTTGTCACTGATATAAACTGTACCATTAAACACTACACCAATACTTGGCACTTCTATAAACTGTACCATTAAACACTACACTTACACTTGTCACTTCTATAAACTGTACCATTAAACACTACACCAATACTTGGCACTTCTATAAACTGTATCATTAAACACTACACTTACACTTGTCACTGATATAAACTGTACCATTAAACACTACACCAACACTCGCCACTGATAAAAACTGTACCATTAAACACTACACTTACACTTGTCACTGATATAAACCGTACCATTAAACACTACACCAACTCTCGCCACTAATATAAACTGTACCATTAAACACTACACCAACGCTTGCCACTGATATAGACTGTACCATTAAACACTACACTAACACTTGCCACTGATATAAACTGTTCCATTAAACACTAGACCAACACTCGCCACTGATATAAATTGTACCAAGTAACACTACACCAACACTCGCAACTGATATAAACTGTACCATTAAACACTACACCAACACTCGCCACTTCTATAAACCGTACCATTAAACACTACACCAACTCTCGCCACTTCTATAAACCGTACCATTAAACACTACACCAACACTCGCCACTTCTATAAACTGTACCATTAAACACTACACTAACACTCGCCACTTCTATAAACTGTACCATTAAACACTACACTAACACTTGGCACTTCTATAAACTGTACCATTAAACACTACACCAACACTCGCCACTTCTATGAACCGTACCATTAAACACTACACCAACACTTGACACTTCTATAAACTGTACCATTAAACACTACACCAATACTTGGCACTTCTATGAACTGTACCATTAAACACTACACTAACACTTGACACTTCTATAAACTGTAACATTAAACACTACACCAACACTTGGCACTTCTATAAACTGTACCATTAAACAGTACACCAACACTTGACACTTCAATAAACTGTACCATGAAACACTACACCAACACTCGCCACTTCTATAAACTGTACAATTAAACACTACACCAATACTTGGCACTTCTATAAACCGTACCATTAAACACTACACTAACACTTGACACTTCAATAAACTGTACCATGAAACACTACACCAACACTCGCCACTTCTATAAACTGTACCATTAAACACTACACCAACACTTGGCACTTCTATAAACTGTACCATTAAACACTACACTAACACTTGACACTTCAATAAACTGTACCATGAAACACTACACCAACACTCGCCACTTCTATAAACTGTACAATTAAACACTACACCAATACTTGGCACTTCTATAAACCGTACCATTAAACACTACACTTACACTTGTCACTGATATAAACTGTACCATTAAACACTACACCAATACTTGGCACTTCTATAAACTGTACCATTAAACACTACACCAATACTTGGCACTTCTATAAACCGTACCATTAAACACTACACTTACACTTGTCACTGATATAAACTGTACCATTAAACACTACACCAATACTTGGCACTTCTATAAACTGTACCATTAAACACTACAATTACACTTGGCACTTCTATAAACTGTACCATTAAACACTACACCAATACTTGGCACTTCTATAAACTGTACCATTAAACACTACACTTACACTTGTCACTGATATAAACTGTACCATTAAACACTACACCAACACTCGCCACTTATATAAACTGTACCATTAAACACTACACTTACACTTGTCACTGATATAAACCGTACCATTAAACACTACACCAACTCTCGCCACTGATATAAACTGTACCATTAAACACTACACCAACGCTTGCCACTGATATAGACTGTACCATTAAAACCTACACTAACACTTGCCACTGATATAAACTGTTCCATTAAACACTAGACCAACACTCGCCACTGATATAAATTGTACCAAGTAACACTACACCAACACTCGCAACTGATATAAACTGTACCATTAAACACTACACCAACAATCGCCACTTCTATAAACCGTACCATTAAACACTACACCAACTCTCGCCACTTCTATAAACCGTACCATTAAACACTACACCAACACTCGCCACTTCTATAAACTGTACCATTAAACACTACACCAACACTCGCCACTTCTATAAACTGTACCATTAAACACTACACCAACACTCGCCACTTCTATGAACCGTACCATTAAACACTACACCAACACTTGACACTTCTATAAACTGTACCATTAAACACTACACTAACACTTGGCACTTCTATAAACTGTACCATTAAACACTACACCAACACTCGCCACTTCTATGAACCGTACCATTAAACACTACACCAACACTTGACACTTCTATAAACTGTACCATTAAACACTACACTAACACTTGACACTTCCATAAACTGTACCATTAAACACTACACCAACACTCGCCACTTCTATAAACCGTACTATTAAACACTACACCAACACTCGCCACTTCTATAAACCTTACCATTAAACAGTACACCAACACTCGCCATTTCTATAAACCGTACCATTAAACACTACACCAACTCTCGACACTTCTATAAACTGTACCATTAAACACTACACTAACACTTGACTCTTCTATAAACTGTACCATTAAACACTACACCAACACTCGCCACTTCTATAAACCGTACTATTAAACACTACACCAACACTTGCCACTTCTATGAACCGTACCATTAAACACTACACCAACACTTGACACTTCTATAAACCGTACCATTAAACACTACACCAACACTTGGCACTTCTATAAACCGTACCATTAAACACTACACCAACACTTGGCACTTCTATAAACTGTACCATTAAACACTACACCAACACTTGACACTTCTATAAACTGTACCATTAAACACTACACCAACACTTGGCACTTCTATAAACCGTACCATTAAACACTACACCAACACTTGCTTGTTTTATTAAAGCATTCATTTATCGCTTTAAGCAATCTTTATATATTGCTAAGACCATTTGATTATCAGTGGCGATCCCAAAACTTATTTAAACTTCCTCAACACTTAGATGTCAATGGCATTTTTTTTAAATTATTACAAGTTGAGACGTGATTCTTTATCTTTCATGATCAACGAACTGCGATACTCAGACGCCTTTCATAGGCGGGCTTGTTTGAATACAATTGAAATTAACATTGAACCTCGCTAAACAAAACTTAATTATAAGACAACACGTTATTTTATATTGATTCTTTTTATGTTTATTCCATATTGATTTTATGTATTAAGCTAAATAATTAACAGAAAGATGACCGAAATTATCAATCTCAACAATTACCAGTCAGTTTTTAGCATGAAACAATGTTAGCGGAAATAAAATGGAACATTGTTCTGTAGTGCGTATCCGGCAGGCAAGAGAAATAAGTCTTCCCCGTAGGAGGCGTGTACAAAGCTCTTATGAATATTAGAGTCGGTTTGTGTTGAAAGGAGTGTTTTCTGTTTTAATAAAGGAGGCTGTTGTGCTTTCACTTAACTGTTCGTTGCATCCCTCTAAGATACGATTAGAAGTGATGCTGTGTGATTCTATAACGTTTTTTACACTACACGCATACATTTGGACTCAATTTATTATATTCGCTTATTCAAAATCATCGTGTGACAAATGTGTATGGGAAAAGTGTGAAGATAGCGGAGAATGTATTGATGGATGCAAGGAGAACCATTGGGGCCCGCACTGCAATGGAACGTGCTCAGAATCATGTAACTTGCATCTATGTGACAGAACTACTGGAACCTGTTTGACGTTCAAGCAAAATTCCCAGAGTGAACAGTTCGGTCCATTGGAGCATTATTGTCTCTTGTTCAGAAATGAAGAATCGAAGGCCAGGTATATGACGGGGAGAAAGAGGAGTATATACACAATAACCAGGGGGATGTGTGTATGTGACTCGTTATGTAATGAGGAGGTATGTTTAGATGAGACGGGTCTTTGCAAGAAAGGTTGTAGCGAAGGATTTTATTGCGTCAAGCAGTGTGAAAACAAGAATGTAAGCTGTATTGACTGTGAACTGAATAAAAATCAATGTAGCTGTTCAGGAAGACTTTCATGTATCCCCTGTCCAGAGCATTGTTCTGAAGAAGCATGTGCCAACAATGGAGACTGTTTATTAGATTGTGCAGAAGGCTGGTTTGGATTAAAATGTGAACACAAATGTAACGAAACGCTTGAGAATTGTGAAGTTTGCTCACAATCAGGACAAACATGTCAGACATGTACTGAAGGATATTTTCCTACCATATACGGGAGATGCGAGCAATGTCCATCCTCTTGTCCAAATCAGGAATGTAATGTTACAAATGGACACTGCATACAAACATGTCACTGGACGAAATATGGTCAGTTCTGTAACAAAATGTGCAATAACACTTGTGCAAAGAACCACACAAGCCATGTGTGTGATTCAAAAGATGGGAGATGTTTACATGGATGCATCAAAGGATTTTACGGATCGCATTGTGAACACTCCTGTTCAGACATTGACCTACATTGCGAACAATGCGTAGGGCGAGGAGATGTTTATGAAACATGTTTCAAATGTCAAGGTGGATTTGAAAAAGACAGTCTTACATTAAAATGTTCAAACGAAAGCAAAATTGATCCAACTTCTGCAACAACAAAATCATCAATGACCTCCAACCACTCACATCTTAGTGAAGAAACAAGACCTTCTGAAGAAACACAAAAGGACGCGACTTTTCTGATAACAACTGCGTGTTCATCTGTTGGGTCCTCGTTGTTATCTGTGACGGGCTTCAGTGTGATCGCTTATATGTGCTACAAAAAGTAAGGAAGTTTTGTAGTCGATTGTTTAATAATGCTTGCGAAAAGTATGAAATGTTTTTGTAGCAACTGAATTATATACGACCGTATTGTGGTCAAAAGTCATTCTTAAAGTGTCAAAACAATGAAAATGATGTATTTTAATGTCGAGTTGATTTTCATACGTTATGAAATATAAACTTGAATACATGTTCTTTATAGAGATGATATCGTTCATAAGATGTAATATTTCGGAAACTTCAGACAAAGCATTAATTCTTTGTATCGGCTTCTTCAGTATGATAATGAATCTTCATTATTTATGTAAATTACAGGTTCGACGTAATGTATTGTATATAAAGTAAAACTGCAATAACTCGAGGACGCAACCTAGAGTTATCGGA
Source organism: Mya arenaria (assembly GCF_026914265.1). Lineage (NCBI taxonomy): Eukaryota > Metazoa > Mollusca > Bivalvia > Myida > Myidae > Mya > Mya arenaria. The sequence goes on from NC_069129.1 coordinate 6,438,003, forward strand.
GGGTTCGAGTTATCCCGAATTTCCATTTTAGTTCTGTATGAAATTTTTGTCAATGGTCTTTGTTTCTTTTTCATCTTCGTGACCGTATTTTAGTAAAGAGTGTGAGTGGGCGTGTTGGTATCTTGTGGCTAGAGGTCGAGAAGGTTAGAGTAGACGTTACTGAACTTGACGGTTGAGGACTTGAATTATCTAATTTATCCGATCTAGCTATCGCCCCAGTAATGGATCCGTCACTGGATCTATTAGGTGTTTGACAATTTGTAAGCTTTTCTTTTTTCCTCATTTTTCACAGTGAAAAGCAAAGTGACAAGAAAGAATTCCTTCGTCTTTAATTGCATGTTTTACAACTTGCAACGGTGTTAACAATACATGTAGTCGCGCTTTCGAAGAAAAAGTGTGAAATTATGACGTCTAGTGATTTTTAAACTTCTGTGTATGGTTTGCGTATTTGGGAGCGTTAATAATGATCGAGTGATCGACTTATTCACGCTTCGATTTATCGCCAGTATATTTGATACCAAATTAGAAGGAAAAGAGGTCGGGACTTAACCGAGGTCTGTACCTAGTCCAGACCACAACTAATCCGCAGTTTTCGAGGTATCGCCTGTTCGAGTTTCGAAGTAACGGGAATTCAGTAATATTGAATGCCTTTTAAACAAATTCATATTTTATTACAGAAGAAAGCGTAGAATGGTTACATCGGCTCCTTCAGGGGACGACGCGGCTCAATATGATTACATATCTTCAATATATGACTACATACCAGGTGGGATATTGTATTTGATAACAAGTGATTTAAGCTCTGGTTTTGTTTATTTTTATTTAAAAACCAAATCTAAAAGATGTATGTTTAGCCTGTTATCATAATTTTTTTAAAGTCTTATTAGCCATGGTTATCTTTCATTCCAATTCATCGCCATATAAGTGTGATTTATTTACCATAAAATAATATTTAGAAACACGAAAGTTCACAATATAACCTACCAATTACAATAGCGATACTTTTATCTTTCGAGGACATAGCGTACCAAAGGAAGGGTTCACAATATAACCTACCAATTACAATAGCGATATTTTTTTTCTTTCAAAGACATAGCGTACCAAAGCAAGGGTTCACAATATAATCTACCAATTACAATAGCGATACTTTTATCTTCCGAGGACATAGCGTACCAAAGCAAGGGTTCACAATATAATCTACCAATTACAATAGCGATACTTTTATATTTCGAGGACATAGCGTACCAAAGCAAGGGTTCACAATATAACCTACCAATAACAATAACGATACTTTTATCTTTCGAGGATAAAGCGTACCAAAGCAAGGGTTCACAATATAACCTACCAATTACAATAGCGATACTTTTATCTTTCGAGGACATAGCGTACCAAAGCAAGGGTTCACAATATAAACTACCAATTACAATAGCGATACTTTTATCTTTCGAAGACATAGCGTACCAAAGCAAGGGTTCACAATATAATCTACCAATAACAATAGCGATACTTTTGTCTTTCGAGGACAAAACGTACCAAAGCAACAATAAGAGTAGCGATACTTCGAAATTTCGAACCGAAGCAAGAGTTCAGAATATTTCCTTACGATAACAATAGCGATATTTTGGTCTCCGAGGAAACAGCGTACCAAAGGAAGGGTTCACAATATTCCTTACAGTAACAATCGCGGAACGTTGATCTTCGAGGACACAGCGTACCAGATCAAGGGTTCACAATATTTCCTAACGATAATAATAGCGATACTTTGTTCTTTATAGGACATAGCGTACCAAATCAAGGAATTAAAGATGCACTAGTATTCCCAAATAACATTTAACAAATTTAATACAATTGTTTTAATATACCAAATAGGATGAACACAATGGTTTTTATAAAGGATACCAAGTTAAATTTAAAAGAAATGTGCAGAAAACACGGTATTGCTACCTTTTGAAGCCATAGTAGATTGCAGTAAATTTTTTAACCATTCACCAATCATTTAAAAAAATGTTTTCAGCTATTAAATAAACAGTTATAGTATTGTTAATGATAATTGATATTTTCCATAAATGCATTTTTAGAAAGTAGTTGAGGGTGTATCACTCAAAATTTATGTTTGTCTTATATGTGTATGCATTGATTTTGAATAAGAGTGTCACTTCAAACTATTTCCTAACAATAACAATGGCGATACTTTGTCCCTTCTAGGACATTGCGTACCAAAGCAAGGGTTTATAATATTTCCTATCAATAACGAAGGCGATACTTTGTCCCTTCTAGGACATTGCGTATCTAAGCAAGGGTTCATAATATTTCCTAACAATAACAATAGCGATACTTAGTTCCTTCTAGGACATTGCGTACCAAAGCAAGGGTTCATAATATTTCCTAACAATAACAATAGCGATACTTTGTCCCTTCTAGGACATTGCGTATCTAAGCAAGGGTTCATAATATTTCCTAACAATAACAATAGCGATACTTTGTCCCTTCTAGGACATTGTGTATCTAAGCAAGGGTTCATAATATTTCCTAACAATAACAATAGCGATACTTTGTCCCTTCTAGGACATTGCGTATCTAAGCAAGGGTTCATAATATTTCCTAACAATAACAATGGCGATACTTTGTCCCTTCTATGACATTGCGTATCTAAGCAAGGGTTCATAATATTTCCTAACAATAACAATGGCGATACTTTGTTCCTTCTAGGACATTGCATATCTAAGCAAGGGTTCATAATATTTCCTAACAATAACAATAGCGATACTTTGTCCCTTCTAGGACATTGCGTATCTAAGCAAGGGTTCATAATATTTCCAAACAATAACAATGGCGATACTTTGTCCCTTCTATGACATTGCGTATCTAAGCAAGGGTTCATAATATTTCCTAACAATAACAATGGCGATACTTTGTCCCTTCTATGACATTGCGTATCTAAGCAAGGGTTCATAATATTTCCTAACAATAACAATGGCAATACTTTGTCCCTTCTATGACATTGCGTATCTAAGCAAGGGTTCATAATATTTCCTAACATAAACAATGGCGATACTTTGTCCCTTCTAGGACATTGCGTATCTAAGCAAGGGTTCATAATATTTCCTAACATAAACAATGGCGATACTTTGTTCCTTCTAGGACATAGCGTACCAAATCAATTGTTCACAGTATGTTCTAGCAATAACAATGGCGATACTTTGTCCCTTCTATGACATTGCGTATCTAAGCAAGGGTTCATAATATTTCCTAACATAAACAATGGCGATATTTTGTTCCTTCTAGGACATAGCGTACCAAATCAATTGTTCACAGTATGTTCTAGCAATAACAATAGCGATACTTTGTCCCTTCTATGACATTGCGTATCTAAGCAAGGTTCATAATATTTCCTAACAATAACAATAGCGATACTTTGTCCCTTCTATGACATTGCGTATCTAAGCAAGGTTCATAATATTTCCTAACAATAACAATAGCGATACTTTGTCCCTTCTATGACATTGCGTATCTAAGCAAGGGTTCATAATATTTCCTAACAATAACAATAGCGATACTTTGTCCCTTCTAGGATATTGCGTATCTAAGCAAGGTTCATAATATTTCCTTACAATAACAATGGCGATACTTTGTCCCTTCTATGACATTGCGTATCTAAGCAAGGGTTCATAATATTTCCTAACAATAACAATAGCGATACTTTGTCCCTTCTAGGACATTGCGTATCTAAGCAAGGGTTCATAATATTTCCTAACAATAACAATAGCGATACATTGTTCCTTCTAGGACATTGCGTACAAAATCAATTGTTCACAGTATGTTCTAGCAATAACAATGGCGATACTTTGTCCCTTCTATGACATTGCGTATCTAAGCAAGGGTTCATAATATTTCCTAACATAAACAATGGCGATACATTGTTCCTTCTAGGACATTGCGTATCTAAGCAAGGGTTCATAATATTTCCTAATAATAACAATGGCGATACTTTGTCCCTTCTAGGACATTGCGTATCTAAGCAAGGGTTAATAATATTTCCTAACAATAACAATGGCGATACTTTGTCCCTTCTAGGACATTGCGTATCTAAGCAAGGGTTCATAATATTTCCTAATAATAACAATAGCGATACTTTGTCCCTTCTATGACATTGCGTATCTAAGCAAGGGTTCATAATATTTCCTAACATAAACAATGGCGATACTTTGTTCCTTCTAGGACATAGCGTACAAAATCAATTGTTCACAGTATGTTCTAGCAATAACAATGGCGATACTTTGTCCCTTCTATGACATTGCGTATCTAAGCAAGGGTTCATAATATTTCCTAACATAAACAATGGCGATACATTGTTCCTTCTAGGACATAGCGTACCAAATCAATTGTTCACAGTATGTTCTAGCAATAACAAAAGCAATACTTTGATCTTTTCAGGTGAAAGCCTACAACCACACGAGGAGGTACAAGTAAACATTGAACAATCAAAGTATGAAGACGTTTGTGATGAAGTAGAACTCGGTGAACTTGTAGGTGCTGATTATCTTACGGTTGTGGGTGAAAATTATTATGCGGAAGTAAATGATATTGAACCACCAGCGGAAATACAGGACAGGGACATTGCAGCTGAAGCACAAATGCACCCTTAAACAAGAAGGAGGATATCTATATAATGTGCAGAAAACAAGCAGATCAAGATAATTATCAGAAACTGATACAAATGTTCTTAATTTATATATGAAACTCATTGATGAAACCGCATTCTGTGTTTTGCTGAATTTTCACCAGCTTTGCTAGAGAGCGTAGAACAATTTTGGTTGTTTCGGATACAACCTGTGCGTCGACGTAAATGATGTCAGTAATTGTACAGTAAATTTATTCCAAATTATAATGTATATACTGGTTCCGCAATATTGCTGTCACTTGCTGTTTTATTATATTGTGCTGTGATGTATATTCCTAATAAGAAATGAAATACCCGGTTAATAGCATATCCTTTGTTTACCCTTATAGTTATGATTGACCTCGTGGTCCATATTTACGGGTCAACATGAAGGGGTCCCCCAGACCTCAGATAAAAGTTAACATCTTTTTGTATTTTTACAATGTAAAGAAATGTAATAATATTACTGAAACATACTTTATGTTTTACGCTCCTGCCTACATCGAGTAAATATAGTCTCGTATGTCTGAGAGGTGTAGACGTAGTCTCGTATGTCTGAGAGGTGTAGACGTAGTCTCGTATGTCTGAGAGGTGTAGACGTAGTCTCGTATGTCTGAAAGGTGTAGACGTAGTCTCGTATGTCTGAGAAGTGTAGACGTAGTCTCGTATGTCTGAGAGGTGTAGACGTAGTCTCGTATGTCTGAGAGGTGTAGACGTAGTCTCGTATGTCTGAGAAGTGTAGACGTAGTCTCGTATGTCTGAGAGGTGTAGACGTAGTCTCGTATGTCTGAGAGGTACAGGCGTAGTCTCGTATGTCTGAGAGGTACAGGCGTAGTCTCGTATGTCTGAGAGGTGTAGACGTAGTCTCGTTTGTCTGAGAAGTGAAGACGTAGTCTCGTATGTCTGAGAGGTGTAGACGTAGTATCGTATGTATGAGAAGTGTAGACGTAGTCTCGTATTTCTGAGAGGTGTAGACGTAGTCTCGTATGTCTGAGAGGTTTAGACGTAGTCTCGTATGTCTGAGAGGTGTAGACGTAGTCTCGTATGTCTGAGAGGTGTAGACGTAGTCTCGTATGTCTGAGAGGTACAGACATAGTCTCGTATGTCTGAGAGGTGTAGAGTAGTCTCGTATGTCTGAGAGGTACAGACGTAGTCTCGTATGTCTGCGAGGTGTAGACGTAGTCTCGTATGTCTGAGAGATACAGACGTAGTCTCGTATGTCTGAGAGGTGTAGACGTAGTTTCGTATGTCTGAGAGGTACAGACGTAGTCTCGTATGGCTGAGAGGTACAGATGTAGTCTCGTATATCTGAGAGGTGCAGGCGTAGTCTCGTATGTCTGAGAAGTGTAGACGTAGTCTCGTATGTCTGAGAGGTGTAGACGTAGTCTCGTATGTCTGAGAAGTGTAGACGTAGTCTCGTATGTCTGCGAGGTGTAGAGGTAGTCTCGTATGTCTGAGAGGTACAGACGTAGTCTCGTATGTCTGAGAGATACAGACGTAGTCTCGTATGTCTGAGAGATACAGACGTATACAGCATCAACGTTTTATAGCATGGGGAGTAAATACTACAAGAAAAATGCTGATCCATATCATCAAGTCAGCATAAAGAAAATATAAGCGTAGTGTATGACAATTAGATTGAATATGATGTTCTTGCTGCGGTTTCTCAGAGGTAGTACAGTTTTAATTTAAGTGAACAGAAAAACTGATATGTAATTATTTTTCCAATTGATCATTTTTTTTTCTTTTTCGAAAAAAAAACAACACATAAAAAAAAATTGAAGAAGTAAAACAAGTATCAATCAAAGTGTGAACTGACTCCTGAACTAATTTGTCAAAGATTTACCAATACATTGTGACACAATTGAATAGTGTCGAATTAGATTTGACTTACATTGGTTTTGTTTACCATGGGATTATGAACCAAATAAAGTAATAGCACATGTTTGTGTCAGGTTCAATGTTTTTTAGTAGTAGCAAAACAAATGATAACAATAAAAAGAAATATCTATTACATGCAAACATGAACAGTTAAAGGTTTGTGTATACTTCAAAGATGAAATATTCAGTATATAATAAATACAAATAAATAAAAGACAGTATAATAGTTGATATTACTGTTACATTGTTAAGACATTTTGTTATAATTAGGGATGCAAACGAATGACAAAATTGATATTCGAATATTCGGTAATTCTTTCGATCGAATATTCGAATATTCGATTACCAAAATACATATTTTGGAAGATTAAGTAATCTTCCATCATTATTCCCTTAAGATATAGCCGGGGCAATTTTAACCTTCTCTTACGTAGCCAGTACGCGCGGCGGACCCTGATTTACACCAAATGAGACCTTGAAATACGCAATTTTCAGAAGGAAAAAAACAAACACCAAAATCGAATAATTTCAATTCCGCTGCCTTTATTTTTGTGAACAAGGTTAAATTAGATGGAATCCTCGTCAAATAGCGTTATGCGCCAACGGAGGGTCTTTCCGTAGGACAAGCAGCTTAGTTCTGAGATTGACCTCTAAATTTACTAAATATAACTATGGAAAACCCAAACCAACTCGGGAACTAGTAAAATAATAAAACGAAAACATATCTGGATTTGACCAATCTATTGTTCAACAATAAAGGAAATATATCCTAGAACGCTATACTATACATTTACATTTCAAAGCATTATGAATACTTTTGAATATAAATACCAAATGAATGGGAAAACGTAATAGCATTGTGCAGAAACAATGATGCACTATTACTTTTGCATGGCCTTGCAAAGGGAAAGCTATTCGCAATAAATAATATTATTCAAAACTTCATTTTTCATACAGTAATAGTCTCTGCTCAGCGTATAAGATTGATTATTTATATAGGACATTTTATTGCTTGCGTATAATCATTTATAGCTTAAACAATAATATTATTCAGGGATAAGTTTGTATTGAACATTATTTGTTATCAAGGAAACGGACCGTTTTATACTTATTTATACAATTTAATTTAACATAACGCCCATCACATTTCGTCGTACAATTAAACAATAAAATAACGGTAAATTTAAGACGTATATGGGTGCTGGTCATTATCATAACAGTTGTCCAGACTGCCCAACAACGTTCTATCCGGCCATGTAAATAACACAATTGGAACTAAAAGGTCAATAAACAATCAAAATTAAAGCAACATGCCCAGAAGTCGAAAAAAAGCAAGCCAAGTAATGTACACTTTAACCAAGATAAGCTTTTCTCCCACCTCAGATAAGTAGATTCATTAATTTAACCATGCTAGAAATTCTTATCTTGCCCACGGGCGAAGATAAATTGCCCGGATGGAACTTCTTTTAATGGTCACCACAGTGTAATTACCTCCCTTGTTGAAGACTGTCGTCTGTAGCGCATCATGGAAACCTTGTCTTGTGGCAATATTTAGAACGCTAGTTAATTATTTCTCGCTTCAAATGTCACCAGAAAACAGTTTTCAAGCACCTTTCAAGAAATAATGCTTCACTCTTCTTAGTCCTATTTAAAGACCGATCAGACCTTTTACATACTCTGAATCACTGCGCGAATATCCATGACAACCACGAATTATCGCATATCCGTACGCAATTATTTTCACTAAGCACAAAAGAGTTCTAGCAAAAAAATACATTTTTACTTAATTTTGATTAACTGAGATGGGAGAAAAAGCATCTACCATAGCCGCTCGTGTAAGATAGGTTCATCCCGACCCTCGCGCAGGGTGTTTTGCGGAAACTCGGTAAACCTTGTTTCCGCAAAACACCCTACGCTCGGGTCGGAATGAACCTATCTTACACTCTCGGCCATGGAAGATACTTATACAGTTCAACTGTAAACGCATAAGTAGCAAAGCCAAAAAAACACTTTGAAAGAGGCACAACGTTAAAAAACAACAAACATTACAAACGTATCGAAATGCGTCGAAATGTGGTCATAGGTAAATACTAGGGAACGGTTATTGAACATTAGGAGCTCCTCTGCCATTTTTATCGAAAGCAACCTCGTATGTATATGGACGGTAAACATACTCATAAATCGGTATGTTTAAATCCGCTGCAAGTAGACCGCGTAGTAATTTAATTTAGCAATTAAACTTAATGACTTAACTCTTGTGAATCTTAAAGTGACACTCTTATTCAAAATCAATGCCAATACATGAATTACAAACATACATTTTGAGTGATAAACCTTTAACTACTTAATAGGTAATTAATTTATGTTAAATATTAACTACTGATAGCAAGATTATGACCGTGTATTTATTAGCTGAAAACACGCAAATATTAAATTACTGGTGAGTGCTAAAATATTTACAATGATCAACTTTCATCTCACAGGGTAGAATATCTGTGTTTGATCACCTTTCTTTCAAATTAAATACGGTATCCTTAATAAGAACCATTGTTTTCGATAATTATTAATCCTTTTCGAAAAATTAAAACAATTTGATTCATTGAGGTGCTTAATTGGGAGTAAGAGTCCATCTAGTTTAAAAGGCCTAGTTTAAGCCTTCTATAAGTGACCCCACCCCCGCCCAAATTGTGTACAGATTCGTGCATTAATCTTATCTACTTGCCTTGATCCCTCTTATCAGATCTCCGATTTGGGTATCATGCTGTGCAGTTTTGAAAGTTTTATTATAGAAATGGACCCTAAATGGCTCTGAGCCAATAAGCGAATACACAGGAAATTGGCCCGAACTGTGACACCAGTGCAATTAGCAGGCGATGCATAGCAGGGGATTATCATGCCAAACATTACTTGCACTAAACCTTTTAAAACTAGGGTAGGGTTATTGAAAACTTAGCAGACCCAAGCAATACACAGGGTTTGATCTTAATCTGAACGGCTCTCCTCACTGTCGCCCGATGTTTCTTCATTGTAAACAAAATATCCGAGATGTGACAGAATGGTGGCAGCAAGTTTTTTCCTGAACTCTCTCCGCAGCAACTTGCTCTCCCTTTGATGGCACATACGTTTCAATATTTGCGGCATGGCGCACACAATGATGGCTGTGCCTACGTGCATGATCGTGTGTAAGTCCTTGAATTTGTTCGTCTTTGTCAATAAATCAATCGCCACCCACATCAGGAAGAGAATGACCGCAACTTTAAGACAAGTAGTTACTATTTGTCTTCTTCGAGGGTTATGCGCTTCTATGATTATTTCAAAAATGCTTTGTCGAATTCCACGCCGTCCTCTCACCTTGCACAACAAACCATCAACCCTTGATCGCCGTGTTCTGTGAACGTACATTGCGGCCTTTATGGAGTCGTGAAACAGGCGGTTGTAGTAGAGGGAGAAGTCGTTTATTGCGTCCCAAAGGTAGAAGAAAATAGTGAAATAGAAAATCAGAAATCCATAGGCGATCTTAGGTACGAGAATCATTGCCGTGTAGGAGAAAACGCAAATTCTGGTAAGGAATAAAATGGTTTCTAGAAAAACCACGCACAACATGTACAGAAAGAAAAGAACTGCTGTAAATGTAAATAGTTTAAGAATGTACGCAAAAATCCGGCATATGGGTGTTTTCTTTGGCAGAGGTAAAGCAGAACAATAGCTTGTTATAACAAGACGTCCGAAAGATATTATTGGGAGACCGTGAATAACATATATCCAAGCCAATTCTACAATACAAATGACCAAGTACATGGGAAAAAGAAATATAATGCACCAGTGGCAACTTCTATGGTAAATTCTTTTCCAGCGATCATGTTGAACAGCAATGGATGTTTTCCAAAAACTAACATTCAGCACCATTAGGACCTGTGAAACTGTAAAACGATACAAAAGCAAATATCCGGTTGATTTATCTGTAAACATAAGTGATCCAGAACGTTCGAGAGTGTTTATACTTTCACTCATTGGATGAAGTTCTGTGTTATTGGCATTAGCGCATTGGCCATTTAGTTTTGGTCCCAGACCTTTGGCAAGAAACTCTGGTAAAGACTTTGGTATCATAAGCAGGACTGTGGTGACTACAACATAGCAAGCCAGGGCTACAAAGGGACCACCAAGAAAGGGTAGAAAGTTGGTTCTACTCATTTCGTAGCCCGTGATTATTGACCGCAGCCCATATGGTACACCCAATTTCACGCTCGTCTTAATGAAGTTTTTCAAGTTTGAGTAATCAACGTATGCCTGAATACCAATTATACTAAGGGTTATGAAGGGAAAAACCACTCTTGTTAATCTGCCAACAACCAAAAATAGGAAACGTTTTTGTAACGTAACAGTGACTCTCTTTAGAGAAGCAAGGGGCATAAAAAGTGTTTGGAAAAAACTGACATGTTTATATCCCTCCAGTAAATAGATCTCGACAGTGTGATTGTGTCCGTTCAGTCCTTGTTCATGGTAGCTGTCGTCTGATTCTGTGAAACCTTGTTCTGTGCGGTTTAGTCTAACATAGGTTGAGCGAACACTGTCAAAAAATTTGTGCGCAACAAACAACAGAAGCATTGGAAAGTAGATGAATAAAATAATGGCTAACAAAATGGGCACATTCCACGAAATAGTGTCATAAATGTATTTAAATTCTGGACAAATAACATTACGTTTCATATTTGTTCTGTTAAATCTGTAAACACAACACTCTTTCTCTATACCTTCAAACGGACAAACAATGTTCTCACATATTATTTGCATGTACGCTGGAACGTTTCGTTTTCTTGAGTAACAATAGTAGCTTGGTCCGTACTTTTCCCCATCCGAATTATTCCTCATCAGCCCAAGAGTGATCGCATTAAGCGCCCTACTAATCGCCAGGTCATCTTTTACATTTCCAACCGTCAGGTGAGAGCAATCACCACTGACTCGTTTTAAAACCACCGGTAGCACTTGAGGCTGTCGTAGAACGGAATGATACAGTATACCCATTGACCATATTCCAAACTCGATGGGCCATCTCAGAAACTCCTGGGCTTCGTTCTTATCCCAGAAAGTCCAGGTCCAGATATTCCCGTTTATCACATCCGGGCTGCTTCTTATTTTAATCCCAGAACCGTTCTCCGGTCGTAGTCCCATGAACACGTATCTGGATTCGAACCTCCATACACGATAAATAAATGTACTAACAGTACGTTGATCGACTTTCATTTTGCATTTCTTGTTGACAGCCAGGTTCTTAAACACCATTGCATTCCGTTTAATTACATTTCGTTTTTTTCCATCGACGTAACTTTTTGGTTTAATAAGCGCAATGTCATTTGTGTTTATTTCGAATGGCAGCAAGTTCTTTGACAAGCCAAAATGTGAGTCATCTCGTTTCGTCGAAGATGGCAGTTTGCGATCTAATGTTCTTTCCCGATATTCTGGCATTTTAAGTCGTCTGTCATCATTTAACTGCCGTAGATCTTGTCCCGTCAATCCCACCAATCCACCGAGAATAAAATAGTAAATTAAAAGCCTTGATTCCATCGTGTGACCCAATCCGACACAATCTGAAATTATGGAGCAACAGTTACTGGTTTTACCATTAAGCATTACGTTTAAGACGTGTACCGAATGTTTTTCAGATTAAAATTATATTAAACCATACTAAAGAACTACATGGTTCTTTTATTGATTAAATAGGTATCGGTTTTTGATATTTGTTATGCAAATAAATAAATACATAAAGTAACTCATATCAAGAAGAAATAAATACATTAAAGACAATTATTTTTTTTATATTCACCAGAGAAGATTGCTCTTAAAAATGTCCATTTTGAGAAGATTTTACACTATTTGTCGCGTGCATTTACGTTTAAATATTAGTCAAATATTCCCATAATAACACATTTATTATTATACATCTAAATCCGTCACAAAATCTTCCCCCTTTCGCGCACTGTATAATATTTCCGTAATCTAGGACGAAATCTTCCTTGTTGACTATTTGAGTTTATTAATTTCCTGGATAATAATATAATATTTTGTTTATTTTTTAGCAAACTACCTCAATTGTATGTTAGACATAACATGTTATTAAGGTACAGATAATAGAAAATAATATTAGACTTTATAAATGGGGTTTATGAAATGATAGCCAGGGACGTAGCTTGACGAAAATAAATGTGTAGGCCACTTTCTTGGGGTGTCTCCCCCCCCCCCCCCCGATTTTTATTTTAGCTATGTTGTGGTTGGTGCGTTTTGTTGTAAAAACATTAATGAGAACAACAAAATCAATCTTTTTTACCTTGAAGTAAATTTATATTAAGGCGTATTTGTCGGGATTTCAAATTTAAGCCCCTAATCCCCTATACATTTATTGCAGATTTAGCAATTTTATTAATTCGATTTTCTGAAAAATGTGTAGGCCGCGGCCTACACGGCCTAAAGGAAGCTACGCCCCTGATAGCTACGTGGCTACAAATTCCTCAGTTAAAATCGCCACAGTATCGCTATCGTTTTTGTTTCGATCATTAAAGTCATATGAATTAACCCGATGGTAATTCATTAAGATTTGAAGAAAATGCACCGATCTATATTGAGCACATTTAGTATGTAAATTCGTACCAATATTATTATTACACACACGTTGCTTTGGCCGTAAAAGGTTACAAAATCCGTCGTTTCATTTACGATTTTTACCAAGAACAAAAAAAACACACTCCGATAACTGTATATTAATTTTTTTTTCGATCTTTTGTGTAAAATATTTTTGATCAGTTAGACATTTTCAAATGTTACCAATCATTTAACATTAAACTTAAAGCTTATGGCTTGATACAGTGACAAGCTTATTTGTTCAATGGATACCTTAAAGTAACACTCGTATTCAAAATCAATACATACACATGTATTACAAACATAAATTTTGAGCGATAAATCTTTAACTACTTACTAAATAATGCATTTATGGAAAATATTAATTACTGGTAACAAGATTGTAACAGATTATTTAATAGCTGAAAACGCAAAAATGTTAAATGATTGGTGAGTGCTAAAATATTTACGGATATCTACTATCGTTCCATAAGGTAGAAATGCCGTGTTTTCTGTACATTTCTTTCAAATTAAACTGGGAATCCTTCGTACGAACCATTGTTTTCGACATTAATTCATCCTTTCTGATATATCTAAACACTTGTTAATTGTAGTAAAACTATTTGGGTAAGAGTGCATCTTTAATGAATAATGTCTGAAAGACATCAGCAAAACAACTTCAATGTGTATGAAATACGACCATAAAGCAGGTTGTATGACCATTCGTTCTGTTCGGTGGAAAGAGTGTGCAAAAAAAATGCACACATTTTATACTTTCCAAAATTAAAAATATTGTTTTTTTTATATTCCACAAATGATGAATAAATGTCGAAAACAATTGTTCCAATGAAGGATATCAAGTTTTATTTTAAATGAGCATAAAACATGGTATTTCTACCTAGTAAGACTATAGTAGACCACAGTTAATCTTTTAGCATTCACCAATCATTTAATATGTGTGCGTTTTCTGCTATTAAATACACGGTTTCAATCTTATTATCAATAATTGATATTTTCCACAAATGCATTATTTAGTAAGTAATTAAAGGTGTATCAGTCAAAATAGATGTTTGCTATACATGTGTGTGTATTGATTTTGAGTAAGAATGTCACTTTAATTTGATCACTGCACTCTTACAAGAAAAATTACCATCCAATGATTCCAATCACATCTTGATACTTTAATATCATAACACAGCGACTGAAAGAGGTCAGAATTTATCACTATGACTGGATGAGCTTCATGCAATTCGTAAAATAAATTATGTTTTAAAGCTATTTTCCGAACAATTATTACCTCTCGTTTAAGGAAAGAGGAAAGAAATGGGATTATATGCAGAAACAAGGATTGAATTACGGAAATACGGAAATGTCTTCATTTATGAGATCATCGGCTTGTAAATAATTATTTTTTACAACGAATGTGAAACAGCTGTTGCAACATGTTACCCAAGATTGTGGGTTTCTTCTGGTATTAAATGGATTACACATTGTAATTTTATTAATTGCTTTTCTTCAGATAAGTTATTCTAAAGTAAACAAATTATAAGCTGAAATTGAAAGGAAACTTAATCCCTGCTATTGGCGTTAACTGCGTTTCAACAATAATATCGTGAGGACATTTATCTTTTAAGCTGAGGTTTTAGGTTTACAACTAATATATCTTGCCTTTTTGAAACGGGGCAAGGTAGATCCATAACAATATACATGAAAATTTGATCTTGATATTGTTTGTATTGTGTCAGCAGGTCCCGTAAAATATAAATCACCATTTTAGAAAGTGCTAAGTTATTATATTTTAAATGTTTTGTTGCCAAAAGTGTTTCAACTTTACGTTTAAAAGTGATTTCAAGTGGTTGATCTTTTCCCGCGTTATTGTGACGTCATTTGAAAAAAATGTTTTCAGTAACAGTCGGGTCGTCCTATTTACAGAATGGGTAAGAAAGGATTACTGAAAGGTAATCCGAAATGAAATGAAGTATTTTTTTAACCTTTCTTGAATAAAATAATGAACTATTGGTGTAAATATAAGGAATGAATTGCGGGGTTGATGTCATTATCGGGGATATGAACGCAATTGGGCTGATCAAAGTACGACTCCACACACTTAGACCAGCTCATTCTGGTAATTATTATGCGCACTGGGGCAATTATCAACCAAAAGCCATGGTCAACCATGTATTATCTTTATAATTTACATAATAATGTAATAATTATAAATATATAATATTTTTATAATATTTATTTGTCATCTTAAGTAAACCTCACCATGAAGTGTTCCCTTACTTCATAAACCTTGGAATATTTTTTTAAAATAATTTTTAGAATTATTCAAAATGCCAGAAATAATACCTGTTTTCTGACTGAAGCATAAGAAATGAAATACACATAAAAACAAAGGTCCTTATTGATATATACATCAGAAAATGATGCTTTTGTGATACTGTCGGATTACAGCTGATTAATCGGATAATGGATGGATCAGGGTCTCCGATTAATCGATTATGAAAATCCAAGGTGATTGCCCATCACTACTACATAGATAAGATTGATTTTGTTACAGTAATAAGAATATGTATTAAAGGTTCTTTATTGGATGTATTACTTATGAATCAGAGACATCCATCCTTGCCAAGTTGCATTATTATGTCTTATTATATGCAGGTACGCCCTGAAGCCATTCCTCATGACCCCTTTTATTAGGGTTGACAGTGAATCAAAGGAAAGATATCAACAGGCACACACTCGGACAAGGGCCTGCATCGAGAGAGCATTTGGCAGGCTTAAGAGGAGATTTCATGTTTTACATTCAGAGGTACTACTTGTGTATATGAATAATGGTTGTATATTAATTAATGTTATTTATTAGTGTTTAAACTACATGTTGTGTGCCTTACTGTTGACTAAATTTAATTTCCACTTAATGTATTGTGCTAGTATTTAAATCATGAACATATTTTATCTTGTAACTTTTAATGTATCTGGTTATTTTTATAATGAAGCCTATAATCTTATTGCAACCTATGCATTTGTACTATAACATGTGATATTATGATCTTGAATCTTTCTTGGTCTTTTGTTTGTATGTTATTGGATAATCTATTATGTCGGAAATAGCTAGTGTTATTTATGATTATCATAACCGATTTTAAATAAGATTAATTTATCTTATCGTATCGTTTCTTAATAGTTATAGTATTAGTACACGCACTTAAACAAACACCAAACCGATCATGCATGTACGCGCACACGTTCAAATATTCACCTTTTTCAATTAAATTATATTATTTTACAGATACGCCTCAGACCAGAAAAGGCATGCAAGGTAGCTGTGGCATGTGTAATCCTACATAATATTGCAGTGGACATGAACATGCCTATGGACGACGATGAGTTCATTCAGCCACAGAATGGGAATGATGGAGTACACCAAGATGGTGGTACTGGCGTTGCCACTAGAGATTTCATTGTGGAAAACTTCTTCTCTGTGTAGTATCGATATATATACCACTGCTATCATAAATGCTCGTTCATCATCACCACTGCTCGTTCTTCATCACCACTGCTCATTCTTCATCACCACTGTTAGTTCACCACTGTTAGTTCATCATCACCACTGTTAGTTAATCATCACCACTGTTAGTTCATCATCATCGCTGTTAGATTATCAACATCTTCATACACCTCTTGAAGTAAAAAATAATAATTCTTACATTGTTTGCTCTTCATTCATAATTGTTTGTGTATTGTGTAAAGGCACTTATTAATGAAAAACAACACCGGTTGGATACATGGATTTTTTACGTGCTCACTTTATTTTGGCAACTAAGGTAAATCGCTCAGAATGGCCCAAATATTACAGACAGACAATTCACACTGAATTAAACACATCATGTAGGTAACTTTACAAGCTCGTACATAAATTGCAAACAGTCAAATAATAAATAAACGCCATGAAAACCAGGATGAAATAAACCATATCACATGTTCATGTTTAACTCTCGAAGAAGGTTGTCCGGATGAATCCGTCTATTTCCTCTGCATCAAGTTTTTTTTCATATTTTTCCATCACTCTCAGCTTCACCCGATTGATTTCCTTCTGTAAAACAAAACAAAACATAAACAACTTTGCCGATTTGGTAATACAATCTTTATTCTTTGGCATATATAATTCATCTAACATATAATTGTTGTGGTTGAAACCCCTTTTGCATTGAACTACATGTACATTTATACTTTTTGTAACATCCTCCGTACCCTGAGTGTTTTTCATACCTCTTGCTGTGCCAATTCCACCTGATTTTGAAAGTATATAATTTGCCAATCAATAAGTTCCTCTGCTTTGGTCTTCCTTCTCTTGACACTATTAACAATAAGGATTATGATAATAAGGATCATAATAATATGATGTTATATCAGTGAACTGAAACTATTGCTAATTGTGACAAAAATTATCAAATAACGTGTGGATTCAAACTGTTAATGTTGAAGTTTACTCAATTGGTGTATATTTCATATATCGTATTTTTACAATGCAGTTCTTTGAATACATGGCAAATACTTACACACGTTCCTGTTTGTGTTCTTGGTAACTGCTCTTTGATGGTCCTGCAGTAGCCTGTGCCGCCATCATGATCTTGGATGGCGGGGGTAACTTTGATGACCTAAGGCTTTCACTCTCCGCATCTTCTTCATCTGTTAAATTTGGTATAAACGAAAGACCATCTGCGAAACAAAATAAATGTTGTAACAATTAAGATAAGGGAGGCAACTGTGTCAACTAGAATTATAGTCAGAGTCGAATTTTTTTCGGACGTTTTAACTTAGACGAAGTATTTGAAGGTGAAGGATGTGAACAACGAGGCACCTCTAATTTACATTGGATTAACGACTTTATAGCAAAATCACCGTTTGGAAATAGATTAAGGTAAGAAATCAATATCGTTTTATGCCTTCTATATATGTATCTTGGCCTGTTACCCGCCTTCTTCAATTATAATCAATATTTTCCGTTGGAGGATTTTGTTACTAAAAATAGAAACACAATATGTATACGAGGCTATGATTTGTTTATTTTAACTAAGAGATTCCCTTTCATTTATCAGACGACATTATGTTTTATATATCAAATTATCATGTTTATCACGAAATTACCTGGCTCATCAGAGTCCATTCCACCTACAACTCCATTGAAACTGGCATCAGCATGTATAGATACAATTCTATTGGCTTGATCTGTAGCCTTCTTTAGCGTGTCAGTACCCCGCCCACTCTCTCTCCGCTGGAGCCTTTCACTGTTATGACACAAATTAAAGTATCAATAAAGAGTTTGAATAAACAAATTTAGTGTTCCTGGCCAAGTTTTAAGCTTTGCTCTGAACAAAAATAACCTTTTCATTTAAACATGTATATTAAGTTGTTTTATGAATAAAAAATGCAATTAATTCAGTACATCTGTCATGCTAAATATATTTCAAAATATTAACAATAACACTTTTTAAATATAATATCAGACTACCTTGTTATCTCAGCCTTGGCATTTTTTCGCATGTTCTGCCATTTAACACTGATTTCATCGCCAGTCCGAACAGCACACCCCAGGGCAGAACATTTGACACCGATTTCTTCCCATTTTCTTTTCTTTTTCTCATTAGAAATTTTATCTGTAAATTTGTTAGTCAGCATTTCCCTCGTCTCAAAGTCTCCCATACATTCCTCTATAATCAAAGTTTCACTAGCTGTGAAATTAGGTTTTTTTCTCCTTTTCTGTTTTTCAGTCTCATAAGCAGAAGACTTTGTGATGTCGGCCATCTTGGATGCTGAATGATGGTGACAGATGAATTATGGGACAGGAAGTTGGACTTAATTGACTGTTAAGCATTTAACGCTAGCGTTACTAAACGGCAGCGTTAAATAGCTATGAGCAACAATAATTAAACTGACCGTTAAGTAACAGTCAGTTATGGATTTAACGGATGGTTAAGGTAACGTACTGTTAAATTTAATTGAGGTTTTGAGCAACCGGCCCCAGGCCCGCAATTCATTCCTTAAATAAACGTTACGTCATCTTGATATCTTACCGTTAACCGTTGAGGAGACATGCGTATACGTTCTTTTGTGTAAAATATTTCAAACATAATTCTAAAATGTTTTTGATAACATTTTTATGAGGATGGTTCAAGAATGTTGTCGATACAACTAGTAATTTGCCTGGTCTACATGCCTCTTACAGTGTCTTCATTTAAATATTAGTTCAGAGAACCGACCTCAGAAATGAGTATTATCTTTTTTCTATATCTAATTTAGTCTATTGGAAACTGGAGGCTAAAACGATGAATTGCTTTGGCGTCGATTAGGAACGTACATTATCTGGTTGTATTATTAATTCCAATATTAACGCCTAAAGTATTCTCCACCAAATAATTATCTTGATATGTCAAGCCATTTAAGTAATACTAAAGTTTTATGAGATACACATTAGATGCTCTCTTGTTTCAGCTTCGTATACTGTCAGATTCGTAAGCAGATAGTGTATGCATCAGTTATTTAAATTCAAATGGTCAAAACACAATAAAACAATAATGAACAATGTAACAGAAGCAACACGGACGTGTGTTCCATAACTGTTGAGACTAACAAGAGCACTACGGCACAGCTGTAGTGGGCAGCTTCACTAAGTGTCTTGGCCACAAGAAAAAGGATGCAATATACGCGCTATACTTTAACTTTTATTCCTCTAAAACGGAGCGTAGAGTAGCAAAGCGGTTTTCTGAAAGTTAAACATTTATACTCCCAGTAAAACATAAAATACAAAACAAATTCATGCGTGCATATAAAAAAATAGCAAAACACAACAGAATGTATCTATACAAAGAATCGTGGGAATCCTGCAGCTAGTTATAAATGTTTAACAAATTCACTAATTGATTGAGATACAATTTTATTAACCTTAACAACAAAATGTGATTGTATTTCTACCTTAACAGTATAAATGTACTTGTTTTTATCTTAACAATAAGAAATGTAATTATTTTTGAACAAAATTATTTAAACAAATGATTCCCCCGAACGAAGGCAAATAAAGCAAAAATAAACTTACTGAATACATGTGCCAAAAACGTAGTGAGATCGAAATAAACAAGATTTGTACTTAGCCTTCCGAAATCTTAACTTCAACTGCGCCCTTGCAAGGCGGCAAATCTTGCATTTGCATATAGTTATTATTTCAAGGGACAGTTCTGACCAACCTAAATGCAGGAAGCGCCCTCTAACAAAATAAGTTTAAAATTTCATTTCCTACATATGTGAGACATAAATCACCAGTGACCCCTAAGTTCTGGCAGGAACCATAGCGCACTGAACTAACACTGCGGTTTAGAGGTTTAGAGTTTGATGCGTTTGAACATCATTTTATATTGTACACACTTGTACAATATTCAGAGCTCGGTGCGTTTGAACATCATTTTATATTGTACACACTTGTACAATATTCAGAGCTCGGTGCGTTTGAACATCATTTTATATTGTACACACTTGTACAATATTCAGAGCTCGGTGCGTTTGAACATCATTTTATATTGTACACTCTTGTTCAACACTCGGAGTTTGGTGCGTTTGAACATCATTTTATATCGTACACACTTGTTCAACACTCGGAGTTTGGTGCGTTTGAACATCATTTTATATTGTACACACTTGTTCAACACTCGGAGTTTGGTGCGTTTGAACATCATTTTGTATTGTACCCACTTGTTCAACACTCGGAGTTTGGCGTGTTCGAACATCATTTTATATTGTACACTCTTGTTCAACACTCGGAGTTTGGCGCGTTTTAACATCAATTTATATTGTACAATCTTGTTCAACACTCGGAGTTCGGTGCGTTTTAACATCATTTTATATTGTACCCACTTGTTCAACACTCGGAGTTTGGTGCGTTTGAACATCATTTTATATTGTACACACTTGTACAATATTCAGAGCTCGGAGCGTTGTATCATTTTATATTGTACCCACTTGTTCAACACTCGGAGTTTGGTGCGTTTGAACATCATTTTATATTGTACACACTTGTACAATATTCAGAGCTCGGAGCGTTGTATCATTTTATATTGTACACACTTGTACAATATTCAGAGCTCTTGTACACTATTCAGAGTTCGGAGCGTTGTATCATTTCATGTTGTACACACTTGTACACTATTCAGGGCTCGGAGCGTTGTATCATTTTATGTTGTACACACTTGTACACTATTCAGGGCTCGGAGCGTTGTATCATTTTATGTTGTACACACTTGTACAATATTCAGGGCTCGGAGCGTTGTATCATTTTATGTTGTACACACTTGTACAATATTCAGGGCTCGGAGCGTTGTATCATTTTATGTTGTACACACTTGTACAATATTCAGGGCTCGGAGCGTTGTATCATTTTATGTTGTACACACTTGTACAATATTCAGGGCTCGGAGCGTTGTATCATTTTATGTTGTACACACTTGTACAATATTCAGGGCTCGGAGCGTTGTATCATTTTATGTTGTACACACTTGTACAATATTCAGAGTTCGGAGCGTTGTATCATTTTATGTTGTACACACTTGTACAATATTCAGAGCTCGGAGCGTTGTATCATTTTATGTTGTACACACTTGTACAATATTCAGAGCTCGGAGCGTTGTATCATTTTATGTTGTACACACTTGTACAATATTCAGAGCTCGGAGCGTTGTATCATTTTATGTTGTACACACTTGTACAATATTCAGAGCTCGGAGCGTTGTATCATTTTATGTTGTACACACTTGTACAATATTCAGAGCTCGGAGCGTTGTATCATTTTATGTTGTACACACTTGTACAATATTCAGAGCTCGGTGCGTTGTATCATTTTATGTTGTACACACTTGTACAATATTCAGAGCTCGGTGCGTTGTATCATTTTATGTTGTACACACTTGTACAATATTCAGAGCTCGGTGCGTTGTATCATTTTATGTTGTACACACTTGTACAATATTCAGAGCTCGGTGCGTTGTATCATTTTATGTTGTACACACTTGTACAATATTCAGAGCTCGGTGCGTTGTATCATTTTATGTTGTACACACTTGTACAATATTCAGAGCTCGGTGCGTTGTATCATTTTATGTTGTACACACTTGTACAATATTCAGAGTTCGGTGCGTTGTATCATTTTATGTTGTACACACTTGTACAATATTCAGAGCTCGGAGCGTTGTATCATTTTATGTTGTACACACTTGTACAATATTCAGAGCTCGGAGCGTTGTATCATTTTATGTTGTACACACTTGTACAATATTCAGAGCTCGGAGCGTTGTATCATTTTATGTTGTACACACTTGTACAATATTCAGAGCTCGGAGCGTTGTATCATTTTATGTTGTACACACTTGTACAATATTCAGAGTTCGGAGCGTTGTATCATTTTATGTTGTACACACTTGTACAATATTCAGAGTTCGGTGCGTTGTATCATTTCATGTTGTACACACTTGTACAATATTCAGAGTTCGGTGCGTTGTATCATTTCATGTTGTACACACTTGTACAATATTCAGAGTTCGGAGCGTTGTATCATTTCATGTTGTACACACTTGTACAATATTCAGAGTTCGGTGCGTTGTATCATTTCATGTTGTACACACTTGTACAATATTCAGAGTTCGGTGCGTTGTATCATTTCATGTTGTACACACTTGTACAATATTCAGAGTTCGGTGCGTTGTATCATTTCATGTTGTACACACTTGTACAATATTCAGAGTTCGGTGCGTTGTATCATTTCATGTTGTACACACTTGTACAATATTCAGAGTTCGGTGCGTTGTATCATTTCATGTTGTACACACTTGTACAATATTCAGGGTTCGGTGCGTTGTATCATTTCATGTTGTACACACTTGTACAATATTCAGGGTTCGGTGCGTTGTATCATTTCATGTTGTACACACTTGTACAATATTCAGGGCTCGGTGCGTTGTATCATTTCATGTTGTACACACTTGTACAATATTCAGGGTTCGGTGCGTTGTATCATTTCATGTTGTACACACTTGTACAATATTCAGGGTTCGGAGCGTTGTATCATTTTATGTTGTACACACTTGTACAATATTCAGAGCTCGGAGCGTTGTATCATTTTATGTTGTACACACTTGTACAATATTCAGAGCTCGGAGCGTTGTATCATTTTATGTTGTACACACTTGTACAATATTCAGAGTTCGGTGCGTTGTATCATTTTATGTTGTACACACTTGTACAATATTCAGAGTTCGGAGCGTTGTATCATTTTATGTTGTACACACTTGTACAATATTCAGAGCTCGGTGCGTTGTATCATTTTATGTTGTACACACTTGTACAATATTCAGAGCTCGGAGCGTTGTATCATTTTATGTTGTACACACTTGTACAATATTCAGAGCTCGGAGCGTTGTATCATTTTATGTTGTACACACTTGTACAATATTCAGAGTTCGGTGCGTTGTATCATTTTATGTTGTACACACTTGTACAATATTCAGAGTTCGGTGCGTTGTATCATTTTATGTTGTACACACTTGTACAATATTCAGAGTTCGGTGCGTTGTATCATTTTATGTTGTACACACTTGTACAACATTCAGAGTTCGGAGCGTTGTATCATTTTATGTTGTACACACTTGTACAACATTCAGAGTTCGGAGCGTTGTATCATTTCATGTTGTACACACTTGTACAACATTCAGAGTTCGGAGCGTTGTATCATTTCATGTTGTACACACTTGTACAACATTCAGAGTTCGGAGCGTTGTATCATTTCATGTTGTACACACTTGTACAACATTCAGAGTTCGGTGCGTTGTATCATTTCATGTTGTACACACTTGTACAACATTCAGAGTTCGGTGCGTTGTATCATTTCATGTTGTACACACTTGTACAATATTCAGAGCTCGGTGCGTTGTATCATTTCATGTTGTACACACTTGTACAATATTCAGAGCTCGGTGCGTTGTATCATTTCATGTTGTACACACTTGTACAATATTCAGAGCTCGGTGCGTTGTATCATTTCATGTTGTACACACTTGTACAATATTCAGGGTTCGGAGCGTTGTATCATTTCATGTTGTACACACTTGTACAATATTCAGGGTTCGGAGCGTTGTATCATTTTATGTTGTACACACTTGTACAATATTCAGAGCTCGGAGCGTTGTATCATTTTATGTTGTACACACTTGTACAATATTCAGAGCTCGGAGCGTTGTATCATTTTATGTTGTACACACTTGTACAATATTCAGAGTTCGGTGCGTTGTATCATTTTATGTTGTACACACTTGTACAATATTCAGAGTTCGGAGCGTTGTATCATTTTATGTTGTACACACTTGTACAATATTCAGAGCTCGGTGCGTTGTATCATTTTATGTTGTACACACTTGTACAATATTCAGAGCTCGGAGCGTTGTATCATTTTATGTTGTACACACTTGTACAATATTCAGAGTTCGGAGCGTTGTATCATTTTATGTTGTACACACTTGTACAATATTCAGAGTTCGGAGCGTTGTATCATTTTATGTTGTACACACTTGTACAATATTCAGAGTTCGGAGCGTTGTATCATTTTATGTTGTACACACTTGTACAATATTCAGAGTTCGGAGCGTTGTATCATTTTATGTTGTACACACTTGTACAATATTCAGAGTTCGGTGCGTTGTATCATTTTATGTTGTACACACTTGTACAATATTCAGAGTTCGGTGCGTTGTATCATTTTATGTTGTACACACTTGTACAATATTCAGAGTTCGGTGCGTTGTATCATTTTATGTTGTACACACTTGTACAACATTCAGAGTTCGGAGCGTTGTATCATTTTATGTTGTACACACTTGTACAACATTCAGAGTTCGGAGCGTTGTATCATTTCATGTTGTACACACTTGTACAACATTCAGAGTTCGGAGCGTTGTATCATTTCATGTTGTACACACTTGTACAATATTCAGAGTTCGGAGCGTTGTATCATTTCATGTTGTACACACTTGTACAATATTCAGAGTTCGGAGCGTTGTATCATTTGATGTTGTACACACTTGTACAATATTCAGAGTTCGGAGCGTTGTATCATTTTATATTGTACACACTTGTACAATATTCAGCGTTCGGTGCGTTGTATCATTTTATATTGTACACACTTGTACAATATTCAGGGCTCGGAGCGTTGTATCATTTGATGTTGTACCAACGGCTACTGCATTTGTTTAGATCAACGCTAAATACTTTGTTCGTCATAATATTTAAAAACTAGAGAAGTTGAATGTTCTTCTTTTCTGTTTATTATATATTTTGAATATTTTGAACCATATTTACTGCTGACTTAAGTGCTAGCCAAGACGGACATATAGTTTTGTTTTAAATTTGTTACACAAAACATTTTAAATCTGGTCAATATGACAAATATTCAATCATTTATTTTGATACATACAATGCAAGTAATACAAATATTGAAGGACGTTAAACGAAACAAATTCTTTGATGGGCATTAATCATACTTTATTTCATTAAAAATGTACTTACCATACTATAATATAATTATAATAATATACTGTTATCAAAAAATAATTAAGCTTTTCATTTTACAACTCAACTTCACAAATCGGAATTACAAACTATTACTTATCCCTTACAAATATATACTTAAAGGGGCTGTACTCCGTATGATAAAATAGCGGGGGAAAAGAAAATTGTCGAAAACTGACATAAACTTTGCATCGATGTGTACAATGCATTGAAACTTACTAAATGAAGTACCACATAGTTTACAATTTATTTAAGTCTAGCAGTTATTTCGTATTTTACCATTAAAAAAGATTACTGGGTATGTCTGCCAGGTAGAATTCATTCCTTATGCGTGATTGGCTAGTCGGTGTTATCACGTGATATTTCCGAGGTATGTTTATAGCTTGAGTATGTCACCAAATGAGAATAAGCCGTAATAGCTCAGTGGATACGACGCTGGACTGCAATTTTGGCGACTCGGGTTCGAACCCGGTCTCCGACACAATATTGTTTTTACATTTTGGTACTTTTTTTACAATTATGATATCAAAGCGTAACACATTCTATTAGATAATTGTCCTGAGATTCGTTACAGAAAGAAACTTTTTTTGGTGCCAATCTGGGGTACAGTCCCTTTAACAGTTTACTAAAGAATATTTGAAGAATCAAAAATTTTGCTAAAATCTCTAAATCTTTACCCTCTGTGTTAGTATTATATAACCACATGAATTGTATTGCTACATTTAGTATATGTATGGATATATACATATGTATCGCAAACAAAGAGGAACTATCGAAAAGTTACTTTTGACAACACAAAAAATGATTTCAAAAAACATATGAATTTTTAACGGCAATGTAAAGGTATTATAAAATAAATAAAGGTTTTAATTCCTTGCATCATTTTATGTCTGTAGTAGTTCATTTTTTTCAGAAACGTCCAAAAATCAGAGGTATTTACGGATCATTCATCTCACATACGTAATTATTACTACCAGTAGGGTGTGAACTCCAGGTCCAGGTGCTGTGGATACGTGATGCCAATAAGCAGGTAGGCTTTCCTCGCGATGGGGATAGAGTAAAACGAAATGCTTTATGTACGTAGTTCAACGCTTCTCCGGAGTCCCAGGTCAAGCAATCAAGGAGGTGGACAATTACAATAAATGCTTCCGCGATCCCGATTTCAACCATGTATTGGCTAACAAAATCATCTTCTTCTTTGTCGTTGATTGACACAAGGTATGCTCCCATTTCAGCGCATGCCTGTCTTTCAGCTAAACACGCTATATGGGTATCCACAAGAAATTAACAAGAAGACTTCAAGTGGATCCAGCCTGCTTTGCATGGAAATGACATCGCATATATTGCCAAGCCGGGCGATGATGACCACTTTTCAGGGCCGTTGTTGTCTTGGGTGAGCAAGTCGCATTCAAGACGTTGTTTGTTGTAGCGGATGATTGCATTGCAACGTGAAGAGCTCGAGTATTTTGAACAAATGTCTAAGCAATCTACAGCTGAACGAACAGAGACGCTTTTTAAGTTTATCCCATATATTATCGAATTCCCTTCTAGTTTCCTGTATTTGGAAAGTTGAAGACATACTGCAACTGTTAATAAAATGTGTGCCAACGTTGCGAGTAGAAATGCTAAGTGCATAGCGCAAAATACCGAGTTGTTGATCGTGTGCGAATCGTCTCTGAAATAATGCAGATTGCAAGTGCTAACTGATATGATGCCGAACCACCCTGATATAAATATTCATAGCTGTTTAACCAATTGAAAAGTTTACTAGTCATTTGACAGCATGTTCAAATAAGTATGCACATGTTTCTGTTACTCAATGCATTAAAAGGTTTTGGCACCGATTTCATCTGAAAAATAAACGAAGTACAATTATAGGCACAGCTTTTTTGTGATAGCATAAGTTACAAGATAAGTTGTATAATTTAAAAATGTTAGGATATATTAGAGAAAATATTGAAAAACGAAATGAATGGAAAATGGTAATTTAAGATTCAAAGTGTGATTCTAAAGATATCTATTTAATATATAACTGTTTGTGCAATACATGTGGACTGTCTTTTGAATAACCTGTTTACAAACCATTAATGATTATTAAAACCAAAACCGTTTGAGATCCTTATAGTTAATCTATCAGATTTATGCATTTTGAATAAATGTACGCAGTCGATTGACAATGACTTTCAAACAATTTAAAATTTATGGACCGGCCACAATGCAAACGTCTTTTGAAGGACCAAAATTTAAAAAAAATCAATTTTTGTTTACTTTTGAGGTTCAATATTTAGCAAGCATAATTCATATATCCGTAACAACATGTGAAGCATTTCATTGAAATGTCTTAATACTAAATGAATATGTTTATGAGTCAAAATTATCGGAACTACTTAATCAATAATTTATTTAGGCTTTGTGGTGATTGCAGCTTTTTTAAACAAATGTTTGCGTTTTTTGTAACCAGGAAATGAATTTCATCCACTGTTTTCCAATATTTTTTAAATAACTTCCTTATTGGAAAAGATACCATCATGAACTCTCCACTTTTGTAAAATGTTTACAACTCTTTACTATCCCAAAACATGTCACCAAGATTGTATGTTTTACGGCCAAAAATATCGTTCCTCAAAACTTAATAACGCATGAACTTTTGAAACGTTTTCATTTTTCACGTTCCCAACCCACTTTTCACCTTGGAAGGCCCTTAAGCTTGTTCTGTAACGTTTCTTCCCTAGATTTCTCTGCCATGCTACCTGCATATATATATATATATACATATATATTCAAACTATAAACCCATTCTCGGACTACCTTGTCCTCAAAATTAAGTATGTAATTAGTATCATATACACTTGACTTACAACGATTACTGACAAAACCAAATTATTGGAAATAATTATTATGGTTCAAGAGGATCAATGTCTAATTATCCAAAGCCACAGAACGATGAACAGGAAACCTACAACAGCTATACTATATCTTCAACAGGACCAGTATACAAAACGCTCATAGATCAATCTTGCAATATTTAGTGAAACCCACAGACCTATTTGTATCGCTTGCCTTCGGGAAAATAACCAATTGGTTTAAACATATTTTATTTTCAAAGAACAAACATATGCAATAGTATACAAAATAATCAATATAAGGATTGGGCTGGAAGATAATGAACCAGTCAATTGTAAATACCGCGGAAAGCCGGGGAAAAGGGCCGTGTTTTTACTTTCCAGGTGGCCGCGCAGGGCCGGGTGACCGCGGTGGTTTTGTCATAGCGCCAAATTAAGCCGAGATTGGGCTTTATATAGAGTCTCTGGGGTGCGGGTGCATTTGGCCGGGGTTTAACCATCAGTTCGTCCCCGCAGGGCGGGGATTTTACCCGGGGTTGGCTGGACCGAAAGTCAAAGTCCCGGCTATTCGCCGGACCTGGGGGGGGCGTAGTTACATATGACTGGTGCATAAATTACTTATGAGAGCCCTTTCCAACAATTAATGAATTGCGAACTGTGAGCATACCATGGCTTTTCGGATAACACAATTAACGCATGTCAATTTTTATATGTGTTTATTTAAAACTAAAATTAGTTAAATCATAGAATATAATGTTTTGAAATGAAATGCAATTATAGAAATATAAACAGAAAATCTTTTCACTGTTATGTATAAGCATTGATAACTGCATGAAGTA
Organism: Mya arenaria; assembly: GCF_026914265.1. NCBI lineage: Eukaryota > Metazoa > Mollusca > Bivalvia > Myida > Myidae > Mya > Mya arenaria. Next base: position 6,467,444 of record NC_069129.1, read on the forward strand.
TAGTGTATGAGAATAGAGTGAAAGGTTGGAGAGAAGAGAGAGCATGAGAGTAGGAGGTTTGGGCGACCAGAACCTTTTTGTTTTCCTTATAAATGAATGAACAGAATTGAATATAGACTTATTGAATTCGGGACTAAGTGATACGTTTTCAAACAAGATAGTGTTTAAAGATGGGGTGCAAAACTTGAAATGCCAGCCAGCAGCTGCATCCGTATAATGGAAAAACGTGTACAGATGAGGAAATAGTGGTGACAGTTTTCTACCACGCCACAGTTGATACAGTTTGGATTTTCAACGATGTTTTTGAAAAGCGATCAGCAGCTAAAGCACTGCAGTAAATACGAATTCGTATATAAATTACTTGAAGTGATATATCGCCGTGATAAAAGTAAGGAGGTACTTACAGGATGTTGCTATTTAACATATTTTTGAATAATCAAATAGAGCCTGTACTTTGAAAACTGATCGGAAGGATATTAAAGCTTCGGATTTCAGACGGTAATAATGAATAATAATGATAGGATGTTTGGGCTGGAATTTACTGGTAATGATCTGCGCTGCGCAACCAATAGTTATTAGAGCTGCCGATGGTTTGAGGGACTAAGTCACAGAGATACTCGTGCGAAATGATTTTTCATTTTGAAGAAGATAAATAGATTGTGCTTATTCCGTCGTTGTTCTAGAGTTTCAAAAACAAACCATTGACTCAATCTGTTCCGTCTGTATTGCAATGATCACGGCTTACTGCCAGCAAGAAACCCAACAAATGTCCGTACATGACAACCAGAAGCAGTAGCACAATGCTCCACTAGTTCAGAATCCGCTCTATAGAGAACAAAAAGGATCCTCAAAGTTGTCCTACATGATTACACGACGCTCGTTCATCGGCTTCGAGACACAAACTTTCTATTCCTATGCCTTTCGATGTACGTGAAGTTAGCGGCCTAGCGGCGTGAAGTTAGCGACCTAGCTGCCTAGCGGCGTGAAGTTAGCGGCCTGGCGGCTTAGCGGCTTATGAATAAAAAACTTGTTTTAAAAAAAAAAACGCATTAACAATTGCTTGGAAATAGAAAAAAATAATAAGGCCACTAAGCCGCTAGGCCGCTAAGCCGCCAACTTCACGCCGCTAGGCCGCCAGGCCGCTAACTTCACGCCGCTAGGCCGCTAGGCCGCCAGGCCGCTAACTTCACGCCGCTAGGCCGCTAACTTCACGTACATTGCCTTTCGCTGTATTTAGAAATAAACTAACATCACGTGACCAAAACGGTATGTTCCATTTTAACAACTCCCTTGGCTGAACCTGTTACATATAAATTACATTACAGAGTAGGGGTGTCAAGTTCATTAATCTTTTAAAAAAATAGTAGTAAAACTTAAGGTCTATAACTTCTTTCGTATCAATTGATGATTAACCAGCCAAGTATGGACTTTCAAAACTAAATCATGACTTTGATATCAAGTACACAAATCGTTATAAAGAAGTACAAGCGGTAAAGGCGAAACCCGTAAATAGTTGAATACCTTATAACTTTTACTAAAACAAAAGACGTTTATTTTCCGGGCTCTGAACTAAATGTTTCCGGAAACATTTCAGTTCAGTTTCCGAATGAGGGATTTCAAAAAAACTATCCGATATACCCTTTTTCCGGTCTTCGTAAGGCGTGATAGCAGGAAAGAGTAATGAATTGAAAGTAAATGTAAACAAGTCATAGCTATGAGGTTCAAGTCTTTATCAGTTGTAAGTGTTATATGCATTCTGCATTTTAGCACCAAAATGCAATATCCGGCATTTCGTTTTCGGTTGAGGACATCCTTCAATAGCGTAGGTCTTATGCACCAGTCAATTGTAACCACGCCCCCCCCCCCCAGGTCCGGGGGGGGATAGCGGGGATAGCGGGGGAAATGGGCCGTGTTTTTACCTTTCATGTGGCCCCGCAGTGCCGGATGAATGCGTAGGTTTTGTCTTTGCTTTAAATATTGCGGGGAATGGGCTTTATCTAGGGTCCCTGGGGTGCGCGGGCATTTGGCGGGGATTTTACCATCTGTTCGTCCCGGCAGGGCGGGGATTTTAGCCGGGGTTGGCTGGACCGAAAGTCAAAGTCCCCGCTATTCCCCGGACCGGGGGGGGGGGGGCGTGGTAACAATTGACTGGTGCATTAGTTATTCAAAAACGCGTATTGCGGTAACACATTACAAACTTACCTCCTGAAAAATTGCAGAAAACTATGTATTTTCATAAAAATCAACCTGATCATTTCAGCTATTTTACATTTATGTGGGGTTTTTTATAGATTTGTAAGAATATATATTATACATCAACAATTCAAATATTTGCTGCATAAATGTTTGTGACGTTGATCGATGGTCGTATGTTTTTTAAAAGTCGACAAACAACGTAGCGGTGATTTCATGTATATTAACGCTTGATCTTAATGAAAGCGCTCCTTGAAATTATTAACGAAGCAGAAACTTACTTAGGGAGGAGTGGGGGTAAAGCAATACCTCCTTAGAACTATAAACGAAGCAGGAATTCAATTTGGAGGGGTACGGAGTTAAGTTGTACCTCCTTGGAACTATAAACGAAGCAGTAATTCAAACTGGCAGATAACATTAAAGCTCGCCTGAGAGGTGACCGAGACACATACTGTTTCATATCTATATAGTAGACATTGATACGTTATTACTGCCAACTGAATAAATACATGACTTGAACTTTGAACAGAATGAAATTGAACACATCTCAGTTATTTTCCACTCCAAGTCCCCTGCCTTAGCCGTGTGTCGAACCTAAGGCTTTAGTAACCGACCGTGCGCCTTCCACCGCACGTTATATAAGAGTTATGTTATAATATAAATAGCCGCCATGACGCGCTTTGAGGAACATTTCACATGTTATATTAGTTATATGTTTACCCCTATTGGTGTCTTTACGCAGATTTAACGGAGAAATCACAAATGTTTTGATTCCTGTAGTTCAAAATGTGTCGGCTCCAATCCGGAATATTTACTCAAAGCTCAAATTAAACTAACTAAGCAAAATTTTAAAGAAAGGCAAGTACCCACATGTACTAACATTTTGCAACATGTTTGCATAATCACACAGGGTACAAAGTATGGAACGTTTTGAATATGTCGACGTTTGTTTTATAACCTGACCATTCTCATGGCACAGGAAGTCCATCGCAGTCCCGTTGTTCTTATTTAATGTTCACAACCATTTATATGTCGACTAATAATATATCTTAGGATACAGCAAAGGGAAGAAGAAGAAGAAGAAAGTTTATTCAAAAGCAACATACAACACACTTCTTATTTAAAATAGGCCAATATGACCCTTGATAAAATTATTACATAACATAATACATTAGCTTATGAATACATGTATGGCGAAGCATATTTAATTATTTATAAATAGGTTAAATAGGAAGTAACGGCTATTATCGCTGTATGCAGTTTGTAATGTAGTTATCTCCCTCGAATAACCGCTGAAATAAAATGAGTTACAAAGGTTAATCGATTTTGGAGGGAAATCTTATTATTGACAATAAATGTGTTAGTACATTGATGAATCAATCATTATTAAAGTGTGTAACTACTAATAGTTGCTATGGATGTCGAGTGCTCTGATTAATATTAAGGAATTATTATATCTAAAATTGTCGTTATTCTGGTTGAATGTATATTACAGTTCCCCATTGATAACTTTTAAACCTGAGAAGACTTTTTTGCAATTGATATTAGGGGTGTATCATAACCGCGCACCCTGCCCCTGTGTTCAAAAATGTGGTTGGCCATTTAAAACTTAAGCAAAATAGTTGCACGCGTTGGGAAACGTTGACGCCGGCACGTCAAAGATACGCCGATGGTCGCGTCACGTAGAGAATGGAGATCTCTAAATGTCAATACCGGTCCCGACCGGTCCGCATTTGTGGTTCTGGAGTTATCGTCGGCATTAACTTAACATTATAGGGTATGGCAGAACCGCTGAAAAACTATGGTTTTGGGCGCACTTTGCGGCCTTAGGAACCGGTGACCGTATAACGTCACAGGCACACCGAAAATTGCGCAACGTAGGTATGCGTAAATGCTACACGGCAAAATTTGTCCCAACTTCCGCACGTGCAGAGATGCTTGGCTATCTTCGGCATGAGGTACCCCATTTTACGGCATTTTCGCGCCGTTTTGATCGTAAACGAGAAAGTTGCACGCGTTAGGTAAAGTTGACGCCGGCACGTCAGAGATGCGCCTATGGTCGCGTCACAAAGGGAATGGAGATACCTAAACGGCAATACCGGTTCCGAGCGACCCGCATTTGTAGTTCCAGAGATATCGTCGGCAACTAAACATTATAAGGTATGGCAAAAACCGCTAAATAGCTATGGTTGTGGACGCACTTTGCTGTTTTAGGAACCACTGACGAAATAACGTCCCAGGCATACCGAAGGGTTCGTAACGTACGTTTTAGAGAGCTCTAAACAGCAAAATTAGTCCCTACTCCGCACGTGCAGGGATGCATAGCTATCTTTGACACAAGGTACAACACTGTAAGGTATTTTCGCGCCATTTGGACCGCAAACGAGAAGCTTGTAGGCCGTCGGAAAAGGTGGCGCTGGCACGTCAGAGATATACCGTTGGTCGCGTCGCGCAGAGAATGGAGATGCCTAAATGCCAATACAAGTCCCGACTGCTGCGTATTCGTGGTTCCGAAGATACCGTCAGCATTCACTTTATATGATAAGGTATGGCAAACACTGCTGGAAAACTAAGGTTTTGGACGCACTTTGCGGCATTCGAAACCGGTGACAGAATAACACCGACGATCGCATTACAAAACTAATCCCAACATCCGCACTTGCAGGGATGCTGAGCTATCTTCGACACAAGGTGCCCCATTGTAAGGATTTTTGGCGCCATTTTGACGCATAGCAGAAAATTATACGCGAACGATAGCGCTGACGCCGGTTCGTCAGAGATTGGCCAACGGTCACGTTATCGGTAAATCTAAAAACCTAAACTGCAAGACCAGTCCCGACCCCCCGGCATTCATGGTTACGGAGATATCTTTGACATTAACTCCCCATTATACGGTATGGCAGAAACCGCTTAAAAGTAACGTTTTGGACGCGTTTGCGTCCTCAGAAAACGGTGATTAAATAACGTCCTAGGCTCCTCGATAGTTGCGTTACTTGGGTATAGAGAACCCTAAATTACAAAACTGGTACCATCATTCTGCACGTGCAGGGATGCTGAGATATCTTCGACACAAGGTACCCCTTTTTAAGGAATTTTGGCGCCATATTGACTGTGTATGAGAAAAGTGTACGCAAACGTTCGCGGTGACGCCGGTTCATCAGAGATGCGCCGATGGTCATGTTACGTCGGGAGTCGGGAGATCTAAACAGCAAGACCGGTCCCGATGGTGTTTCCATTCACGTACAAGTTCTTCGTATACGGACAAAATGGCGCCAAAATACCCAACTAAGCGGTACCTTGTGTCAAAGGAAATCAGCATCCCTGCACGTGCGGAAGTTGGGAGCAGTTTTGTGGTACCTGCGTCACCGTTTCTTAACGCGTACAGCTTTTTCGTTTACAATCAAAACGTCGACGCAGGTACGTCAGAGATGCGCCGATGGTTGCGTTACGTAGGGAATCGAGATATTTAAACGACACCTACCTCGGTAATATCACGTGATAACACTGACTAGGCAATCACGCATAAGGAATAAATTCTACCTGGAAGACATATCCAGTAATCATTTTTAATGGAAAAATGACTGCTAAACTTAAATTAATTGTGAACTATGTGATACTTCAGTTAGTAAGTTTTAATGCATTGTACACATCGATGCCAAGTTTATGTCAGTTTTCGACAATTTTCTTTTTTTTTTTGGCTATTTTATCATACGGAGTACAGCCCATTTAACTAGTTCAAACAGAACACCTGTTTCGCTGACTGTTCAGCTGCAGAAACATTCGCTAATAATAATTAAAAAACAATTGACCGTGTCATTTGTCTTCGTCTCTCGCTTAGTTTACTTTTTAGGAATTTTGCCTTTATCTGCAAAGTGTTTGGCTACTGGGCTCGTCCAAATAGTTATACATGTAATATCAAAGGTTCAGTTTGAGCAATGAATACAGTTATCAATTAAACTATAATAAACGATGAACTAAGGATATAATGATTATACAAAATATTTGATAAATTGGTTCATATGATATCGTTATCATATCATATCAGTTGAAATGGGTTAAGTTTGAAAACGTTATAAAAACAAATTGTGTAATATGTGTGAAGCACTATCCGATTTGCTGTCGATTTATTGAAATATTATGTAGCTCAGACTGACTTTATTGTTCATCCGATGTACTGTCTCAGCACCTGAATGTGGATTATCCTTACTAGGTTAGTGTTTTCGCCTTTTGGAATTTCGCCTTTACTTTCCTGTCTTATTGTTAATAGGGCTGATGGCTTACGATATGAAAGTTGCGGGAGTATGTCCATTTTATTTTGCACATGAGATACACAATACACGAACATATATATTTTAGTATTACAAAATTCATAAGAACTACGACTTACCGTTTTATAAGCCGAAGTAACGTGTTTTCATATACTATATACTGAATATTTGCTTCTAAAACCTTCAGATAACAGGCACTTAATGGTTGAACAAGAATCAGTAAATTGCCAGTGTGAAATCACCTAATTCGTGAGTATGATATTAATTAACTTATACGTTTGCTACCACATTTTGAATAAAATATTCTGATATATACCTTACCTTATTATGGAAGCATATTCTCTATATCATTCCTAGATTCTGCTTTTTTAGATTTGTCTTTGCTGTTCTTGATATTTATCCATGATAGTGGCATTCAACAGAATTATAAATAAGCCAGATGGACTGTTTATGCTAAGGAAGCATATCGCTTTGCGATTTTTCGTAAATCGTCTGCCGAAACTTCAAAAACGGTAATTGTTTCAATAACATGATGAACATAATAGTTAAAGCAAACCGTACAAAGTTATGGAAATATTTTTTAAGCTCGTTATTCCAAATTATTCTTTGAAAAAGGCGCACATTTATTTAAACAGTCGGTAAAACGAAAATAAAATGGCTGCCGAAAATAATTCATATATCATTATATTCTATAAGTGCTAGTTTCGAATATTGTCCATTTCTCGTATAATATTTATGCAAAAAGCTACAGAAACATGCTCTTATTTAGAAATAAGGCGAGTTTAGTAGCCTAGCGAAATGAAAGAAATTTCAATTAGCCGACTTTGGACCGTAGTGGGCGAGTTTACGAATAGTTCGTCGTCAATTATAATGTATTACAACTATGATTGTTCCAGTTTATCAGCAAATACAACATAATTGATTAATAAGTGTATATTCATTTGGTTAATAAATGGTGATTTACAACTAAACGACTGACTTGTTTATCTTATACACGTTCTTTCATGTCAAATGTGTCAGGAAACGTATGTATAATGAACATAACTTCCTCTACCTCTGCCTCTATTGTAGTTTATTTTCAGTGTGTTTCCTTTTCCCTGGCTTTTCCATAGTAGTTATTCACATTATCACATTCATCTTTCTGCATACAATTTTATTCAAATCCTAAGTTAAGAAACAATTTTGCATAAACTATCAGAAAAATCCGAACCAAACGCCAGTTCGGCAATTTTGTACATTGCCACAGTATATATGACAATACATATGTACATGTATAAAGCATATATTGTCTCGGGAGGCAAATCATTAATGGATAAGAATTGTTCATAGGGCACGAATCAGCCCACTTCCATCACGAAAGACAAGAAATTGTCAATCTAGATCAATGACTCGAAATTGCCAATATCTTTGCTAATTGTAGAGCCATAACCCTCTCCTTACTATGTGCCGCTGCAAAAAAAAACAGATGGCTTATTTATCCCCAAAACCTCACCCTATGGTTTAATACCTAGTTTTTTATAAAGTATATATGCACTTAGATGTTTGTGGAGTTTTGTGCTGTTGTTCCATGTTTCTTACTTGTGATGTTTTTGGTTTTGTGCTCTATGCCTTTGGCGTTTACCCTGTGTCATTAAACAGGGTTTATGTTTTAAAAAAATGCATTTTTTCACATAAGTATTCATGTATATGTGTGATATTATTTTACAATTTTGAATAACAAAAGTTTCAAAATGCCGATAGCCTGTAATTGAAGGGCTATATATCTGCTCTTGATTTGTGCAGCTGCATGATCTCTGACGTGAAAAGATCAAATGCTATCATAGCACTCGAGTTAGAGTGAAATGACCTAGTTATCATTATAAAAATCAATATGCCCCACTCCTTCAACGACTTAAAATAAAACGTGGCGTTAGTCGTTGACATTTGCTATATGCTATAATCCTCCATGGGATATATAATTTATTATACCGAAAAATAAATACTGTTTTCTTTTAATTACGAATGCGAAACGCTAAGCGTCTATAAACATGGATTTTCAACTACATTTGATGAGTACCTATTACACCTAGTGGCTTGAGAAGCAAAAAATGTAACTTATTAAATTTCTGATAAGACATGATTTAACCCCGCGTTTGATAATATCACTATTGCACAAACCAACGTGAGTGATGACACTTGAACTTCGACTGCTACGAAGATTACACATATTTAAATAAGACTGCGACTTGAGTGGCGAAGGTATTAAACGGACACAATGACACAATGACACAATTTGTTATGAAGAAGGTTCTATAAAAAGCCCATTCGATGTGCCATGGATTATAAAACCAGGTCCTTGAAAATGAAATCGAAAGAATCGGCATAAATGGTAGATATAAATGATGGTAGCTTTGACAACCATGGCATAAGAATGATACTTATAAATGCAGCATCGACAGGCACAGAAGTTGTATGACACAGCATGAACGATAGCAACAGATTATATTTGTTAACAATGATGGGTTGTTTGTGATAACCATTTGGTTAATAACATGATAAAACTGCTCATTGTTGTTTTGTTTACCAGTGTTCAGCCTTCTACTTATCGCCAGCTATGCTATGTTATGATGATTTATATTTAACTCCCCGTAGACGTGTTTTGAACAAATGACAACATAAATTTATCTTTAATTTACTTTAGATATTTAACTCCACTAACAGTCCAAATATTGGCCAGCGTTTTGAGATCAACTACTTCAACATTGAACTTGTTTGTATTTCTTCATAATTTTATGCACATTAAGACATCATATAGATGCATGTATACGTGCATGAATATATCTTTCTCCTTTCATTTTTGTAAATTTTTTTGCTGAGTAAAATTTAAAAAAGAGTATTTATTGAAGTAAAATTGTATAATTATACTTTTGTTTTCCAGTCGAACGACCCCAAGTCACCCACCAAATCACAACTAGAAATTTGACATTGCTTCGTCCGGTGAGGACTTTTTCGGTTTCGGTTATCATTTAAGTTATCGGATATGCTATAAATTCATACGGTTTCCTTACGGAACTGTTGACGAGCCTTAAAATAATCTTACCAGACAAATTGTCTATTTTTCGAAAATTCACACTCTTTAAATGCTACAAGAATTTTATTTCTGAAATTTTCTTTCCCTTCCAACAAAGTACAAATTGGAAAACAATTTGTTTCAATAGTCTGGGAAATATAATAGTACACTCTTATTCTTTCTGCAATAGATAAGGGCCAGTACCATTTATACATTTTCTTTCAATTCATTTTCAGGTATGGGTTGCTTACAGTCAATTCGAAAACAGAAGTAAGCTAAATTAAAGTGACACTCTTATCCAAAATCAGTACATAAACATGTATAACAAACATAAATTTTGAATGATAAATTTTTAACTTCTTATTAAAGAATGCATTTATGGAAAATATTAATTACTAATTACACGATTTAAACCGTGTATTTAATAGCTGAACACGAAGTGATAAGTGATTATATGCCTTGTCACAAAGTGATAAGCGATTATAGTGATTATATGTCTCGTCACGAAGTGATAAGCGATTATATGCCTTGTCACGAAGTGATAAGTGATTATATGCCTTGTCACGAAGTGATAAGTGATTATATGCCTTGTCACGAAGTGATAAATGATTATATGCCTTATCACGAAGTGCTATTCTGTTCGAGTTCCTTAAATGTACGATTAACAAGAAACAATTTGACTAACAAGATTTATTTACGAATAACCTGAATGCATTAGTTCATAATATAATCACAAGGTTATAAAAAATGTGTACGTCCCGATGTATCTTGCCATTTACAACTCCATTCTAAAATGCGCTCCAGTTTGTTTCAACTCGCTTCCTTCTTCTCTGATAATTTTTCTCAGACTACTCTCAAATTTAATTCGAACACTTCACTATCGATTCATTCCAGGCACGTTCTCACTTCTCTCTGTATTCGTCCCCGCCACGTTCCCGATTCGTCTCCAACTCACTCCGCATTCGTCCCCAAACTTGGATCAATTAAACCATGTTTTCCTCAACAATACCAATTGATCAGACAAAAATATACATACATGCGTCATACATCAATGGTAAAACGGTAAACAAAAAATAATAGTTTCAAGTTTCAAGCTTTATTGGCAATTTCGGCAATACATAAGCCTTTGGCGATGAACAATACACATAGAATGAGATGTACATAAATTGAAAAGGAGACAAATGAAAAAAAAAACATTTCATCTTTACATAGTTAAAAAACAGAATAATTATATAATTGATTGAACATCAACAACTATGAAGCGACTTATCAATGCTGACAGAACGTCATTGTAAATATATTTAGATACATATCTCATAGTGTTTGTGTGTTTTGAAGACATGAAACCCCTACATTTATTCAAGGCAATCCATGAACTTAAATAGTAGACGTAAATGATTGGTAAAAAGGACAAGCAAGCAAAAAATGAAATTCAGAATCATTCATATTTGTATCGCATAGGTTACATTTTCGTTGTAAACGTGCAGCAAGAGAGTGAGAGCAATAGTACTGGAGACGAATGGTATTGACAAAGTTATCAAAAATGTAAAATATGCGAATAAACTGTTCTTATATTATAAAAATAAGATTCAAAATAGGGAATAGAGGGATTTCAGTTTCTAAAGTAATATTTACCCCTTTTGAACAATAATAGTTCTTTTACAAAGCCCATTGGGCAACAAACACACTGGCTCCTTCAGCCGTAATTGCATTTGCAACTTTGGCAAGCTTGCTCCTACAGTGTCCGAGTCAAGACTTAAGTATTAATAAACCGAACAAGTTATAACATTCATTAAACACATACTATTCGCCAGGACTGGCGCTGGTGTTAGCAAACAACTTCCGCATTCAATAACAACCCCAAAATGTGAGCATTATCGAAATTGTATTTCAATTTTGCAAATAATTGTTTAAAAATACTTATAACTGTTTTCCGAATTTTTATTCATGTTTACTTAAAAACTTAAAATATCTTATTGCAGCCATAAATCAGATGGCGAGGATGATATAAGGTAGGTAATTGTAAGACTTTGGTGCACGTAATTGATTCAGGTAATGTTTGAATCTTTATCATTGGGAGGGTCGATGTTTTCGTATGGTTTAGACTCCAAGTATGTTTGCATTTAAGATGTTACTTAAATGCAATTAGTTGTTGCGATTTGCAACTTTGTTTGTGCATTGTTACATTGTTTATACTCATTTATATATAGTTCCAAGTGAAATCAAAAGTGAAAAGCTTTCAGCTTTGTGCAAACGAGGTCATTGGTTAAATAAAATTAAATAAATTAAACTTTTTTTTTTTTCACATCTATGTACATGATTCGACGAAGATATGTAGTAAATGTGTTTCAGAGTTAAACCACACATACAATTTTAAAATCGCTTTATGGAGATTTTCGATTTTTGAAACAACAAACATATTTGGTCTAAACTGTTCTTTGTTTTCATACACTCCCAATGTTTATAATCAATTTGATTATGATCGCATGGATCAGAACGAGCCTTTCAGAATCATACATACTTTAATTTTACTTGAAAACTATACTAGCATAGCATTACAACTACCATCTTTATTTACCAAGCGCTTGTAAAAAAATTCATTCAGTAAATTCCTTAGGGAACTGTACGAAACAACATAATATTTACACAGTATTGATGATCATTTACCTTAACGATGATGTAAACATGCTATGCCTCAACGATTGTATAAACATGATAATGTACGATATAGAAGAAACGCTGTAAATAGTATTTTTAAATTCTGTATGTCACAGCACATGTGCTCCAAAACGATGGTCTGCTTCTTGTTTTTTTCAGCATGAAGTTATTGGCCCCAGATGACGAACCGTCGTTATTTGATAAAGCTGCTTATTCAAGGTAAACAAATACGTAAGACTTATAAATGTCACATAAATCTTGTATATAAATAGGCTATTTAATTGTATTTTTATTTGTATTAGCTTTATTGTTAAGTTAATGCATTTAAATCAGTTTTCTTGGTGAATACCAGTACAAGAGGTTTTTGTAGGACTTAATTAGAAAGTTCCTTGGTGGCATCACAATCAAAACCTCTTCGGTTAGATGTGGTTAACTTTACCGTCTGAGTTATTAAATAAACCGTCGTTCAATGTAACTCAGCTCTAAAATAAGTGTGTAAATGGGCGTTTGAACGCGTCAGTATAGCCGGTGCGTATGATAACATTCCAACCTATATTGTATCTACAAAAAATATGTTTTATCCAAAAAGAATTTCAGGTCTGTCCAATTTAATACAGCCCATAATCTGTAAAATTGCTTATTTGAAGACAAATAAAACATAAAGATTATAAAAGACGTATGACATTTAAATGAATGCCCGTAGCCAATAATTAAAACAAACCCTTCTGTCACCTTCAAAACATTACACAAAATATGACAATTAACCTATGCAAGATTTATACATATAGTTAACATTTCTTGTTTGATTAGAGGCTCTCAAATAAGTGTATATTTTGTATCAAATTTATTGATTTTAAAAAGGTAAAAAAGAGGCCGAGTTTTAGTTTTTTTAAATGACGTGTTAAATAAATTTGATACAAAATAAACACGAGTTTGAGTTTCTTCTTATAACATAACTCCTTTTCGATCGAACTCTAGGTCAAAATTTCTTCAATATACATCAGCGTGTCCTTACTGCAAAGAATTTACATTGTGTGTTATTAGGCTGCAGGAAAGAAAATAGTCCCACATAAAACATTTTATTTACAATAAAAAACATAAACCGTGTCTTAATTATCAACAGATTTTCAAAAGTTTCACTTTTTTACAAAAACAAATATACGTATTTCAATCAAGTTTAAACCAAACAAACCAATTATAATAGTAATGTCATAAATGCGTGAAGTCATCAGTAATCAAGTCATTTGGCAGACGAAGTTTGAAAACACCGTTAGTCAGTGACAATGTCGGTTTCAATGTAGCTTTTTAGTTGGTTGATTCATGGGATTACCACATGGATTTATGTCATTTTGATGAATGTGCACAGGAATATAACCTCAATGTTGTAAAATCCACCAGAAAAAGTGTGATTTGATGCATATTCAGTGACTGTGTGAGCTTGAGCATTGCTAGGCTTAGAATTCTGCATGGAAGTAGACGGGGTATTTTCACTGAGGAACAGGATGTTGGGTAGTTCCCTGTCTTAATTGGACTGATGTGGCTGTAGTTATTAATAGATGCAATGTTCTCGTGTCCCGATAGTTGCATGTCTGGTTCGCAGGAACATTGTTGTCATTCAAATTATGGACGAGGTTTATTCTGGCGCTGTGATTAGAGAGTCGTTTGTTTGCATTGAGCCCGGTCTTCTTTAACATTCGTTTCATCGTGGAGCTGAGTTTGTAAACGACAGGATTTCTTTTGAACCAAGTACTCCCGGGCCCAGATCAGTGAACAGATGTTGCAACAATGTAAAATCGATGATCTGGATCTGAGTAACCGTTTGGCCTCATTTATTTTGAACAATTTCAGAGGACATTTTTCCGGATTTCTGGTGTTGGCCCATATTTTAGGCCTGACTAGTAGTCCCTTGGATTTTCCCCGAACCTTGTTTTTGTTTGCCTCACGGAATACTCCAAAACTTCATGACCACTGTCCTCACTTTTCAGTTTTACGTTCCCCCAACACATATCCCTGTGCTCCTGAAATCCCTAAGACCAAAGTTGACGTCATTATAAAGCCACAGTGTTTGCAAAATACTGTCTGGTGTAGCTGGTCCGAGTTGATTAGTCTGCCAAAACCGTTCAATGTCGTCGTCAGTCAGTGAATCGCTTTTGGCAAATTACCGTTACCCTCACCTTTCAACTTCCGTTACTTTATCGCTAGTGTCTCTAGAACTTTCACAAAACCTTGCCCAGTATTAAAACTCCCCCCGTACCCCTTCAACTGCCTATCGAAACTAGAGATCATCCCCTTGAGACAGGAAGGCTCGTTATCATCGCCATTTTGCTTTTGTACTCTAATTATAAAGCGACATAGCAGAGTTGACAGTTCTTGAGTCGGGATGTTATGGATTTCCCGGGATTCATTAATTTCTGGCTGGTCAAAGAATGCCTTTTTATCTTGAGATCATAAACAGTTTTTACGAGGGTGCTTCTGTTTGCTTTGTAATAAATGTATTAACTTCGGCATCAGCAGCAATGGAAAATCGATTTGTTTGATGATTCCTCTGTTGTTTGATAACACGGAACGCTGGACCATTTTCAAGCAAAAGTGTTAAACGCTCATGTTCAAGCTCTACTTCAAACTCAGTGTCGACTATTTTACCATGTACAATGTTCCAAAGACACGGAAAACAATTTCGGTAACATAACCAGTCCCTTTGCAATCTATTGACACTTTGTCGTCGACGAAAAATACGGCCGACGCCATGTTTGTTTACTTTTTTTACAGTGCGTATTAATACATTTTTCTGTGATGCGGTTACCTAATTTGCATAGTCATTACATTTGTTATATATGAAAAATATTGCATGGGGTTAAATCACTCCTGCGCCATAAGTTATGTTATAAAATCATTTTTTTTCCTAAATTATTTTTCATGCGTTATATTGGTTTCTCAGATTCATGTTTTTCCTTTAATCCAGGAGTTATGGTGGCATTTACCGCAGACTATTCTGGTATGTGTGTTTGTGTTATTTTTAACTATTTCTAAATATGTTATACATTAACTAAACTCAATATTTTAAAATATTATAACTAACAAGAGATGTTTGTCAAAAATTATGTCCCCCTAAGCGCCATGTTGTTAGGATTTTTTGGACAGTTGAATGAAATATGTATCCTTTTATCAGCAGGAAAAAAAGTAAATATGATGAAATTATAATGATAAATATGAGTTATCACCATGACCTTTGACTCTATGACATCAAAATCCAAAGGAGTCATCCGCTGGTCAACACAAACCTAAATGTCAAGTTTAAGGGTCATGGATGCAGGCATTGTCAAGTTATCAAACAAACAAGCTTTTTTCGTTCAATGTCACTGTGACCTTGACCTTTGCCCGATGACCCTTAAATTATAAGGAATCATCTACAGGTCAGGTGCAACCCCCAAGTCAAGTTTGAGGGCCATGGGTGTAGGCATTGTCTAGTTAGTACTCGAACAACATTTTCGGATTCAAGGTCACTGTGACCTTGATCTTTGACCTTATGACTCTTAAAATAAATAGAGGCCATTTACTGGTCAGGCCCAACTTTCATGTCAAGTGTGATGATCATAGGTCCAGTCATTGTTGTGATATCACTGGAAGAAGATTTGTTGACTTTTTGCGTTAGAGGTCACTGTGACCTTGACTTTTGGCCCGACGACCCCCAAAGTCAATAGGGGTCATCTACTTGTCAGGCCCAACCTTCATGTCAACGTTTGAGTTTGGTTGTGAGTTTGGTTTGTGGTCACCAAGCCGGACAAGTGCGTTTCCTCCGGGTTCTCCGGTTTCCCCCACAACACAAGACCACACTCTCGCGTAAAATCGTGCCAACGAGAGTGATTAATATAATGTTGTAATAACTTGTTTCACAATCGTTGTAAAATAAATATGTTTAAACTAATGTCAACGTTGGTAACCATAGGTCCAGGATATGAGTCGTATGTTGTTTTCCCTATATTACGAAAACTATCACAATCAATCATTGACGGGATTTGGCCATATAATTTACGATATGTATTGAAAACTAAAACAAAATCCTTGAATAATTTATACCTTCGTCATTTGGGTGTCATATTGATGCAAGGGTTTTCACGAAAAACATTTTCTCTATTTCAGGGGTGTTATCTACTTCATGGCGTTTGGGTATGTTTCGTGTGTGTGTGTAAGACTGTTAGTAGTGCGGTATAAATGAGTAGCATCTTCGATGGCATACATGTTAGTAACTGGACGGTTTAACTGAGCTTTCTTGATATGTTTTCGATGTGGGAGCTACTGGATGGACGAAAAAAACATACTTTAACTTGCATATTTATTAACTCAACCTAACATCAATTGTTTTTGGTACTAGTGATCCTCGATGATATCAAATTTCAACCATTATATACTCAGTTTCGCTTGCAAATCCATTAGTCTTTGTAGTTGTTAATATTCCGATTAATACTTGTGTATTTTTAAACTTTGAGGTCATGAATAAGCCATTTTCTTACCGTTTTTTTTTATACTTTATCAGCTTTATGTCCCATTTAACTTCTTATTTTAGACACTTTTAATTATACATTGTTGAAAAACGTACGTACCTATGTACGTCTGTTAGTATGTACGTATGTACGTATGTTCAGATTTATGATTTTAGTAAATGTTGATGGATTGGAAACTACTTCCTGGTGTATTATATATTTTGGAAATAAAATTCAATCACAATATTTGTAAAAGTCAGAGGTACTGCAAGATCTGATTTTTGCCATGACCGTGTGAGCAATCACTGTCAGTTTTATAATCCATCGCAGATTGAGTTATAAATGGGATTTGCACCAGACCAAAATTGTTGTGTTAACTTTTTGACAATCAAAACATGAATATTATCTGAATGAATACTTACACAAACTACCAACAGCTGTAAATGTCTTTCAGAAAGTCAGCATATTCTCAATACTGTATCGTTTGTACGATATTTTAGCGTAATTATTCTGCCAGTTTTTGTTGTTTAAAGCTATGAGTAAATTTACGTTCAAAAGTGTGGTGACCGTAATTGAAATTATTAATCTAAACCTTGGCTTTTTAAACTAATGCTTTATTTCTATAGCAAATATTTGTATTTTCCTTAATAGGCCTTGTAGGAAAATGCCAAGTGATGATAAAGAGTACGGCCGTGACGCTGTCTACCCTACAAAGTATGTACAAGTTAGTTATATCTGTGTTTATTATATATCCATCATAAATCCACACGCAATACATATCGCAAAATACGGTAGTCCGTATTCCACTCCAGTGCAATACGGCCGCATTCCACTCTTGTGACGTCACGTCATAACAAGTTTCGTTGCGCGATGTTAAAATGACGTCATAATACAAAATAGTGCGTCGTTAAAATGACATTTATTATGAAAACATGTGGATTTTATGTGATCTAACCAGTAATGTATATAATAAAAGGGTCTTCTTTTATGATTTACGATGAAATATGGGGTTTAAACGGTGAAATAACAACAGTGAAAATATCAATTTGATATTTTCACTGCAAAATAAGGCGTGAAAATATCAACTTTTAGAACTACTTTTAAATTCCTTTGTAGTTACTTGCCTTGATAAAACAGATCACTGGACTTTGAACCTATAAATGTGGTCAAAAAAATGTTTAAATTAAAGAAATGTTTTATAAATTTAAATAAATATATATTTGGAAATTAACAACTTACCGTTTATTACCGGTTATCCCGTTTTTCAAACATTTTCCTGATCTTTGAATCTGAATGTTCGAACATTTGCTTTCATACCAAACCATTACAGACAAGAACAACTATTCGAACATAAATAGAATTTTATATCATCGTTCAAATGTATTTTGAACTGTTTGCCGTTGTAGTACCTAAAATGAGCTTCCTGGAAAATTCACACAACAATTTCATATTTTCCGATATTTTTTACCCCACCCACACCTCAAGATTTATCAACAAACTAGCGTAGCATTCGCTCTTTATCTGGAAAACAAACCTGTTTTCAAGCGAAGCAGACTGGTCTCTGACAGTAAGATGATTGAATATTAATTTACTATGAAACACATGCAGTCTTAAACTAAGAAGAATCCAATGAGTATCCGCATTTGTTTTGCTAACACATTTGACTTTCCAAATTTCCATTCATTACATAGCGGCGTAGTAATTTGGTTATGTATTCATGCCCAACTTTATATAAAAGTGTTTTCATTATTTTTTGGAACATATGTGCACTTATAAAACTTCATTGCTTACTGTTCATAAAAGCTTTGCACTAAAAAACGAGCGAATAATAGGCTATAAGAATGATAGCAGAGAACTATTTCTCAGCAAACCGAAAATAGAGAAGTTGACAGCTATAATTTTGCATGAGGGGGCGCCCCACAAGTAGCGGCGTAAAAACCACCCTTTTCAAAAAAGGAGGTAATTCAAAAATAAATTTAAAAAAAACTAATAAAACTCAGAAAATAAGCATAAAAGAAACAGAAAATTTGTTTATTTCAGTGTAAGATCGTATTTAATTTCACTCGTGATCATAGAAAAACTACATTTTCATTCGTGGCTTCGCTTGGCTATGACACTCGTGAAATAAAATACGATCTTACACTGAAACAAACAAATATTCTCTATGTATTCGACTCTTGTGGAATTTTGCAGATTTTGATTGCATTCGGCTTGCGCCTCGTGAAATCCGAGTCTGCAAAAAAAAACACTCGAGTCGAATACAACCTCCCGGATCCAAACGCAGTACTAATAACCCTATTTTCTTTCATGCTTTTCGATGAAATGTCGAGTTTTGTCAGTGAAAATAAAATCTCGAAAATATATAATAAGGAAAGAAAAGATCATCTTTTAGAACTACTTTTGGCAAAAAAACTATTCCAAATTTAAAAAGGTTATACAAGTTTAGATAAATACATATTTGTAAATAAACGACAAAGCTTGTATAAGAAATATGGTTAGCCCTCTTTTTAAACTTTTCTTGATTGAAGCTGAAAGTTTGAATATTTGCTTTCGTACCAAACAAATTACAGACGAAAACAACTGGTCTAACATTAATAGAATGTTATGTCATCCGTAAACTGTATTTTGAACTGTTTGTCGCTGTAATACGTAATATGAAATTCACACAATATTTTATAGATTAACTGATATATTTTACCCTACCCATGCCTCAATTTTTTTCAAAAACCTACCGTGGTCTTAACGCCTTACATGGAAAACGACCTATCTTCAAGCAAAAAAGACTGGTCTCTGACAGTAGGATGAAGGAATACCGACGTACCATTATACACAGTCTAAATGTTGAATATCCAATTATGTTTTTGCATTTGTTTTGCAAACACGTTCGACCTGTCAAATAAATTTTCATTCAATAAATGACGGCGTACATTCGGTTATGTATTCATGACCCATTAAATATATAAAAGTGTTTCATTATTTTTGGAACATGGATGCACTAATAAAACTTCATTGATTACTGTTCATAAATTATTTGCACTACAAAACGAGGGAATAATAAACTATAAAAAAGAATATTATCAGAGCACATTTTCTCAACAAACCGGAAATAGAAACATTTTGTGAGAGGTCTGTCCAACGGGTAGCGGCGTTAATAACACCCTTTTCAAAAAGGGGGTAATTGACCAAATGAATTGAGATATCTATAAAACTCCGAAAATAAGTATGAAGGAAACAGAACATTTGTTTATTTCAGTGTAATATCATATTTTATTTCACTCGTGATTAAAGAAAACTATTTTTTTCAATATGTTTTTCTATGACACTCGTGATATTAAAAACGATCTTACACTTAAATAAACAAATATCCTCTATGTGTTACACTTTAAGAGACTGGTCATTGTGGCCGTATGTTTTTAAATCAGCGCTAAAATTTTACTCATGAAGCTTAAGTTTCCTATTTTATTGCCTATTCCATTAAGCCAAATAACTTTTTTATGAACAATTATACAAATCAAACAAATAGATTATCGTGATTATCATTAAGAAAGTTTCCGTTAAACGCCAATTAACACGTAAAAATGAAATTATTACATAAATCATACCAAAAAAGGGTACTTTGATTGATCTTGTTACAATGTTCATAAGATTGCTCGAAGGATAAGGACCTGAATACCATAAATGTTACTCCTTGCTATTTTACAATTTCCATTGTATTAAAAGGTCTCTTTTGGTCTAACCTTGCACCAAAAATGCAGCCAAAACGACAATGGTGTTATTCTTAATAAATTATTCCTAGATTTAACTTCGGAAGTGGCATAGAAAATACAGATGAATTGCAGATTGTTCTAAAGAGGTTTCTCAAGTAATTGATTGGAAATTTGATAATAAAACAAAACATTGTAAATGCATGTCAGGCATGCAACAATTTCACATTCATGAGCTCAACCCTTCGTTATTCCAATGCATAATATATTTGAAAAAAAGGCTAATAATATAACCTGAAGCTTGAACTACCTAAGCGTTCTGTTTTAATTCACTTTTGGATCATTTGCAGGTCCAAAAAGCATCCAGTGCCTACAAAGTCGCCTAGTTACGGATACACAGGGTATGCGTTTATTTAAAAAAAGATCTCATTTGTAAGAATTTTTTTAGCCAGTATTTTAATTTAACATAAAGTCAAGGAAATACAAAACAAAAATGCTTATCATTTATGATGTTTATACAGGTTTGACATTATTAAACTTACGACTATGATCCTTTAATAGAACGGACATGTTTCTGGATATTCTGAGGCAACAATTTATACCTAAATCCTGGTATAACTGGAATATTTCATTTATTTGGCAATATTATGTTATATATGTTATCAGTGGATATTTGTGATTCCTAAAGAACACGCCTGAAACTTGGACCATGTTGTTGATAATTCAATAGTTGAGAATAAATACATGTCGAGGGCATCTTCAAACTTTCACTTTCTCGAAGTATTCTCTTCTTATTAATACTAAATTTTGACAGAAAGCAGTGTGTATGCATTTTGAATGTAATTTATATGATAGTTTAACAAATGAAATAAAAACAAAATATATTTTAATATTCGAAAACATGAAGGAGAAAAATACAGGCTCGATCGGCTTCTCTGTTTCTTCCTATATTCATCTTCACTTACATGCTCTCGTACAGGCATTTTTGATACATATATTTTTGTATTAATCAGTTTTTTGCAGAAAATGTACAAACTAATACCTACTAAAGTTTACTTATAAAACATAATATATTATTTTAACTCGCAAAACAGGTTTGATTTCAGTAAATTGATGTACGATCATACATTAACATTTGCATCAGTTAGAACATAAAAAAATCAATTAATAAGACTAATTATATAAATATACTGCATATATGTTCTCCAAAGAATTATTATGTCAAAATTGTTGTATTCTCTCTTGTTGTATAAAGAAAAGGACATACAATATACTTAAACAGTAGAATTATGTAATGCAACTTTCACAAACGTTGGTATAAACAGGTTGAAATTTAAAGCTGCTGTGTGTTTGCGAAAATACCAATAATGACATTATACTCGGTTACAACTTTGTCCAAAGGCGGGGATGGTCTACTACTTTTGCGGTAAATACATGTTAATATGAAAACTTATGTTTCGTCAGTGATATATTTGGCCCTTTGTAATCGCTGATGGTGATATTTTCACTGAACACTCGGAAATAAAGCGTGAATAAAGGACAAAAACAAACATGAAAAAGAAACAAGCAATTCGTTGAATTGATATCCCCCGCCTGATTGGGCTAAGTCAAGGAATGGAAATCAATTGTTGATGAAATATATATATATGAGTTTGAGTTTGATTGCAACTGTTTGAAATAACAAAAAATATTGTATATAATTTAACATTTAGAATTGACCAAGAAACCTAGTTTATGACTCCATGTTACCCAGTTCCGAACTAATCTAAGATTTCATCAAGGCAAACATTCTGATTAAGTTTCGTGAAGATTTGTCCAGATATGCAAAACTTATAGCCTCTAGAGTGTCCACAATGTTTTTTAAGATTTGACTCAGTGACCTCATTTTTGACCCCACATGACCTACTAGTTTCAAACTATTCCAAAATTTCATCGAGGCATTCTGATTAAGTTTTATGGAAATTAGAGCAGGGGTGGTATTCTGTTTTGATCTTAAATGGATCTAAGAACAATGTAGCTAATCGGATTACTTGTTATTTATAACTGACCAATAGAGTGAATGAAGTCAATCATGTATGGCAATAAGATTTACTTAAGTTGAATATTGAATACCACCCCTGATGTATTGCCTCTAAAGTGTTCCCAAGATTTTTGTAAGATATGACCTAGTGACCTAGTTTTTGACACATATGACCCACTTTTAAAACGCAGTCGAAATTTAACCTAAGAGAACATTCTGACCATGTTTAAACTTAATCAGACTAATTACCACCATACAATAGTTTCGGACAAGATTTTTGAAATATTTGACCAAGTGACCTAATTTCTTATCACATGTGACCCAGTTTAAAGCATGTCCAAGAGTTCATCAAGGATAACATTCTGATCAAATTTCATGAATATAAGACCATACATATTGCCTCTAATGTGTTTCAAAGATTTTTCTAAAATTTGACCTAGTGACCTAGTTTTTTAAGTGGTCCATATTTCTTCAAGGGATACATCATGACCAATTTTGAACATAATTTGACCAATCATTACCATGATATGGATCTGGACAATATTTTTCTAAGATTTGACCTAGTGACATAATTTTGGATCATATGTGATCCAGTTTTATTTACGACCAAGAGTTTATATAGGAAAACATTCTGATAAAGTTTCATGAATATTTGACAATGCATAATGTCTCTAGTATGTTCTAAAGATTTTTCTAAAATTTGACCTAGTGACCTAGTTTTTGACCCCATGTGACCCACTTTTAAACAATGTTGGAGATATGATCAAGGGGAACATTCTGACCAAGTTTGAACATTTTCTGATCAATGCCTACCAAGATATGGTACCGGACGGACGGACGGAAGGACGGAAGGACGGACGGACAACGCCAAAACAATATCCCCCTCCCGAAATCTTCGATTCGGCGGGGGATAAAAAAATCTTTAAAAAACTCCTCCAGTATCAGATTTTAAGGCCAGTTTGAACTTTGGTAACGAAGAAATAAACATTCCTGAACCATATACGTTTAATATCATTATTACCTCTGTTCAGCGAATCAGACTGTTTTCCTACAATGAGGGGGGGGGGGGGGGTCCATATATCACGAAACAAACTCTGATACTTAAAAATATGTTCTAATCCAATGTTGATACCCTCCTTTTTTGCTAACACATTCTATCTTTCCACTTGTATTAAGCAAATGGTAGCGGTGTAATTTGGTCATATATTCATGCCATATTGAATTTAAAAATACTTTCGTGCATCTACTGTTATTATTTATAAGATAGCTGCATTAATAAAAATTAATTGGTGAATTTTCATAAAATGTTTGTACTTAAACACATGTCAATTATAATCTATAACAAAAACTCTTAAACATCTTTTTCTGAACCACTGTTTGCTTGATGTAAAAGTACTCAAACATGTTCTGACACTTGTATTTCAGATCCGAACAACATATTACTGTCAGCGGTAAGATAATCTAATGCTACATATACTAATCAGATAATTTAATGTAATCGAAAGTTTCATGTAATGTTTAAATGAATCTTCGAGATAAATACTCATTGTAGTGCATTCTTTATTTTTGTATCACCCATCCATCAGCATTATTTGTTCAAGAACTTCTAAATGATCCACAAAATACATAAATGTATTATAGAATGGATGTTTGTCTTTCGTAAAATAAACATCATTGTTTTAATTTCAAAAAAATGTAATTTAGTACATATAACGAGTGTTCTTCAAACAGTTATTGTTACAATTGATATATCATACTTAAATTGCCATTTTATTTCAAAAGCATATTCAATATAGTATATTTCTCAACACAATTTAGAAGATATTTCTCAACACAATTTAGAAGATATTTCTTAACAATTCAAAAGATATTTCTCAACACAATTTAGAAGATATTTCTCAACACAATTCAGAAGATATTTCTCAACACAATTTAGAAGATATTTCTCAATACAATTCAGAAAATATCGAAGAACTCGATGCAGAAATGAAAACAATAATGTTCCATTTTGAGGAAGAATACATCATACGTACTTGCCAAAATTTGAACAAAGTTATTACGTTAGCACTTACGACAATACTATATCGTTTTGAAATTTCCCTTGAAAGAACTAAGGCTATATCAACTGAGCTGCATTTGTACGTCAAACTTGTATATTTATCAGATATTTAAAGCTAGTCAATCAAATATGTAAGATGTCAATCGTAGTGAATGGCCTGAAAACCTTTTCATGTAAAGCGTATTGGTGCAATGCAGGAAATGGGGAAGCAAAATATGCGGGTTACTTGGGTTGAGATATTATTTATTGCGTAGGGTGTATATATATATTTCTGACTATGAAAATTAGACTAAGAAGAACATTTTCAAGTTACATTATCAATTCCTCCCCGATTCTAAAATACCTGGGTGTCATTTCCAGGCCAAAAACGATATTTTCATATCATGCTCGTCTTTCTAGAGTACTGTCCTTGCAATTTTTCCTGCTGATATATAATACTCCTTTCAAGAAAAGTTAGTAATTGCCTTAAATAGTTAACAATGGCGATCACGTTGAAGCTTTTAAACACTTAAGACAAAAGTAAGAATTATATATTGATGTGCTTGTTTGTACATGGGACAAGGTAATTCTTTTGTTAAAATACAGCGAGTTGTTGTATTTATTCTTGGTTTAAAGTTATTTGCCATATAAGGGTACCCACGTAGTCGAATATCGAACTATACACTATCATGTTTTCATTATGCAGTGGAAGTAGACGAGCCCAAAGTCTTTATTGGCCAACCCCCTTCCTGTGATTTGACAGGTTTCTTCAATCATCTCAAGCAAGTCAAAGAAATATTGGTGCAGTATCACGAAGTTCTTCCAACGTTTGGCCTACGATTCATTCCAGAAAACTTACAAATCGAGGAGTCGTTTCTTTCTAATTCAAACAGTGTGCCTGTCTTCGTTGCATTTGGTGATACAAAGCTGTCAACAAGTTTCGCTAAAATGGAAGCCGGAGCTTTTGAGAGTATTTGCTCACAAAATCAGATTGCACCGATTGTTATCATATCCCATATTGATACAGAAAAACAAGCTTTTCGTTATGCGAAAAGATACGAATCGGAACGGGAGTTTATTTTTGTTGTTGTATGCAACAGAAAGCAATGTAAGCATAACGGAACCGATTTTTACCCATTAATCGCCTACTCATGTGAAAGGGCTGATGCGGCGATACAGAAAGATATTTCGATACTGCTTAAACGATGGACATACAGGATGTTAGCTAAAAGAATAAATACAATGAAGATACTTTTTGATTCAATGAAAGATGGTCAGTGGCCTACTATTGAATGTATTCAACGATTATCTTTCGCCGGAATTGAGCAGGGTATACATCTTAACATTTTCCCGTATCGGTCTGATTCACGTTACAGTTTTTAATACACGTATAACTGAATGTACGAGTAGAGAAGTCGAAGTGCGTGTTATTATACATATAACTAAGATTAACGACACATGTTCGTACATTTTTGATAATGTAAAAAGCACTCTTTCTTACCTTTAAACCATTTCTTGCATGTTATGTTGAATATATAATAAATATATAGATGTTTATTCTTATTGGACATTTTTATGAAATGTTTTAGGACAAGAAACAATGAAGCACACAAATGACAGAAAAGTTTATGAACGAAAACTTAAGGAACTCTTAGAAGAAAGTCGAGCGTTATATTCCAGGAACCATATACCCAATGAAGATTTGCCAGAATTTCCCCCGGTGCCACAAAAACCGGATAAAAAGGTATATCTTTCGGATTTAAATACTAAGTTGTTCAGGGACAGATGACAAAAACGAGTGACTTACAAACCGCAAATATACCAGTTTCTTCAATGCTTAAAGAGCAACTTAATAATTTATGCTGAACGCTTACAAATTTTTATATCAAGAATGATTTCAATCCCTTAATAATTGTATAGTAATCTGATGTTGTATATATTTTATTTTACATCTGTCATCATTTGAGTTGAATATAAAATGATGTTTATGGAACTTCAGTAGACAAATCATTATTGGAACAAATGTATCAATCATCACAAAATTAATACCGTGAAATGACCGCGTTAACGTTACTTGATTGTTTATAATTATAGACATAGAAATCAAAAACAATAGGTTAACAATACAATGTTCGTAAATGTTTTATTTAATAATCATATTAAGTAATGACATTTTGAATTTTTTAATGACATAAATGCAGATTACATTTTCTAAAATAAATGAAACCAGTTAAGGAATGAATTGCGGTATTGATATCATTATCGGGGTATGAACGCAATCGGGCTGGTAAAGTTGGTGGAGTCCGAACCACCCGTGCTTTGACCAGATCAATTTCGTTCATATTCCCGATAATAACATCAATCCCGCAATCCATTCCTTATATTTACACCAATAGGACATTAAAATTGTTAGAAAAAACTTCATTTCATTGTGGATAACCTTTCAGCAATCCATTCTAACCAATTCTGTAAATAGAAGAACCCGACTGTAACCGGTAACATTTTTTTGCAAATGACGTCACAATAACGCGGGGAAAATCAACCACTTGAAATCACTTTTAAACATAAAATTGGAACATTTTTGGTAACAATACGTTTAAAATAGTATAACTTACACTTTCTAAAATGTTGATTAATATTTTACGGGACCTGCTGACACAATACAAATAATAACAAGATCAATATTTTTCATGTATATTGTTATGCGATGAATTGCGATCCGAGGAAGTTGCGTTCGTCGATTGATAAACGCAATTGCCGAAAGGCAGTTCATTAAAGGAATGGAAGATGAGGTGTCAATATTTTAAGGAAATGCTGGTAGTAATAATATGTTATTCTATTATTCTAATATAAACATAGTATCAATGGCAGTACATAATGATCGAATTGTTGGTGTTAAAAATAAATAATCATTTATGCGCATTGTTTGAACTGTATGTTTCAGTCATTACTTAGTTTACAGATTCAAGTCTTTTAATAAAATGAATATGACTTCTTGGACATTATTAAACTTTTACAGGTCCTCGAGCAGATTTCGGAAACTGATCATATTGTCGGATGTGGCGACAGATTCGGAACACTCCTGGTTTTGATTGACGAGGAGGTAGAGGACAGAGTAAACATTGAAGGGAAGCTAATATCAAAATTAAAGGATTTAGGATTTGAAGACGGTGATCTTGATTTTAAATACGTGCCGAGAGGACTGCAATATTTCGTCAAAGTCAAATCAGGCGATATTATAAATTGTAGCGATGCCAATTCATTTGGAACTCTTGCCGGTTTTGCATATCAAGACGAAAATGGTACGGACGACAACAAAAAGGTATTTGCGCTGTTTTCCCGACATCTAGTTGTATTTTGCTCGAACTCGGAACTGAATGTTGGAGGGCAGATAATTGGTCATATATTGAAAACTAATGATGAAGGTGTAGACATCGCAGCTGCTGAGGTTTACTCTGACCTTATAAATGCCTGTAAATATGAGTTTTTAACAGAAGAAAGAACGTCGAAGACATGTGTAACTTTCGATCCGTCCACAAACGACATCTTGTTAGCTGGAGCGTTAGTTCACCTTGTTGGTGCTGCATCTGAAGAAATTGGACTTGGCAAAATAGCTGTCCAAAATTTATTCTCAAAACAAGCACACGGAATGAACACAATTTTGATTGAAAATAGGGCAAGCAATAAACATGTATTTTGTGAACCCGGTGACAGTGGTGCCATGATTCTGTCTTATTCCCCAGATGAAGACAATCTAGTTGCACTTGGGATGCTGATGGGCACTGCAAAGAATGGGAAAGAAGATATGACGGTGTTTGCGAAACCATTTCCACCAAGCAAAAAGGAGAATAGGGGAACATACGGAAAGGATGTCGCAGGTCAAATGTATGTAGCATGTTATCTAAAGGATGGCTTGGATGAATTGAGCAATATTCATGGCGGACGGTTTCATTTACTGGCTAAATAAAAATAACACATATTCTTGCATGGAAAAAAACAAATCTGACGTAGCTATTGCCAATGGACTAGTATTGACAACGCATGTGTGATCACAACCATCACATATGCAAGGGCAGCATTGAAAGTACACATAACAAAACATTTATACTGTACAAAACAGGTACAACCAGTTTGTTTACAGACTTTGGCAGAAGTACTGAATAGTGTTTATCGTATATCATGTTTTATTTTGCTTTGAAAGATGGTAAAAACAATTTGTAAAGACACTTTTGAACTTGTAAAGGAATAAAAACAATAGTTTCATTGGTGTAAGTATAGTAATGTATTTTATTATCCTGTATGTACACTTTTCTGGTAATCATAAACGATTTTTGCAGTATATCTTCTTTGCTGTATTTTCAGAGACAGAATAGCTCAAAACAATGGATATGCTATCTGTGTTTTTAGTATGTGTAGGTTTCAATTTTTAAAGATAATATCGAGGGAAAAATCACTTACACTATGAAATATTAAGTTTAATTAAAACAACGCCAGTCAAGCAATAACACTCGTTGTGATAGCTCAAGTTGCCTTTTGTAGATATATTGAACGTATGCTACTGATATTTATTGGGCTCTCCTTATGTAAATATGACTTAATCCATTATATTCCTGTGATTTTCCATCAAAACCCTGAATGCCATCGATTGTGTGTCCTCATTTTGATTGATGGGTATGAATGCCTTGATTCATTTTTCCTAGAAATAAAATTTGACGAAGATATAAACCGTTTGCGTTAAAAACATCAAGTTTAAAGAAGTAATAATGTGTTCTGAGTAATAACCTAGACAAATCTGAAAATTCGCAGGACCAATATTATAGAAAATCGTCCGGAGGTGTTTTGAAATGGGCAAGTGTATTTCTTATAGCTCTTATAAGCGATCTGTACGTTGGTGTCCTGACAAAAAAAAATCTGCGCCGTCGTGAGCCACTTACACAGTTCTTTTTCTGCCGACTTTTTAAAATTTATTTTCAAATGAAGGCGATTTCGTCCAATATATGTATTCACATAAATCGCCAACACATGTCAATAGCTTCACTTGCTGATAATATAATCGTTACTAAAACATTACTCTTTATAACGCAGGCTATGGGTTATAGTGGTAGATTAGAATGCCGTCACCAAGGAAATGTCCTTATACCTATGCAATGAAGACAGTTAGGAGTACACTGTATTTTGACTTTTAACATGTATGTTTATTTGAGCTTAATAAGTATATTTGTATGAATTCAATTAATCGAAAACTTTGAAAACATGTGCTGCAAGTATTTATTTATCTGTCTTTCCGATACTATTTGTTCCCACGGGAATCGGGATAAACCTATCTTATATGAGCGGCTATGGTACAAATAGACGTGTTATGCCTTCAAGATATTTCACCAGTATTATTTTACACGTTCTGGAGGTGGTTAAGTACATGTCAATTGTCAACGTGAGCATTACGTTCTGTAGGAGGGTTAGTTCATTCTAAGGTGTACAAACTGCAGTGGGCTAAATACATGTCCATGTACATATTACGTGTTTTAGGTGTGTTAGTACATATCAAGGTGTGTTATATATCTAGGTGTACTGAACGTTCTGTAAAGGAGGTAGTACATGTCATGGTGTAATGAATGTTCTGCATTTGTGTAAGTACATAACAAGGTGTAGGAAGGTACATACATGCCAATGTGTACAGAATATTCGGCAGGCTGGTAATTACATGCAGAGGTGTACATAACGTTCTGTAGGTAGGTTAATACATTCTGTATGTGGATTAGTAAATGCAAAAAGGTACAGAATGTTCTGTGAGTGGGTAAATACATTTTAAGAGAAGTTTATGTACGTGGGTTCGTTCATTATTTGGGGAATTAAATGTCAGTATGTACAGAACATTGCGTGGGTGATTAAGTACATGCCAAGAAAACGCTCATTACTTGGGAAAGTAAATGTCATTATGTACAGAACATTGCGTGGGTGATTAAGTACATGCCAAGAGAACGCTCATTACTTGGGAAAGTAAATGCCATTATGTACAGAACATTGCGTGGGTGATTAATTACATGCCAAGAAAACGCTCATTACTTGGGAAAGTAAATGCCATTATGTACAGAACATTGCGTGGGTGATTAAGTACATGCCAAGAGAACGCTCATTACTTGGGGAAGTAAATGTTAGTATGTACAGAACGTTGTGTGGGTTATTAAGTACATGCCAAGAGAACGCTCATTAATTGGGAAAGTAAATGCCATTATGTACAGAACATTGCGTGGGTGATTAAGTACATGCCACGAGAACGCTCATTACTTGGGGAAGTAAATGTTAGTATGTACAGAACGTTGCGTGGGTGATTAAGTACATGCCAAGAGAACGCTCATTACTTGGGAAAGTAAATGCCATTATGTACAGAACATTGCGTGGGTGATTAAGTACATGACAAGAGAACGCTCATTACTTGGGGAAGTAAATGCCAGTATGTACAGAACGTTGTGTGGGTTATTAAGTACATGCCAAGAGAACGCTCATTACTTGGGGAAGTAAATGCCAGTATGTACAGAACGTTGCGTGGGTGATTAAGTACATGCCAAGAGAACGCTCATTACTTGGGGAAGTAAATGCCAGTATGTACAGAACGTTGCGTGGGTGATTAAGTACATGACAAGAGAACGCTCATTACTTGGGGAAGTAAATGCCAGTATGTACAGAACGTTGCGTGGGTGATTAAGTACATGCCAAGAGAACGCTCATTACTTGGGGAAGTAAATGCCAGTATGTACAGAACGTTGCGTGGGTGATTAAGTACATGACAAGAGAACGCTCATTACTTGGGGAAGTAAATGCCAGTATGTACAGAACGTTGCGTGGGTGATTAAGTACATGCCAAGAGAACGCTCATTACTTGGGAAAGTAAATGCCATTATGTACAGAACGTTGTGTGGGTGATTAAGTACATGTCAAGAGAACGCTCATAACTTGGGGAAGTAAATGCCAGTATGTACAGAACGTAGAGAAAGCTCATTACTTGGGGAAGTAAATGCCATTATGTACAGAACGTTGCGTGGGTGATTAAGTACATGCCAAGAGAACGCTCATAACTTGGGGAAGTAAATGCCAGTATGTACAGAACGTAGAGAAAGCTCATTACTTGGGGAAGTAAATGCCAGTATGTACAGAACGTTGTGTGGGTTATTAAGTACATGCCAAGAGAACGCTCATTACTTGGGGAAGTAAATGCAATTATGTACAGAACGTTGCGTGGGTGATTAAGTACATGCCAAGAGAACTCTCATTACTTGGGGAAGTAAATGCCATTATGTACAGAACGTTGCGTGGCTGATTAAGTACATGCCAAGAGAACGCTCATTACTTGAGGAATTAAATGTCAGTATGTACAGAACATTGCGTGGGTGATTAAGTACATGCCAAGAGAACGCTCATTAATTGGGGAAGTAAATGCCATTATGTACAGAACGTTGCGTGGGTGATTAAGTACATGACAAGAGAACGCTCATTACTTGGGGAAGTAAATGCCATTATGTACAGAACGTTGTGTGAGTGATTAAGTACATGCCAAGAAAACGCTCATTACTTGGGGAAGTAAATGTTAGTATGTACAGAACATTGCGTGGGTGATTAAGCACATGCCAAGAGAACGCTCATTACTAGGGGAATTAAATGCCAGTATGTACAGAAAGTTGCGTGGGTGATTAAGCACATGCCAAGAGAACGCTCATTACTTGGGGAAGTAAATGTTAGTATGTACAGAACATTGCGTGGGTGATTAAGTACATGCCAAGAGAACGCTCATTACTTGGGGAAGTAAATGCCAGTATGTACAGAACGTTGTGTGGGTTATTAAGCACATGCCAAGAGAACGCTCATTAATTGGGTAAGTAAATGCCAGTATGTACAGAACGTTACGTGGGTGATTAAGCACATGCCAAGAGAAGGCTCATTACTTGGGGAAGTAAATGCAAGTGTGTACAGAACGTTGTGTGGGTTATTAAGCACATGCCAAGAGAACGCTCATTAATTGGGTAAGTAAATGCCAGTATGTACAGAACGTTGCGTGGGTTATTAAGTACATGCCAAGAGAACGCTCATTACTTGGGGAAGTAAATGCCAGTATGTACAGAACGTTGCGTGGGTGATTAAGCACATGCCAAGAGAAGGCTCATTACTTGGGGAAGTAAATGCCAGTATGTACAGAACGTTACGTGGGTGATTAAGTACATGCCAAGAGAACGCTCATTACTTGGGGAAGTAAATGCAAGTATGTACAGAACGTTGTGTGGGTGATTAAGTACATGCCAAGAGAACGCTCATTACTTGGGGAAGTAAATGCCAGTATGTACAGAATGTTGCGTGGGTGATGAAGTACATGCCAAGAGAACGCTCATTACTTGGGGAAGTAAATGCCATTATGTACAGAACGTTGCGTTGGTGATTAAGTACATGCCAAGAGAACGCTCATTACTTGGGGAAGTAAATGTCAGTATGTACAGAACATTGCGTGGGTGATTAAGTACATGCCAAGAGAACTCTCATTACTTGGGGAATTAAATGTCAGTATGTACAGAACATTGCGTGGGTGATTAAGTACATGCCAAGAGAACGCTCATTAATTGGGGAAGTAAATGCCATTATGTACAGAACATTGCGTGGGTGATTAAGTACATGACAAGAGAACGCTCATTACTTGGGGAAGTAAATGCCATTATGTACAGAACATTGCGTGGGTGATTAAGTACATGACAAGAGAACGCTCATTACTTGGGGAAGTAAATGCCATTATGTACAGAACATTGCGTGGGTGATTAAGTACATGCCAAGAGAACGCTCATTAATTGGGTAAGTAAATGCCATTATGTACAGAACGTTGTGTGGGTGATTAAGTACATGCCAAGAAAACGCTCATTACTCCGGGAATTAAATGCCATTATGTACAGAAAGTTGCGTGGGTGATTAAGCACATGCCAAGAGAACGCTCATTACCTAGGGAAGTAAATGTCAGTATGTACAGAACATTGCGTGGGTGATTAAGTACATGCCAAGAGAACTCTCATTACTTGGGGAATTAAATGTCAGTATGTACAGAACATTGCGTGGGTGATTAAGTACATGACAAGAGAACGCTCATTACTTGGGGAAGTAAATGCCATTATGTACAGAACATTGCGTGGGTGATTAAGTACATGACAAGAGAACGCTCATTACTTGGGGAAGTAAATGCCATTATGTACAGAACATTGCGTGGGTGATTAAGTACATGCCAAGAGAACGCTCATTAATTGGGTAAGTAAATGCCATTATGTACAGAACGTTGTGTGGGTGATTAAGTACATGCCAAGAAAACGCTCATTACTCCGGGAATTAAATGCCATTATGTACAGAAAGTTGCGTGGGTGATTAAGCACATGCCAAGAGAACGCTCATTACCTAGGGAAGTAAATGTTAATATGTACAGAACGTTACGTGGGTGATTAAGTACATGCCAAGAGAACGCTCATTACTTGGGGAAGTAAATGCCAGTATGTACAGAACGTTGTGTGGGTTATTAAGCACATGCCAAGAGAACGTTCATTACTTGGGGAAGTAAATGCCATTATGTACAGAACATTGCGTGGCTGATTAAGTACATGCCAAGAGAACGCTCATTACTTGGGGAAGTAAATGTAAGTATGTACAGAACGTTGCGTGGGTGGTTAAGTACATGCCAAGAGAACGCTCATTACTTGAGAAAGTAAATGCAAGTATGTACAGAACGTTGTGTGGGTGATTAAGTGAGAACGTTCTGTAACTAGTAAATGCCAAGCTGTACAGAACAGTGTGTGTGTGTGTGTGTGTGTGCGTTCGTGCGTGCGTGCGTGCGTGCGTGCGTGTGTGCGCGTGTGTGTGCGTGCGCGTGCGAGTACATGTGAATGTGTACACCATGCTCTGTCGGTTGGTCAGTAGATGTCAAGTTGTACATAACGTTATAAAGGTTTTTAAGTACATGCTAAGGTTCACAGAATGTTTTGCAGCTGGGTATGTACATTTGAATGTGTACATAACATTCTGTAGGTGGATGTTAGTACATGCCAAAGTGTACTGACCGCTTTGGGGGTCATAAGTACATAACAATATGTATATGTACACAACGTTGTGTAGGTGTATTATTACATGCCTATGTGTACAGAACATTATGAAGGCAAGTACAAGGCAAGAGAACGTTCAGGAAGCGGGGTAGAAATTGCCAATGTGTACAGAACGTTAAGTGGGTGGATAAGTACATGATAGGTTTACATAGTGTACTGTATGTGGAAAAGTACATGCCAATGTGCACCGAGCATTCTGTTGGTAGGTAGGTAAGATACAACGAGAACGTTTTGTACGTGGGTTAGCAAATTTCAAGATGTACAGAACGCTATATTGTAGGATAAGTACATGCCAATGTGTACAGAACGTCATGTAGGAAGCGTAATACATGCTGAAGTGTAATGAACGTTCTGTGGGTGAATAAGTGCATCCCAGAACATTCTGTGGGTGAATAAGTGCATCCCAGAACGTTCTGTGTGTGAATAAGTGCATCCCAGAACGTTCTGTGGATGAATAAGTGCATCCCAGAACGTTCTGTGGGTGAATAAGTGCATCCCAGAACGTTTTGTGGGTGAATAAGTGCATCCCAGAACGTTCTGAGGGTGAATAAGTGCATCCCAGAATGTTCTGTGGGTGAATAAGTGCATCCCAGAACGTTCTGTGGGTGAATAAATGCATCCCAGAACGTTCTGTGGGTGAATAAGTGCATCCCAGAACGTTCTGAAGGTAGGAATACAAATGTCAACGTGTGTATAATTTTCTCTGTGTGTGTTAGTACATGCCAAACTGTACATAAGGCGCACAGATATGTCTCTATGTGGGCAAATACATGTCAATGTACACTTAACGATCTGTATATGGACAAGTATTCGACAAGGCGCATAGATCGTTCTGTATGAGGGCAAGTACATGTCATAAGAACAGATCGTTCTATATGTGGGTTTGTGCATGTCAATGTGGGAAGCAACGTTCGATAACTGTTAAATAAATCGATAATCGAATGAAATGAAAAAATCATAATCGATCGACGAATTGGAAAGAATTGAATGTGTATTTATAAATCTTTATTTCTTATAAATCACCACGATCGTTCTAGCAGGTGTAATTTAAGACATACTGAATTGGTCGATGGAAGTGAAATCAATACGTCAAACTGTTAGGATTCTTTGCGGCGATATATGCACGCCTCTTCAGTAGTTAGAGCATCATGATACGTTTACGTATACGCCAATTCGCTGAGTTTCGTTAAATATAATAAAGAAATGAGTGTCTTTTCACTCGCATACTGTCAGAAATCGGTACTTAAGCTGTACGTATTTAGGTTTGTTTCATTCTTAGAACAATTTAAAAACTCAAAAATGTGTTTAAAATTGATTATTTCCAAAGCGACAGCTACTATTGTAGTGCGTGCGATAGCTTTTAATAAAATGTATCTAAAGGTTTGGCACTCCATTTTGATAGTATATGAGTCTGAACGAAAAATCAAAACCAGTCGGATAGCTGCTTGAAAACAATTTATTAATAATGCAACATTAACATGGTATTTCATTATTAAAATACCCACGGGTGCAAATTAATTGTTGCGTTTATATGAGATGAAACACACATGAGGGCAAATTTACCCAACCTCCAGATTTTGTGCAAATTTGCCCCTGTTGCTAAATTAACCCCGTGGATATTTGCGTGTTCACACATTAGCCAATGGGACAAAGGGCTTGGTTCACGAAAGGTAAAAAATGGCCCCATCTGTAATGTGCTTGATTCCCGTGAATTTTGGTAGAACAACCAATGGCAGTTAAAGAATGAAATGTAATATGATGATTCTATCAACATTTCGGTTGCCATGGCAACATATCAATCAAGGGATATTTTCCAGTTAAAATATATAAATGACAATACCCTGAACATGAATGATGATATATTTTACTTCTAAAGCATTATTGCAACATATATAAAAAAATGTTATATACCTGATTTCTGTACTTAATTCAATTAAGAATTAGGATGTTACCATGGATACAATTGCAGTAAAATCATTCTTTATATATGTTAAATTAATCAAATATGTAATTTTATATTGATATTTTGCATTGATATATTATAAATTGTTACTTCAGATAAAGTGATAATATTTCATGTCATTTTCAACATAGCTGTATGATGGTTGCTATCGTAACAATGGAACAATATGAATTTACAGTTCATATATGGATTTTTGTGAGTATGACAAAAGCTGTTGTAATACATGTTTTAAAAATTTGTTTCATAGTTTTCATTTTACTCTGTGTAAATATAATTATATAAACAACAAATTAAAGCATTTGAATTATATTGGTAATGAATATTTAGAGTACCTTTTAGAGAAAACATATTTTAAAGTTCTAATTCATTAAAAATGACAAGCTAACTGGACATAAAAACAACTTAACAATTCCCAATATGGACTTTGTATAGTCTATTCATATAAATTACCATTAAGCATTTCTGATGCAAAATAACAACTGTTGAAACATGAACCACTATGTCATAAAGTTTATCCTTCAAAAGAACATTAGCATATGTTTGTTGGCTGTTTAAATGCTGCGCCATTTAATCGCTGTTCGAGTCTGAACTATCAACTGTTGGTGGAACAACACTAGCATCATCAACATATTCACTCCAGTCACGAACACCAAGAGCACCCAAAAATCTGTGCTTTCCATAACCCAAGTACCAAATCACTGCTGCACAGTGTGCACACATTCCAACTATCCTTGAACCAGATCTACATTTGCAATACCAACCAAGAATTTCATAATTGTTGAATTTAATCCAAAGATTGTATTGTTTCGCCGAGACATGACGACTTTGTAAACGCACACGAATTAGCCCACTTCTTTCTTTGTGTACACGAATGTCTTCATCGCCCTCAAGGTGTTCTTGGATGTATCCAGGGCAAAGCTTCAACTGATAGACACCACATGTGAGGGTCCGTAGTATGTCCTCAGTGAGACGAGGGAAGTCTTCAAGATCAGTGTCAGAAACTGGAACCCACACGGCTCGACTTTTGTCGAGATTGCTCTCCTCAATCTCAGTTTTCAGAGAGTTCTCTTGAGTTGCTAACTGCAGCATATGTTGCGCGAGTCTGTCATCATCAGAGCATGAAGATGAAAGTGGCGGAAGATATTTGTTGCAAACGGCACAAATTATTTGCACAAAGTCGCCAATAAATGGAACCTGGCTGTTAGGTAATACTCTGTCTAAGTATTTCCATCTCTTGAGCCGTGCGTTGGCAGACTCAACCACCCATCTGATCTGAAGTTTAAAAGTATGTTTTTAAAAGGGCTATACACTGTATGATGAAATAGCGAAATAAAAAGAAAATTGTCGAAAACTGACTTAAACTTGGTATTGATGTGTACAATGCATTAAAACTCACAGTTTTTTCGTATTTTTCCATTAAAAAAGTTTATTAGGTATGTCTACCTAGTAGAATTCCTCTCTTATGCGTGATTGGCTCTTCTATGTTATCACGTGATATTACCAAGTTAGGTATATGTCTTAAATATTCAAACCATATAGCGTAAACATTCGTAGCACAGTGGATACAACACTGGACTGCAATTTTGGCGACCCCGGTTCGAACCCGGTGTCCGACTCAATTTTTTTTTACATTTTGTTTATTATTTTTTTACAATTATGATATCAAAGAGTGCAACATTTCATTAAATAATTGTCCTGAGATTCGATACTGAAAACACTTTTTTTGGTGCCAATCTGGTGTATAGTCCCTTTAAAAACATTTAATATGAGAACATTTTGTCAACAAGGCGATGACTGACTGGTTTATCTGTGAGGGTGCAGCTTTAAAGCTGCACCTTCACAGATTAATAAGTTTTTTTAAATTATTGTCTCAGAATCAGCTGATTTTGGCATGAATGCCTTCAATTGGGCCATATAACTTACAATGTAACAGATCTCAATTGTTTGGAAAGCGGATTTTTTTTTAAAGCTTTAGTAAAGTTTTTAACCTCATTTTTCAAACTTAAATATGAAAAACTGGGATCTGATTTTTTGTCAGCAGTATCATATCTCTACTTTCGCGACATTAACTCAAAAATTGGCTCAATTAAAAGAAAATAAAAAATAAATAAAAAAGAAGTTGTCAAAACGGTCAATCTGTAAGAGTGCAGCTTTAATATATATCATACCATATTTATTAGAAGTGTCATTATGGTGCTGGACTTGGACCTTACTTACGATTATAAAGCATGTGCAATGAATTTGGATCCTGAAATAATAAAAGAAGATTGATACCTTCGTGACAAGCCTGCTAGTGTTGGCGACCTCGGTTTGGAACTGGGTCTCGCCTTTTGGCAAAAATGAAGGCATCTTTGACTGTATTCCCAGATCCTAAAAAAAGATATGTATGTTTAATAAACATTATATTGATTATTTATATTATTAAAGAAATATAAACTTTTGCTGCTCATTATATGAACTGGAAATCATAGATTCAAAGGGCAAATCACTTTTTTTTCTTTCCTATAGATATATCTTTTTAAACAAAATATCATAATGAAAACTATTGATAAATATGTTGATACATCTGCCCTACCTCTAATAGCTGCAGGGAATCCCTAAACCCTCTGTCCACCACAAATATGTCACCAGGATGGACATACGATTTGATATCCTCAACGTTTGTATTGATGATATGGTTGAGGATTTTTGCATCATTGTTCTTTCCATCAGACAGGTAAGGGCCAAGTACAGACATGTAATGGCCACTTGTTGTTACAATCACCATTGGCTTAACAAGTGGCCTCCCCTTGTGCATGCTGTATGACCTGCGTTGGAAATGATGGTTTTGGCTTTTTTGGATATATATGTATGTTCCATCCAACACTAAAATCAGACGTGAACTGTCTCCAGCTTCATCAACAAACAACGATCGGGCGAGTTGGCGTGTGTGTTGATTAATTACTTTTTGCCTTGAAATATGGTTAAATCCTAAATTGAGAGGTACAAAGTTTTCCTTTAAAGTTTGTCTTGTTGTAGCGATTGCTCTTCGAACACTTGATTTGGAAATACCAAATATAATTGACAGAATAGTATTTGAAAGTCCTGATTTTAATTTAAAGAAAAAAATTCCGACTGTTGTGAGAATATCTCTGACAGGGGTGTTACGGATATGTCCCTCCACACCAGCACAAATATCCCGAATGGCCTCCTTGTTAAGTCCGGTGAGATCAACATATTCCTCATTGTTCAGCGTGTTGAAGTCAAATCGTTTTTGGGTCTTGTTACATGATGCCCTCAACTTGTTCAATAGTTCCAACACAGTTGCACGGTTTACAAATGCAGATTCAGATGCCTTGACAGATTGGAGGGCTTCATCTTTTATTTGGGATTCATCCATGTGGACCGGACAGCATCTTGTGCCACTTTTGATGATTACATTCCGCTGAACAAAAGCTGTGAATCTTGCCTCTGATGGCACAACTATAAGCTTGGGTCCAGGTCTCTTACAAATAAAGCACCGTGAATGAGATTTGGGTGTTGAGGGGATATTCAGTCTAACGGATGGAGGGCTAGCAAATGAGGTTTTCTTTGATACTGGAGGTTGATATTCCTCATTGTCACTTTGGTCAATGAGTTTATTATCGAAATTTTCAACAGGTGATAGCTTGTAAAAGTGCTTTATACGGCATTTGTTGCAGAGTACATCAGTGTCCTTCAATTCAATTGGCAGGCGCTTAAGTATCAGTTGCTTAAGTTCTGAATTTATTTTACGTCTATTTTTTGGATTTGTCCGTGTTTTACATACAACACACTGGAATGTTTTACAAATGAAGAATTAAAAAAAAGTTACCCTGTTGAGTCTCGAACCACCGTACACCGACTTTGAAGTCAGGCGCTCTATCCATTACACCAATACCCCATTGGTACCAAGTAGAGTTTATCAGATCCTTAAATTAGATTAAAAACGTAACTTAATCAGCAATCAAGTGTTATTAATTTCAAAATATATATTTAATGTTGTAATAATCATATTTGTACATTTTCAATACATGTAAAGTTTAAATAATTAAAAATATGATCACCTCGTGCGAACAAAATAACTCGTGTTATTAATAGCACACAGCAACAGACGTACTTATATATTTATTCGTTTAAAAAAGGCACATTTAACAATTTATGGAGCAAAATCAAAAGGCCAGTAGGTTGAATGTATGTTATAGAAGTATTTAATTAAGGTGTTTAAAATATTACCTTATAAACGAACTGTCTACTTTATTTACATCGTTG
The DNA here is from genome assembly GCF_026914265.1 of Mya arenaria. Taxonomy (NCBI): domain Eukaryota; kingdom Metazoa; phylum Mollusca; class Bivalvia; order Myida; family Myidae; genus Mya; species Mya arenaria. Next base: position 6,508,202 of record NC_069129.1, read on the forward strand.
TGACATTGAAAGCTGCTAACAGACGCCTTTTTCTTTTTACCGCAAAGAAAAATAGTGGGAAATAAAATATGCTATGGAATCGTCATATGTCGGGAGAGTGTTTTTTCGTTGATGTTGTTTTCTTAACTGTTTAAGTATCATTTCTTTGACAATATAATATATGTTTATTTCAAATATACAGCACATGCGTGGAAAACTGCAAACAATTCAAAAGCATAACAATTCCACATGCCTGATTTGCCCTCCAGAAAAAGTTAAAATCGACCAACGGATGCGATAATTTTCTTTTTTTTTAATGTGGCGGCAGCATTCACCAGTTACGAACTTTTCATATTGCATTTGGGGTGTAGGGCAGAGGTTGTTGTAAAAATATTATGACTGGTGAGAAATGCCGCCACATTCAAAATCTAAAAAAACGGCACAAACACGGCACAAAAACGACCATTTTGTTAAAAGTATGGTTTCTTTAGGCTGAAATTATTAACGCAAAAACACAATATTTTTAAAAAATATATATATTGCAAGAACACATGATAATTATTCTTTGTAAAAACAGTGAAAATGATGCTGGGATGGGAAATTTACAATATGGTGAAAACCGGTGCCATTCATGTACTTTCGTGAACCAAGCCCTTTGTCCGCGGGGTCAAATTGCCCCCGAGAATATATATAACCAAACCATTAGGCCCACATTGCGTCAGCTTTTTTTAACAGGTTGGTGCGCACGGTTTGCGAACGGTATTAAATCATTATGAATTGAATCAGGCATGTTTATGTAACAAGGTACTATTGTAAACCGAATGCAAAGAAAGACAAATACGGAATGTAAAAAAGGGTAAGTTATCGCGGTTACTCCCCTTACTCAAAATATTTCTCATTACAATACAGGGTCATAATTGGGGTCGATAACTTGATGAAATTTCATTTATTAATAAATATTACTCTCTTATTAATCAATTGCTCCAGCTTTTTTCATAGTTTTGGTTTTGTACCCTTGATTTTCATATTTAACTGTAATGCCTCCACTTTGTCAACGAATAAAATTATTGATATTTATGAAACAAGTAAAATACATGTATAAGAAATATGCAAATGATTTAACTGTTTTCCCAATTAATTCAAAATATATGGTGTGTTAAAAAATGAAGACTATTAAAAAAATAACAACAAAATGAATTAATTAAAAAAGAAAAAATCATCCCCGGCGGGATTCGAACCCGCGACCTCTGGATTAGAAGTCCAGCGCGCTATCCACTGCGCTACGGGGACCGCTGAAGAATGTTCCGCGTAGAATTTAGAGATTCAAAATATTATAAAACAGCACTAAGTCATACGAAAAGTGGCGCGATTTTTTAATTTAATTTAAAGATTCTATCAAGGTTTTATAATATTTATTATATTTAAGAGTAGGTGTAGTTTATTTCAGTGACAAACTGCGCCTTATGTAAAATGTGAACTTTCTTATCATTTCAAGTACCCCCCTAAAATCATCCAAATTTACTTTTGTATTTTGATGAATGCACGGTCATATAAATGCACATATACTGTAGATCTAGCATATATATAATAACAGTACTGTGTTTTAAATGCTTATTAAGCATTTAAAACACACAGTAACTATTTATATTTTAAGCATTTAAAACACACAGTAATTATATACTATATGAAGTGATATGTGTGCATTATGACCTTGCATAGTTATGATACATTTATAAATATATGAATAAGCGCTGCTCAGTAAAGTCATGTGTTTATATCATCCTACACGGTACTATTTTTTTGCAAACGCATCATTAAACATTGAAATTAAAATAATAATTGAAAGTACATAACAAACACAAACAGCTGACAGGCGCAAGTTTTATATGCTGTTTTGCGTATACTTAAACCAAGAAGATGATAAATATCCTTTGTTGGACTTACTAGTAAAATACTTTGTTCTCAGTTGAGAAAATTAATCACATCTCAGTAAACTCTTTATTTAATAATATTCGCTATTATATCAAATTAGATATACAACATTATTCATACGAACCCCCGGGCCACGGAATGTTCATGCTAAATTTAATAATGTAACGTCCGTTTTTCGACCATGACGTCATTTTGGCGTTTGCTTTAAAGGGATAAGTTCACAGAGTACATGTCAGAAAGAATATTTTTAAACTTTGTTGAAATCGAGTTATTAAACTTACGTCTATGAGCAAACACAATGTTTACAGTACTCAGTGGCGTAGCTACATATAGGCCTTGTAGGCCTGAGCCTATAACTTTTTTTGGAAAATGACAAAAATAATAAATCAATCCAAAAAGGCAATACAAACTAGTAGCTTCTCAAACACTTTGAACAACGCAAAAGCTTGTTTTATTTTAACCAAAGTTTGGTGTTTATTTAAACTACGTTCTGGGTGTATTGCTTGATTTTATTGTTATCAGTGAAAACATGATTAAGTGTGTGTGATGCACTTATAAAAGTCCCCAATCTTACAGAGAACCATCGGGTCTACCATTTTTGTAGGCCTAGCTACGCCCCTGGACTACTACTGTACAATAGTGTGTAACTAAATGCAAGCCTTAATTCATCCAAACTTTCAAAAACTTTACTAACGCTTTTTGGGAAAATATAGCATTCTCTGTCATGTTTTTTTCAATAATTAATTACAATAAATCTCATATTTAACTCTTGATAGTATTTCATCATCGAAACCAGCGTTTTCTTCACATTTCAGAAGACATTTATTTTATCAATGCCTGAACCTTATAAAACGTGGACAAGTCCCTTTAAGCTTTACCGTGATAACGGATGTCAAATGACAGACGATTTTTATCAAATTTGACAGGATAGTAATTAGTATTATGCAAATCGTCTTCCTAGCGTTAACTAATTAAACTGTTGCCATGTACGTTGTTCAAGGGCATTGTAATGTGTGGCGTATATAGCGAGGGTCATTTTGTTGAATAGTAATATTATGTGAATTTCTCAAGAAACGTTGAGTAGTCTTATGTCATGTCACGTTTATCATTATCGTTTTTTGTCCAAAATATGATTGAATATACCTAGAGCACTATCCGTCCTGTTTCTTGCCTTATTGCGGTGAGTGCACCCCCCCCCCCCCCTTGAACGCGGCATTCATGGGCTTTATATGGACTTCTCGGGACTCAAGAGGGGTGGTACGCGGTATTCATGAGCTTCATATGGAATACTCGGGACTCGAGAGGGTAATACGCGGTATTCATGGGCTTCATAGGGAATACTCGGGACTCCAGGGGATAGTACGCGGTATCCATGAGCTTCATAGGCAATACTCGGGACTCCAGGGGATAGTACGCGGTATTCATGGGCTTCATAGGCAATACTCGGGACTCCAGGGGATAGTACGCGGTATTCATGGGCTTCATAGGGAATACTCGGGACTCCAGGGGATAGTACGTGGTATTCATGGGCTTCATAGGCAATACTCGGGACTCCAGGGGATAGTACGTGGTATTCATGGGCTTCATAGGCAATACTCGGGACTCCAGGGGATAGTACGTGGTATTCATGGGCTTCATAGGCAATACTCGGGACTCCAGGGGATAGTACGCGGTATTCATGGGCTTCATAGGCAATACTCGGGACTCAAGGGGATAGTACGCGGTATTCATGAGCTTCATAGGCAATACTCGGGACTCCAGGGGATAGTACGCGGTATTCATGAGCTTCATAGGCAATACTCGGGACTCCAGGGGATAGTACGCGGTATTCATGAGCTTCATAGGCAATACTCGGGACTCCAGGGGATAGTACGCGGTATTCATGAGCTTCATAGGCAATACTCGGGACTCGAGGGGATAGTACGTGGTATTCATGAGCTTCATAGGCAATACTCGGGACTCGAGGGGATAGTACGTGGTATTCATGAGCTTCATAGGCAATACTCGGGACTCCAGGGGATAGTACGCGGTATTCATGAGCTTCATAGGCAATACTCGGGACTCCAGGGGATAGTACGCGGTATTCATGAGCTTCATAGGCAATACTCGGGACTCCAGGGGATAGTACGCGGTATTCATGAGCTTCATAGGCAATACTCGGGACTCCAGGGGATAGTACGCGGTATTCATGGGCTTCATAGGCAATACTCGGGACTCCAGGGGATAGTACGTGGTATTCATGGGCTTCATAGGGAATACTCGGGACTCCAGGGGATAGTACGTGGTATTCATGGGCTTCATAGGGAATACTCGGGACTCGAGAGGGTAATACGCGGTATTCATGGGCTTCATAGGCAATACTCGGGACTCCAGGGGATAGTACGCGGTATCCATGAGCTTCATAGGCAATACTCGGGACTCCAGGGGATAGTACGTGGTATTCATGGGCTTCATAGGGAATACTCGGGACTCGAGAGGATAGTACGCGGTATTCATGGGCTTCATAGGCAATACTCGGGACTCCAGGGGATAGTACGCGGTATTCATGGGCTTTATATGGAATACTCGGGACTCCAGGGGATAGTACGCGGTATTCATGGGCTTCATAGGCAATACTCGGGACTCCAGGGGATAGTACGTGGTATTCATGGGCTTCATAGGGAATACTCGGGACTCGAGAGGGTAATACGCGGTATTCATGGGCTTCATAGGGAATACTCGGGACTCCAGGGGATAGTACGCGGTATTCATGGGCTTCATAGGGAATACTCGGGACTCCAGGGGATAGTACGCGGTATTCATGGGCTTCATAGGGAATACTCGGGACTCCAGGGGATAGTACGCGGTATTCATGAGCTTCATAGGGAATACTCGGGACTCCAGGGGATAGTACGCGGTATTCATGGGCTTCATATGGAATACTCGGGACTCGAGAGGGTAATACGCGGTATTCATGGGCTTCATAGGCAATACTCGGGACTCCAGGGGATAGTACGCGGTATCCATGAGCTTCATAGGGAATACTCGGGACTCCAGGGGATAGTACGCGGTATTCATGGGCTTCATATGGTATACTCGGGACTCGAGAGGGTAATACGCGGTATTCATGGGCTTCATAGGGAATACTCGGGACTCCAGGGGATAGTACGCGGTATTCATGAGCTTCATATGGAATACTCGGGACTCGAGAGGGTAGTAGGCGGTATCCATGGGCTTTATAGGGAGGACTCGGTACTCGACAGGGTCGTACACGGTTCGCAGAAACTTCTCGATTTTGGCATTGGTTATGCAGAACTCGGGCTGAAAATGAACCGGCAGTCTTATACATGTACTTTTGAAAACTTTTTACAAAACATAACGTTAACAGAGTGGCAATCACTTTAAAAGAAAATGTGCACTTTGACATATAGGATATTCTGTCCGACCCTTTTAAAATGTTTTCTGTAATATAAACTTTATCAAAATGTGTTATCATCACATTCATTTCCTGAAAATATTAAGATATACATGTTTATATTCGAAATGTATTATGCCAGTGGTCAACCAAAGGGTAAAGAAAAATGCTTCAGGGTCCGACAACCACAAAACAAACCAAGATTATGATTGTTGATGACAGATAAGTCAAAGTCGGCTATTTTGGAAATAAAACGATGACAAATGGGATACTTTGTCTGAGGTTGAACATAAAAGTGACCGCGGTCAGCAGAGTTCATTGACCTATTGACCTTCATTCTTTAATTTAACAAGGAACATAATAACTTCTTGTTGCTTGATATGTTTGCTTAAGAGATTTCCTAATCAGATTTCACTATGTGCTATTAACGGCCAATGTCGTCGTTGCAATCTGGTATAACCAAGTATTTCAATAAAAGTCATTAAATCAGATTTTAAAATGAACTTCAATGTCCGAATCTTTTTGCCGACAACTTAAACTCTCTGTTTTAATAATTGGGCGCACTGAATTTGAATTTTAAATTGAATGTGAACCTCATTTTGAATGTGAGCAGCACGTGCGACGTGTCAGTACCGTGTGTTGACGTTTCAATTAAATAAATATGATTTATAACACGTTGTAATTACCTACATGTAAACTTGTAATATATTTTCAAAATAATTCTTCACAATCAATCATATCCAGTTGCGTTCTGTATTGATCATGTTTATTTGTTCTACGTTTCTCCTTTTCTGCTTCTACTCTTGCTACATGCGACTGTTTAGTGCCGTTTGCGAGGGCCTACCACATGTTTTATGCGGAGGATTTTTCTGTCGATTTTTTGTACGCGGAAGATTTTTAATGTTTATTGATTCAAAATTGTCCATGTGGGAGTTTTCAACAATAACAAAATTCAATGAACATGGGGAAGTCCTTTTAACCGTCTCTCAACATGTATACACTAAATGGATAAACAACATATATTTAGAACGTAGTGAGTTGTCCCCATAGATGTATAATTACGCAAAAAGTGAAATATTCTCTAAGGCCAAAACTGGTTAGGTTAGGGTTACTATTAGATTATTTTTTAATTTAGTTTTTTTTTCAAATATTTTCCCAACTGACAATAAAAACGGTATGGTCGGTGCCTTTTTGCAGGTAGGGTCGGGTAACCCGAACCAAATGCACTTTTTAGGGCTTAGGTGGTCCTGACGATACAGCTGCCAGCTGCCAATTCAAGACCGAGCAAAACACTAGTAACAAGTAAAACAACAAAGCTTACTATATTAGTACAAACATAAGGAATTTAGTGCAAACTAATGCAACAACATGTTTCGACATGGCCAAGAGGCATGCATATAAAGCAACATGTGTCAATTGATAAACAATCGCATATGTTGTCTTGTAAAAGAACAACAGAATGATTAAGCAGGAAGGCTTTGATATTTGAACAAAGGTATTAGGGATCAAAAGGACCCAAAAGATTAACACAAATTGTTATAAATTATTAAACAAGTATTTTAATGAAAACAGTCTAGAAACAGATTTTTATATAATCAGAAATAGATATCGCATGTTGCATTATGTTACTCTCATTTATCAGAGGTTTGATAATGATAAATCTTATCTATGCTGTACGCATAGCATTATCGCGCTGGTGCACAAGAATGCATTATGTTCGACTGTCCAAAATTCAGCAATATCTTATAGTAAATAGTTTCAAAATAAAAATGGGGGAACGCTGTCAAGAAGTACATCATGAACCGAAATCCAATAAAATGACAATAAATTAAGTCCCAGTTTTAAAACGTTTATTTTTAAAACTTTAAAAATGAAATCACAATATGGTTATGGCAATATCTACGTCGAAAATGTATTACAAAGGATTTTCCTTACGATTTACGATGATATCATAGAAATGTCTATTTGAACCAGCTTTTCCGTACCAAGTGTTTGTGTTTCGGTGTAACATTGCGTTTCGGACAGACACACTTACGCAAACGGCCAATATTTATGTATGAAACGTAACACCTGGTGTGGGAAAATGACCTAATTTGGTATATACAGCTAATTATGTCGCCGCCATGAGGGGCTATTAGGCATTGTCAACTGACTGTCACAAACACCGACATAGCTGTAAATTTCGGACAAAAGGTGGATGCGTAAATAATGGTTTAAAGATTGGTCGCCGGTACCCCAGGCAATACGGAACATTGTCTAGAGGCCGATGTTTTGTTTATATCACCGAAGTGATATCAGTATGTATCTAAATCATGAAATGTGATAAAGAAAGGCCCGCTGGCTTACATTTTTGCATGCAATTTTCTGCCTGATTTGACTACATTTACATCTTGAGATAGTATATGTATAATTAGTATTAGCGAAAATCTAGGCATTGTTTTATTGACTTTCTTCCTGACACACATTCCCCTCGTTTATTTCAGTTTTAGTTTTAGTAAACACTCTTAACACGATACATGTAATAGGTTGGTTTTAGCCAGATTTGAAAAAGGACAGGGCTGGGTGTTAAGGGGGGAAAAAGACATATAGGCTGTAAAGAACTTCCAATTTATGATTTTGACAAAAATAATAGGGATTGTGTTTAATTGAAGTTATAGTTTCAACTGCCACATTTGGAAAGTGTAATGTATTTAAAAAATATTATAGGTTTTAATCAAAATAAAAAAAAATATTTGACTGTCTTAAGCCTTAACTTCAATGAAGACAGATGGGTCCCCATGTTGGTCGCCATGAGGGCAGAAGGGTGCAGAACCCTTCGATCATTCTTTATCTAAAAGAAACTATAGTCACGCAATAAAATATTATAATATGTCTACAAATCACACACTGACTGTACATTCAATTTTATGTTCCATTTTGGTGAAATTAATTCTTTTTATTAAAAGTTGAAGTTGCTTAATGAAAAACCCGTCTACTTCAAGTTCACGAACTGTAATAATTACTCTACAGCCTTATTCAATTCATCCGCATGTAACCCGTCAAAATTGTCAAAAATGACAATACTTCAATTATTTCCTCTTTTTAAAATATCATATTTCATCCCTTCAAACATGATGTTTTATCACAAAAAAGAAACCATGTAATTTGTATGAGACGTGGAGTTGATCAATGTTCATGCTATTCGATAATACAAAATGAAATTAGTTAAACGTAGTGATTGTAAATACAACTGTATTCATTACTTTCCTGTAAATATTTTCTAATTACACGCAGTGGGTTTGAATTTACTCTAGTGTCCGGTCGCTGACCTCATGTCAACTAATTAAAATTGACCTTTAGCCTGGTTTTAATTTCAAACTTAACACAAACTCAAGGAAATTCCCTAATAAATGTCCAAATATGACATGAGTATATGAGTATATGGCAATCAATCAGTGTATTGTTACCCGTACATACCTCTATATTATGTGAAAATGTTAATGAAATGGAACGTTTTATTAATTAAATAAATTATAATACAAAACATGCAGATGATGGATCGTAACGAGTGATCTGTCAAAATGTTATATAAGTATTACATTGCAGTAAGAAATGAGCGTATTGAACTGAATTGAATTAAATTAAATTGAAAACATACTCTTTAGAAGGCTTTTAGACCTATTTAGCCTCATATAGAGAGGGTTGTTAAATAATAAATCATATAGACCGAGTGAGCATGTTCGTACTTAGGTATGGTCAAAGGTTGTTAGTATGTACTTACAAAATAAATGGCTTGGTACGACATAATCGCATAGCCATTAAATTGTGTAAGTTCATACTATCAATCTTAAACTTCTTAGTGGTCTACATTTGAATGTGTCAACGACCGACTTAGTGGGCCAGCCACTGATTAAATATATCGTTTCACCTGATTTAAATCAATAATGGCTGTCTGTTGTTTTACCGTATTGATAAATGTATTGCAAACTTGAGAAATAATGTCGTCTCATTGAACAAAATAAAAAGTGAACCACTAAAATATGAATACTTTAGACATTTCGTTCTACGGTTGGAAATTTCTTCTAGGTACGAAAATGCTTCTAGGATTCTGATGAAATGTCCCCGTGGTGGTTAATTTTTGTCGCTTGGTTTTTTTTTATTAAGTTTGTTGCAATTATTGTGTTATTTCCAGCGACGCTATAATTTAAGGCGTTGTGGTTGTTTGAATGTGCAATTTTGCAAAACACACACAGATACATCCTTATCTGTTATACGTCATATACATACAGTTTGTGGTATTATATAAATAAGCAATACACTCCTAAATAGTTTGCCACTTTCATCATTCAGTGCACTTGATTAAACAGTTTTAGAAGAGTATATAAGCCTGCTTAAAAGCACGTTTCAATGAAAGAATACCGGATTTGCGATGTAGATACTTTCTTGCGTATGTAAGTGAATGTTAATTCAAAACGGGTGTTGCATCATTGATGAACTAATAGGACACATTTTTCATTATACATCTACTAGTCTACTTTAAGTTCATAAATGAATTAATAAAAAGTACCATAAATGATAACGAATTACACCACATGAAATACGGTCTTATATGAAAAGGACACAACGGGATCCAGACCTGTTAGTGTTCATTATACCCCAAAGGCGTATATGATGCTCATGAAACTCATATTAAAATTTATAAAAACGAGATATGGTATGATTCGATAGGAGAATAAAGCACCTGGAGATGATTTTTTGTACGAGATATCACTTGTTCAGGATTGATTTAAATTATTTATCTAAAGACATGTGTTGTATCTAGTGAACGTGTTTCTTTTAGTCCAAGTATCGCTGTGTTGCCATTTCCCCCGATCTTTTAGTCATAGTTTCGCTGTATACTGTATAGTCACTTCCCCCGATATTTTAGTCCAAGTATCGCTAAACAGCCACTTCCCCTGATCTTTGAGTCCAAGTATCGCTGTATAGTCACCCCTCGGATCTTATAGTCCGAGTATCGCGTTTTAGCCACTACCCCTGATCTTATAGTCCAAGTATCGCTAAACAGCTACCCCCCCCCCCCCCCCCCCCCCGATCCTTGAGAACAAGTATCGCTGTATAGTCACCCCTCCGATCTTATAGTCCGAGTATCGCGTTTTAGCCATTTTCCCTTATATTTTAGACCCAAGTATCGCTGTATAACACTTTTTGTCCAAGTATCGCTGTTTAACCATTTTCCCCGATTGTTGAGTCCAAGTTTCGCTGTAAAGTCACTTTTCCCCGATCTTTGAGTCCAAGTTTCGCTGTAAAGCCACTTTCCCCGATCTAATCGTCCAAGTATCGCTGAATGGCCAATTTTTACCGGATCTTTGAGTCCAAGTTTCTCTATAAAGCCACTTTCCCCCGACGTATTAGTCTAAGTATCGCGGTAAAGCCCCTTTTTCCCGATCTTTGAGTTCAAGTTTCGCTTTTTGGCCACTTTCTCCCGACGTGTTAGTCTAAGTATCGCTGTAAAGCTACTTTTTCCCGATCTTTGTGTCCAAGTTTCGCTTTTTAGCCAATTCCCCCGACGCGTTAGTCTAAGAATCGCTGTAAAGCCACTTTTTCCCGATCCTTGAGTTCAAGTTTCTCTTTTTAGCCACTTTCCACCGACGCGTTAGTCTAAGTATCGCTGTAAAGCCCCCTTTTCCCGATCATTGAGTTCAAGTTTCGCTGTTTAGCCACTTCCCATGATGTGTTAGTCTAAGTATCGCTGTAAAGCCACTTTTACCAGATCCTTGAGTCCAAGTTTCGCTATTAAGCCATCTTCTCCCGACGTGTTAATCCAAGAATCGCTGTATGTTGCCACTTTCCCATATCAAAATGCAAAAGCATGAAATTGGTACCATGCAATTTTCAGGAGATTACCTAAATATTAGTTCTAAAATGAGTTTCCACTGCTGTTTATATAGATACGATTTCAAAAGGTTAAAAAGCACTTCTTGTACAAGTCTGTGTTCGTGTGAGCTACGTTATACGAAAGTACGTCATCAAAATATGGGTACCTGTGAACATTATACAAAACATACGTCATAAATTTGTGAGTACCTGTGCGGTCCGTGAACGTGTGGGCTACGTCATACGCAATTTATGTCATCAATGTGTGGGTACCTGTACGGGTCCGTGAACGTGTGGGCTACATTATACGCAATTTACGTCATCAATGTGTGGGTACCTGTACGGGTCCGTGAACGTGTGGGCTACGTTATACGAAATTTACGTCATCAATGTGTGGGTACCTGTACCGGTGCGTGAACGTGTGGGCTACGTTATACGCAATTTACGTCATCAATGTGTGGGTACCTGTACCGGTCCGTGAACGTGTGGGCCACCTTTCTACACAAGTCATATCAACCATGTGTGGGTACTAGTGCGAATATGTGTAGGTGTGGCCTACTTTATACGCAAGTTACGTCTGGATGTGCGAGCTCATTGTTCGAGTTTAGAAGCACGGGGGCAGTGAGTATATATGAGAGTGTACAAGTAAACGTTTAAGTGAAATATCGCAAACTTGTGACACACTTTAACATGTACGTGTAGCTTCACGTTCAAGTATACGTGCACAAAACCTTTCTTATTATAGAAATATGAATGCTTGTTGTGTGCAAACCATATAAAATCTTTAATCTTTAAAATGGCGGTATTTGCCAGACATACAAACATTCAGTCTTATTTCCGGAGGAGAGAGGCCAACTAAACCTTAGTTTTCTGTAGGGCTTTGGTTCTTATTTGGATAATACTTATGTATATTTAAGCAACAAATCAATTTCATCTTCTATATTTACATGCACAAGTACTTGAATGCGAATCTACGTTTTTGAACAAAATCAAACAAACCTCTTCATTTCAATATCATGTAAGCGTTTGTCACATTTTGACAGCCAATATAAGAATTCAAGCATTGTTTAAAAATGTTTCATGTTAAAACATCCCTATATAAAAACCCTTATCAAGGCATTCAGTTATATGCAGTCTGTTCAGTATCCAACATAGCTAATTCGTTTTCTGCTCTGTTACAAGGGCCTTGTTCTAGCAGGGGCGTAGCCAGCATTACTCACTTACGCATGTGCGTAAGATCAATTTGAAAAATGAAAAAAAATAATTATGGCCAAAAATAGAATAGTCGAGGGCTAAGCTAAATATTGATATCAGAATAAAGGGAAGATTAGCTATAGTAAGCATGGATTCTCTGTGTTCGATAGATTACTGAGCCTAAATTAATCACTTGGTAACTACAAAGTCGGCGGCCTGGAACCTATAAATCCCTCCAAATACACATCAGTGCTCAACATGTTAGTTCCATTTTCCATTTCCCCCTAGGAGCACCCCGAACCGTATACAATGATATTCCCCTCCCACACCCTCCCCCTTTCGTGCGTACCATTCAGTGAAGCCTAGCTACGCCCCTGCCTGGTGTCCGGCTGTTATCAGTGTTTGTTTGCTAATTCGTCTGTACTTCCTGATATCGCTAGACTATAAATGTGTATCAATACATACTTTTGTAAATATTGACATTTTCTAAATTGACAATCATTACCGCATAAAAGGGATTTAAACCCATACACTTGCTGTTTATTTTCACCGCTGCGGTAGGCTTACGTCTTAATATTTGCTTAGCTACATTTAAAGTGACACTCTTATTCAAAATCAATACATAAACATATTTAACAAACATACATTTTGAGTGATAAACCTTTAACATTAAATATCAATTACTGATAACAAGATTATAACTGTGTATGTTAGAGCTGAAAACGCGAAAATATTAAATGATTGGTGAGTGCTAAAAGATTTACTGTGATCTACTATCGTCTCATACGGTGGAAATACTGTGTTATCTGATGTACCTTTCTTTCAAATTAAACTCATTATCCTTCATAAGAACCATTGTTTCTGACATCAATCCATCCTTTTGGGTATATTAAAACAATGGTATTAATTGTGGTAAATCTTATTTGGGAGTAAGAGTGCAGCTTTAAAGCGCCCTGGTCCAAAATGCAAAATCTCACGTATCGTGTATGGGCAGACTGAATGTGTCACATGTAAATGCACTTGTAGACACTTAAATCTGATAGAAACGTTTAAATCATCATCTAGGGAAAGTATGTGTATATTTTATAAATGAGTAAATTGCAAGCTTCTTTGGTGAAAACATTTAATTAACTCCTCAAAACAAACGACGAAACCGTTTGCTATACAGGGCTGGAATTCATAAAGCATCAAAGTCATTTCCTTACTAAAGTCACTTTCATAATTTAAGTATCTCTTTGGTCATATGAAATCAAAACGTAAATATTTTCTGAAAAATTCTCACTGCACTTAACTTTTTGAACAAAAAAAACACAAACTACATATGTTCAAAACATTTATACATTTTTTTTAATTTGACATTGAAAATTTTAAGAAATCATCTAAGGTTTGTAATTGAGGTGCTTTATAATTACCAGGTATACTTAATAGGTTGAAATTAAGATTTCATTTAATAATAGATAGTTTTGGTATACTGTTATGTCATTCCTCTAAATTATGTGACACCTTGATTTATGAACATCTTTACTCCCGATTCCTATCCTGCATGTCGGGTGCCTGGCAGTGAGGCAATAGGTGTTAATCACCAAAATACCAATTCATTTAACCAGTTGCTAGGTTTAGTAACCGGGCATGTCAGAACAGACCTGTGTGGTACTCGAACCTTCGACCTCACGCTCTGTAGGCGGACCCCTTCCCACTAGGCCAAGTATTTCGATAAATAAACTGAATACACTAAAATGGCGAACACTGCAGTTTATCAGAAGCGTTTATGAGCAGTTGCATTACTGTTTGCTTTATCACATATTCCCAGACTTTACGATCTAATATTTTAGGTAAGGACATTAAGACGATAGTTCTTTCTTTATCACCCAAACAGCTTTGAACTTGGGTCAAGACGTATTCGCTTATACTAATTTCTATTAGCTCGATTGTGCCGAAATCAGACACCTCATAGAAACTGGGACCAATAACAGACAGAAACAGGCTCTATTTCGCTCCGTTTCCTTAGTAGAAACATGGGGTAATGACAGTTCAGTTTCTGAAAATCATTTTTTTAAAAGAAGGGAGAGAAACATCTTTATTCCCTTTCATTTACAAACACACTTGTGTATATTGGTACAATGCCCAATTAGTAATATAATTTAGCAAAGTCCACCATTAATGCTTTGCTAGAAGGAAAGTTACAATGAAATGCAGGTTTGCGATCTTGAGTCTCATGTCTGAAATCAAGACGTGAGCCTGTTCGTAACTGGTGCCCTGTAACTGGTGTCAATTTTGAGAGTTCTTGGGAAGAAAGTCCTCTATGGGATCGAACCCACAGTATCTTCAGTACGAGGGAGACTCAAGACCTCTTTCATCCTCAAAAAACTTGTCTCGGGATTTAACGATAAAGGAACACTCAAAAAGCATTGGTATGAAAATAATCATGACTTTATTTCATTTCATAATTTGATTGCAAAATAGCACATTCGGAAATCAAGCACTTTTGGATCAACAACAATACTACATTTTAAGACAACCTTTACATCTCCTGATATCAAAAATAAACCCACACTAACTGATAACATCAACACCACCTCTTGATAACACTATACCACAATTTCTGATAACACTAACATTATCTCCTGACATCATGATATCACATTTATTAGGTCTAATGAATTGTAAGGCCACTTATATTAAAAAAAATGAGGTGCTCCTTAAATAATATCAATAATACTGTCACTAGCTTCCAATATAATTATATTGCTCTGAAATGAGATCAAATTCAACAAACCCCTTAAAGCATTCCCCTAAACGGTATCAATGTAAGTGCTTTACCCTTAAAGATCCACTATTACTCCCAAATAAAATTTACCACAATTAATAATATTGTTTTAATCTTCCAAAAGGGATGAATAAATGTCGAAAAATACCGAGTTTACTTTGAAAGAAATGAACATAAAACACGGTATTTCTACCATATGAGACTATAGTAGACCACAGTAAATCTTTTGGCATTCACCAATCAGTTAATATTTTTGTACTTTCTGCTATTAAATACACGGTTACACTCTTGTTATCAGTAAAAAAAATCCATAAATGCATTATTTAGTAAGTAGTTAAAGGTCAATCAGTCAAAATTTATGTTTGTTATACATGTGTATGTATTGATTTTGAATAAGAGTTTCATTTTAAACAACATCACTTCAAGTGCCATTCCAACAATCACAGTCTACATATAATCAACAAAACCATAACCATACCATGATAACAACAGAAAGATAAATGAACACCATCGCATTGCAATAAAACATAATACAAGGGGAAATTGACAAATAATATTTCAGAAAAAAAATAATGAAATGCATTTAACATTTTCTAATTGCCCTAAATTCATCAAAAAATTGACAATTATACAAAAATATCAATTCAACTTATTTACAATTACAAAATGTACATTAGAGCAGAATTCATTTCGATTTAACAAACTTACTGCAGCATCATGAAAACATCATATTTTATTTTCAACATATATATTATTTATGCACATACATTAATATTTTAAACAGCATTGTTTAATGCAAAAGCATGCTAGCATCATCAGTGTTAAACATATACACCAGTCACTGTTTGAAACAGGGACACTTGCACTAAAAAGTAATTTACAGGATATTTCTCTGAATAAAAATGATGCTCAGACCTTGTAACTTGTACTAAAGGTGAAAACAAATCAAATCTAAATTGCTTCAACAAATAAATGACGCAAATGAAATCAACTACAAAACATGATTTCAATTAAAATGCAAAATAACTGTTTTAAATGCATCCAACGTTAATAAAAACATTTGCCTTCTTGTTTCCAAACTTCTAAAAAACATTGTTCAATTTTGTAAAAAAAATATAATTAATATTTGTGGATACAGAATGGACCTGCACAATTCAAAATTAAAGAAACAAACTTTATCACATCATTTTATCTTTCCTGTTTATGTATTAAAGCACTCTTGTACATTTCTAGGCATAATTGAAATTCCCAATTTAAGTCAAAATGCCACATTTTTCTCAATCAGAAATGCCCAGGCCCCATTCCAAAAATGCAGGATGCCTGGTGACCCCATATATTTTGATATCATTTGGAACATCTTTACCGAAAAATATATAACAAACAAGTCTATTGGACTTGAATAAAATTAGGCTGTTTGACATCTACCATACCTTTTTTTGTCTGTAACGAATTTTCGGTTTTTCTTTTTACATACATGAATAAGTAATAAGCCATTCCTACTCTTTCAAATGAAACAAAAAGTATATGTGGTAACCAGGCATCAAAATTTAACATCATTACCAGAGGCTCAATGAACTGACAAGCTACACTGTACATCGGATGCCTCAATTTTGCTTTCCCACAACTCTATGAAGTTCATCTCTCATTTCTCTAATCTTGTCGTGCTGTCCTGTACTGGCATAGAAATCTATCCACTTCTTTGCATCTTTCAGCTGCCTCTTCCTGTCATTCATCACCTGTTGCTGCTTCACTGACTTCTTTATCTTTCTCTCATAAGCTTTGCTCAACTCTGCTGTCACGACGTCTTCAATCTTTTCCATTTCATCTTTCATTCTTTGAATTCGCGTATGCAGCTCTGCTAATGCTTTCTCTTTTCTACTTTCCAGTGACTTACTTTTGATTGCTTGAAGCTCATTGATAAATGCTGCAGATAATGTGTAAAAATTCACCATGAACCCATCACTTGTTTTCTTAAACTGCATTGAAATTTCCCTCTTCTGAATTCTTCTCTCTGGTGATGTTCCACCCTCAGCACCCTTACAATCATTCTCTTTGTCACTATCAGCAGATTCTGATTCTTCTTTCTTTTCTATCTCTTCATCAGTCACATCAGATATCAGACCTGTAACCAGTTCTTCTTCATAAAATTTAATGGAGAACTTCTCTTCCAAAACTGAGAAGAATTGCTCAACAAAAGGATCGTTATCCCTCTTTTCTTGTATGCTTTCATCTGTCTCACTTTTCTCATTCTCTGAATCCTTGACATTTTCAGTGGCATCTTCCTTATTTTCTAGAACACTTTCAGCTGTATCATTGCACTCATCCTTTTTTCTCTGAACATCATCTTTATTCTTATCTGCTTCAGCAGCCCTCTTCTTATACATTGCTCGTTTCTGTCTCTTCCTAGCTTTCTTGCTACTCAAACCTGCTTCAAACTGTTTCTGCCTATCTTTCTTCACCCTCCTGTTTTCTTTCTCTCTATCCTCATGATACTGTTTAATAATCCTCTCCTCTAATCTATCCATCAAATCCTTTGGTAAATCATACTTATCAATAAGCTCATTTATCAGTGTAAGAACAGTATTTCCAAGAGTTTGAGAATGCTCTCTTGACATTTCAATAATTGCTTTGGTGTCACTGTCATATTCAGTGTATTCAATCTCCTTTTTCACTCCGCCTTTTCGTCTCCCTCCTCTTTTACATATCTGGGTCTCACTCTCAAGAGGTTCAAGGCCACTGTTGCTATTTTCCAAAAGAGCTTTGTGAATCTTTATCAGTCTGTTAGTTGCTCTCATAGCTTCTATTTCAACTGCTTCTCGTTCAACACTCACAGTCAGACTATCATCGATGTCTGGAAAGTTGAGCTGAAAAGTAGAGAAAGCAATGTTATTGGAAAGTTAAGAAAATATCTAGTTTCTTCTTGTCTTATATTTAGAAGGATGCAAGATCCTTGAATGATAAAGTTCATTTATTTTCCTTTTTTTTTTAAATATTGATTGCAATACTGAGGCCAGATATAGGTGTAGCTCACAACTCATGCTTTTTTGTGTATGTTGTGTGCTATGTATTTTAGACCAGTGGCCTGTAACTACTAAATAAGCTGTTGACTTGACTTCACTTGAATGATTAAAATGAAATACACAGAAAATAAAAATATGGAAAAAACGGTTAATGACTTGTTGTACATGTATGTTTCTTTTTTCACTTAATGGTGCAATGCAGCTACAATGATAAACAACAACAGAATACTGTTATTTTTTAAAAATCACCCCCACTGTTCGGTATTGCTGGTGTGCCACTAAACTTAATTTATATAGTTAAATTCAAAGTCCTTTCCCTAAAGATCCATTTGAACGTTTTATCCCTTTGCACCCTTGCACATGATTATAATCAAAGGATCTTTCCCTTTAGCTCCAAATGTCAGGTATTTACAAAGTATTTAAGTTAAGTAAAAGGGCTTTCCCTTGAGGTTCCCATTGGCAGGTATTGCCACTTGTGCCTTTACAAAGTATTTAAGTTAAGCAAAAGGGCTTTCCTTTGAGGTTCCCATTGGCAGGTATTGCCACTTGTGCCTTTACAAAGTATTAAAGTTAAGCAAAAGGGCTTTCCTTTGAGGTTCCCATTGGCAGGTATTGTCACTTGTGCTCTTATAAAGAATTAAAGTTAAGTAAAAGGGTTTTCCCTTCAGGTTCTGATTGGCAGGCATTGCCACCTGTGCCCCGACAAAGCAATTAAAGTTAAGTTGAAGGGCCTTTTGATTGAGGTTTCCTTTGTCAAGTAAATGGGGTTTTCCCTTGAGGTTCCCATTAGCAGCTATTGTCACTTGTGCCTTTACAAAGTACTGAAAATAAGTTAAATAGCCTTTTCATTGAGTTCCCTTTGTCAGGTATTGCCACTTTTGCCCTAACATTGGACACAAACACAGTGTTCTGCCAAGGATTGAAAAAGATGGGGCCGAATGGCCCAGCAGTCATGAAAATTAGGGGCCATTTTCAAAAGTGAAGGGCCATGACCTTTTCCAGGGAAAAATTGAAAACTTTTAAATGAAAGTGTTTTATTTACCCATTTTATACATGGTGTAACATCTACATGACATCAGTATTCTCAAATATTGGACAGATCCATTTAACATTTAGAAAAAAACTATAAACATGGCACAAATGAGACACAATGATATATGTTAAGAACAGTTTCACATGTTAATGTGTTGTTATGCTTTATCAGGGATGTGATTGACCTGGCAGCTGGAGGGCTGAAATCATTTCGGTCATTGGGGCACTTTTGGGGTCAAAAGCACACTGCCGTAGAAGAAAAATTGGCCCCAAAGCACACTAGTATCTATTTTAATCAGCTAAAAAAAAAATATTTTATTTTTATTTATTTATTTATTTTTTTTTTTTTTTTTTTTTGGGGGGGGGGGGGTCCTTGGGGCCATTAGATCCGCGGAATTCCGCGAATCCGCGGACAAATCACATCGCTAAATTGTAACCCTCCCCACCCAGGAATATTTTCCTGTTTTGCATTCCTATAATGCACCAGGGCCTCATTGAAATTGAATTTGTTTATATCTCCCCCCTCTAATTTGATTTGTTTTCTTTTTCTCAGCCATGATGATGACATTGAATTTAGTAAACAAAATATCCTACCCCTCGCAGTTGGATAGTTACATGTATTCGGACCAATGAAAATCGTTGTTTTATCGAATGAATGCTGTGCTGTAAAACTTCTGAAAAAGAAATCGATTAAGTCAAAACGGCTCTTTAAAAATTCAATTAAGTAAGAACGGCTTTTCGAAAAACGGGCGCGCCGATCGGCCCGTCTACAGGTATTTCGTTGCGCCATCCCGATTTTTTCTGCGCCAATGGCGCAAGGGCGCGTCCTTGGCAGAACACTGCAAACATATTAGCAACACAAACCTGTTTGACGACATCATACATGCACTCAGCCACTGCCTGTATGTTGTGTGTATACTCCTGGAGGGCAAGTGTAATCCTTTTGTAGTTGTCTTCTTGAAAGTTTGGATCCACTAAGTTCAGTTTTAGATTTTCTTGCTCTTTGACCACCTAAAATAATAAAACATTTCTTAATTTCATGGGGTTTTTTTTGTATGTAATAACAGAGTGAAATAAAACAGTTGAATTGGTCATATACATATGCACAGCTAAATATATATAATTTTAATTAAGTGTCACAGGGTGAGAAAAGTGTGCAGCCAAACCGGGGCTTGAACCTGGGACCCCTCGCTATCAGGGCGAGTGCTCTACTGACTGAGCTACCAGACTGCTTACACACCTCCTCACCACATGTGTAGGTATCGGTACTGTGACACATATATTTTTCTCTTCTTCAAGATATTTAATAATTCACTCTGCAAACACAAATGTGAAATACCTTCACATTATTTGATGATCATTCCAAATAGCTACAAACAAGATACACCCATTTTTGAAGGTATTTCACATTTGTGTTTGCAGAATTGGTATTTTTTTTAAATATACCAGATACAAATAAAATTCTTTATGAAACTATATAACAATGATCTAGGAATGTTTGTACATACAACTTTTTAAAAATGGCTTTTAAGCACTCAGTCCAAGAATCTGGAACCATGATTATGAACAGTCTCAAGTCTGAGTATCTTCTTTTACATTGTAACTTTCCTAAAAGAATTGATAATGGAATTTGTTTATTGTTGTAATGACTATTTAAAATTGTACATTTACTGAATTAATTATATTTATTTTTTTGTGAAATGAATGGAGTCAAGACATTTCTTTCTCATTTAATAAAAGTAATTTTCTGCCTGAGTAATAAAATCGGACTTGAGACTGTTTGTAATCATGGGCTCAGAGCATACTTCCTTCTTACCGCACCTTCTGTGCTTTGATTTTGTAAAGCACCACATGTGGACAGGTAATCTGACTGACACCTTTTGACCTACTTACGAATATAGACATAGAAAACTGGTTTTAAATAAGTCATCAACTGCCTTTAGCATACCTGTAGAAATCGATTCCTCATAGCGTCGCCAATCCATTGTCTAGGACTGATATTTCCCACTTTTTCCTCCAAAATCGTGTCGGTTTGACCGCACCGTTTACACTTCAAAACGATGGTTCCACCCTTTTCCTCCCCGTTATAAGGGTGCAGACAGGCTGTACAAAACATGGATACTTCATCGTCGTCTTCCGTTTCACTGTCACTGTCTGCTTTCACGAAAGCGCTGAAAAATCCGCTTACATCGATGCTCAGAGTTTCTTCCTGATTCGACGCCATCTTGGATATTGTGTACACAAGGGACAACTCTGCATTTTGTTCCATAGATAACTCGAAGTGTGTCAAAGTTCATCAACGAACATGTATATAACATTCCTAATCATCTTCATACAAGTCGTCCGTTGCCCGTCCGTCATTCATTCATTCATCCATTCATTCATTCATCGTTCATCATTCATTCATTCATTCATATATGTTTTTATTTATTTATTTATTTATTTATTTATTTTTATTTATTTATTTATTTATTTATTTATTTATTTATTTATTTATTTATTTATTTATTTATTTATTTATTTATTTATTTATTTATTTATTCTTTCTCCCGTGACTCCCCGACTCACTCACTCACTCACCGTCACTCACTCATTCATTCAGTGCCTTTTTATCCCCTTAAAAACTGACGACGGGGAGGGGGGGTGGGGGAGAAGCCTCGGATGAAGGGCCAAACTTATCAAAAGTCGGCTTCGGCGGCAATTGCGCAATTTAATATATATGTAATATGTGTACTTATATCATAAGTTAATAGGATTTGTTTATGAACTTGTTTACAAATGCCAAATATGAAGAAGGTTGTTGTGTTATCATAACAACACGACTATGTGGGGGCGGATTGTGTGTGTGGGGGGGGGGGGGCATTTTCGAGAGTGTGGTTGGGATATTCCCGACTGGCCGATCCGGTTCTTTCATCAACATGGGAATGTCGGTGCTCTATTTGCGTTCGTATGTCTAACATACCCTGCATACCGATCTAAAATGTAACCTTTACAATGTTCAAAAATAACAACATCTTCAGTCAAGTCGTTCAGTCGATTTCTCCTCAAATTAAACTTCAAGGGTACGATTTAAATAATGTTACTTCCGTTTAGGTACTAATACAACTAAAATTGGAAAATCATGGTGTGACGAAATAAAACAATAAGTTGAATAAGATGAACATTTGCCATTAACTTAAATTTTTTATATATTACGTAAAAAGTTTGTTTATATATATATATATATGCTATATTATCTAGGACGCGGTTATTTTAAGACAAACAGACAGACAGACAGAAATGTTTATTGTCGTAAACATGTTATGTAACAGTTTCTTGACAAAATATAGAAAATATAAACACACATATAAATATTCAGTATGGTCACAACGATTCATGGCCTAAATACAAAGAAAAGAGAATACTATAAGTGAGTTAAATTAAAGAGCAAACAAATCTAATAAAAAATAAGGTATCAAAAAAGGGAAACAAGATACATATCAAAATCAAAAGAAAGAAAGTAATCGCATGAGATTAATGGAGGGATACATTGTAAAAATCAAAGCGATCATATTAAGATAGATAAACAAAACGTTTCAGCGGAGTGTACGTACATGAGAAAATTATAAATCACTTGAACAGTAAAGGCATATAAAGTTTCATTTGAACATCTTTGCTAAAGCTGGTATTTCCTACTCCCTCGTTTGAACAAGGTTGTAAGAGTTACTTCCCTTAGCCCCTATTATGCCCTGTCACTCAAGCGGTCACGTGACACCAAAACGTCACATCGTTAAGAATACTACGTATGTCATGTACAGTGTCGACTGCACATCTCATAGTAAGACTTTCGGACTTAGCAATTAGATCAAACAGATTATGTGTGTTTCTTGATATTTCGATTGGAATTTCGTGAAAAGAAGTTAAAACGACAATCTTAAATTGGATTTTAATTGATAAAGCATAATGTCGTAAGTATAACAATTTATTATAACGTTGCTGTTAAAACCATGTTGTGTTATTATAAATTATTTTGTTGTAAGCCCCGGGGCTCCCGGAAATGAAATGCATGCAGTTTTGTTGTGTAGAATCCAATAATTGTTTTGCGAAATATGATTGATATTTGGCGCCTTTGATTTCTTTGTTGATGAAAATCAATAATTAAAAAACAACAACATTTTTTTGCATTTTTTTCCTGGCATTTTTGAAGAATTTTCTGTGCGTTCATTTTGTTCGTATTTGAACAGGTTTTTGTTTTGATTGTTGTATAAATTCTCACAGGAATTAAATATCAAGGACATGTGAAATACATAGTAAAACATTAGAAAGAGGGATTTAATTTTTAAGAGTCCATGGGGATTACAACTTGCCAAGTCTTTTGTACAATAAAATTGAATTAGCATTAGGGAAATAGGTCTTTTGTTGTGCCATTTAAAGGACTTTTAACTTCAATAATGTTTGTCTTAAAAACCGTAGGCTTAGCTTAAAATGTGTGTGTTTGTTATAAATGTGTTCGATACATTTCTAATGAGATTCATGTCCTGTTTATATACGCAATATACTTTATACTTTATTAACTTTAACATGAATGACATTTTGCTTCAATCTAAATCAGTCTTAAAACACTGACAATTATGCGTGTTTTATAAATATCAGAATACCAAAACATATTTCACCAGGAGAAATGCGTGTTATGTATCCCCGAGCGAATTCAAACGGTAGTCGTACTTCATGTATTTATAATTCAATCCAGATGTGTGCACGCGCTAAACCAACACCAGATTTTAAACCCCTGAGACCCCTTTCATTCTTTTGTTCGTGTGGATTTGCAATAAACATAGAAGGGCCGAATGTTAAGAGAGTTGATCTCCTATGATCAATACAAAAAGAAAATATGCGTATGGTTAAAATACTTCATACACGAACCTTTATGGTCTATAGGTCCGTGTAGTCTAAATTAATAGTCGTTTCAAAACGGGATTCTTCTAATCCCTGACGAAGAAGGATTTGCCATAAAAAAATCGTAAAAACCATCCACGTACAAGTATTTGGACTATATGTCCGTGTTACTATAACAGTGTAAAATTATAAAATATTTTATTTATGTTTGGCGTTTCTTCATTGCATCATTTTATTTTATTTTAATGTTTCCTTCAATCAATAATACTCATTAATTAACATACATACTTAAGTTGTTCGAAAGATACCATTCTGTACTAACGCGTGTCTGTAAAACGCCTATTTATCATAGTACATCTGTGAGTAGCTCGAATTTCAAGGTGATAATACAGGAGTCAATAAATATTGCGATTTTTTATAAAGGTATTAGAGATGTTAATATAGCGCTAATTTGTTAAGAATCGTATCTGGCATCAAATTTAAACGGTATCAATTCAAATGGATATGTTATTATATCCTTTAAATTCCTAAAGTATATAGGACCTATGGTATGCCTAATCAACAGGCAACCAGTCTGTGAAATTTGTTTCATTACGGTCAGTCTTATTTGAAATACGTTTGGTGTAAACAGTATTAATTAGCAACGGCGACAGCAACGACGCGCATATCAGGTAAAGAAGGACTTGCTTAACAGTCTGTCTGTCTGTCTGTCTTAAATATGAAGGCACACGGTAGGGTTAGGCCATGGGGATGTGACGGGGTCTCGCCATAATGCAGCCATTATAGGGCGCGGGCAGACTTTTATAAACTCAACAACAACAACAACAACAACAACAGGGTCAAGCCATATTGCAGCCGATGGGCGTGGGTTGACCTTTATTTTCTGAAAAACAAAAACTGAAATATTCACATGGTCAATTGACTATTATTCATTTCGTAAAGTTCAAAGGTAAAACATTGATCCCATCATAGTATATAAGCAAGTTTAGGCAGTGTGCGTGTTATTATTCTTGTGGACATGTACATTCACAGCTATATCCATGTTTTCGGCCCTTTCTGTCGACAGAACACTTTTGAGCCACTTGATACGCCATATCCTATATTGTCTTAATAATGACTAATGACCTAAGCACTTTGTCCCTTGATGATTTGAATACGTTGTCTTCCAACATACCACGTATAACGAGAGGGTGGCAGTATCTGCATATTACTTGAATTCATGTACATATTGAACATCTGTTTGGGCGAGGCTTATCAGCTAATTAATACAGGACTTCGAACGATATTTTGATATGAAAATTTTTAATTTAAAATGTATAGCATTTATAAATGCATATGTGCACGTAGATATGGGTACATGCGTCTTATAAATCAGCTGTGTGGGGGCTATATACTTGCAAAACATTTTACGGTTATCAAATAAGAACATGGTTGCTTTGTTATCTTGATAAATGAGCATAAATTGCAGGACATGGGCTTTTCACGTAGATAATTTGGATCGTTTTGATACTTCAACGTATTTATCAACAGATTATCAAGGTTTTAAACCTACTTTCCTTGACAGACTTTGAACAAAAAATAATCCAATCATAGATGTGCGCGTATTTATTCTCTTAAGTACAGTATTCAGTACTCAGCGGGGGTTTTTTCATCTCCAAATCGATGTGCACTGAAATTTATGATAGTGACTTTATGTCTACGAAATCGTAAATTGTATGCAAGCGTTTTTAAGAAACAAACCTAAAAGATGAGATCATTAAAGCATATATAATAATTTGGCGATTTATCATGCACGTTTGATTTTACGCGACGATAATGCATCTTCTCTTTCTATCAATTTTACTTGTATTAGTTTTTGCTCCCATGATGTACAAAACATAAAAGATTTACGTATATTATGTATAGCCTTGCAAAAATGATCTATTGAAATAATTTAAACACACTCTAATTCAGCTTTGCATAGAGTGGTTGACTGCACAGCAACTATGCTTTTCTGTTGATCTAATTAACATATCACGCCGATATTCTCATAGACATAGAACCCGACGTAACGTCACCGTAACAAGTAAAAATGTAAAACGCGGACGTGTTAACTAGCTAACAACGCGTCGCTGTCAAGCATCGAATACCCCTCGGTCATTTGTATAACTCATTTAGCCTTTTTCCCTGATGTCAAATTAATGAGCTATTAACAACCATGTTTATTCAAATCATTGCACAGCGGTCTGGCGTTTTTATCGGTCCCTTATATCTAAGTATATTACGTAAAGATTACACATGATAACGGCTTCACGGGCCTCCGTGTACGGTTAGGTTGTTATTTGAGACCCGAAGATAGTCATTGATCTACACTACCATGGTATTTTCTAATTTGACCTGACTGGCCTCTTTGTTTGGGTTAATTGGATGGCATTTGCTGGTTTACATGCACGTTTCCACCGGGGCCGCCACATCTCAAAACGATATACAGTTACACTGAACTTTTCGGTCAATTTTAATTCATTAGGAGTTCGAAATTTTGAATGATTTCGATAAATTCGGAAACATTCGGCTAATATCCGAGCTCGCCGGAGATACCCGAGTAGTTACGACTGAGACGAATAGTTTGACGGATTGACAATTTTTTAGTTTACCTTAATTCACGGTCATTTTCCTTTTGTTCTTCAAAATATAACAACAGTTACCAGGACTTCCATTTATATAGGTTCGAAGTATCAAAACCTTGTACCATGTTTCTCTGATGGACCCATTTTCAATCAATTTTGGAAGTAAAATGTATTATACATGTATTTGAATAGGATTTTCTGAAGTTATCAAATTCAAGTTGATGGCAAGAAAGTTTAACTTCTAAATTCTAAATGGAAGCTTCATGTTACTAGTGGTATACTTTCAACAATGTATACACGTTTAGCCGGCATCAAGTTATTAACCATAATTGTATCCTATTCGTGTGAACAATATTACGTATAAGGTTACTATACTCTTACATAAGTAAAACCATTTAAAGGCGCACATTATAAGGCCTAAAAAAATTGTTTGGTTAGGGTTACATCCTTTTCAAAAATAGGTAGGGTAGGTAGGCTTTTTTTTTTTTTTTTTTTTTTTTTTATTAGGCTTTATATAAGAATATCATTTTCATCATTGGAGAATGGTGTTAAAGCTATCTTCTGTATAAGCATTTAAGGTTTAAACTACATATTAAAAAGCAATAAAAAAAAACGAAAATTTTATTATTATTTTTTTTTTTTTTAGTTTTTCATTTATTTTTTTCAAACTGACTATAAAAACGGTAGGGTCGGCGCCTATTTTGTAGGTAGGGTCGGGTAACCCGAACCAAATGTATTTTTTTTAGGCCTAAGTTGATGTAAAAAAATGATTTGAGTGCATTATCAAGTTAAACTCATTATACTTTTATGATCAAAACAGAAACAAGCCTGATTTTTGTACAGATAAAAGAATATTAGCCTTTATATATGGTGTGTGTTTTTTCATTAATAGCCACGTGGCCACGTAGCCCTGGTAATAAGCGCCAAAATATCGCTTATATTAATTATTTTTATCTGTACATTTATCATATGCTTTTTTTGTTTTGATTATTAAAGTCAAATTAGTTAAACAAAATAATTCATGGAAATTAAAAATATGATTGTACTAACATATATTGTGTCCCTTTAATCATTGCCAACTTTGGAGAAATCCGCTGAAGCGAAAGTGCGTATAGAGTTATATAGGGAAAATATGTTTAAACAGTTCTCACGACTTAGTCTTTCAACAGATCAACTTACTTCCTACATATATGTAAGGATAATTCTTGCCCTTTAAGATGATGGTTTTGTATTAATTGTATGATTTTTACATTTTGGTCCTTTTTAAGAGGTTTGTTGGTCATTAAAAGTTACATTGAAATAAGAAGGAGCTAAAAATTGTTTTGCCATTTAAAGTTATTATAGACATCCGATCGCTTAGCTTCCAACGGATTAGGATGCAGATTTTTTCTCTCTTTCAAATGCACTTTTCGAAGTAATGGATTTTTAAATATATGATACATGTAGGCTCTACTTTTTTCAACCGGCGACGTGAACTCCTGACAGAAGACTCATTTGACATTATTCTATTTTATATGAAAAAGTATTCTTTTCTAATAAGGCCAAAAAAAATAAAATTGTTTGTTTAGGGTAATCTTCCCAAAATTTCTAGGTAGGGTAGGTCGGGATTTATTTTTTTTCAAAATCTGTCGTAAGTTCAGAGTGTTTTCTTGCACATGGCAGTCTTTCCTACATTACTGTCTTTGCCTGACTTTGTTTTATCATATAAACAATAATTCTGATTAAAATCTGCATTTATCCGCCCTTCGTAACCCTCTATTCGCTAATGAATATTTTTTTTGCTCAGAAACGGAAAAAAAAGAGTTAGGGTCGGCGCATTTTTATAGGTAGGGTCGGGTTACCCGAAACAGACATTTTTTTAGGCCTAACATAAATTAGATATCATATTAAAGAATTAATGTAACCCAGCTGTTAAACATTGCGTGAAATAAAGATTAGTATACAGAAGCTTAGATTTAAAAAACTACTGACATTAATTTGAAACATTATGTCAAAATGTCGACTATGTACAGATGTTCTTGGTTCAAAAAGGTGAATTTAGAAACGTATGAGTACATGTACAAATAAATGGTCCAGACATTGGCGATTTATCTTTCGGACAAGTTTTGGTTTACCGACCAGCGGACCGACCGACCGACATATGCAAAGCAATATGAACAGAAAAGATTGATAGAAAAATGTGGCCATCAGAGAAACGTTTTCGTTTATTATCTTGAAAGGACAGACTCAATGAATTTAACTATGGTATCGCTATTTCCTTTTTGCTTACCAGTCCTTTTGTTTAGAGGTCGCATCTCAAGGTGTTTAATATTTTCTGAATAATCACCAGTGTCCAAAACGACCGACTTTAACTGGCTGGTCTGGTGGTATTAACAAAGTAAGCTTAAACTGTCTGAAATATGAATGAACTCATGAAAAACGTATTGCAATTTGTTCATTATGTTTGGACTTTATTATAATTGTGAAACAGAACAGAACACAACACAACACAAGTTTATTTGTCCATCCCATTTTATCATGATCGACTGTACCTTTTGGTTTTGAAAGTATTAAAGTCGTTGTTAAATAAAAGATTGCGCCTCAAAGTTTTACTGTAAACATTCGGCCAGACAACATTACAAGCTAATGGTTCTTTATCTGATCTTCAGGTTGTTACAAGAGTCAACAGAGTGTTGTTATCAAAACTGACCTTTATTTCTGGTGTAAACAGACATTGCATCATCGTACTGTAAAGAGCGAACAATTTCAATAAAATTTTACAACTTTGTGTGAATAGCAAAGTAATGCAGACGAGATGGGGTAATTTTATGCAACATTTAGTCACTCATTATTTCCGTAAATTTGGTTTATTGATGAAAAGTACAGAGCAATAAAAATGACACTTTTTTGAGGTTTTGTCTAAAGAAGCCACACGAAGGAATGTCATTTCGGTGCATTTTGTCACGTTTTTGACCCCCCCCCCCCCCCCACAATATAAATAATAAATAAAATACCAAATAACGAAACGGTAGCGATTTTCATAGTAATGGTAATAACGCGATGATTCTGACAATTCAAGTTATTAAAATGTCCAGATCATATTCCCAAAGCTCAGTAGCTAATCTCCAAGCATCAGCACTTTGGCTCCATGACATGTTCCAGAGTGCATATTACCACTCGAACCACTTTTAAACAACTCTAGTATTTGAGAGCCTCACGGGTGAAAGCGGAACAGTTCTAAGTGACATAAATTATAGACGCATATAGAACCTTCTCACGTTTACTCCTAGATTTGCTCCTTTGTACTTATATGGTTAGCGAGTTCTGATGTTGTTGTTAGTTCAATGACATTCAATGATCAGGAGAACTCAAAAACAAAATGTTTTCTGTATAAATTCAACCTTTATCTGCCTGCTAGGGTCAGGATCGCGAAGGCCCCGGGGAAACGGGGTTGGGGCCGTTGCGGCATATATATGCTACGGCCAAGGTCTATTTGCGAATGAGGAATCGGTTTAAGGGACCGGGGTCGGGGAGCGGGCCATCTATATGCCGTCTGTTAGCCTGTCTCGTGATAGGGACACCCCCAGTGCAAGCCTAAGTTTGAATCTGACCAAGATCCTGTTTAAATGTATATTGATCAAGGCCACGTAACACTGCGCTACAAGGCCATGAACAGAACACTTCAACAATTACTATATCATCACTGGTTAATGTTGGGGTTACGGCTTTAACACGGGCAATGGAAACTTAGTAATAGCTCACTCACACTGGGGGTTAATACCTGGACACCGTGACACGTGATCCCAACAACCCACTCGCCCCTGCCAAACACATAATACATGCTTTACCACTTAAAGACATGAACATTGTGATTTTTCTGAAGTAAATGCATGCAAAATATCGAACTGAAAATCTGTAACCTCAAATTAAGAATACATGTAAGTGTTTTGGCAACTTCTTATCACAGACCTCCGGAAAAAAATATGCTTTTCAAGGGCAAAAAAATATGCTGTTGCGATATCAAAACGGTCTCAAAATGCTTATTTGGCTTTATGTCTTTATTTATTTTATAAATCCTTGTATAAGCTATCGACCTTTATCACGTTACATAGATACGGTGAAATAACCGCATTAACGATGTCAGATACGAGACAGGATTTCAATGTAACATCATGTAAATTGTCTTATATATTCTTACATAATGTTGCAATATGCAAAAATAATCTTTTAATCGTATAAATCTTAAAATATTTTGATTATCTGTGGTAAAAGTACTGTTAAATTTAAATCGAGCCTTTGGATCGTAAAATCTTTTAATCTCGTGTTAACCGTGTATTAAAATAAAACACATGCGTCATAATGTATGTATCATAGAATTATTTCCCTGTAACATCACAGCTTTTACACTACAAGCCGGAAACCAAATAACAAACGCGGAGCTGTTTTAGATTATCCTCTTTCGAATCTCCATGTGACAGATTTTCAGTACGAAATTCCAGTATTAATCTTAAATAATCTTAATCATAATAAGGCGTTTTACTTAGTAATAATTAAAAATATCCTGTGGGTAACATTTTCAATTCGCTTTACGTCTAACTGATATTTTTTTTTCATATTACGATATTTTGTGGTTTGGCGTTGATAAGACAACAGAACAGAACAGAACATAATGTTAATTTCACTTAAGCATACATAGAACAGCAGAACAGAACATTGCTTTTGACATTAGCGATGAAACAAATAGTGATATAAATTAATTATATAGCTCATCGTTATAAATACAATACCAATTAAATCGGATGACCTCTTTTACTTCTCCAAGTTCCCAATCTAGTTCCAATCATGACGTCAGAAAAGAACTGAGAAATGGGCTCATTCTTGATACATTTTGATCTCAAAAGTAACGTAATGTGCACTTACATCAACGGACCTATTTCTCATGTCAGCCATTACTAGGTTAGTACTCATATTCTCATGTTGTGAGAAATCTTGTTTCTGTCGAAATGTCAAAGAGAAATGTTTTGTAAATATTGCGAGGAACCTTCAGATCCTTCAAACAGATGGAGCTACTGTCCTATGAGCTAAGGTCTGTTCTGATATAAAAGAAAAAACTCGCTATGTCGAAGTTTTTGGGACCTCGGGAAATACCTCGACATAATGAGCATTCGGTATAACCGAAATGCAAAAAGATAACAACTCAAACGAAAAAAAATCGAGATAATGCAAAGGTCTCTGTCTTTAAAAGCACAGTAGAAGGAATATATATTTTGGGCGTAATGTGTGCGTCTATCTATGGCATTAATATATGGTCTCTTTTTATTATTTTGGAGTAGTACATTATGTCCATTTTATGCATTTTTTAGGACCGAACGTCTGAAGGACGACCAAATTTGACGTTAAGTGCTGTCATTTCGTTTTTATTTTGTTGCTTTAACCGTAAACTTATGTCTTATATTTTGGACGAAATAACATTTAAAATCGGTCAATTTGAACAATTGCTTTCAATGCATAGCAGACTGAGACATTTTGTGGAAAATAATATGCACCAAAGTTGTGTTTACCTTTTATAACTTCCCTCTAGTTAGGCTTAAAAAAATACATTTGGTTCGGGTTAACCGACCCTACCTACGGAATATATGAAAATTAAAAAAATATATATATATATATATATATATATATTTATATATATATATTTTAATTGCTTGTCAATATGTAGTTTTAAGTTAAAAACCTTAAATGCTTACACTGAAGATAACTTTAACACCATTCCACTATGATGAAAATGACATTCTTATATAAACCTAATTTTAAAAAAGCCTACCTACCCTACCTATTTTTGAAAAGGATGTAACCCTAACCAAACATTTTTTGGGGCCTTAGAGATGTAAGAGTGGTTAATGACTGTTGGTTTACGGTTCAGCTAATTGTTTCTTGACGTTTCTTTTGAGGATGTGGTTAACCTCGTAACTCATATCATTTACTTGGCCAAGTAAAACATCGTAATGTATTCATGGAAATTATAAACATATATACAGTGTGACGCAGATTTTGGACATCATCAGGCCTAAATAAATACATTTAGTTCGGGTTACCCGACCCTACCCACGAAATAGGTGCTGATTTTACCGTTTTTATGGTCAGTTGGTTCAAGAAATGTAAGCACTAAAAATGAAGAAATAAAGCCTACCTTCCCTACCGATTTTCGAAAAGGATGTAAACCTAACCGAACCACTTTTCTGCCTCATTCATCCAAAAATATGGTTCCTGGCATCGCCTGTTACACACGGCTGACTGGTTTTCATCACATGCAGAGCAATGGAATGGGCCAGCCGTGGGTATCCGACGATGGGACCCTGTGTCAGTGTATTTGTAAGTGTCAGCACAATTTACGCCCTAAACTTGAAGCTTGAACTCTGCCAACGACATGTTCTTGGTAATATACCAAATTACGGATCAATCCATATAGACTTATACGTCATAAGGGATTTGGGGTACAGAATCGTAAGCATATTTAAGGTCCTAAACATAAATCTAGCCTAGTAGGACTCTCTTATCGAAATGTTCGTTATTAACTTATTTATATTTTGTACCATTTAATGGATCGGATATTCATGGACTAATAATGTATATCTTCATAAGGCATTCGGGGTACTGTATTAGGTAGTGTCATCACAATTAAAGCCCTACATTTAAACTAGAACCCTGTTTTTTTTGAACCATATGTTCTTGATTATTTACCAATTAATGGATCGATTCAAATGGACTTGAGCGCTTTTCGCCATATTGCGCTACCGTTTGCACATTTTCATACATAACATTCAGAACATGATGAGTTATCATTTTATTACGATATGAATTACTTACGCATGTTTGAAACTTCCCGGTGTACATGCATGATAATGACTGATTGACAGGTGTTGACACCAATAAGTCGGATGATTAATTTATGTTCAATATAATATGTAAATGAAATATCACATTCGAAGTAAAAACTTCACCACAATAATAATTGTCTGGTAAACAAGTATCTATGCATATGTCAAGTAAATATGCACCGGAAAGCACATTGAAGTTTTTAAAAAAATGAAATTAATGGCGTATATAGTTAATAGATCTGCACGAGACTTGTGTTGTTTTCCCCCCTATAAAGAGTGATATTTCCGTCGTATTCGTTGTCCAATGCTTATTTAGACTTCATTTGAAACAATAATGAAAATTGTATGATCTTGACTGTCATCAGTTTTAATTTGATATAAACATCAAGTTTTCAGAATTGAGCCGCCTAAAATGTCAAAATAACAAAAAATCACGAAAAACAAAAAATAACGTCAAAATAAAGGATTCATTTAATATGCCGACATGGGGCTTTTTGGCATAATGACTTTTCCGTGAGTAGGTAGCCTCGGACACTTCAGTGCAGACGATCCCCTTTTTTGCACTCGGTGGCCCCTTTGTTCCATAGAGTACACTCGTGAATAAAGCGTCGTCTGCCTAAAACTCACAAAGGAATCACGAGTGATCCCTTGGCGGGATATCGATTTCACGCTGATGTTTTCTTCTTCTTTTTTGAAAAAAAAGAAAGAAATACTAACAGTTGGAGTATTTCATCATACATTTTCGAATGGCGGGCATTTATTTTAGATCTTTGTGGATATCGAAAACCACAACGTTTTCAAATGATTTGTGTAACCACACAAGGATCTTCCGAGCATATGTTTTATCAAATTCGTGACGTTCTACAGATTTTCTAATTTTTCGGAGACAAATCCAGCTATTAATTCAATGCATACTTAAATTGAATATAATGGTTGGTATGGGAGGAAAATATTTTTGGGAACCGAACTAATAATATTATAATCATCTAAAATTATGGTAATAATAATTCTTATCTGGTATATAATACTTTCTATGTCTGAGGAATAAATGAAGCTGATGATAAAATCCATATGAAATATGGCAAAATGAATTATTTCATCATCCTAACAGACTTTGTCAGAGTATCAATTTTCGGGGCTCGGTTTTAGGATCTTCAGATGAAACTTAACCCCAAGAGTAAAGGGTGCCATTTGATCCCTTTCATTATAAAAGGGCCAATGCTTGAACCGCTCGTACTCGCATCAAGATGCTAGGCTGACATTGAGTGATTTATACACATCACATATGAAAGATCACGACCTTTTGCATCAGATTTCGGACTAGGGTTTCATCAGTTTTGTTAACTAGAACGTATAGAATGTTGAAATAAAAACAACTGTGCTTGTTTTCATTTTAAAGGGGAAAATAGTCGAGACCTCTTTTGAGAAATGAGTTATTTGATCACTCAGGATTATACTTTGTTCAGTGAGGAGTTAATACCACCCTATTGAGTCCGCAGTACTTGCTAAAATGCCCATTTGAGTACCGTACCAAAAGGGAGGTTCAACTATAGATAGCTAAGATATAGGAAGATGCCTGTTTTTAAACCCTGGTTTTAAGAGATACTGATTATTTTTATGCTTTGACCAAACTTGCTGATTCCGAATTTTGTTCAAAACCTACCTGGTACGAACCCTTACGTCTAATTACAATTCAAATGGCCAAACTGTAGATTAAGATTGCAATAGCCATGTTAAATATATCACACGCACATATGGGCATTTGCCAATTAAACATTTGGCGATAAATTAATGTTGAATTAGGTGACCTATTAAGTTAAATACAACCCAAATAGGTGACTTAAGGTCACATCATGCAATGTGTGAGTTACTTGCCGCGGTGATACGTAAAGGGAGGAAACCCAAACATAAGATTATTACAGGACCGCCTCGGTTCGTGAATTTACGGTTACATGGCCGGTTTACAATGTCAGAAATCGGTACACTTTAATTACGCTGCAATTTAACAGTCAAACTTAATGACTTCACTTATGAATGGGAATCTTAATTATGCTTGCAATAATATACTTCACTAACGATTAATTCAAACTAAGATCTACAAATGAAAGCAAAACACTTCATTTAAATAATAATAAAATACAAATTTACTAACTGCTACTGCTACTACTGATATACTGGCAACCATTCCAGGTTGTTTTCGATAATAATGGCCGAAGAGCTCCGAATGCTTTGATGCTTGACGGCAATGACCGAATAGTTACGGTAATGACATTTCAAATCTCTCTTATTTCAGAGTAACATCGATAGTTGGCGGATGGACGTCATGGAACAAGCTCCGGGGTAACGACGACGACGACTGGGTGGACAGGCTGTCCCACATTTACACGGTGGTGCTTCTCATCATCTTCGCACTGTTTACCGGCGGCGGCCAGTATGCTGGGGACCCCATTCAGTGCTGGTGCCCTGCACATTTCACAGGTAATTACTTTTGGTTGTCAACTGTATGGAACTGCAGGGGGCGGGGTTAGGGGAGCTAGGCATCTCAATTTCAGTTAGAATGACTGTGAAACAGGTTATTATAATCTATAGCAAACGCTGTTGTTGGCACGATATTACGAGTGAGTGTGGCCCTCTTTTTAGAGGAAACCGGAGTACCCGGATGAAACCCAATTGTCCGACATAGTGACTACAAACTCAACTCAAACACACTCCAAGTCTGGTTATGGAACTCGGGGTGCCTTGTAGGGAACCGAGTTCGCTCACATTTGCGCTAACGGTTAAACCGGACAACACGTGGTTTCGTAGAAGCATGCCTTGTTTTGGGCTGATATATTCGTGAGTGGTGTTGTGATATATTCTCAATGAATGTCCTAAATAATAGCACGTTCCACCACTTTTTTACCTACCCATATCTTATCTCGGTGACGCGCTATACGTGTTTAATAAATAGTCGCAAAATGGGACTTCAAATGTGTTTATGGCCATGTTTGCTTAGTCGTAAACTCACCCCTGACCATTCTTATCTCCATTTTCACCATCCTGGAAGGGTTCTCGGGTGCAATACCTGATTATCTATAAATAAAAACAATTTGCCGGAGCAAAACAAAAGAGTCACTGATTATTTTGAAATACATCCTTGAGTTCAGTTAGGCTTATGCTAGTCAATGTCAACTAACTGTTTTTTGTTTTGTATCCCTGATGCATCGTGGCGCAAACACTGCAAGCGGGGAACCAAGTCGCAAACATTAGCCAAAAACATCTTAATTTAATTCAGGACATAATTCCGTTCGGTTTTCGGTATGGCGGTCATTTAATTGTTATCGCAGTTATGTTTTCCACGTCGAACGTAAATATTCAATTTTGCAAGTATATTTAGGATAAAAGTTTGTATAAAATGAACGCTCAATTCACTGTATGATATTTGTCGCCAACTCACTATTAATAAAACCGTGGCTGTGTTCCTATCACCATTGTATTGATAGGTCACACATAAACTTTGACCTTGAACTTCACACAAAGTAATGCGTCTTAAAGTGGTCTTAATTACTTTATATTAGTATACAATCTTGGTGATGAAAGGTACTTTCTTAGTGTTTCATTGTTCTTGTGACATGTTTATGAGCTCATGATAACAACATCTCTTTAAATGTAACGCTGGTTTTA
Source organism: Mya arenaria (assembly GCF_026914265.1). Taxonomy (NCBI): domain Eukaryota; kingdom Metazoa; phylum Mollusca; class Bivalvia; order Myida; family Myidae; genus Mya; species Mya arenaria. The sequence goes on from NC_069129.1 coordinate 6,545,371, forward strand.
TGAAGTTATAAGTGGGTACTGGACTAATTAAATACACTAGAGCGGTCGGTTCCCTTGGTGCTTTTACTGAACTTTGGGTCGCTTTATAATGACAAGCCAACTATTTTAAACCAACTGATTTTACTGAATAACGATCATTCGATTTCGATTTCGAACTGCACAGACTCATTTCGGACACTTGTGGTCATACCTAAGACCGTGAGGGATTCCCACAGTCTAAAAACCAATATATTGTTTTGGCTTGCCCGTTGACCAAAAACGACTTTTATGTATGCAAACAACTGACCTATGGCTATTTATGAGCACAGCTTGGTTTGACTTTCCCCCAAAATAACATTGATTTCCACCGTCATCATGTCGCCGTTGATTTTATATTTATTAATAGCTGGACGCAGGTTTTCATGATTGGGACCAAAGTGAATTGACAGTTGTTGACAATAACTGGTGTCTGAAACTATAGATCACTCACCACGACTGTGCTTTGGTCATTTATATGTTCATCGATGTCATTCGTATATATATCATTAGTCGCTGACGGTCATCGCTTGATTATATTTGTATATCACGGGCAGTCAGAACTGGAATGAGTTCGGCAAATGTAAACATCAACAGGTATATGGTCATTACAAAGGTCTTTTAAAGGCCATTTATAGGTTAAACGCAGTCTAAGTAGCTCAACAAATGCTAATATTTTATTTTTGCTTTCAAAACGGCTTTTATTCGAGAGAATTATTCAGTTCTATCTCCAGATTATAAATCTTGACCTGAAATTGATTCAGACTGAGGTCTTCAATTTGGCAAAGTTTTTGTCTTACGTTATGCTAATTTTGTAACGACGATTATAATACGAAATTAGGTTAATAAGATTTGTAAAAATAGGTTATCAACCTGCCATGTTGGAAACTATAAGCATTTTAATTTAATTTCCTCATGGCCCATTATTGTAAATTATGGAGATATTTGCTGAAATGCACCATTTCTAGGCTTACAAGGACCGGCCTTACCACCCTAGCATGTATATATCTGAATATAACTACACACCTGTAATAATGTTAAGAAATGTACCATTTATAGACGTATTGTAGGTACCCCGCCCACCGCATTTAAACCGTATTCTTCTCGCATATAGAGGGGGGGCACGTCTAGTTTTGCCCTCCTCTAACGTCAAATCCTTGAACCGCCCCAGCATGTATATACTTCGAGGTCTAACAACAGCCCTAAACTGACCACTAAAAGCCAAAAGCTTTACTGAGGGCATTTTAGAAAATGGCCATGATATGATATTCAGTGATCACATTGTGATATATGATACACCTTCAGGCTTTGACGCATATTGTGTATGGAGGGCAATGTCATTAATGTCTGGAGAGCTATGTTTAGGGCTAATTTATTCACGGTCACCAGTTGTTGTGGACTGGACCATATGATAACTGATCTATATTACAGACACATGCTTTTCAGCGTGACATCTTATGTACCAGTATGATTAATTAAGAACGTCTGCACAAACAAGTTTATCCGTGTCTTATGCGAGTCATGTTCATAATGATTAAAAAAGTTAGAGACATGAAATAAGCTGACCGCATCAAATGCATGCATGTACTGAATGTTTGTACACAAAATACAACATCTCGAACAAATGTGTTTATGTCGTTTACAAGTGCCCTTGTAGTTGTGTTTGTTTTGTATCAGGAGAAGATATTATTTTTTTCAAATGTGAGGATACAAAGTCCAAGACATACCTGTAATACCAAGCAACGTGTCTTATATAAATACAAATTACATATTTACTATTTAGCTATCTTAATCTTCAGTATGAAATGCATTCAGTAATGAAACAAACATGCTTTTATCTGCTTATCTCAGTAATTTGCCACAGACTTAAGGACAGTTCAGGCGAAAGACGAAGCGTCCCAATAACACATCGCACCATATAGTATACTCTGCCTTAAGGCTACATTATACTAAAACTTTATATTTCTACGTTTCATATACAAAATATTGAGTGGCAAAATCAAACAATTTGCCCATAAGTGATATAATCAATTCTAATAAAACTATGAAAACTACAGGGACGAGCTCGGTATCGGATTCGAGAAACCGAATCGCTTTCTATAATGTTCTGTAATGCTTTATGCCACCGATATATCACCGTTTACATATAGGCTACATTATACTTGTATTTCAGGTTCCAATGAGGTGTAATGTATTTCACATGCAAGCCTATGTAAAGTGCAATGTATCGTACTTGAACGTTTCGCGCCAAAAACTGTTATCTAAGGTTACACTATACTAATTTTTTCAGGTTCATACGTGGCCTATACAAAATCATACTGCTGGATAAAAAATACGTATTACCTGCCAATGCAGGACACCATCCATCCCAACAATGACACGCACCATCAGAATGAACTCACCTACTACCAGTGGATTCCGCTCATCCTTCTCTTCATGGCTTTCCTCTTCAAGTTCCCGAGTTTCATTTGGCGTATGCTTGCTGGATATTCTGGTATGGAAGTTTCTTTTACAAAACATTTTTTTAATAAATCATTTGTAGCTGTTTGATATTCGTTCTTGAAATCTCTATTGATCTCCTTTGTTAAAAACTCTCTTTTTAACGTCAAACCCATTGGCGTAAGGCCTGCACTAGATTCAAATTAAGGTTTTCGTAAATGGCCAAGTAATTATGTATTTGTAAATATTTTTTTATAAAAAATGTATATCAGTAACTCTATATTCATTGTACAAATAAACATTCGATGAAGTATTTCTTTCACTAAACTTGACGCTTACATTTTCACGCAGGCATCAACATGGGTAAACTAGTAGAAATGGCCGGCTCTACGCAAGTCGCCGACCAGAAGAAGCGAAACCAGACCGTTGAACATATCTGCCTGTATTTGGACCGCTGGCTCGAGGCCAACCGCCAATACCACTACAACATCATCGTGCGCATGCGTCAACGGGCCTCCAAGTTCCTCTTCCTGTGCAACAAGAGAGAGGGGACCTTTCTGACGGGGCTGTATCTCTTAATTAAGGCTCTGTATGTTGTCAACGTTATATGCCATTTCTTCCTGCTGAACGCTTTCCTCGGCGGATTTTTCGAGATGTGGGGATTTGAGGCGATCAACAGTTTAGCCAACGAGGCGGTTACCAAGGAGTCTAGACGCTTCCCCAGAGTGACGCTGTGTGACTTCAAGATTCGACAGCTGCAGAACATTCAGGTATTTGGTGTTATTGTTACGTGATTGGTTTTGCTTTACCAGTAAGTTCCTGATTAGGGTTTTAGCCAGGTTTTATAAAGTAAAGGGTGATGTAGAAAACGGGGCTGGATACCATGGGGGAAAAGGGAAAGTTGGCAAATTTTATTGGGCTTTCAAAAACTTAAATATAATGATTTTGACAAACATTGTTTGAAATCATGTATTTTCAGATTTGAATTACCAAATATGTAAAGTATATACTGGTACCGTGTACATATTTGAATGTTATAATAGGTTTTCTAACAAATAACAAAATTAAAGGAATATTATCTTAAGCATTCATTTATTGTGAAGACTGAACGTTTTGACGATAAACGGGACTAAACACGATTGAATCCGTCAGGAAATATGCTGTTGCAAAAAGGGGCTGGGTGCAGCACCATTCTAAAACTCCTTAGCGTAAACCCTACTAAGCTGTACTTATATATATGTGAACATATTCTAGACTTAGTAAAACCTTCGTTATTTATGCATACAGTCCATTCAAAGGTTTACATACACTGTTTTTTTTTTCATGAAATCTTTATTGTAAGCAAAATATCTCGTTCAATGCGTTGTGTAGAACATTACGAAAATAACCCAAGATAAGGTACAAACCTAGGCCTAAAAAATACATTTGGTTCGGGTTACCCGACCCTACCTACGGAAAAGGCGCCGACCCTACCGTTTTTATAGTCAGTTCGAAAAAATAATAATGAAAAACTAAAAAAAAAAAAATAATACTATTTTTTATTGGTTTTTAAATATGTAGTTTAAAACCTTAAATGCTTATACAAGAGTTAACTTTAGCACCATTTTCCAATGATGAAAATGACATTCTTATATAAAGCCTAATAAAAAATAAAAATAAAAGCCTACCTACCCTACCTATTTTTGAAAAGGATGTAACCCTAACCAAACATTTTTTAGGCCCTATAAAGAACATCTAGGATTTTGTAACGGATTGACAATGCATGTCTTGATTACATGATGTTAACATGATGAAAGCCATGACTCGCTTTAATTTATTACATAAACAATAAATCAGACACAAAAACCGTTTGTATTTCAATGAAGGTGACTCTGTTTAATATGCTGCAAAAATGTTAGAATACAACATTCTAAGAACAATAAGCCTTTCACCTATTTATCACCAATATCGTTAGCATAAAGGTCATTTAAAATGCTAGCAGCAGTTAAATTTTAGTTTTCATTTTCCACTGACAGTTTTCAACCAATTGAGTCTGTCATCAAAAGTTAACGTGTATTAACTTCTTTCTATTCTTAATTACTTGACTAAGAATAGTTTGTAATTGTTAAAGGTTAGATATGTATGTCAAAAAAGGGTGATCTATTTACTATTGTGTGAAAGATCCACTAAGTTGGAGAGCCACTGTTTTTATTTACAGGTTCACCTGATAATACGGCTAACTGCTGATTTACCGAAATAATGTATTGGTAAAATTAAAGTATACTGCCTTCCCATTGGACAAAAAGTATCCTGACCAATTAACCATAATAGACTGTCTGTATTATTTGATCACTGTTCTGTGTTCTGTATTGCAGGATTACACCGTCCAGTGCGTGTTGCCAATCAATCTGTTCAACGAGAAAATCTTCACCTTCCTCTGGTTCTGGTTCGTCCTCGTTGCCGTGGTTACCTGCGCAAGCTTCCTCATGTGGTTCTGGAGAACTATTTTCCGCCGCAACCGCGTCACCATTGTGAAAAAGTACCTGAAGATAAACGACAACTTTCAGGCGGGTGACAAGAAGCTTTGCAAGCGATTCGCTGATCAGTATCTTCGAGACGACGGTATTTTCCTGCTCAGGATCATTGAAAGGAATACAAACGATATCCTGATGACCGATCTAGTCTCGAAAATGTGGGAAATCTACCGCAACAAGCCAATGATCAGGAAAGAGCTTGAAGGCGGTGAACCCAATGGTGACACCTACGCATGAAAATAGCAAACTGTTTTGCTTTTTTAACGACATGACATTTTTTCGAAGATGTTCGTAATTGTCTCGAATCTATAAAAAAGGGACCAATGATAATAAATTTGTGATTTTTCTTATAGAGGATAGCGTCAAAAGGGACCAATGATTATGTGCCTTATTATTTTGTCAAAAGTTTGCATAAAATGTAAGCTTTTTTTCATATCTCATCATATATTGGTTCATTTTTTTGGTTTTTAAAAAATCCTAATGTGAGCATTTCATGAACATTTTTGCAAGATTTTTTGTTTGATTTTGAATTGGCACGTTCTACTGCAAAATATTTGTATGTGTTTTTTAAATGACATATTGCAAACATATCAAATAATCAGGTTTTAATGTGTTTATTTTCAACATGATGAGAATTAATCATGTCATTTCATCATGTATAATTTTTCATTTCCTTAGGTTTTTCTTTTTAAGGTAAAGTACTGAAATATGAGGTACAGTCTGAAATATGAGGTACAGAACTGAAATATGAGGTTAAGTTCTAAAGTATGAATTTTAATTTCGAAATGAAATTGTCTTTGATAGTGTTTAATTGAAAATCGATCATCAGATCTGCATTTAATGAAGGAAAATGTATATTTTAGTTACAATCTTTTGCATGACTGGTATTCTTTAAAATATAATTGGAACCTAAAAAAGGGCTTAACCCAGTTGTGTTTGTAGATATAAATTTTTTTTGCATAGTTGAAGCTGCATGTGATCAAACAAAAACTTGAAAGTCAAAGGATTTTAGCCAGTATATTATGTGTGTATGTGTCAAGCTAGTGTGGAATGTTGCAAGATACATGAGCGGAGTGGGTTTGATAAAAATATTGCTCCTGTTTTAAGATGTTAAACTTTTGAAAGATAAAAGGCGTATGCCTCCTTCTTAAATGTCAAAAGTTACGAGACAGATGTAATAAAGGTCTATGATCTAAAGGATGCCTGAACTTGTATGACAGATTGTATTAGATGATGCAGTTTATGATGCTTCTTAGATAGATAAAATGAAGTACTTATATCTAAGTTTAGTGATTTAAATGGTTCTGAAAATTTAATTTACCATTGACAAAACGTTCATATATATATGAGAAAGTGTACGTTATTTACCAATTTCTTGATTTATGACACATGGTATCAATTTTGAGGTGCTATTTCTTAAACTGCCTCAAGTTTCGTAGACTATCAAAATTTTCCTTTTTGATTTTTCGTGATGATTTATACTAATTCGGTCAACTTCATAGGCATTATTTATAGGTATTTTGAAAGGTTGTATTTATCGTAGAAAAGGCATTTTCATAGAAAAGTTTTACATACATATGATGTTTTACTATTAAAATGATAGAAATGAAAAAAAAAATTAAAGCGACATTATATCGTTGACGGGCATTGTTTAGTTTAGTTAAGCTGTGTGGCATTTATAGACTAAATCATTGGAGACGTCAAAGCGGCTTTATACAAAAATAGCATTTGTAGTTCATTCCTCATTTGCATCTTAAATTATTTTTCACGCCTAATTGCATTTCAATTATCGTTTTGATTTCAAATGGTGCTTTAACTTAAAGTGTGTAAATGAATATGAAAAAAATGCTAGAACAAAATGAATGTAAGACATAGCTTAGTCATATTTGCTTAAAGAGGTACTAGATATATTGTTTTCCACGGTGCTCATGTTATTAAGGTACTCAATGTACAAATAAGGTGGACATTTTAATAAGCCATTGATAATGATGTTAAATTTAGATGCCTGGTGACCACATATAATTTTTAATTAATTTAAAAAGGATTTTGTCTACTGATTACTTATATGTTAAATATATGACAAAAAAACATGATAAAGCTTAGTTAATAAGTTAACTTATGCAGTTTATATATATTGTTTTATTTTAACTAAAATCAGACGCGAAATCACCTGTTTTGCAATATTTGAAGACTAAAAAAAATCTGTTAATCTCTCTACTGATAAAGCCCTTTTAAATGATACGTAAATAATATTAGGATCTTCAGACATCACACACAGTATATATTGCACATTGAAAACCTTAAAATTGACTTGCCATCTGGTAAGGATTAGTTGTGTTTAGTTTCTACTAATTTCATTCGATGAGTTTGGATATATTTTTATATCATTTTTCATAACTTCATTCCATCATGTTGATTTTAGAAAAGCTTGCCAATGAATATGACTGCCAGTGAATTTTGTTTTTATTTTGCATTTTTGGCGAGATGCTTTCTTGCGAAGTTTAATAGGACATGTATACTAAACAATCCATGTTGTTGTTCAAACGCTGTCACGTCACCTTAATGGAAGAACTCATTATCTGTTTCTATTCCCTATATGAACTTATTTAGTTAGTGCACTAAGGTGACGATTAGCAGTGTAGATCATACTGTCAAAAATGTACATACTTTTTACGTTAATATTAAAACAAATAATATGTTATTTGCCTAAACAGGGGTCCTTAAGTTCAGGGAGAACTTTGAAACAATTCCAAAAGGGGTATAAGCCGCTTTACTCTATTTTGGGGAATAGATCCCTGGTTCTCTGACAGACCCCGGCTATTTTCAAGATTCACAATTATCAGTTGTTAGTACAAGCACTTTGACAGTTATGGTGGCATTTAATCTACTTTTCTATATAAATATTTATGAACAGAAAGAAACAAAGAATCATTATGAGATTGGGCCTGATGAACACATTCATATGTAAGTTTTATTCACATCATTCTTGTCATAACATTTTCATTTCAGAAGATTAAGATAAAGTTGCCATAAAGTAATAATATATATTTTTCATGCACATATTAATGACTGTTTTATTTTTGATTGCTTTTTAATTCAACAGCTCAAAGTATAAACTTCTTTGAAAGAAAATAATTTCTACGGTGTACACAGTTATGAAGGCTCTGATAGTTATTTCGCGCACAATTTTGATGTCCTCGAAGGAATTATGTTTCTTAAGTCAATAAATACTGCATGTTATATATTTCATTGCTACATCTGTCTTCTCATGTTTTGTATAGAATATAATATATTGTGTTCTTTTTGGAGAATGTTCAGTGTTCGTGTTGCCAGAAGGTTGTCTTATATGATTATGAAAACTGATTTTGACCAGGATCCTTTTATATCTCAGTATTCCGAACGAAGTGACATTGCTACAGGCAACATGTTGACTTGTATAATTGTTTCAGTGAGAAAACATCGTAAACAATAAAATAGAGCTCAAAAGATATTGATAATTTTACGTGATAGAACATGCTCTATTTTGCCGAAATGAGTTTCGTAACAATATTGAGAATTGAACTATTTTAGGCTTGGATTTACAAATTCTTACTATAACGAGTTTCTACCATCTGCTGTTCAGCGTTGTTGTTTTTTTCTCTCAAAAAGATACGTTAATAACTCATATTCAACTGTTTTAAACACAAAAAATCACCTATCTAAAAACATGGACGTTTCCCTTTAAGAGAAGAATAAAAATAACATTTTGCCAGAAGTCGTTTTTGCAGAATTTGTAAACAATTTTATGATTTTGGGAAACAACATGATGTGATGAATTTCAATTGATCTCGTTCAGTTGTTTATTTTATAGACATAGAATAGTTTTATACACGGTCTACAAAATATCCAAGCTACGTCAACATATTTCTTTACTAAGCATGGTAAATATGTGATTAAACAAATACCGTTGTTTTTAGATTCGAAAATCTTTGATGTTTATTTTGTTTCAGTATTTTCCGCTTTAAACATTTCGTAAGTCATGTAAGTTTTAAAAACTCCTTACGTTTACAGGGGCATAAGCCACTGAATACTTATATGAGGGTTCATAACTATGTATATAATAATAATATACCAGAAATCAAGAGATTTGTTTTGTTTTTATTATTTTTTCAGTATAAATATAGCCTTATTTAGCTTTCTTTTTTTGTAATTATTTTGTAGCATACGCTTACATTCGGAACGCCTCGGCCATTTTCTATCGTAAACAACCTCGGATGTATGCCGGTACACCAGTAGAAGTAGTTCGTAAAATTTGAATTTATTATTAATTAAATGTAGTGTTTTTATGCATATCTAAGTTTAAATTGATTGGCCAGTGAAGTGTATTATTTCAAACAAAATTTCGATTCCCAAGGGTTAAGTCATTAAGTTTAACTTTTTAATTGAAATCACTACGCGATCTACTTGCAGCGTAGTTAAAGTGTACATATTTCTGACATTGTAAACCGTCCATATACATCCGAGGTTGTCGATAGAAAATGGCCGAGGAGTTCTGAATAATACGCTGAAGTTTGTTCGGAATTATTTCCACTGTGTAGGAACTACGTCAAAAGTATAAATGTAGTCTCTTGAGGTATCCGATGTGAAATTAAGCTAGTTATTTGATTGGACCATTGGCGATCAGGTTTAATTTTGAAACCTGTTGACCCATTAACAGTTTGGTATTATATGAGAGTGTATTGCTAGCTGGTTCAATACTTTTATGTATGTAAAATAAATTACCGATAATACATTACAGATAAATTTGACGGAGTTTTTGTTCTTTATTACTACTGAAATCGGATGTAAATGACCTATCTTACAATATTTAAGGCCAAAGAAACGGATTACATGCTCTTTTACTGCACATCAAGCCCTTTCAATTAGTATGGGGTCACCAGGCAACCCAGATTGACTGATGTGTACATGCTGAACCTCATGCTGAACTTCATAATTTTGGACAGTCAAGTATGTAGAAACATAGTACCAACGCAGTGAACATGTCGGAGCTACCGTTGAAGGAAGTTTACTTCAAATACTCCCTAGAACTGGACGTAAAAAAACTTCGAAAAATAGTTCTTTGAAGTGAAAAAACTTGGTATCAATGTTACAAAAAAGAAACTCTTTTAATAATGTTTCTTGATTTTAATTGGGTGTTGTTTGAATACACCCTTGAGCATAATTTCAGTGTAGGTATTCTTTAATATTTTATTAAAGTGTTTGTACTTTTTGTGGAGAAATTCTTAGAGTTCGAGAGACTTGAAACTTCATGTTTTGGAGAAAAACGTCCGAAATTGTTAAAAAGCTGTTCTTACATCCAATTTCAAATTCTTGTATATAAGGTCTTAAAGAGTGACCGTTTTAAGTCATATACATTTTCCGTGTACGTATTTATTGGAATGTGACTAAAGAGTTATTTCAATCAATTAAAGCGATATATAAAAAATCTTTAAACACAATATACATATAAATATACGCATTATTTGTTTTAAATATGCAAGTTGTTAATAAATAAAGAAATAAGGAAGTTATGTTCATTGAAACCGTTTAATGTTTTATCAAGCGAATTATGAATACGAACACACCCGAAAAATGCCGCGCTTAACTAGGGGGTTCCCCTACTTTAATTAGTTTAGTTTTTACTAAAATTTTGTAACCTAGATTGTGACAAAAGCTGATAACTGAATCGAATCACGCTCAAGTCCGTCTCCCGGGTAGAACTCAATACTGACGGACCATGAGAGTTCCCGTGGTGAGGATCGAGCGGTGTGGACACCTATACTATAAGACTATCAGTCCAGTTTAACGTTCGGTTCGAGTTGGAAAATACAACGCCATGCGTTATCGTTCTATAAACACCCGAAATTTCAAAGGTCCGACCCCGAAATGGAGAGGTTACGTGTACCAATGGGCTACGTAAAACCTTCTACGTCATGAAGGTATCTTAACATGGTACTCGTAACACGTTTAGAATGACATGAACGATGGCACGAGGAATCAGCGAGCCTACAAGGTCAAGTACAAAGTGAAATTTCGCAAACGACTTTAAAACCCAAGTAAATACCTTTGATTATAAGTATATACGTATATCTACATGCACACGTACACGTCCGTTTAGTGATTCGCAAACTCTCACGTTGTCACTCAAAGGACGTGAGTATTGTACTTTAATGGAGAAAATGTTTGTTCTAGAACGTCGTTTCCATGAAAACAATTAGCAGGGCCTCCACATATGGCCATGTGATAATATGCATGTAACAGTTTCACAACAACACTGTTCACAGATAACAACATGCCATTCCCATGGTGAAGTTCAGAATTAACCCTGAAACCAGGATTAAGAGCTTTCAATTTCAAATTTCATACACTTGTTAAATTTGATTTTGGCTGTTTTTGCATTTTAGATAGAAGATAAATGAAATGGATATAAATGGCTTTGGAAACATGGTTTAAGCCCCTTATCCTGATTTTGGTCTGGGTCCAAATTCTCGAAACATCCTAAGTCCTTATAGCAGGATTAGGTTAACCTTACTATTTTTGTTTTAGTATCATTTGCGTAGCATGTACATACTCGAGAGGTTTTCGACTTTAAAAGAAAATTATCTTTATGATAATCAAGATAAACTAATTTTTCTTTAGTAAAATCAAGATTCAGAAATACATTTACGTAAGCTTGATACGTCCTTTCGATAATTTGGGTCTTGGTCTCTCATACTCGTTTTCAGGATTAATATTCCCTGGACTGTAAACATTTTTAAATCTCAAACAGCGGTGATACAGTTGTTTTGTGTGTGTGTTTTTTCAAATGGTAACAAATATTACAAAACCAGCTGCACTCTCACAGATTTACCGTTTTTACAACTCTTTTTATTTTTTGTCTTGTAAAGAGCAAATTTGTGTGTAAATATCTGCAAACCAATGATAAAAGATTGCTGACAAAAATTCAGAGCGTTACAAAATTAATGTTTTATGGCTTAAACCGTTACTAACGGTTTAAGAAAAATGCATACAACATGATTTTTTAAACTTAAATATAAAAATCTGCGATATATTTCTTGTCAGCAGTCTTATATCACTGGTTTCCATGGATTTTCGCCAAAAACGGCTCGTTCCAAGACAAAAAATAAAACAAATGTCAAAACGTTCAATCTGTGAGAGTGCAGCTTTAATATTGAAACGAGGGACTTTTTTGGGTCGTTAAAACATCACAAATTAGTTCCATTTCTCATACTATAAGATATTTTTATTAGTACGCACTGGATTTAATTTGGATACACATTTTGTCAACTGTTTATCCAAAATAAGCTTAAATATGAGTATTTTTTGTGTGCGTCGAGAGGCAAATTATTTATTACGATTAAAGGGAAGTAACATATATAAGTACATACTCCCAGACGTTTGGAGTTCAGTCCCTTGTATGTATAGCCAAACCAGGAAGTGTGGGGTTGCCGGCCCAACTGAAGGTCCTGAAGCTTTGTAAAAGCCTAAAGGGGTTACGGGTGAGTCTCTAATTTTAAGTCCTCGTGTGTACCAAGTTTCATTTGTCTCTAATCATGTCCTTCTTTACCTGTAAAAACTTTGGTAAAATTCAAACAGTCCTTAAATGCTCCACTTGCTATGTCATTTGTATTAAAATGTTAATTCGTGTATTTACGGGTCATGTGGCTTATTGAACCTGAATTCAAAATATAATTACAAATATTCATGATTTTGTTGATACCTGATGGAGTCAACAATCTATGAAACTTAAATAGTAATAAATATAGATGAATGAACATTGTATTAACATTTTATATTTTTGTAGTTCAAGGTTAAAGAGCAGAACTTTCAAAACTTCCGGGTAAATTCAAGTTTTGTTTACGTAATGGAAATACCCATGTGAAATACCCATGTTAATCCACTTTGAATGATTACATACAATTCATGTCTTTCAATTATTTGGATTTAAAACGTAAACAAGTGAGATAAAAAGAAGATAATTGCAGGTAAGTTACTTAATTCATTATGGTGAAATGTTGTGTGTGCTATAATAAACGGCTTATTGATCGAGTCATTTCATTTTGTAGCTCGTCTGTTTCTTGATGAAAAATGTCGAACTATTATCATAGCATTGGCGTCGTTGTCCACGTCGTCGAAATATTATCATAGCATTGGCGTCGTTGTCCACGTCGTCGAAATATTATCATAGCATTGGCGTCGTTGTCCACGTCGTCGAAATAAATATTATCATAGCATTGTCGTCGTTGTCAACGTCGTCGAAATAATATCATAGCATTGGCGTCGTTGTTCACATCGTCGAAATAAATATTATCATAGCATTGGCGTCGTTGTCCACGTCGTCGAAATAAATATTATCATAGCATTGGCGTCGTTGTCCACGTCGTCGAAATATTATCATAGCATTGGTGTCGTTGTCCACGTCGTCGAAATATTATCATAGCATTGGCGTCGTTGTCCACGTCGTCGAAATATTATCATAGCATTGGCGTCGTTGTCCACGTCGTCGAAATAAATATTATCATAGCATTGGCGTCGTTGTCCACGTCGTCGAAATAAATATTATCATAGCATTGGCGTCGTTGTCCATGTCGTCGAAATATTATCATAGCATTGGCGTCGTTGTCCACGTCGTCGAAATAAATATTATCATAGCATTGGAGTCGTTGTCCACGTCGTCGAAATAAATATTATCATAGCATTGGCGTCGTTGTCCACGTCGTCGAAATATTATCATAGCATTGGCGTCGTTGTCCACGTCGTCGAAATATTATCATAGCATTGGCGTCGTTGTCCACGTCGTCGAAATAAATATTATTATAGCATTGGCGTCGCTGTCCACGTCGTCGAACTATTATCATAGCATTGGCGTCGTTGCCCACGTCGTCGAAATATTATCATAGCATTGGCGTCGTTGTCCACGTCGTCGGCATCGTCGTCCTGCAAACAACTTGGCTATAACTCTTAAACCGTTCAAAATAATTCAAATGAAACTTGGTACACATGTTGGCTTGCCAGAGACAAGTTACGCACACGTCTTCCTGTCTGATATTATAACGTCTTTACACCACGTGGACATAGTTATGACGTCATGTCTGTTAAGTTGTAAAAATACAATTCTAACGATCAAACGTTATACTTGTTGAAGGCCGATAGGCTATTTTGTTGGTTTGAAAGTAGGCTTTACCGTAACACTTTCATCATCAGTATGTTCAACCACTCTGGGTGGATATAGTTACTTCCTTGAATAAATCAGTTTTATGTCGCCTGCATAGCATGGAAAACTTATAGGGATTATGCTGTCCGACGGCGTCGTCCGCGACGTAATACTTGAATAACTTTCATATCACTTCTTATCCACTCTTAACCAAACTTGGCCACACTGTTTATTGGCATACTAACTCGACTGGGTTCGATCGACATTCAGTGCGAACACATTCATTCTCGTTACTTACAAGCCACATTGCTATGTTTATTGTTATTCATTCAGCACAGTTTGATCAATAGCCGACACCCAGATTGCATTATTAAGTCAGCCGTTATGGTCGATATACACCATTTATACCACCGTTTAAACAAAGCACGTGCCCACGGGCGGCTCCAGGATACGACGTAAGAGGGGGTGTTAAATAGGGGCGTTCCCTTTCGACTTGCGCCCCAGCCTTAGAAACGTAATTTATTTGGTCTAAAGTGTTGGCAGGGGGGAGGGTATTTTACAGGGTGCGTGGTTATGCCACACGCAAAATCCAGGATCCAGGTGGGTCGCATTCGGCGCCCAGCCCCCAATAAATCTTCCAAGTTCACGTTTATTTCAGTATATGAGAAAAAATACAATACGCCCCCTACTAAGCTAAGCTACTCCCCCCACCCGCCAACAAATAACGATTCGGAGGAAGGGGCAAGTCAAATATTACGCTCCTAAATTACGCCCCCCTCAAACGCCAAATCCTGGTCTCGCCTCTGCCTATACCTCCTTCCCAACCCCTTATAATAATGACATAAATGCATAAATGCTCCCAGGTTTATGAATAATACTGATAGAACTTAACACTTGAACTAAACCACAATACTTATATTCATTACAAAACAATAATATTAAGATCTATATTTTATGTGATTTAGTACTAGTCTCAGTTCCCCTAAGAGTTGAACCTTGCTATAGTTATGGGCTTTTTGAAGTTGATATGGGGGGTTGGGATCGAAAAAGGTGTGACATAACCACTTACTCTGCCACTGTGGATGGAGGGGGGCATGTCCAAAGTAATGCCCAAAAGTTACCCGCCTTGTAATGTCTCCCCCGGACCGCCACTGCATGGGCTGTTTTAGTATAGTTAATATTCAACATGGAGTCTTGACATAATTAGCGTATGGAATGGAAAACGACCAGTTGAAGTAATACGTAACATATATCCTTGTGCGAACCAGATACAATGGCATCAATACTTACGGCGCTTGTGGGAGCCGCCATCTTGGTTTCCACGATGACGTCACTGCACGCGGTTCCCGCCGGAATCGAGGTTTTGTTTACACAGGAAGTTCTACAGACTTGTGAGTATCAAAAGATAAAAATCCTTTTTTTCAATTTTAGTATTTTATTTCACGACATTTCTGTTGACATGTGTTTAAATTGTGTTTGTAGATGATGTTGTTTTCTAATTCAAGAGGGCGGTACCAAATTGATGCTGTCTTTAAAGCGTCAGACTGTATTCTCAAAACCTTCCTCCCAGATTGAAAAACAAAAGCAAATATCGATAAACAAGGAATTTGGGGTTAATCCAACTTCCTGTATACCATTCGGAGCTCCTCGGCTTTTTGGTCACCGAAAACAACCTCGGATGTTTGCCTGTACATCCGTAGAAGTAGTTCGTAAACTTTTAAAAAATAGTATGAATTAATTAATTAATAATTAATATTCTAAAATGTTGTTTAGTAGTTTAATGGAATGCCTGTGAAATGTATACATGTAATTGTAAACCGTCCATTCACATTCGAGGTTGTTTTCGATGGAAAATGGCCGAGGAGTTCCGAATGAATTAAAGTGTGTATCTTCAATAACATCATTAAATATATAAACTATTTCAGAAAATTTTAAGTTATAATATCGAAATACTAGTGAACTATTTAACTAAATAAACGTAAGTTATGGAAAGACTTAAAATGTTTTATGAATACCGGCTCGAAATAACCGAATGTAACTCTTTTTACGGTTTATATATACAATTTAGCGTGTTTATTTTTTCTATTTTGTTTATAAATGATATTTATATAATTAAGATTTATGAGAACTGTTTTTTATAGGGTTCGATGTCAACCAACCAGATTACTCTAAACATGTAATCATTTTGGCATGACATTAAAGTGACACTCTTATTCAAAATCAATACATACACATGTATTACAAACATAAATTGTAAGTGATTATCCTTAAACTACTTACTTAATAATGCGGTTTTTTTTTTAATTAATTACTTGTAACAAGATTGTGACCATGCATCTAATGAAAACTCAAAAAAGTATAAAAATGATTGGTGAGGGCTCAAATATTTACTGTGATCTACTATCGTCTCATAAGGTAGAAACACCACGTTTTCAGCACTTTTCTTTCAAATTGAATTCGGTATCCTTCATAAGAACCATTGTTTTTTACATTTATTCATCCTTTTTGGTACAGTATAACAATTGTGTTATTTGTGGTATGTTTTATTTGGGAGGAAGAGTGTATCTTTAAGGTAGTTTTGATATACATAGGAACAAGGTAGTTAATGTATGGAATTTAAAACGAAATGAAGTTTCAGCATCGCATTCAGGAACGAAATAGATACAAGGTAGTCGAATTATCAACGAAAGTCAAAAATTTATCGTTTATAAGTACCATTAGTGTATGCACCTATTAATGGGCTGGTCGTTCAGAACTTTGTCAAAGTACCATTAGTGTGTATGCACCTATTAATGGGCTGGTCGTTCAGAACTTTGTCAAAGTACCATTAGTGTGTATGCACCTATTAATGGGCTGGTCGTTCAGAACTTTGACAAAGTACCATTAGTGTAAGCACCTATTAATGGGCTGGTCGTTCAGAACTTTGTCAAAGTACCGTTAGTGTGTATGCACCTATTTATGGGCTGATTGTTCAGAGCTTTGACAAAGTACCATAAGTGTAAGCACCTACTAATGGGCTGGTCGTTCAGAACTTTGTCAAAGTACCATTAGTGTGTATGCACCTATTAATGGGCTGGTCTTTCAGAACTTTGTCAAAGTACCATTAGTGTGTATGCACCTATTAATGGGCTGGTCGTTCAGAACTTTGACAAAGTGCCATTAGTATATGCATCTATTAATGGGCTGGTCGTTCAGAACTTTGACAAAGTACCATTAGTGTGTATGCATCTATTAATGGGCTGGTCGTTCAGAACTTTGACAAAGTACCATTTGTGTATGCATCTATTAATGGGCTGGTCGTTCAGAACTTTGACAAAGTACCATTTGTGTATGCATCTATTAATGGGCTGATTGTTCAGAACTTTGACAAAGTACCATTTGTGTATGCATCTATTAATGGACTGGTCGTTCAGAACTTTGACAAAGTACCATTAGTGTATGCATCTATTAATGGGCTGATTGTTCAGAACTTTGACAAAGTACCATTTGTGTATGCATCTATTAATGGGCTGGTCGTTCAGAACTTTGACAAAGTACCATTAGTGTATGCATCTATTAATGGGCTGATTGTTCAGAACTTTGTCAAAGTACCATTTGTGTATGCATCTATTAATGGGCTGATTGTTCAGAACTTTGACAAAGTACCATTTGTGTATGCATCTATTAATGGGCTGATTGTTCAGAACTTTGTCAAAGTACCATTTGTGTATGCATCTATTAATGGGCTGATTGTTCAGAACTTTGTCAAAGTACCATTTGTGTATGCATCTATTAATGGGCTGATTGTTCAGAACTTTGACAAAGTACCATTTGTGTATGCATCTATTAATGGGCTGATTGTTCAGAACTTTGATAAAGTACCATTTGTGTATGCATCTATTAATGGGCTGATTGTTCAGAACTTTGACAAAGTACCATTTGTGTATGCATCTATTAATGGGCTGATTGTTCAGAACTTTGACAAAGTACCATTTGTGTATGCATCTATTAATGGGCTGATGTTCAGAACTTTGTCAAAGTTAACAACGTTGTTCATTGTCAAATCGTTTCTGTTCAGGATGTACAATGGATTGTGATCTGCTGTATTCCTAACAATATTTGAGAGAACATGTTTATATTTCAATATGTGAGCTCATAATGAAAGAACTCAAGCTTCAAAGACAACAACTACGTCATTTTTGACGTTATCAACTTTAACAACGTCCTGAACAAGCGGCCCAATTGTGTATCAATGAAAATTTAGTTTTATTCCATGTTCGCCTGATGGTATTCCATAGAACGGTTTGTCGCTGACTATAATTACCAACTCTATTTTTATGAGGGGTGAAATTGAAAAGGTTCTATCTTCTTTATTTAATGTCACTTAGAACCTTTTCGCATTCACCCCTCGAATTGTGTATGTAATAAGGATGACACACATATTTAGATGTATATTTAGAAACACGGCATGCATGATTTTGAACCATTCTATTCGTTCATGTGGTGAATTTAGACGAGTTTGAGAATAAGATTTGACTTGAATATTTTTTGTGATATTGGGGCCAGGAGTTTCTCAAGGATTACATAAAAAGTTATTAACGTCATTTACTCGTAAGCGTTTATGAATAAAGCTCGAATATAATTGGTACTCATACAATCGAATACGCTAAACATCGAAGTAAATATTTTTAAAGTTGTGCAGAAAATAGTAGGCCTCGTTCGGGTTACTCCCTTACTTGGGGAGGCTCTATGGGTTTTTTTTATAGAACTTTAAAATACACTCTATTATATACAAAGTAATAGCTTCCTCATTCTTATTTTATTCTTATTTTAGGTACGCAGTTAGACCTGTACCACTTCATAAAATCGATGAAGAAAGTTCATATTCCGGACATGGTGAACAGCAGTGGTTCCTTCAACTGGCAAGTCACGGGGTAGGTGCTAAGAACAAAAATAAGAAAACATACAAAGTTGGAGAAAAAGGTTGAAGAAAATAATGAAAAACTTGCCTTGGTTTTCTTTCAAAACTGTTCAAAATCGATTAATAAAGAAAAGTTGTAGTATCATGATTTAGAAATGTTATACAAGTATCTAATGAAACCGGAATTGAATATATAGAAATACCCTTAAGCACTGATATGTACCATCCTATGGCAAGCGGTGAAGAGAATGGTTTAACACGACATCATTAGATTCGTTAACAAGAAGTTACAGTGCATGTTTCTTTTTTCCTCCCCAGAGTGCGCGTTGAGGACGTGGGTCACGTTAGTTCATCAATACAGCTCGGGGACGGTGTCTTGCACTTCAACGCCAATGTCACAAAACTTGTCATTTCCGCTAGTTGGGCGTTTCATTCTAAAGACCAGGCGGGCGTGTAAGTTGTCTGCGATTAGCATCATTCATTCTGTCATGGAAACCGATCATTCGAATAACGCCAAAGCTTCAAATTTGTAAAATGTTTTATTATGCGTTGGTATCATTCATTCTGTCTTGGAAACCGATATTTAAATAACGCCAATTGATACATCAAATTTGTAAAAAGTTTTATTATGCGTTCTTATGCTTTTACATTAATATTAAAATCGTTGATATCTTTCGTTCCAGAACGTTTCAAGGCAAGGGCAAATTGAACGTGACTAGCGCCAAAACGTCTTTCAACATCATAGCTAAGTTGTGTTAGTATAGAATTATGTAAACATGCGGTTTCTGGTAAATATACTGTTCCCGAATCGTAAGCGAACATGTTAGCGAACGCCTTGTCCCTTTTCGTTAGCGAACCTCTTGTCCCTCTTTGTTAGCGAACCTCTTGTCCCGGAATTGTAAGCGAAACTATTGTCCCTTTTTGTTAGCGAACCTCTTGTCCCGGAATTGTAAGTGAACCTCTTGTCCCTTTTTGTTAGCGAACCTCTTGTCCCGGAATTGTAAGCGAACCCCCTGTACCGGATTCGTTAACGAACCTCTTGTCCCTTTTCGTTAGCGAACCTCTTGTCCCTTTTTGTTAGCGAACCTCTTGTCCCTTTTCGTTAGCGAACACCTTGTCCATTTTCGTTAGCGAACCTCGAACCTCTTGTCCCTTTTTGTTAGCGAACCTCTTGTCCCTTTTCGTTGGCGAACCTCTTGTCCCTTTTTGTTAGCGAACCTCTTGTCCCGGAATTGTAAGCGAACCCATTGTACCGGAATTGTAAGCGAACCCATTGTCCCGAATTTTCAGCAAACCGCTTGTTCCAGATTCGTTAACAACGATCTTGTCCCGGATTCGTTAACGAACCTCTTGTCCCTTTTCGTTAGCGAACCTCTTGTCCCGGAATTGTAAGCGAACCCATTGTACCGGATTCGTTAACGAACCTCTTGTCCCCGATTCGTTAACTGTTAGGAACTCTTGTCATTGATTCGTTAACGAACCCTCTTGTCCCGAATTTTCAGCAAACCGCTGGTCCCAGATTCGTTAACAACGATTTATATGTCAATTTCTTGCATATGTGTTAGAAAGGAATGTTTAATTTGTCATTTCTATTCCAAAAGCGGTGACAGAAGCTGGCGGCATAGGTACAGACATCATAGATTGTGGCGCGGACATCACTCAACTGAAGATAAAGTTTTATGACAGCGATTTGATCAGTTTTATGGAGATGATTGCAAACAGCATCGTTGCGGACCTCAAGAAAGAAATAAAGAAATCGGTTTGTAACATAGACATAAGTAATTTTATATGCTTGTAGCCTTGATCAGATTCATTAACTAAACCATTTTCCCCGATTTGTAAGCGAACATCTTGCCTCAGTTCGTAAGCGAGCTTCTTTGTCCCCGATTTCTAAGCAAACCTCTTGCCTCCTGTTCGTAAGCGAACCACTTTGTCCCCGATTTGTAAGAGAACCTTTTGCCCGAACGCGTAAGCGAATCACTTCGTCCCCGATTTCTAAGCGAACTTCTTGCCCCCCTGTTCGTAAGCGAGCCCCTTTGTCCCCGATTTGTATGCGAATCTCTTAGACCATTTCGTGAGCGAGCCCCTTTGTCCCCGATATGTAAGCGAACCTCTTGTCCCAGTTCGTAAGCGAGCCCCCTTGTCTCCGATTTGTAAGCGAACTTCTTACCTCAGTTCGTAAGCGAACCCCTTTGTCCCCGATTTGTATGCGAATCTCTTAGACCATTTCGTGAGCGAGCCCCTTTGTCCCCGATATGTAAGCGAACCTCTTGTCCCAGTTCGTAAGCGAGCCCCATTGTCTCCGATTTGTAAGCAAACTTCTTACCTCAGTTCGTAAGCGAACCCCTTTGTCCCCGATTTGTAAGCAAACCTCTTGTCCCCCCTGTTCGTGAACGAACCTCTTTGTCCCCGATTTGCTAGCGAACCTCTTGCCCCCCTATCGTAAGCGAGCCCCTTTGTCCCCGATTTGCTAGCGAACCACTTGCCCCCCTCTCGTAAGCGAGCCTCTTTGTCCCCGATTTGCTAGCGAACCACTCCCCCCCCCCTCTCGTAAGCGAACCCCTTTGTCCCTGATTTCCTAGCGAATCTCCTTTCCCAGTTCACTGACGACCTCTTGTCCCCATTTACATCAGCGAACCCCTTGTCTTCTTTACACTTATCTTATGTTTATATTTCTTTATTAAACCATTAAACCCGCATTAGCCAGGCAGAAATATTAATTAGGGCCAATGATTTATTGAAGAAGTTATTCGGTTGTGAATGGGACATTCCACCAGCTCATTACACATGCGAATGAATATATACCAATATTTTCCATAATGAGTTCAAACGAACGCTTTATTTAAATGAACTGCTGTACTTAAAGCTAGACTCTCACATACTGACAGCTTATTTTGGCATCAGTGCCTTAAATTCAGTCATATAACTACCAAAAACTCTGTTTTCTTAAGGACTTAGCTTTTAGCCATAACACGTCAATTTTCGAACGTAATTTTAAAAAACTGCGTTCTAATCTTTTGTCAGCAGTTTTATATCACTGGTTTCTAGAGATTAACGCAAAAGTTGGCTCATTCTAAGATTAAAAATAAGATACATTGTTTGTCAAAACGGTCAATCTGTGAGAGTTCAGCTTGAAGGAAATGTCGATAGATTGTTCATAGCTGTGGTATCAAATTTCAGTTTTGCAAAGCTGTGGCTAAATTTCAAACCAAAGTTGAACAAGAGATAAACAAGCTGCAAGGTAGGACCACGGCAACTTCAAAGAAATATTTTTTCTTCTCCCAATTTCTCCTATACATATACCCCAAATGCCTTTTTACAGGATTAAGTTAAAGACTGAACTCCGAATGATGAACTAGCGAAAAAAAAAAATTGTCGAAAACTGACATAAACTTGGTATCGATGTGTACAATGCATTGAAACTTACTAACTGAAGTACCACATAGTTTACAATTAATTTATTTTTCGCAGTTTTTTCGTATTTTTCCACTAAAAAAGATTACTAGGTATGTCTACCTAGTAGAATTTATTCCTTATGCGTGATTGGCTAGTCGATGTTATCACGTGATATGACCAAGTTTATTATTCATATATTCCAATTGTTAAGCCTTCGTAGCACAGTGGATACACTGGAGTGCAATTTTGGCGGCACTGGTTCGAACCCGGTCTCCGATTTAGCTAGTTCCTTATAACAGAATTACGATTTTGAATAACCTTTGCTGTTATGGGGTAAAGAGTTGAGTCTGAGATCGAGATGTGACTTAAGTTTGTTCGTTTTATTTGGGCCTGATATAATGTTGGCGTCATTTAATAAGGCATTGCATATTGATCACATGCTTATGTAGACTAAATGTTCGAACAAACATTATTAAAGATGCACTTTTACCACTCCTTTATAAGATTTACCACAATTAATAATATTGTTTTAATATTCCAAAAGGGATGAATAAATGTCAAAAACAATGGTTCTTATGAAGGATACCGAGTTTAATTTGAAAGAAATCAGCCTAAAATACGGTATTTCAACCTAATGAGACTATAGTAGACCACATTAAATCTTTTAGCATTCACCCATCATTTAATTTTTTTGCGCTTTCTGCTATTAAAAACACAGCTACAATCTTGTTATCAGAAATTAATATTTTCTAAAAATGCATTATTAAGTAAGTAGTTAAAGGTTTATCAGTCAAAATTGGTGTATGTTATACATGCGTATGCATTTATTTTGAATAAGAGTGTCCCTTTAAATAAAGTATTGCAGTAAAATAGATAAAAAAAGCTGTGTGAAGTTAGCTAAACATACGACATTGGACATTGGACATTCAAGATCGAATGTTGTGCTGGCACGACATTGGACATTTGACATCAAAATCGACATTCATTTTTGAATGTCCAATGTCCAATGTCATACCAGCACGACTTTCACTTTTGAATGTCTAATGACCAATGTCGTGCCAGCACAACATTTGATTTTGAATGTCCAATGTCCAATGTCTTGCCAGCACGACTTTCACTTTTGAATGTCTAATGACCAATGTCGTGCCAGCACAACATTCGATTTTGAATGTCCAATGTCGTGCCAGCACGACTTTCACTTATGAATGTCCAATGACCAATGTCGTACCAGCACAACATTCGATTTTGAATGTCCAATGTCCAATGTCGTGCCAGCACAACATTCGATTTTAAATGTCCAATGTCCAATGTCGTGCCAGCACAACATTCGATTTTGAATGTCCAATGTCCAATGTCGTGCCGGCACAACATTCGATTTTGAATGTCCAATGTCCAATGTCGTATGTTTAGCTAACTTCACACAGCTAAAAAAAGAACATATTTTAACTGAAACCAGACGTGTAATTGCCATTCTGGCCACCATTCAATCGTTCAATTATTAGTTTTGTTTTGATTTTTTTTGGTATAAAATTATGTTCCTTTTGACCCATAATACCATTTGGAGTGATACTAAAATAACAGATTTATATATCGGCTACCTCATTTCTTTAAACTGATTGTTACACCAATACACAGTTGCTTGTAATGCCTGTTATGTATCATCTGACGTCGTTTTCAGAGAAAACGTCAAATATCACGTTTTACAATCAGACGTTTGCAATTGACTCGTCAGTCGTAGCAGTGAACGTAACGACCAAAGCCATTTATGTTTACTTAAAGGTAGGTAAAAAAGAACAGTTATTTAATAATTCTTGTGGTTAATGATAAAATCTTCCAAGCTCAAAACTCTAACCAATTTTAGATTATAACCTACATTTCTACCAAATGAAATAGTCTATAAGCAAACGAGGCTTAATCGTTTATAAAGACATTGTTTGTTTTCCCAACCTTTGAAAACAGGTTACAATTTAAAGCATTTAAAATCTCAATGTCTAAGACTGGCTCGCTCGCTCAGCCCTTCTAAATCATTAAGATTTTACATATCTCTGTTTTAACTATAACGTGCCTGTCGAATAAGTTAGAACATCGTGGTATATTGCAGGTAGGGTCTATGAATTTTCAGTTAGCGTCACGGTATATTTTCATTCTTATATTCGCATCCCATCATCAGTGTATTTACTTAAAACTCTTTACACAACAACGATGGCCTTCTGATATATAAATTTAAATTCATTAAACAAAGGGTTCTATTATTAAACAAAAATGGTACTCTGCCGTGGTTAACCAGCGGTTGATTACCGTTCGAAGCTGGTTTGAATATTTGACCAAGATCGTTCCTGGTTTAATTGTTGACCGATAAAGGATTTGTCGGCGCTGATTACTAAGGGAATAGTAAAGCTAAGCAAAACGGTGACAGAAAAAAACGAAATCAATTTTATACCTTGCACTTTTTTTCGGATACCGAACTCGTTTCACGTGGAGACGTTTTGAATTATGTCCGTGACGGCGTAGGGTGATCTTGACCTATGATTATCGGTCAGCCTGCTCAATTTCGAAATTGAGTCATTGGTCTAGCATCCTTCTCGAGGTGTTTAGCTTTAAACTATAATATGTTTAATTTTTCTAGGAAAATCCCTCGCGAAAAAAATTCTTCAACATTTAAACAACCACAGAGCTAAAAAGATCGTATTCGATACTTATTTCGAAACTCCATTATTTTTCTTCGACTTTCTCTACAATGGACAATAAGATTTTAAGGTTCACTTTACAATCTTTACAGCTGCCAATGGGATTTCTAGTTTCATTTTACCAAGAACAATGGAAATTTAAATCATATTCAGCTCATTTCTGTTCATTTCACATGAAGCCTCGACCTATGGCCTTAAAATGTAATTATTGCGTCCAGTCTTGACAAGATGCAAAACATAATATGATATATACTCGTATTTCATTAACAGGCAGGTTTTACAATGAATGGCCGGAAGTTTCCTATCAACGACCAGCATTTCCCCACGGCAACCACCGCTTCCGGTTTCGAGATATCGTTTGCTAAGGCGGTATTTGGAAATGTTGTTCAGGCGGCTAACGACAGCGGCCTTCTGCATTATAAGCTTGGCTTCAAGGAGGTAAAACTGATATATTGCGATATAAAATCTAAAAAAAAAATATCTGTTATATTGCAGTCCTCTTTTTCATGATCAATTTTAACGCGAAGCAAGTCATTTGCGATAAAATTTATATAAAAAAAATGACTAGGATTTGGAATTTCTTTTATTGTGATAAAACATACTATTTCCTTACATTACAAACGTTTAGTAACAGAAAGAAAAGTACACATAGCTTTTGTATAGCCAATCCCACCTCTAAAGGGACTCGTTCACCGATTTTATGTTGGGAATATATTTTTTATTTTAAATTGATTATTCTACTTACTTTCATCGACAAAAAGCGAACAGCTACAGCCAGATACTCATTTGAACATAATTTTTCATGCCTTAAACGTTTCAATTCTGAATAGCGTTAATAACGTTTACCGGCAAAAAATTTTCGTAACAGTTTCCAATGATTATTCTAAAAAAGAGCTATTTTGATGTTTTATTATTGCTGCAAGCATGTTGTTCATATATCACACGAAATAAAAAAACAACGATGTCTGATCCTTTAAGTCGTGAACTAGTCCCTTTAAGCTGCGTTTAGTTGTAGTATCAAAAATCAGTACAACCTACAAACTTTCGTCATGTATAAAATCTTAACATGGCGGCTGCTTACATATTATCTATATGATTTGTTCACAGATTATGGCCAATCAAAAGTTTTCGCTCAACCTCTCCTGTTCCGGAATTTTCTGCGCAGGAAACGTTTTCTATAAGGTAGGAATATCTACATTAAAATATATGATTTGTATGATACTTATTTGCATTAATTGTAAGACAAAACTGATGAGTATGGATAAAGCATATAATGAATAACTTGCTTGTAGATTAAGAAATAGTTACGACACCCACAACCCGAGGTTTTCTTTTAGATTACACACGAGATATTAAGCGCGAGTCAATCGTTACCAATCGGCCATCTCCGGCAAGCTTCGTGATTCTGTTGGATACTGGCCGAGGTGTTCCGATTGATCGCGAGTGTAAAAAATCAATAACGAGGGGTTGCGCTTAATGTCAATGACAACTTTCATTACATGGCTTGTTGTATAAGTGAAGAGGGTTGTAATTCATCCACACGGTTGTTATAGAACGTGTAAGCTTATTCTACTTGTCAACGTTCTAGTGTGGAAGTCAATGCGTAGACACAAAGTAGACAAAGCATGGTAAAAAGACTCATGTGGTAATCATTTCTTTAAATAACATTCTATATTGCTACAGGCGGCCGAGCGATGGCCGGGGCGAGTCATCGGTATCCGAGTGTCGGCAACCAATCTGGCTCTGTCCGTCGGGGACAACTTCATGTATTTGTACGTGGACGGTCGGGTTTATTTCACCGCTGAGAGCGCTGACAAATCGGATCCGTGGTTCTCAGCCGCGGTTGTAAGTATTTATCCAAATATATAAAGTCGTATGCAGGAACAAACATTCATTTAATCTAATAACATTCAAATTGTTATTGGAATAAGTTACCTATTTGTTTGGTTATTTTCTGTTTCGTTGTATAAAAGCGTTATCGTTTCCAAAACACAAATAGAAATAGGCTTGTCCTTTAATTTATAAACGTGAATTGTCATTCAGGTCTACAAGTCCATTCTGTGTCAATTTCAGAATATTGTCATACCACTTCAATTACGACTTGAAAACGAACAGATGCACGGCAAGGTCAGCGCAGTTGGGTAAGCGGAGTTCTTTTGTTCAAGAGCATTACTTTAAAATTTCCCCGTTTTGTGTCAGCAGGATTGGGTAGGTGGCGTTCATCTGTTCAAGAGCATTACTTTAAAACTTCCCCGTTTTTTGTCAGCAGGATTGAGTAGGTGGCGTTTATTTGTTCAAGAGCATTACTTTAAAATTTCCCCGTTTTGTGTCTGCAGGATTGGGTAGGTGGCGTTTATTTGTTCAGGAGAATTACTTTAAAATTTCCCCGTTTTGTGTCAGCAGGATTGAGTAGGTGGCGTTTATTTGTTCAAGAGCATTACTATAAAATTTCCCCGTTTTGTGTCAGCAGGATTGGGTAGGTGCATGGCGTTCATTTGTTCAAGAGCATTACTTTAAAATTGCCCCGTTTTGTGTCAGCAGGATTGGGTAGGTGGCGTTCATTTGTTCAAGAGCATTACTTTAAAACTTCCCCGTTTTAAAATTGTCCCGCTTTAAGTCAGCAGGATTGGGTAGGCGGCGTGAATTTGTTCAAAAGCATTACTTTAAAACTTACCCGTTCTAAAATTTCCCCGTTTTGTGTCAGCAGGATTGGGAAGGTGGCGTTCATTTGTTCCAGAGCATTACTTTAAAATTGCCCCGTTTTGTGTCAGTAGGATTGGGTAGGCGGCGTTCATTTGTTCAAGAGCATTACTTTAAAATTGCCCCGTTTTGTGTCAGCAGGATTGGGTAGGCGGCGTTCATTTGTTCAAGAGCATTACTTTAAAATTGCCCCGTTTTGTGTCAGCAGGATTGGGAAGGTGGCGTTCATTTGTTCAAGAGCATTACTTTAAAATTGCCTCGTTTTGTGTCAGCAGGATTGGGTAGGTGGCGTTCATTTGTTCAAGAGCATTACTTTAAAATTTCCCCGTTTTGTGTCAGCAGGATTGGGTAGGCGGCGTTCATTTGTTCAAGAGCATTACTTTAAAATTTCCCCGTTTTGTGTCGGCTGGATTTGGTTAGCGGCGTGCCTTTGTTCAAGAGCATTACTTTAAAATTTCCCCGTTTTGTGTCAGCAGGATTGGGTAGGCGGCGTTCATTTGTTCAAGAGCATTACTTTAAAACTTCCCCGTTTTGTGTCGGCTGGATTTGGTTAGCGGCGTGCCTTTGTTCAAGAGCATAATATTTAAAATTGTTCCGCTTTGTGTCAGCAGGATTGGGTTATTTTGCTTCCTATGTTCAAAAGCATTACATTTAAACATTCCTGCTTGTGTCAGCAGAATTGGGTAAGCAGGGTTCTTTTTTTCAAGAGCATTCGTTCAATGTTGCTCTGTTCTGTTTAAGTTTTGATTTTTGAGCTCATATTAAGAAAATAATGTGAAGCGAAAGTCGGTCTACGGGGGGGGGCCTGTTAAGCTACGAGATTTATTTGAAGCAAAAGATTGTTGCGCATTAAAATGTCTCCGTTTGCTTTAAAGCTGCACTCTCACATAAGGCTGCTGACAAAAAATAAGATCACAGATTTTGATATTCAAGTTAAAAAATTGATGTTTTATGCATTTTTCTCAAACCGTTAGCAACGGTTTAAGCCATAAAACATTACATTTTGAACGGAAATATAAAATCTTCGCTCTGATTTTTTTGTCAGCAGTCTTTTATCACTGGTTAACAGATAATTACGCAAAAATGGCTCATTCCAAGACAAAATATAAAAAAGTTGTAAAAACGGTAAATCTGTGAGAGTGCAGCTCTAAACCATTGTATTTGTATACATTTACAGAGGAAATGTAACGGTCGACCAATCGGATTACTGGGAAACATTGGTAAGGGTGTTTCATTGTATCTTTGTATATTTAGGAGATAAAAGTATAACTTGGGTTGTAGGGTCGGTCGGGTTAGTGAACATATTTTTTACGCCTTATGGCAAGAAAAACAAACATAACTTAACGCACCTAAATTAATGAACATTTCGATGAAAAATAAACAACTTTTTACCTAGTGAAAACTCTATTTAACCGTTGAAGTCAGTCAATGGCATAAAAATTATGGATAAAGTCAGATGTCCATCTTATTTACTTTTGTACGTGTGTTGTTTCAGAGCGAGACTCTGCCGAACATTTTAAAATACTACGGACCTTTGATGCAAGAAAAACTTCAGGACAAACTTAATGGTAAACATATGCTAAATACAAAGTACAGAAAAACCGGCCCAATTTCCTCGAAAAAAATCTTAAGCGTAACGAGTAAAAGTAACAATTTCATTTCACTTAATAACTTACATTAGCTTGATATTATAAACCAAATTATAGTTTAACATGATGATATTTAAAAAAAAATGGTTAATTAAGGTTTATCAAGGTCCTTTAAAGTGAGTCCTTTGACCATTTATACCAAAAAGAAAACTGTGAGCTTAGCTTGATCCTGTTGTAAGCGGCTAAAGATTGTTGGAGAAATTGGGACCTGTTTTGCTTGACCTTGATAAAGACTGCTACAGCGTTTCCCAGTGCGTTGTGAAAATTAATCATACGTCGTTACGTAAAAATTAGTTTTCCCGGTTATGATGTTAGTAGGGTGCGAACCCTAAGTGAAGACAAACTTACGAACCGATGCCTACACCACTAGGCTATCAGGACTAATACAACAATGATGGATATTTTGATCTTTAACAATACATTGATAGCATCACGTGATAATGCCAATCAAGGAATCACGCAACAATTAAGCCTTTATTAAGTGACCATTAGCGTTATTAACACTAATGAAAATTGTGGTATTTAAAGACGTTATTTAAGCAAATATCAACATTTGCTTAAGAGTTCCAGTTCCTTTTGATACCTTAGTTTAAACACTTCTAAGGATTTGCCACACTTGATTTCTTCATACAAAAAACTTGTGCATTTTACAAAAACATGAGCGAGTCCCATTAATAAGGCATGCTTTGTCCCTGCATGTGTTTAGGTCAAACTTATTTGGTTTACAACGATTGTGATATGAAATGTATTAATCAGTACCCGGACGAAACCCACTTGTCCGGCTTGGTGACCACAAACAAAACTCCCATGCGCCAAGGCCGGGGATCGAACCTGAAGTGAACGCCCTGGTAGGAAGCGCGTGCGTTTACGTCAACCGTCTATGTATTAATGTTAACTGAATAATTGAATTAACTTTTTATTCAAATAACATATTTCTAAAAATGCATTATAATAAGAAGTTTTTGTTTCGGTTATTTCTGGAACGTTTGTTTTTATTTCTTTTCAGAACATGAACTATCATTCCGCCTGCCCCTGTCAAAACATGCCCGAATTAAAGCCAGCAAAATATCCATAAGCTCGGTAAGATGCAATGAAGGATGCTTATTACTCGTTTGAAAACACATGTGCAAGTCAGATTATTTCGATGCTGAAAACAAATCGCTGAAATGAAAGAGACGTATCATTGCCAAAATAGTTAAAGCCACAAAGAGTTGAGGTTTCGATTGACGGATTAACAGCACCTATTATCAGAAAAAAACGCAAAAAGCTCCTTTCTTTATGTCACGATATCTCCCGCCACCGTTTAAAGCTGCACTCTCACTGATTTACCATTTTAACAACTTCTTTATTTTTTGTCTTGGAAAGAGCATTTTTTGCGTAAATATCTGCTAATCAATGATATAACATTGCTGACAAAAAATCAGATCGTAGATTTTCATTTTTCCGTTCGAAAGTGAATGTTTTATGGTATAAACCGTTACTAACGGTTTAAGAAAAATGCAGAAAACTTAATATTTTTTAACTTAAATTTAAAAAGTTGCGATCTGACTTTTTGTTAGCAGTCTTGGTTTCTATGGATTCTCGCAAAAATTAGCTCGTTCCAAGACAAAAAATAAAAATGTTGTCAAAACGTTCAATATGTGAGAGTGCAGCTTTAGAACAACATTAAAACATCGTATGGTATATAATCGTTTTATATTGCTAGCTCATTTTTTCGGCAAAAAAATGATGTAATGTAAGTTTGCTGCCTGACCCATTTTGTTAAAGTTCTCATTGGTATAATTGTTATCTAATTCAAACATTCACTAACACGTTCAATACAGATGGGAGTCAGTGTGTCTGCAGACATCTGTGCCACAGCGGAAAAGGGCTGCAACGCATCCGCCGATACTGGATATGTCGGCAACGCGACCGTCGGGCTGCTAAACTTCATGGACACACTTCCGGTACCGACGACAACTGCGCCCACAACGAAATCCGTCAATGTCGGCGTGCAGTCGTCGGCATCCATCAGCCTTATTGTTGTCATTGTTTTTGCGCAATTGTGTTTGGGATTCGTCGCTCGCCTTGAAAAATATTATAAGCCGGGAACAGTTTGATAGAAATTCTAAGCATATATCTTATAAGATCAACATTTCATTGAAGCCAATAGCAACGTTATTAGTGAACCACATTATTAGTTTGGGGCTTACTTATTAACTACACATCTGTAGTATGTTTTCCAAGATTTAATACCTAAATGCTTAGTGCTATTTATAAAACACAAAATAGAATATCCAAATATTGAATCTTGTTAATTTTGGTTGAATAGCTTCATGGTATATTTACGAATACAGGTTTTTGTATAGTTGCTTCCAGCATTGGCTTCAATTGAAAAAAACAACAACACTTAATGTAAGATATTACAACGCCGATATGTTACAACGTACAGATATACGATGTTGCACAATTAAGTTTATATATAATATATTACATATACGTTTATAAAGTGCTATGAGCTGCACTTTCTTTTGATTTGCCATTTTGTGACATATTTGAATGTTTTATTTGCAACTAATTTTATTTGTCCACAGATGGTTTAAAAAAATAATTTCCGAAATAAATAACAAGACATGTTCTGCTATTTCAAATTTCGTTGTTTAGGCATTTATGTTGAGAAAAGACTAGCTCATCCATTTTTTATCTGAATACGTCTACACTAATGGTCTAAATGTTTGCGTTCATTATAAATCATATACATTCTACCAGGTGACTTTCGTATTTGTATAAATGTTCTGCATGTTATTATGCTAAATCCATTCACAAGGGTATCTTTTATAATACATGACATCAATTATGCATTGTTATTTGTTTTTAGGGCTGGGGGATTTGTTTTTCAATAAATCTATTTTTTGTTATTCTATCCCTCTCTCTATATATATTATATTTTTGATGATTTTTTATATTTGTATGTGGATAATACTTTGTGTTGTATTTACATCATTAAAAGTCTTAAAGGCAAAGTTCTGCGAGATTGGGTTCACTGTTAGATGCACACGTTGCATGATTGTAATTGCGACACAATTCCAAAGTCATTTGAAGGGAATGAACGTTTTCCGGCTTTAGTGTCATATGACCTGTAAAAGTTTTATTGACATTCAACCTTAGAGTACATGAAATCATGATTTCTCTAGAGGACCTATCTTGACGCATGAAAACTTGCGACTTCTCCGAAGAGGGTTAAAGGGAGGGATCTAGAAAAAAATGAAAGTTTGGTTTCCTCTAGTGGGCTTTCAACTTTCACTTTCAACAAATTGAAGCTTTGTGTCCTCCAAAGCAGCCAAACTAGTCGCAAAAAGCCTGGTTTCCTCCAATGAGGACAACCGTAAACAAATGCAAGCTTTGTGTCCTCCAAAGCAGCCAAACTAGTCGCAAAAAGCCTGGTTTCCTTCAATGAGGACAATCGTAAACAAATGGAAGCTTTGTGTCCTCCAAAGCAGCCAAAGTAGTCGCAAAAAGCTTGGTTTCCTCCAATGAGGACAACCGTAAACAAATGGAAGCTTTGTGTCCTCCAAAGCAGCCAATCTAGTCGCATGGAAGCTTGGTTTCCTCCAATGAGGACAACCGTAAACAAATGAAAGCTTTGTGTCCTCCAAAGCAGCCAAACTAGTCGCAAAAAGCTTGGTTTCCTCCAATGAGGACAACCGTAAACAAATGGAAGCTTTGTGTCCTCCAAAGCGGCCAATCTAGTCGCATGGAAGCTTGGTTTTCACCAAAGAGACCAATCTAGTCGCATGGAAGCTTGGTTTTCTCCAAAAGGACCTATCTAGTCGCATGGAGGCTTGGGTTTTTCCCCCAAAGAGGACGATTTAGACACATAAACACATGAACGCTTAGTTTTTCTCCATGGGGACAATGAGTGAAACCAAATGAATGGAAGCTTGGTTTTCTCCAAAAGGGGTCGGCCTAGATGCATCAAAACCTATTTTTTCCCATTTATAGCCAATTAAAACACATGCAAGCTTGTTGTCTTCAAAAGGTTGATATTGTTGCATAAAAGTCTGGCTTTCACTGAATGGGGACAAACTATTTGTGTCAAAGCTTGGTTCTCTCCAAATGTGACCAATCCAATGACTGGACTGGATTTCAGTCGCTTGGTTTCCTCAAAATGGGAACAATCTTGTCGTATAAAAGCTTGGTTTTCTATAAATGTGAACAACTTTGTTACAAAGAATCTTGGTTTCCTCCAAACAGTGACAATTTAGTTGCGTAAAGGCTAGTTTTCTCAAATGGAGACACTCTTAATATCATTCGGAGCTCCTCGGCCATTTTTTTTTCAAAAACAACCTCGGATGTATTTGGACGGTTTACATACTAAAAAGAGGTACGTTTAAGTCCGCTGCAAGTAGATCGCGTAGTGATTTTATTTAACAGTTAAACTTTATGACTTTAGGAAATCTTAATTATGTTTGCAATAATATACTTCACTGGCAATCAGTTTAAACTTAGATCAATAAATATAATTATAAAACACTACATTTTAAAATTATTTAATTCAAAAAATACGAACTACTTTAACTGATGTACCGGCATACAGCCGAGCTTGTTTTCGAGAAAAAAAATGGCCGAGGAGTTCCGAATGTCTTAATATAGGTAGCTTTTATCCAAAATTAATCTAGTATCTAGGTTTTCTCCAAAGCGGATCTTTCTAGAAGTATGAATGCTTGGGTTTTTTTTCAAATGGGGCCAGTTCATTTGACACATGGAAGCTTGGTGCTGATCTAGACACACGACAGCTTCATTTTCTCCAAAGGGGTGCGTTCTAAACGCGTTAACTCTTGTTTCGTCCTAAGAGGGCCATTCTTGACATATTGAGGCCGATCTAGACAATGAAAGCTTGTTTCTCTCTAAAGGGGTCATGGAAGCTACTGCTAAATATGCGGCAAGATGTGGTAACAATAGTTAAAATAATTGAGCTTTCATCTGTTCATGGACAATGTGGGCACTGTTGATCTTGATAGGAAATACTGGCTTCTGTCAAGGTCTGTCCTTTTAAGGCTAACCTTCTTATTTTATATATCCTAGTGTTTGCAAATGAACTCAGCTATTTAATGTTAGAATCTTTGTATGATCGTTGTCTGACTTAAGCCACCAATCGTTGATATGTTCAAATCAATGGCATAATCTATGACCCGTCAAAAGAAAACATCGATTTGCGATTCGGCCGTCAGTGACTAGGCGTACTATTTTACGCAACACGTGGAAACAACTACTGAAGGGGCAAGCTCATTTCCTCGCACAGCATAGATACCTTTTCAGTCAGCTGCCTATATGCGAGTACGCGGCTAAATCCACATGATTCTGACAAAAAATCAGCCAAAGTTGTAGTATGCTTACTTGATACATAATCCTAAAACTGTCCATTTTCCAGTACTAAATAAAACACCTCAGAACGCCCAGAATACAGAATTGCACCATGGTTTTCAAACTTTTCCGAGGGTACACGAGACCCCCCTAGCACAATAATGAATCCACATGAATAGAGGGCTAGCTACGCCCCTGTTAGTGTTCATGATGTCTCTTCATTTTAACTTTGAATTACGCTCGCATAAATTGCTCGGTAACAAACGAAACTCTTTGAAGTGTTTCAAACTGACAAGCCAAAACCGACGTTGAGTCAGTACAAGTTGCCTCTCAATGGCACGGAACAGAACAGAACAGAACAGAACAGCATATTTATTTTATTGAACCATAAATAGATCATCGTTATTATGAGCATTCCACTTACTTAACTGTTATACGTGCACATTTTGCTAAGTTTATTTGCAACTTTGCAAGTATATAAAATTATTAGGGATGCAAACGAATATTCGAATATTCGAATATTCGATCAAACGTTTGGTATTCGAATGTCAAAATCGGTATTCGAATATTCGGAAAAAGAGTAATGATACTAATTCTCAATAAAGAAAGTTTGTTTGTTTTGTTTTTACAACGACTGGCCCCTAATGCCAGAGGTGTGAATGTAATGACAATACACTAAACACGTGTCATATGTCATTAAGGGACATATCGTCGGGTACTGTAAAAAGTCCCCTTACTTTTACAATAACTGACTAGGAATTGGCTTTAACGTTTAAACACCAATGTTTTGTCCTGGCTGCAAATTAAGCTGGGCAACATAGCTCAAATCGCCGTGATGATATGAATGCCATGTGCTACAGTAATGTTGTTACATATATGTGCTTTAAATTGTATTCCATGTTTCGATACAACGTTCGCGCTTTAAAATGTAAATGTATAGTATAGGTTTTATGATATATTTCCTCCATTGTTGAACACTGGATGAGTCAAATCCAGATATGTTTTCGTTTTATTTTTTTACTAGTTCCCGAGTTGGTTTGGGTTTTCCATAGTTACATTTAGTCAATTTAAAGATCAATCTCAGAACGAGGCTGCTTGTCCTATGGAAAGACCCTCTGTTGGCGCAAAACGCTATTTGACTAGGACTCTGGGACAGCTAATTTCACATTGTTTACACATATAAAGGCAGCGGAATTGAAATTATTTGATTGTGTTGTTTGTCTGTTTATAATGTATTCTTTTTTCTTCCTGAAAATTGCGAATTTCAAAGGCATATTTGGAGAAAATCGGGGTCCGCCGCTACGACAAATACGGTCAAATTGCCCCGGCTATTACTTAAGCGAATAATAATAGTAGTTTACTACATCTTCCAAAATATTGATTTCGGTAAACGAATATTCGAATATTCGATCGAAAGAATTACCGAATATTCGAATATCAATTTTGCCATTCGTTTGCATCCCTAAAAATTATATATTCAACATTTTGATAGACGGGATTTATTTAGTATTTTATAGCTTTTTAACATACCATTTTATTATATCTGTAATGAGCATAAATGATTTTTTCTTCAAAACAGATCGACGCAAGTTTAAACTTCCCAAAATGATGGCAATTTTCCACTTCATATATTCCGTGGTCGATGGAGTAACGAATTCATTTTCAATTTCCCTTTCAGTTTTCTGACGATGACGGTGATTAAAATGAATGAACGATTGTATTTAAGATCTTTAGCCAACTCAAACTTCCTGGTTGAGGCTAACTAACGAAACGAAGCAAGACATGGAAATACCCCTTTTGTTCTGTCTACCTGAGTATACGTAGTACATGTTAAACTTAAATAAGTAGAATGTGACATAACAAAATTGAACATACTATCGGGTGAGTAGATTAATGTTTATACATGTATACATATACCTAAGATAAGTTTATTATAAATATTTACGATTTCAATTTTATTTCGATTCTAAATAATGCTGTATAAAGGTGAATATAAAGCATGTGAACCATATTTGCGTTTTACATACTGTATGGAATCAAGGTTTTTCTAAATTTCTTCTTTATCATTAAACTTTTTTTCAATGAAAATGAGATTTTATTGCGGTTGGTTACGATAGAAGCTTTATTTCCCTGCAAAGTTAACAGTATAAAAAATCTGAAAAAATATATATCGTAATATCCTAGTCTTAAGATATCCTTAAAGTTGTAAGGTATTCTCCGTTTAGAAGACATTAATTGAATATTTTTTCATTCTTATTCAAAATGGAGTCTCAATTTACAATGGGGAATTCCCGTATATCAATGTAAGACTTGTAAGACCACATTTGGCTCCGAACCTTAGCATATGTAACGTCAAATAACACCTGGCACACAAATGATAATGCTTTGATGGATCATTTGAACAACTTTCTGTCCCATTCGGAACTTCTCGGCCATTTCCCATCGATAACAACCTTTAGATGTATGCCGGTACACCAGTAGATGTAGTTCGTAAAAAAATAATTATATTATTAATTTATTGTAGTGTTTTAACCTGTATTTTGAATTACTTATTTTAAATTGATTGCCAGTTAAGTATATTACTGTATAAATAATTAAGTGTCACAAGAGTAAAATAATTAAGTTTAACTGCTTACTTGAAATTACTACGCGATCTTCTTGCAGCGTTCTAAAAATTAAAGATTTCTGACATTATTAACCGTCCATATAATTCCCAATGCTTTCTGTCCCAAAAGAATATTTAATTATTTATGCATTTGTATTTTGTTTTGATAAGCTTGGCACGTGATACTATTACTGCCGAATTATGTTCGCCCTTTCCTCTTAACAGACAATCACCATGGCAATAGCCAAGATGTTCGTTCTTGTCTTTGCGTTGATGACGTCACTTCCGATCATCATTTGTCAGCAGTTGCCCGGATTAAAAGTCATCGTCACAAAAGAAATTCTAGACAAGAGTAAGTTATAATGTCCAATATTTGTGACAAAGACAAAAGCGAATTTTAAGCGTTGATCAATTTCAAACTTACGTCCTAGTTGAAGTGTGGTTACACCATTTACACTAGTCTTTTTCTGCTTAAGCAACGTCATGAACGGGCTCGAGTCCGATTAATATGAGTCTGCCGCCTTATCACTGGTGGATCCAGGGAGGGACGCACCTAATGGGGAGGGAGGCGCAACCGGCCCACGCCCCCCCCCCCCGAATCGTCCAAGTTTACTTTTTATTACAATATAGGAGAAAAACAGTAATAAAATACGCCCAAAATGTATCACTTCGGACTAGAAATTGTTAAACTTGTTTTCTTTTGGGAGTACCCCCAGACCCCCGGCCAACACTATAAACCAAATAAATTAAGAACGATTATAAATAAACAGATATCAGATCCTAGTGTGAAATGTATCTAATTGACTAACCATTTGTCAGTTAACGACTGGGAGATTGCAAAACTACGTGAGGACCTGTTGAAGACCAACCTTAATGACATCAGCGATGACCACGGTGACACCACGTGGAGTATATCCAGGTAATGCACCAGTCAATTGTAACCACGCCCCCTCCCCCAGGTCCGGGGAATAGCGTGGACTTTGACTTTCGGTCAAGCCAAGCCCGGGTAAAATCCCCGCCAAATACCCCCGCACCACAGGGACCCTATGGAAGGCCCATTCCCCGCCTTTTTTTGGCGCGAAGACAAAACCACCGCATTCACCTGGTACTGCAGGGCTACACGGCCCATTTCCACGGCTATCCCCGGTATACCTCCGGACCTGGGGGCCGTGGTTCAACTGACAGGTGCATAAGTCACCTGTTATATACATGTAGAGTCACTAAAAGTCACAATGAAATTGTTCCAAAGCATTCAATTTTCACTATGTATTTACAAAATTTGAATTTTAAATAAAAAGGTTAAATCAAAGCACTGAATGTGCTGTTATTGAGGTGTTTTGCTCTGCTTTGACAAATGCCCATATGCCTTACTAAGCATACATAGAGTAATTCAAGTCATGGTTTGAACTAGGTTACGATTAATAACATCCTATATCGATGTATCTTTAATCTGTTAAGACCTTACTTCCTTTTCAAGTATTCGACTAAACAGCGCGGGTTCCCTGACGTCACACGTTGCCCTGGGGACGGGCAGTTTCACGTGGAGTGCGACTCTGTCCGATATCAAAGTGTCCGCTGATTGGCGACTCAAATATGACCCTGGCCGTTGGCTGTAAGTTAAACAGTTTAAGTCATAATGTTTTTAATTTTATTCCTTGAGATTCTGTTTTGTTATGGACATGATTTTAAGTATGAAAAGCCAAGTCCGACTATGACGAAGGCTTTGGTTACCTATTCGGTGTTTGTAATGTAGATTTGTTTCATTTCCGCCCCGACAGTCCAACGATTCGGGACAGCGGATCGCTGGATCTGAGTGTCGGCACAACGAGCATCAGCATCAACGTCAGGCCAAGTAGGACTTATTGTTTGTTTCATGTCTTGAAAAATTACTCACTTTTTTTCTTGTTCTCGATCGGAAACAATAGCAGCTTTATGTTTGTTTGCCGTTACCTAACAAAAAACTAACCTTTTGCGACGTATGTTTTCTACATAGGAGTATTAGTAGCCAAAATATGCATACAAAAAAACGCAAAAATAAGGGTAACCGAAAACCAAAATATTTTTAAATATTTGCCCAAAAAGCCTCTATATACATGTGTATATACTTTAAAGGTATAATTGATCGGTGACATGTTTGCGCATTTATCTTGTTTATACACAAAATAATGATTAACTGATATTAATTGCACCTACTTCCGGCCCAGAGGTATCAAGCGGCATACAGGTGGATCTGGATGACTGCTCCGCCCGCGTGTCGTCACTGCGAGTGCGTGTCCACGGTTCCCTGCTCTCGAAGTTCTACGACATGCTCATTTCCGCCTTCAAGGGCAACATAGAGAACCAATTGGAGAAAGCGGTAACTTTCATTTTTCGGCTTGTGGCATTCAATGTACAATTAATTACATGTTATGCGATCTTTATGCACGATGGCCCCATAATTGTTGGTATCGTTGAAAGGATTTTATCGGCATTTATCGACTGAGACCGAAAATGTAAAAAAAATGCCGAAAAAAGTATAACAAACACTTTTTTGGCATTGGTCGATTGTAAAATAGGTGTTTTCACGTCAATTTTTAAGTTTCAGTAGAAATAAAAAGGACATAAATACAAACTGCAAATATTATATCTATTAATTTGTTCGGTCATTTATTTCACATATAAGCAATCAGTAAGAAATTCCATTTCAAATGACACCAAAGTTATATGGTTTTAAGGTGTCACCAGCATCAAAATGTTACCGTATTGTTATAAAAGTCTCAATTAAATGGCAAGTGCATCTGTGCAGCGAAACCCTTAAGTAATTCGATAACGTATTTTTTCTTGTAAAAAAATAAGTAATTTGCTGCTCCTATTGAAATTCTGCAGTTTCCAATGAATGACATTATGTTAAGATATTGTATCACATTTACACAAATATATCTATGATTTATCAGGTATTGAATTTGTAAACTGCAAACAGGAATCCCGATCTTCACAATGCTATCGTCTCAATAGTAGAATAGTATAAGCTGATTTTTTTATATATTTGCATAATCTTTCCAGATTTGTAAGGCTGTGAAGACTTCAATGTCCAAGGTCAAGGGAAAATTGACTGATCTTAGGAGTAAGTTCATGCGCCATTTAATCATTCTATTGGCGACATTTGCATCTAACCTCATGTAGTGGTAAAAGGTTATTCGTATATATTTACCAAAATATATACTTTTTTGCATAGCATATCGCAAAACCATTTTATTTTGATATATGCATTCTAATAACCATTTAACCACCCTACTGGTCGATGTTATGTTTTGTCTACTGACTCGAATCTACCAATTCACATGATTAAAATCAATACATGCTGACTGCTGATAAATGTACAAAAATAAGAGTACGGCAGATTTGAAAGTACTGTCAATATAAACGTAGTTAGATAAGTTCGACCCCTAAATTTATTTCAGGGCTCTATACATGTACGTACCAGGTACTCGAATAGTTCTTAGCTTTGGCTATGGCCCGACACTAAACCGTCGGTTGTAAAATATCAACCAATTTAGGTTATTGTAGTGTTGGTAATACAGGCAAGTTGGCAACTACAAACATATGCATTACTCATTGTTTTGTATTTACAGCGACAGGACGAGTACACACTTTTCACACTGATTTTATGGTTGATTATAACGTATTGAAGGTGGAAGTGAGGCCACAACATATAGTAACATACCACGGGGTACGTACGTGACAATACCTGTCAATTTGTTTGGTTTTCAACATTTCGCCGGTTGGTCAAAACTTTGTTAAAGCTAACATTTTCATTAACTACATTATTGTATTTTTATAACTTGGCATATTTGATGGTGTGCTCAAAGATCTGAATAAAAAAACACCGCAATTGAAACAGATGTTTTAAATCATGTGAGACATATTGTAGATAACAATTGTATCCATTAAACTTCAAGAACACAGGCGATTTACGAAGTTAACAACGATGACGTTAACAACGGTGTTAACTTGAACACTGTTCTGAACAAATCAACAAATGTTGTTGGTATTCGAGCAATTAACCATACGAAGTACCCTCACTGGGATTAAGCTAACACTCAAATCATAGATTAATTTAATAGTATACAATAACGCAGAGTTAACTTTCAGAGAGAAAAAAACAGAAGTCATTTGAATGAAGCTGCTTAAAGTTTGTCAATGAGTGCATACATCGGTCAATATAAACTATATCCAGTATCAATGTTCACCTATCCAAATGTTCTTCCATTTGTATTTATATGTGCTGCTATGTTATATTGATCATTGTTTCCTTTTTAGATGTCTGTCACCCAGGGGTCAAGGTCGCTCTACGTCACAGAGGAAGTGTTCTCAGAAGCGGGGCTGACTTCCGGTGTTGGTGTGGAATTAAACGGTCACGTGTTCGATAACATTCTGCAATTGGCTACTGACCTTAACCTCCTAAATTTCGCCATTGATTACCAACAGGTTACATTATTTTCGAAGTGTCTTCAAATGTTTTAACGTTGGGACTCAAACACTTTAAGCATACGTTTTCACATTCAAAGATAATATCTCAATCCATTATGTTTACATGGAAAACAGCCGTATTATTTATAGGTTATTAAACAATGAAAACATAACAGCATACGACAGACTTTAAAAATATATCATGAACATTTAGTAACATATTGTTCATTTTTTTTTACAATTCACAAAAGTACTATGAAAGCGTTTATTGTATTCACCTCATGTGGTCTGGACAACTTGTTTTATATCGATATACCGAGTATTAAATGATACGAAAATACGCCAGTTTTGTATAGTCTTGTCAACTGAAATGTCAAATAAGTTTTGTTTACAAAAACGGTGAAACACATAATTTCGACTTTAAAAAATCGACAAAGAGCGTAGAACTATTTTAGTTGACTAAAGTAAAGTCGACATATCCAGTTGATAAGACTTAAGTCGATAAGTCGACATAACATTTCCACTTTGTTGCGTAAAAACTCGTCAAGACGCCAAAAACATTTTCTCATCATCAGTAAATACGTGTGCGATTCCATACCCCCTCGACCTTATAGTTTATATATCATGGTTTCAGGTGATAGCCAACAAGAAGAACAAGTACGCTTATCTGTCTTGTGATGAAGGGCAGATCTCAATATGCATAGGAAAGTTTCTAACACAGGTTTGAATCTACATACCTTTGAAACTTCCCGTTAAGTTTCAAGATTCAAAAGATGTCTTACTTCATCATACGTGTATGCACACATTAATATGCGATAGAGATTGCCGCCAAAATGTTTTTAGATGACATATACGGATATCAAGTAAAAGATATGATACATTTCTCAACATGCCTCGTGCCAGCCGGAAATTCGATACCGTTATCACATTGGTTTACTTGCAACAGTATGTGGACAGGTTTAGTTTCAATGAATAACCTTCAAGTCATGTCACGCATGCAGCAATTTGGGAATCTAATATAAAATATTCTTTTACTTACAGGCACAAGCCCGATGGCCAAACCGCGTGGTAGGACTGCGCCTGTTCGCCACTTCCGCTAAGCTGGAATTCGCTTCCGGTTCTGTGGCGCTGCGACTCGCAGGCCGTGTCAACTTTACCGCGGAGGATGCCACACATGTGGACCCGATGTTTTCAGCTGCTGTGGTTAGTAAAATTGTTTCAGACCAAGCATATATACGCCCTTAATTGTGTTTAAGCTTCATTTAGAAAGCCGCGCAGAGTGCAAGTTTATACTTTGCATATGCTTTAAAGCTAACGATAGCATACATTTAGTTCACAAATCTTTACCGTGTGCGTACCAGTACTGCTATATTTTCGAATACGGCCGGGATTTGAAGTTATTGGGCCAATTCCACCATTGTTCCACGAGAAAGGACCAACCAGACACACTGGCTAATTCAGTGCTTATGTATAATTCTTGGTTATATCTTTCAATGTTTTACAGAACTTGAGGGTCCCGATTCAGGTGAAGTTTGAAGGCGGCAATTTATCTGCCAGATTTTCCAACATCAGGTATCTCATTCATTTGATATTTGCAATAACAATTATTTGTCGGTCGATAATTGTAACAGCTCACTACAAACAAATAACGTTAGTTTAACGTTGCGTGAAGGTTGTGGCATTATCAGACTATTGTAAAACGTTGCCCCAACGTTACGAATGTGGAGGTTTTCTTAACGTTGAGACAGCGTTTTTAAGCGACAATTACACAACCTTTATGCAACGTTATAATGGCACAACGTTATGATGCATGTTTGTCTAAACGTTGTAATGACGTTGTATGACGGTTGTGTATCGGTTACCGAAATAACGTTGTGACTACGCTAAGAAAACCTCAACATACATAACGTCGTTACAACCTTGTGCAACAACGCTTGTTGAAACGTTAACACAGCGTTGTCAAAACGTTATGTGTTTGCTGGGAGACCTGTAGATATATACGGCATGTTCCTTGCACAACAAATTTTTACAGAAAATTTTATTGAACAATTAATACCATGTCAACGTAGGAATGATGCATTCTGATTGCATAAAAAGCAAGGCTAGCACTGAATTGATTTACATCTTATGAGCCAATATAACTACCATTATTATATGATAGTCAAAACAAAGTACCCTACATTTTGTTTTGTTTTTAAGAATTTCAAATCTGCAATATCAGAAACTGTATACAACGTATATCGTACAAAGCTGATGTATATTTTGCAGCGGGAACATAACATTTGACCAATCACAAATCGGCAAAGTGCTGGTAAGTTTTCCATACTACGGCTGAGGAAGTCCATGACTCTTCTACGACTCCAAACTAAAACTATACAGAAATAGACTACATTCATATCAACTGTTACTTAATGTTAAACTTATACAGTTGTTTTAACTTCAAAGTAAATATTTTGATTAAGCGGTAAATTATATTCAATCGAAGGTCAAAATTGGACCTCTATAGTGTTTGTTGGTGCATTCGTTAGTATCGATCTACGTGAAATTAATGGAAAGAACATTTAAAAAATACTCGAATGACATTGGCCCACTTAAAAATCCAAACATCCAATAATTCATATACTATAATAACAAATTATCTCAAAACTTGTGGACGGATAAGAGACATTGTTTATGTTCCGCAGATACCCGGGCTACAGAACTTCTTCGACGTTTTCTCACAAAATATGACCAATTTATTGGTCGAATACCTTAACAGTGAGTTGTGGCATATATATATTTTACAACCTCTTGTTTAGCTTTTAATAAATGGTTGTTCATAAATTCAAAGTGGATGACCACGCTGAGACCGACCAGATCTTCGAGCCATGAACATGTCGAGCCATTCAATTATCGTGCCAAGTAGAATCGCATATTTTTATGTTATACCTTCATACAATCAATTTACCTCAAGCAAATAATAATGTACAAAGTAAAACAATGTGGAGTTTCATGCATTTTGATCATACATGTAACTAAC
Organism: Mya arenaria; assembly: GCF_026914265.1. NCBI lineage: Eukaryota > Metazoa > Mollusca > Bivalvia > Myida > Myidae > Mya > Mya arenaria. The sequence continues at coordinate 6,590,258 of NC_069129.1, forward strand.
AACGGGTTGTGATGTTTATTGCAGACAACACTGTATCGTTTCCCATCAAACTTCCCCGAGACGTTCAGTACAAGACCAGTAATGTGAGGCTGTTCAGTGTAAGACTCATTTAATAATCCATTACCAGGGCGTAAATGATATTTCTGAAACAAAAGTCTTTAGGCGTGACAAAACAGTGTGTTTATTTCCGGTTTCCCGGTATACTCTATTCATTCAGCCCCGACCTTTATTTCTTTATTGCCATCAGACACCATTTTTGACCATTATATCTTTATCCTTTTAATACTTTATTTCGGTATACCGCAGCTATAGAAAGACGCGTTAATATTTAAAAAAATATATGGAGTTCTCTAGTCAAAATTAATACAGATCAAATGGCGCCGGATTTTAGTGTGACATTGATGCAACTAAATCTTAAAAGAAAAAACTCGCGACCAATCTAACCTCTTTTGGGGGCGGTAAAGTCGGAATAAATACCTTTAAGTTATGTTGCCTTACCGTTCCTTGTATCAAAATATCAAAACAGTTTGTAGTCTGTGCATATCTAACGAAAATTTTCTTTATTTCAATTAACTTAAATCTAACAAAACGTAGAAAATATTAAGGTTGTTATTTTTTAGCCAAATAATAATGACAATATATTTAAACGGCAAAAATGATCAGTCAAGTGTTATTGTTTACTTATGTTTTCTTATCCCTCCAGACGGGAATTCGAGTCGAAGCAGACCTCTGTGAAAAAGGAACTTCCGGGTGCTCTTACGCCGCCCGTGATTCCTGGGTCGGGGACCGTCTTGGTAGCAAAATTACCGTCAACGATATTCTCCCAGACAATACCACCCCAACCACCACCACAACAACTACAACCACCGCCACAACTACGACGACGCCGACCACTACAACTACGACGACGCCGGCCACTACAACTACTACTACTACAACAACAACTGCTACAACAAGAAAACTGCCGATGACGCCAAAGCCGACGGATGAGGTCACACAGCGGAAGCATTACACTCAAAACTTAGGCGTGACCCCGCGTAAACAACCTTCAACTGTAGTAACGAAAACGGCGCTTGTCTTTCCGATTAACAAGAGCGATTCAAACCCAGCGGACTCGAACACCGGAAACGTCGTTCACTACGAGATCCCATCCGCACCGTCGGATGTCGTCAACGTCAATATGAACGACTCTCCGGATGTAGTGGCGAATTCGTCTACCCCACGTGCTCAAGGACAGACCGAAAACAAAAAGAAAACGAATGCGGCTGTTTTCGCGCAGATTACCCTGTTTGAAGTTATTTCTTTCATGGCGTGTATTTTTGGTTTGAGATGTTTCATGTTTGGCGATCCTTATAAAGGGACTTTAATGTGAACGATAAAAGGCTTTCCAGACGTTTGTCTTTGTATATGCATTTAATTAAGGGGTTGTATTCATGAATAAGTATTTATCATGGAAAACTTTGTATACATTCGTCCAAGATTACTTTATAAGTCGTTATCAGAGAAAAAAGGGTAAAACAATGCACTAAAAATGCACCTTTTTGGACTATAAGTTGTTTAAATGCAGAAAATACGGATGTTTTCATTAGTCACTTTAAGGAAAATTAGATAACAGAAATGTGAATAACATATCCTCTAGGCAGCAATTATGGGGAGTTACAGTGAAAACAAACTGTGTATAACTGAATTGAAAATTGGAATACCATTGTAGTAAAACTATTAAACAAAACCTCCCAGGCCGTTTTAGACTGCTTGACTTTCGTCAAGTTTATCTAAATTTTGTCTTGTTTGGAAATGGCCACTTCTTAATCTAATCAGTAAACGCCTTAAGTGATGGTGATCCCTTTCCTCTTCCCCACATCGCCGGCAATGCCAATGGCATTTTACATTTTACCCCCACCCCCCACTCTCACTCCAAATTATTCCCATAGTCTTGGAATGGCTGAAATTGTTGTAAAAAATGTGTGTGAGATGTTTGTTAATGTCTGGATGTTTACAAAATAGAATAATAAAATATTGAACTAGAATTATCTTATAATAGCATCGAAAACGTGATTATGGCCGGATAAGATTCGATATTTAAGTAATTATACACGTATGTGGATTGGTACACTGTAGCTTAATTGAAAAATAATATATAATATAACTACAGTACTCTAAATATATGCTTTGGAACCGAACATAAATTATAGATGTCCAACATCGGACCGACATTTTTTTATAATATCATAAATATATCGAAAACGGTACAGGTACGATATCATACAGTTGTGAACATCTTTCTTCTTGGACATATCTATGTCTTCCGTTGATTTTAATTCATTTGGTTTTACGTTCGTTTATTTAAAACTCGTTTTTGTCACCTCGAATATGATCAAATAAAGTAATTCATGAAAACAAATATTAAACGGATATAAGTTGCTATTTTATGTATGTCTATTCGTCTGGTACAACGCGTCAAGTCCACTATCGTAACAGTGGAAAGAAATTTGTAAAAGTATTTAAAGAGAAAAGAAAAATTGATCTGCATATAACAAAAGTTGAACCAATGACGGACAGATGACTTAAGATATTTCGGCCCGATAAATTTCCGACAAAATATCGGTCAGACATGGGCAAAACTATATCGGATGGATATAGTTTTACGATAAATATCCGAAATATAAAATATATAGGTCCGATAGGGGTGCCCATATGTATATATACGCATGAACGATTGCTCTGTCAGACTAGACCAGAAACAGAAAAGAAGACAGATCTCGAACCATCACGACAACACCAACGTGGTTCTTCAAAGCAGTATCGTAAGATTTGTAATAGCCTTTGGATGTTGTTGCCATAATTCCAATTATGCGTCCTATGGCATATTTCTGAATCTACTTACAAATTTAGGCAAAGTTGGCTTAAAGTTGACAATAAATGTCTTATCATAACGTTGAACCAATCAAATCATGTATATGAGCAAATTACATTGAATTCATTTTCGATTATACCCAGTGGCGTATCCATGACATGTCGTTAGAGGGGGCGTAACTTAGGAGCTTAACTCCAAGTTTGACTTGCGACCCTCCATCCGAACCGAAATTTATTCGGTAGTGTTGGCAGGGGGGGGGGGGGGATTCTTAACAATTCCTATTCCGAAATTGTGCAATTGGGCTCCATTTTTGAAATAAAAAGTAAAACGGAGGGGGGGCGCCCTCACCTCCGTACCCGCTACAAGTTTGCCCAATTAAATAGCCAATCAGCCTTATCCAATATGTTCTATGACATGCATTTGGTCATTAAAGGGTTCCTACATTTAGTATAAAAACAAAAGTACAGATAACATTTATCACGATATGTCATGTGTCTTGTACCGAAAACTGACCGGGGTTTGTAAAACCTGTTAAGTGCTACCTTCATCCGGTTCAAACCAACTTTTGTTTGCAATTCCCACAGCGGTAAAATTATATATTTTACTCGAGGAAACTCCACGATATTTTCCGTTATTTAAGCTTGGCATCTTGGCAAAACTTTCAATCAATGACAATTTTATCTCAAGCTTTCAATTTTGCAAGTAGAAGAGGCATACTTTTGCGAAAAAAACTACTTTTGACAATACAAAGGACGTCGCCATTTTGCCGGGCGGTGTTAGGGCTTAAATCTCCATCGGTTCTGCCTTCTTGTGCAACGTCCATTTTTCCAATTTCTAGCGTACTTTCGATTTCAGCTCGTCAAATAAGTTCAACAATGGCAGCAAAGACACCCTTCGAGCGTCTCCCAACAAATGTGGTTCCTGTGAATTACGATGTTACGTTGAAACCGAGTTTAAAATCCTTCACGTTTGAAGGGTCAGAGACGATTCAAGTGACGGTAAGAAAATTGCAAGCGGTCTGTGTTATTGTTGGAATAGTTGAATGAAACAGTTGGGTATGACTAAAATACGAAAATAGGTTATTTTCGCGAAAATAGCTTTTTTGACTAAAATACGAAAATAAGGTATTTTTTGATGAAAATAAAGTTATTTTCGCGAAAGTAAGATTTTGATGAAAATAAAGTTATTTTCGCGAAAGTAAGATTTTGATAAAAATCTGAAAATAAGGTGAGTTTGCGCGAAAATAACACTTTTTAACAATTATGTACTTAGTTTGAGCTAAAATAAAGTTATTTTCCAGAAAGTAAGAATTTGATAAAAATCTAAATTTTGGCGAAAATAACATTTTTGACATAATGTAGTTAGTTTTTGGATATAATAAAGTTTTTTTTGCGGAAATAAGTTTGGGTAAAAATCTGAAAATATGGTTAGTTTTGGCGAAAATAACATTTTGGACAAAAATTGAGTTAGTTTTGGATAAAATAAAGCTATTTTCGCGGAAATAAATTTTGGTAAAAATCTGAAAATAGGGTTAGTTTTGGCGAAAAATAACATTTTTGACAAACAGGTAGTTATTGTTTGGCTAAAATAAAGTTATTTTCGCGGAAATAAGTTTTGGTAAAAATCTGAAAATAAGGTTAGTTTTGGCGAAAAATAAATTTTTGAAAAAAATGTAGTTAGTTTTTGGCTAAAATAAAGTTATTTTCGCGGAAATAAGTTTTTGGTAAAAATCAGAAAATAGGGTTAGTTTTGGCGAAAATAAAGTTATTTTCGCGAAAATAAGACTTTTGTTAAGATCTGGTAAGTTTAGGCGAAAATAGCATTTGCGACAAAATTATAGTAAGTTTATGGCTAAAATAAGGTATTTTGGTTAAGATCTGGTAAGTTTTGGCGAAAACAGGGCTCTCGCGAGGGGGCGACTTGGGCGAAGTGGTCGCCTAAAATTCCCAGACTTCGCCCATTTGTATCATCAAAGCGACATTCACTTCGCCGAAAATTTTAGCACATTGTAAATCTGTCAATCAGCGAGTATTTGGCCAATGTCCCATTAGTCAAAACATCACAATAATTAAGTCATTCGTACAAATTGGTAATCTCCTAATCCGATAATTGGGCCGTGTCATCCAATTACCAAAACATCGCCAGAAGGCGGAGCTATTGAAGGCTAACCAATAAGAATGTACATTGAGAAGACCCTGATCAAATGATATAAGTTCGTTAAAAAGAGATAGAAAAGGCGACATAATTATGAAAAATCGAGTCAAGCATTAATGAAGTTAAAAAGTAATTAATATATATGTATTGAACAAACAATGCAAGACATTTAAACATTGTTGCTTTTGAAGCAGACGGTCATATAGCCATCTCGGCAAGTAGGCTAAGAAAATCAATAACATGACGTATCACCAAATATTTGATTGGTTTTAGTGAAATGTCCATGATAAAAATTGATTTGTAAACACAAAAAAATATTTTTTTTGCTTTATGTAATGTTTACTTACAGTGATTTTCTCCTGTCACAGTTACGATGTCAAAAAAAATCGGCGAGATCGCCATTTTGTCAAAACAATTTTCCGATTTAATTTTTCAACCTCCCATTATGTATTGGTAATTTTTTTTATCAAGGACACTGATTTAAATGTCTTTTTTTTTTAAATGTCAGTATATTTAAAATTATTTAGCAAGAGACAAGTAAATAACAGCATAGCTGAATGTGACATTCGTAGCCTATCCCGAATGTACCAAAACAACATTCGTTCCCCTACTATATTGACAGTTCATTTATAAGGTCATTTTGATAATTTCGAAACCTTAGCCGTCTTTTTTTTGTTTGTTTCATTTTAGATGCTTTTTTGAGATAAACTATGTGACATTGACGAATACACTTTTGCTGAGCCAAAAATGATACATTATGTAATGAACATTTTATATAGTTATAGCAATCAATTTTAATGTGAATATAAACTTAGGTGAGTGGTATGGCATAGTTTTTGTATCAGGTGTTACGAAAAGTATCACTTCTCCCTAAAGTCTCCCCACTTCTCCCTAAATTGGCTGAAGGGAGAAGTCACTTCTCCCAAAATTTCCAGCCTAGTGAGAGCCCTGGAAAATAGCATTTTTCGAAAGGTATTTTCGCGAAAATAAGATTTTGGTAAAAATCTGGAAAGTTTGGGCGAAAATAACATTTTTGACAAAAATTTAGTTAGTTTTGAATAAAATAGTTATTTTTGCGGAAAAAGCATTTTGATTAAAATCTGAAAATAGGGTTAGTTTTGGCGAAAATATCTTTTTTTACAAAAATGTAGTTAATTTTTGGCTAAAATAAAGTTATTTTCGCAAAAATAACATTTTGATAAAAATCTGGTTACTTATGGCGAAAAACTATCCAAACTTTCTTCTACTCGTGCCATAGGCATGGGTGGTTGGGTGAGCTTTTTTACCCTCGCCATCGGGTTATACTAGTTAAAAGTTATACTCATTCGGCAGGCACACCACGATTTACATTTTAGGCTCAGGTTGTCATAGGCATATATGTCGGCATCTCCTTAAGTTGTAGGATATATCTTTGATTGTTCCCTTTAGTTTTATCGTGTACCTGCTTCAGTAGCAATAACGGTCTATAATTATGGGTAGCAATAACGGTCTATAATTATGGGTCTTTGTCATCAACTTAATCCGCTTAATGACAAACAAGTGTGTATAACCGCTTTGATGTTGCACATTTCCGATGGAGGTGTGATCAACAGAAACATGTTAAAATACTTTCAGTAATCATTGTTCAATTTTCCTAAAAACATAATTGTTTCGAAACACTAATGCACCTGTCATATGTGTTATGTAGACCAAATAAAAGTATTTTAATATTTTTTATTAAAAATTGTCATTTACGACAACAGAAGAAGATATTTTCTCTTTTTTTTTAAATCTTATTTTCGCGAAAATAACTTTATTTTATCCAAGAACTAACCATATGTTTGTCAAAAAGGTTATTTTCACCAAAACTAACCCTACTTTCAGAGTTTTATCAAAATCTGATTTTCGCGAAAATAACTTTATTTTAGTCAAAACTCAATACATTATTGTCAAAAAATGTTATTTTCGCCAAAACTAACCCTACTTTCAGATTTTTATCAAAATCTTATTTCCGCGAAAATGACTTTTTAGCCCAAAGCTTACTATATGTTTGTCAAAAATGTTATTTTTGCCAAAACTAACTCTATTTTCATATTTTTTCAAAGTCTTATTTTCATCAAAAATAACCTTATTTTCGTATTTTAGTCAAAAAAGCTATTTTCGCGAAAATGACCTATTTTCGTATTTTAGTCATACCGAAACAGTTCATATATTTAAAGTTGTAAGTTGCTATTACATTCGGAAGATGAGTTGACATTATTCAGAGACATATCTGACAAGTCATTCCATAGACTAAAATGTCTGAATGGCATTTTAGAATAACTATCTGACCAGATAAACAAATAGGCAAATCTCGAGCCAGAGTGCCACACTTCTATAGGGCCAACTTTTATTGGCATTTTTGGGTTTTAATTTTTTCTCTTTCATTCAAATATCGCTAAGTTGCTGAAATCTAAAGAAATAAGGTTTATGTACTTAACAACTTAATTGATGAACACTCAATTGTGGAAATGATTGACAATCTAATTTTGTTGAATCCGCTATAAAATTGTCAAGATCATCCAATGTTATTTTATTTTAGGATGTCTCATCAAAAGTTTTTTTATTTCAGGTTGTTGAGCCAACCAAAGCTATATCGGTCAACTGTATCGAGATTGAAGTTAAGAGTGTGCAGTACCAGGCAGATGGTGGAAGTGAGATCACTGGAACCATCGAGTACAAGAAGGAGAATGAAATCGCTGTCTTCACCTTTCCAGAGCAGTTGCCTGTATGAAAATAATTTTCGTGAAAAAAAATAAGAATAACCTGCGAATAAGATTTAAAGACGAAAGAAAAAGAATTTCAAAAAGACAACATCATAAATTATTGATATTTGATAATGGATATTCAATTCCAAGGCCAGGATCTAACTTTAATTCATTTGATTTAAGAGGAATGAACTAAAAATGATATAAGCATGCGTTGTTTAGAAAACATTTTCTAACACTAACATTCGGTTTTGTTTTTTGCGGGGTACATGAACAGTACCTGTCATATTTGTTATTGCTGTTGTATGTTAGCTGTATGGTACATGTTATTTATAATAAGTAATGCACTCTCACATATTTTCTAAAAGTTAGTTCAAATTGTGGGTACATGAACAGTACATGTCATATTTATTATATATAATGTACTCTCACATATAGGCTGGGAAAGGCAGCCTGAAGCTTACCTTCACAGGAGAGCTGAATGATCGGATGAAAGGTTTCTACCGCAGCAAGTACACCGGACCAGATGGCGAGGACAGATATGGGGCTGTTACTCAATTTGAGGTAAGAATTAAAGAGGTTCACTCTTTTCTAACTATAGGCTGGCAAAGGAAACCTGACACTGACGTTTACTGGAGAACTGAATGATCGTTTAAAGGGATTTTACCGCATCAAACAAAAAGACTTGGACGGAAAAGATAGTTTTGGGGCGGCTACAATGTTTGCGGTATGGATGAGGTTTTAAGTGGATATGTATCTACATGTATCGGTGGTCTCAAAAAACATATAATATCTTTGCATTTTATAATTTTCCATTCATATATTTTAAAAGAATTATTTTTTCTGTAAATCTTATCAGAATGGAGGGCCATTTTCTAATGTTATTATAATTTGTTGCACAACCCAGTTGTAAAATAATGTTGTTGTCCAGTTGGTTTATATGATGTGAATATATACAATAAAATATGATTACACAATATATGTTTCTTTCCAGGCATCAGATGCTCGCAGATCATTTCCTTGCTGGGATGAACCCGCTTTAAAGGCGACATTTGACATCACGCTGGTGGTCCCCAAAAACAGAGTGGCTCTGTCTAATATGGTATATTTTTTAGAAGTAGATTTATTTCAATAATGCTAACGAATTGTTTTTGTGGCATTTGAAAGAGGATTTTGATAAAGTTTTTCCTGTTTCTGGTGCGAAACTTGGGATTTGTAGGCAGGCAGGATTTGCGGTCTCCTTTAGAATCGTTTTTGTTGAATTCAAATATCGTTTTTGTTGAATTCAAATATCATTTTTGTTGAATTCAAATATCGTTTTTGTTGAATTCAAATATCGTTTTTGTTGAATTCAAATATTGTTTTTGTTGAATTCAAATATTCATGTATTTTGATGAAAACAGAAATTGGGACCAACATTTTGGTCATTTCATGTATACAGCAGAAAAAAGTATGATTTGAAATGTGTTTTATTTGCTCAGACAGATATTTTAAAATTTAGCAAGATTTAAAAAAAACCCACATAATTCATACACTTATTCAAATCAATCAATTAACCTTTACAGCCAGTGATCTCTGAAACTGACGACTCATCAGACAGCAGTCTAAAAGTTGTCAAGTATGATAAAACGCCGATCATGTCCACGTACCTTGTGGCGTACGTTGTGGGAGAGTACGACTGTGTTGAGGGGAAGGATGAGAATGGGGTTCTTGTACGCGTCTACACGCCCGTGGGGAAGAAAGAGCAGGGACAATTTGCGCTGGATGTAAGACTTTGTTTCCCTGATGTTTGTAAATAAGTGAAAGTTGTTACATGTTTACACAACATGTTGGGGATTTTTTAATTTGAAGGATATGGTAAGAGCACAGTGTTTAATGTTTAGTGATAGAAGATCTGTAGAAGTGTTTGGAGATGTATTGAGAAATTTGTGCACTAAAGTTCCTGTTATGTGCCTATATGGTGTCCAGCTCGTTACCTATAAACAGTTTTTGAAAACAGTTTGAGGTCAAACCAAGCAGGTCTTGGGCCCTCCTGGTTGAACACATTCCAAGAAATGTTTGCACCAAAATGCCTGCTATATGCCTAAAATGGAGTCCTGCATGTATCATTAGAACCTATTGTCACTTTCTTATTAGACTTGCGAAATAAAAAACTGCCTTTAAGGATCTTATATGTTGAAGCATACTTGTGATATTTGTATTTAAATGGTGAGATGAATTTTAAGGTTTGTGGACAAATAAAGCTTTAAACAAATATAATAAACAGGTGATAAAGTGTTCTTAGATACTGTATCGATTATCTTACACTGATTAAAATGATACTGTTTGTGTGTTTTAGGTTGCAGTGAAGACCCTGCCATTCTACAACAAGTATTTCAACATTGCCTACCCATTACCCAAGATTGACCTCATCGCCATTGCTGACTTTTCTGCTGGTAAAACACATTCTGTTTAGGTCATTTAGTTATTCTTAATTTCTCACATCAGTTTGTTTTTCTGGTTCAAATTTTGGCCCCATTTCCAATGCCAAAACATTCTTTCTTCTCGGAAATAAAATCAAAATTTTCAGTTTCTCTTTTGAAGAAAGAAAAATTGAAGAAAAGATTTTCTTTCAAAATGAATTGGCAAAAAATTGACCTCTATGAAGTTATGTGAGGAAAAAACGTTTGAAATATAAGGATCATACCAGATCAAGGTCTTAATTATCTCCGTCTTTTTTAAAAGTATATGAATTATTTGTTAGAAAAATGGAAATTCCCAATTTTATTTAAAACAAAGAATTTTTACCGGTCAGAAAGATCCTGACCCCCTTCCAAAAATAGAGTGAAGTCTTGCAAAGTTTCAATCTTGGTTTCATCACCAGGGGCTATGGAGAACTGGGGTCTGGTCACTTATCGTGAAACCGCACTGTTGATTGATCCCAAGAACTCGTCATCTACAGCCAAGCAGTGGGTTGCTTTGGTGGTCGGACACGAGCTTGCGCATCAGTGGTTCGGAAATCTGGTTACCATGGTAATGTTCTGATGAATATCATTTTTATTTTTTTGTATATTTTATAATAATCATTAACCTTAGAACTCGTCATCTTAAGTAAAGCAATGGGTTCATGTTGGCTCTAAAAGTGGATAAAAATATGGTATTATGGTGAAAATTACATGTAATTGTTTCATGATTACTGTCTAATGCTAAATGATTATAGAGGGCTGTCTTTCTGATTTTGGGTCTAGGATTTGACCATATTTCCCACCTTAAAAATTATATAAAAAATATTTTCCTCAAATTCTATGACAAAATTCCACTTTGGGCTGTCCTGTTTATAAAGAATTGTTCATTCATAAAATGGGAGAAAATGTAGCCGAGATTGATAAATATTAGTTTATTTGAAATCTCCTTTTTTCACTTAACGGGCTGGCCAGATTTCAAAATGATAACACAGAAATTTTCCTTAGGGGACCCTTTATCAAATTGCTTCAAGCCATGTGAGTTCGTAAAAAATTCAGGGCTGAGGGGGCAGGGCTAGTTATCATTAATTGATTATATGAAAAAACTTGGAAAATCTTCACATTATTTACTCGTGTGAGCATAAATCATAAATCTAAACCAATATGAAAAATAAATCCATTCCAGGAATGGTGGACTCACCTGTGGCTGAATGAAGGCTTTGCGTCCTGGATTGAATATCTGTGTGTGGACCACTGCTTCCCAGAGTTTGATATCTGGACACAGTTTGTGAACCAGGATCTGGGACGTGCCCTCGACCTAGACGCTCTACACACCAGCCATCCTATTGAGGTTAGTTTCAACAACAATCTGTAGAATATTTATTATTCACGGCACAAAGATGTGTGTACACAGATGGTTATATCTTATACATGTGTATTATTGTTAAACTGTTAGTAGCTAACATACACACAGGATAACACCTTCAGTGCTTTATAAGATACTAGAGGGAAGTAGCTGGAGTCTGTTCTGAAACCACTTAGAGTGTATACTCCATACTTCCCTATCTACTAACAGTGTTAAGATTATATCTCACCAAGAACCTTAAATTTCTAATACAAACTCATTGTATTCTCTGCTAGACTTATACACAGCTATTTTTGGTCCCAAATTTCTTACAGAACCAGTTTTAAAATAATTATTTTTCTCTATTAAAATATATCGAAAACTTTATTTTGGAACAGCATTTGTGTCAGGTTGGATGTTTTTGTTTCTGTTTTTTTCTCGCCTGTGAGGTATAAAATTACAAGAGGTGTATGGATATTACACCCCCTCCTTGGACTGCTCTAGACCAATCAGAAAGCATCATTTATTTAGATGAAATATGTGTACATGTATGAGAGCAGATTACTTAATTGAGGGGTGACAAATACATATGTATTGAGATATTATGTGATGTTTTTTTTACATGAACGCATAACAGATGAGGAATGCTGTAAAATGTTTAAATATTAAGTTACAAGCTTGAAATCGTGGTTCATAATTATAACATTATTTATTGAAACATTCTGAATTTAAGGTGCCAGTTGGGAGTCCTGATGAGGTTGATGAAATCTTTGACGTGATTTCCTACAGCAAGGGGGCGTCCGTCATCCGCATGCTGCACAACTATATTGGAGATGAGGTGTGATATATAAAGTCACAAACCTTGATTAAATCTATAAAACACATGTTATTTGGATGCTTTGCATTGATATTTACATTTGTTCATTTGCGTTAAATCCTAATAATGTGTGTGAATCTTTGTGGAATTAAGTTTTTCATGTTTGAACAAATTGGCGTTTTAATACGCTGTACTTAGTAGTAGGAAATAAGCAGTAATCAATCAATGATGATTATCACTCAACTCAAGGATCATTTTGTCTTTTTGTCCTAAGGATTTCCGTAAGGGTATGAACAGCTACCTGACAAAGTATGCGTACAAGAACACGTTCACTGAGGACCTGTGGGGGTCATTGAGAGAGGCCAGCGGGAAACCAGTGGACAAAGTGATGACAACATGGACTAAACAGATGGGATTCCCCGTCATTAAGGTAGGTTTATAGAAAGTAAAATTGTAGGCATTTTTATGTGACTGTTTGGACACATGTTAAGCAGCAGCAGGCTCTCGACCTTTCCTAATCCACTATTGGATGTATGAGAGCTTTACTTCTTATCACCCTAGTGTCAGCGAATCACCTTGGTTAAGGTTTTTCATGTAAGCACTTTTATCTTGATATTTCAGCAAATACTCCATGTATTGCATGGAACTTAACACAAGTTCCCAACAATCGAAACCTACTGAATTAACTTATTAATAAAGTGACATAACTTTATCTTGAATATGATGCAAATTATGGACCTTTATTTTTCTTTTTATAAATTGCACCCTATTTTGCAACAAAGCAATGTTTTATACCTATTTCATCAAACCGTGATGAAACTTAGCCATAAAGGATAGTTTAAATTCGATGAGAACTTAATAGCTGTCTAAATAAAACATAGCTGTAAAACAATCTACAATTCCTTATTGTCCTACTTTCTCATACGTTTTTTTACATTACAGCTTCTACTTTTCTATGGAGCACTACTAGATGGCCTGCAGTGGTATTTTCAACGTTTTTATTTATACCATAGTGCCCTCTTTATATTCTCTTATTGTTCCCTGTAGGTGACGGAGAGCCAGGATGGAAACAACCGAGTATTGAAGCTATCGCAGGAAAAGTTCAACGCTGATGGCAAAACCGTGGCAGGTAGGACTGACCGATCAATTTGAATCGTTTTACTCTTAAACCTCTTTAAGAAAAAATGAGGGAGGCAAAAATTTGGCTACTTCTAAATTGAAACAAAATGGAAATATTTGTCTGGGAGAAAAGACAACTGTTAATATTTGTATGAACAATAGACTTACTTTCGGATTCTAATTCAGGAGAGAGCTCAGAATGGCTAGTCCCTATCACTATATCAACATCAGACAGTCCCAACACTCCTGTGAAGTCTGTACTTCTGGAAGGACCCAGCATGACGGTTACTCTAGAGAATGTGAAACCAGGAGCATGGGTCAAGGTGGGTAATAAATTTAAACACTCCTGTGAAGGCTGTACATCTTGGTCTAGATACCTCTATGTTTGATAAATGCTGTATTGTGTGATCTAATAATCTTAATGATTTCTTGTATATTTCAGTTGAACTCTGGCTCAGTAGGCATGTACCGTGTACACTATACATCGGAAATGTTGGATGCCCTTACCCCAGCTGTACGAGACAAAACACTTCCGCCAAGAGACAGGCTCAGCCTGGAAAATGACCTCTTTGCTCTGGTAAATATTAATAAGTCATCAAGTTATGTGTGTTGGCAAAGCTCTGTCTTCAAGAATGTTCAGGCATTGTTTATGTGTTCTTGTCATTACTGGAGTTCAAGATGCATTAACTTTGATCTTTGATCCATGACCAGGGCTTCTCGAAAACCAACAATTTGCCAGTCTGGACTGATTTTTACTTTGCCTGACCCACTTCTGTAACAGAAAATGGCTTAAAAATAAGTCTGAAATTTGTTCATTTTGTTTTAAATTTTGGTCCAAAACAGATAGTAAAAAAATATAGGAATTAAAAAACACAAATAATGTTTGTCATTCACACATCCCCAAATAGGCCTGGACCAATTAAGATTTCAAACTTTTAGATGCCCTGTCCATGCCTTAAGGATTGTTCAAGATTTGCACACAAAAAATGTCCCGATGATGAAAATTTGTACACATTTTACCTATGATATTTTATATGTTTGAATGCTCCATAATTTTAATGAGGTTAATTTACTAAGCTAATGTTTTTCTTTTTAACTGATTTGTCTTAAATACTAATATATTTTAATACCGTTAATCCAAAGTCTTCAGGACCAAAATAAAAAGTTTGGAATAACGATATTTCAGATTATCATTAACAAATTTTAGAAAATAACAGTGCTCGTGAATTATTGGTGCAGTAAAATATTAAGTCATGAAAATTGCAATGTTGGTTACGCGTTAACAACACATTGCATTTTGTTTGAGTGAGCGTTCAGTTATCCATGTTTGTTGAATAATTTTATGATAAATGACAGATAATATTTTAAAAGTTTTTATTAAAACTAAATCATTTACAGTAAAACAGCGATCCCTCGAGGACGCCATGGTACGAGCTAAAACCTTGAAGGAATTGATATTTCGAATGACCCAAGTTTTCAGTTCAATTTCCCAGTGTTTTGAATTGTCTTCACGGATTATGTATTGCGTTGTGGAAATCGCTCATGTTCAGAAGCTGTCGTATATTAAATGTAAAAATGTAAATGAAAAACCAATAAATAAATAGTAAATATTATTTTTTACAAAAAGCACAATTTCTAAACAAGTAACATTGAAATATGACAGTACATATTATGATCATAATTATCTTCTCATGCCCCTATCAACTTATAGCGGTCATGCCTTAACAGTGATAATCAGGTTTTCACACCTTATCAAATTTCCTTTTAACTGTCATTGCAATTCTTACAACTTGTGAAAGTTTTATCACCTAGCAATTGTTTGATTATTTTAGAACACAGGTTCGGGAAGAAGTGTAAAATTATGACCTCGAGGGAGTCATTACGATTTGTGCATGATTAGTGTATTTGGGACTGGCTATTGTGCTTGATTGTAGTGGGTCGAGTGAGTAATGTGGTGATCGAAATTTGATGAGAAAGACATTTTATGTGAAATTCAGATTGAGTACACCAGCCATTATATACACACTACACCACCTCAAAAAGTGGCTCATTATTTGACACCGATGTTTGTTACATAAGCGTGCTTAACGTAATTCTTTAACAAATGCTATATGTGATTCTTTAGCAACTTAAGCCGATGCCCAAGTGCTATTGCAGTATGGTGTAAAAACTATGATATGTTCAAATTCGAAACAAGGATTGATAAACAGGTGTTAAATCTATCCCGATTTCGATTATTGATAAAAAAAACATAAACAAAGAAGGAATAAAATCAGGACCAAAAAATAAATTGAAATAGCGATAATTTTGGAAAATGGTGTTCAGATTAGCGGTGTTTGAATGTGTATTATATAAATATCAAATTTTGATAACATTAAAATACATAATGTAAACTTAAAAATGTCAATCTCAAGATTTTTCCATTTAAAGAAAATAACCGTAAACTGTGAACATAATGACTCCAGATGTAATGAAACTCCTGATATGACTAACCAATTTTGATTGTCCCACAGAATTCATTATTACTGGAGTTTACTTTAATACAACACAAATAATTCCAGGCTCGTGCTGGTCTCGCCTCCTCTGTCGACGTCCTGAAAGTAACGGAGGGCTTCATTAATGAGGACAACTACACAGTGTGGTCCGATCTCTCCCTCAACTTGTCAAAGATAGCGGGAATGCTGCAGTATACGGATGGCTATGAGGCTTATAAGGTTTATGAACGAGCGCTGTTTGGGCCCGTGGCAAAAAGTCTGGGTTGGGAACAAAGGGAAGGAGAAGGTATGAATTTGACATGTTTTTACTTTCCTTTTCCACGAAACTTGAATGCTGAATGCTCTATTATATGCTACATTATAATGAATTAATATGTTATGATTTATATATATATATTTGTTGTCGCCATCGATATCCAGGTACCTTGTGACAAGGAGTATTAAATTCTTCAGTATGTTTCGTTATGTTGTGAAAAAGAGGACTTGGTATTTACAAATATAACGCAACGTAAAACTCTTTAAATTCAACAGTATGTTGAGTTAAGTGGTGAAAAAATAATCATTGGGTTTAGACAAATGTAGCACAAGGTAAAGTTTAAACTGGCTTTGTTCAGAACATTTCCTTCTTTCAAATTGAAATTGAATTATGACTTGAACATTGTTTAAAATTATTCATGGTTTTTCTACCATACATTGCTATGGAAACCCAGATACTCATTACTGGGACCACTGTCAGAGGAAGTAAATTAATTTGTAATGTTGACATTGTTATTAACATCTTCTAGGTGTGTTGAAGTCCATGCTTCGAGAGCTGGCGTTGGTACGTCTTGGTCGCTATGGAGACCCTGATATTGTTGCCGAGGCAAGACGGAGGTTTGCCGACCACTGTGATGGCAAGGCTGTCCTTCCTGCTGACCTCAGGTCGCCTGTACGTATTTTCTTTAATTTTGTATGATAATTGTATTACATTGATGTTGAATGTTATTTTACCAATATATTTAAGTGGGCAGTTCATCTCAGGGTAAGAATAGGCTATGTATTAACAATGTTGAACTTTACTGTTGAAAGACAAGTTTTTGATGAGCAGTGTTGAGAATTTTGGCTTGTCTGTTTTTAAAAGAAAGAAAGTCGAGGTATTGTCATTATCTTGTATGCAGTTGCATGCCAAATGCATAAACTTTGCCTTAATTTAATATCCGTTCAAGAAAAAAAGAAACTTTGTACACATGTTGCTCAAGACAATTGAAACATGTTCTGGAAGGACATTAACTTTGGCTGTAATAATTATTGAGTTATGTCCTATTTTACTGATAAACAACAGACATCGTTGTTATTTGCTCCTTGGCAGATCCATGACTTTGTTTTCATTTACAGTGTGGTTTTGAAGCACCACTCATAGATTGTTTAGAATTTAGGGAATCTACTGTGATGTTGATTCACATCAATGCTATGAATGTTTTGTACTATTTAGCAATACATTTCATTTTACAGGTGTATGTCACAGTATTGGTAAATGGAGATGAAGACATTTTCAACAAAATGCTGAAGGTAAGTCTGATCTTCTGATGTATTCAATAACATTTTTAAGGTCGTATTCACAATCTTTTTATATCATTTTGGGACTAGATTTATGTGCATATGAAGTGTTTCTTCTAGGCCATTGACCAAAGGCGTTGCACACTGCTGCCCTTTTGGCTCTCGGATTCGCTTTGCTGCCAAATCTAACACTCAAAATTAGAAAAAATAGTCAATTGAAGAAGTTGTGTGTAAAAGTTCAGTTTAATTTTTGTTGAAACTAAAAGGAAATGGGTCATTTTCTAAAAATACCAGAAAAGAATCCTGATATAAGGACACAATTTATTAAACCAATGCCAGTTAAGTTTTGTAGTGGGAGGAAGTCGGTTTAAAAAGTTCTATGCAGTACTTACTGATGCAAGCGGAAGCTTGCTGGGCACCCTTTCATGATAGTGTTAACAGTGACTAATTATGGCTGTGCCCTTTTTAAAAAAAATACATTGCCTTTTGTCAAACCTGGAAAAAACAATAATATTTCTGTGAAATTGAATGAAAAAACTGATCTAGCTAGTGATACAGTTTTCCACCCCTCACCCAAGCGGCAGTGTCCGAACTCAATACTAGTGACATGTTTCCTAGGCCTCTTAAAAGGACATCAGCAGTTTTAGGACTAACCTAATGCGTATCAGAAAACAGTTTTACATCACATAAAATTATTAAGTGGCATAGAGATGACATGTATGGACATTTATTTTATCTCGTGGCCACAACTACCTAATTTGTTCCCACAACGAAGTATGTTGTGGCCATAACATAACATAGTCACGGCCACAAGATATCTAAGTCCTGGCCACAAGATGGTTAGTCATTTCCATGACATATTTGGTCATTGGGATGAGTTGGAAATGGGGGCCACAAGATGAAAAATAATTCACACATGTGACCTCTATGCCACTGAAAAAAAAAACTAGTATAAAGTTCGAGCACTTGTTTTCTCAAATGAAGCTGCAGTCATCAAAATTAGACTTTTGGATGTACAAGCCAGAATTCTTAGCAAAATTTTGAACAAGCCCTGCAATATTAATTTTTGAATTTAAGCAAGCCCAGAAAACATTTTCCCAGTGCAAGGCTTGCAGGCTTGTGTTAATTTCGACCACTGAAGGTGTATGTTGAGTTAGGCATGCATTGTGAGGACAGCCCACATGCTGGGCTCTCTGAAAACTTGTCAATATTAAAAACTTGTAAGTATTATAAACAAAGCTATAACTGCTTATTTCTTTTTTCTTTGTATGTTCTAGTTGTATGGTAAGGTTCACATGCTGTCAGAAAAATTGAGGATAGCCTGTGTGCTGGACTGTGCAAAAGGGATTCAACTAGTCAACTAAATGAACCTTTATTTCTCCTTTCTAGCTTTATGATTAGGCTTACATGCTGGAAGACTGCTTGTCTGCTAGGGCCTAAAATAAAAAAAATCTTGTTTGGAGTAACGCGACCGACCCATAAAAATCGTTGCCGACTCAAATTTTTTTTGGGCATTTTGATCCGCAAATTTTTTTTTCAACGCCTTTCCGCTACTATTTTCTGTTTCTGCTCTTTTCTTCTGTTTCGGTTCTTTTCGATTTGTAGACACACTCGTAGAGCTTCGGTTTTTATCGCTGATCGCAATGAGCGTTTCGAAAACATGGCTGACTGCAAGTTTGTCGAACGTGAACCGAACGAAATTACGTTTTGTGTGACAATAAATTACTTAAATAAAATGATTAAAAACAACTTTGTAAGAAAATTCAATGTCGACTACACATGGTACGATGTATTTGATATTTTAATGGAGAATGATGAAACAATCCCGGAGAGCTACTACGACAACTTCGAAAAAATGTCAAAAATAACGGTCTCGTCAAAGCCCTCAGAGACTGCAACAGAAAAATTTAGTCCACATTCATATGACAGGATTTCAGTCTTAATTGCCTTTATAAAACTTTAAAATATGTAACAATTGCCAATTTGTTTCACATTTTCGTTTGCTGAGTGTCAGTTTGTTTTGTTGAGTTCATCTCTGTGTCAGTCTTAAGTAGATTGAAATTCTTTGAAATTAAAAAAATAAAGGATCAGAAGTTAAGATGTTTGTTGTTCAAAAGTTTATTACAATGCCTTGAATAACTAGTGTTATGTAGTGAATGTACTGTACACAAGATCCAGTTGTCGTTGGAGAAAAAAAACAAAAAAAACAAAACCTACCTACCTACCCACCTTAAAAAATCTGGGTAGGGTTACTCCAAACAAGAAATTTTTTAAGGTTGGCCTAGGCTACACAAAATAGAAAACAACTAGTCAACTAAATGAACCTCCAATAAACTTATGTTTTTAATATTCACAAACCAAACTTAGTCGGTTTATTTCTTGTGTCTAGCTGTATGAGAAAGCAGACATGCAGGAAGAAAGAGTGAGGGTAGCTCGTGAAACGTATAGTTGCTTATTTATTCTCTTTTCTAGCTGTATGATGAGGC
This sequence comes from Mya arenaria, assembly GCF_026914265.1. NCBI lineage: Eukaryota > Metazoa > Mollusca > Bivalvia > Myida > Myidae > Mya > Mya arenaria. The sequence continues at coordinate 6,610,231 of NC_069129.1, forward strand.
TGACATGCAGGAGGAAAAAGTGAGGATAGCTCGTCTGCTGGGCTCCACAAAAGATGAGAAACTCATCAAGAGAACGCTCGAGTTTGCCTTGTCTGTAAGTCCTGGAAGTTTTAGCTTGTCTTTAAATGATAAAAGGTAAAGTTGTTGTCAATGTCTTGGCTTGGTTGTCATCATTGGCACGCTAAAACTTCAGCTATTACTCAAAAAACTTTTTACAGAATTCAGACAAAACTTGTGTTGCTAGAGACAAAATGCACATGTAAAGCAAGGCTCATGGGGGAGAGGGGATGGGCTTTCATGGTTGTTGAGTTGTTTAGAACTGTTGAGAACAGAAAAGCATTGAGGCTAGCTCCATGGGGTTCTTTTCATTGTATGTCACACACATTATGATTAGTTCTAATGACACAGGAGAACAATATTCAAATAACATCTCAGATTGATTGTAATCTGAGAAGTATAATCCTTGTGTCTTCATTTAACTGTATAATTGGCCAATAAATTGACTTCACCGAGTCCTGTCTTAGAATAAATAAGGTATGTATTGAATTTAGCCTCAGCTGGTTTATTTCAATGGAATATTTTAACTGTTTTGTTTGGTGTTTAGTTTAGCAGTGTCCACAAACTCCTAAATTATCCCTTTTACATTTATGCAGTCATCCTAAATAAACATTTGAATGAGCAAGCCCAAATTGTTACACCAGCGCTTTATAACAAGCCCTGCCATATAAATAACAGACTTTGTACCAGCACAGTAAACCTTTTATCAGTGGAGGGCCTGTGCAAATTTTGACCTCTGTGTATAATCACTCCCTTATGTTACTTGTTCAATATTGTGGGAAATAAATCTTACATGTACCATTACAGGACAAGGTGCGAAGTCAGGACTCTACATTTGTGATAGCAGGGGTGACAGGGTCTGTGAAAGGTCGCGAGATGGGCTGGCAGTTTGTCAAGGACAACTGGACGGAGATTCACAAGAGATACACTGGAGGATTCCTGCTAGCCAGACTCTGCAAGGTGAGGCTTAAGGGAGGGGGGGGGTGGGGCTTTTTTCAAACAAAATGGTTATACTGCAAATTTGCATATTCTAGGTGTCAATGAACGTTGTTGGCGTTTTTGTGTCGCAAAAGGCGACATATAGGTATATCTTTTGGTGTCAGCGGCATCAGTGAAACCTTGTACGCACAATACCGGTAACTAATTATGATCCAATCTTAATGAAACTTGATGAAGGTGTCTTTTGGCATAATATCTTGGTCAAGGTTGATCTTGGGGTGAATCGCATCAGTGACTCCACCAAGTTATGTCCATTCTTTGTTAAAATTAAGCAGTTTTATTTCTTGTGCAGACTATATCTCAAGTACTTATTATTCAATCATCATGGAGCTGAGTAACAGTGTTTGTGGGCATAAAGACAGTCAAGATTGATTGTGGGAGAAATCTTGTCAGTAAATCTAGAGTAATGCCCCTTTGATGTTCAAAAATAGTGAGTTTATGAATATTGATGAAAATTATTGACAGTGTTTGTGGGCATAATGTCTTTGTGATATTTGATTGCAGGGTGAATTGACTCGTGTCTTATGTAGACAATATCTCTATTTATTACCCAATCATTATGAAACTTGGTGAAATTTTTTTTGTCAAGTTTGATTATCAGTTAAAAGTCTTCATTAACTAAATTCACGGCAAGGTTTTGCTCCTATTACATTTCAATTTGTATCATAATTCATTGGACTAAGATTGGAGCTCCAAACAGGTTTGCACATTCAATTCTGCAGACTTCTTGTATCAAATATCAATTTCTAGGTAATGTCTTAGCCATAGTATTGTTATTGTAAAAGTTGTCATTGCCAGCATTGAAAAACTTAACTGTAAGCCTGGCCAGAACACTAAAATAGATAATAACATGGAACTTTGTACACAAATAGAAGTACAACCCTAGTGTAGGTAGCATGTGACCTCAGTCTTGACTTAATTAATTCATAAGTTATACTCCATAATTTACTGTTCAAAGTGTATGATTTTGAAAGAAAAACACTATGCATATACTTCCAGTGATTTTTTTTAGGGGTGGGGGGGGGGGTGCAATTTACTGCCTTCTAAAGGCTGTTTTCCCTTGTGAAAAGTCTATTTTTCCTCCCCAAAAAATAATTTCCTAATTTGATTAATGTAGATTACGTTAATGAATAAAAAAAGCATGAATTTCTTGAAATATAAACAAAATCTTGACAATACTTACTCTACCACAGCATAGTACTTACTCTACCACAGCATAGTACTTACTCTACCACAGCATAGTACTAACTCTACCACAGCATAGTACTTACTCTACCACAGCATAGTACTTACTCTACCACAGCATAGTACTTACTCTACCACAGCATAGTACTTACTCTACCACAGCATAGTACTTACTCTACCACAGCATAGTACTTACTCTACCACAGCATAGTACTTACTCTACCACAGCATAGTACTAACTCTACCACAGCATAGTACTTACTCTACCACAGCATAGTACTTACTCTACCACAGCATAGTACTTACTCTACCACAGCATAGTACTTACTCTACCACAGCATAGTACTTACTCTACCACAGCATAGTACTTACTCTACCACAGCATAGTACTTACTCTACCACAGCATAGTACTTACTCTACCACAGCATAGTACTTACTCTACCACAGCATAGTACTTACTCTACCACAGCATAGTACTTACTCTACCACAGCATAGTACTAACTCTACCACAGCATAGTACTTACTCTACCACAGCATAGTACTTACTCTACCACAGCATAGTACTTACTCTACCACAGCATAGTACTTACTCTACCACAGCATAGTACTTACTCTACCACAGCATAGTACTTACTCTACCACAGCATAGTACTTACTCTACCACAGCATAGTACTAACTCTACCACAGCATAGTACTTACTCTACCACAGCATAGTGTATCAATAAAAAGGTTAGAACATGTATATTCACCATCATATTAGCTATTTTGGCCTGATTTTGTATTTTTCCCAAAGTCAACCTTTTTTCCCCAATTTGCAAGGCAAAGGCGGAAAAAATAATTTAAAAAATCACTGATTTTGTATTTTTGAATGGTTTACATGTATAAAAACATTGTGTTTTTCTCTGTTTCAGTCAATGACTGACGGGTTTGTAACTGAAGAAAAAGCACAAGAAGTTGAGGTAAGTTTAATAAAACTAGTTACTGTGAGGTGAACATTGTGGGCTATTGTAGAATCTTATAGAATTGTGCTGGAGTCTGTGTCTGTAGTAAAAACTAGTTCTAGCCCCAATTTCTCGAAATTTCTTCAGCTTAGCAGGCTTAAGTAGCTTATTTCAATAAGCCCTTATACATACCCGATACTTAAATATGATTTTCATCAATGAAAAATGATTAATTGTGATGAGCATAAAGATAAATCCTATTTTAAGTCGAAAATTTCCAAAAGATGTAAATATATATTAAGATTTAATATTATTACAACATTACATTGTCAGCAACCATTTATCTTATTTATGCGATAATTGTTTCATCACTTAAAGAAACAGAAGATTATGAGTTTAGTCTGGTCAAATAATTATCATGTTTAGCGTAAAGAATTGCTTCAACTAGTTAAATGTTTACAACATTTTTTTTAGACATTCTTCAAAGAAAATACTGCTCCAGGGGCGGAAAGGTCAATCAATCAAGCCCTGGAAAATGTCCACCTGAATGCCGCCTGGATGAAAAACCAGTCAGCAAGTGTGGTGACCTTCCTCAAAGATAGACCTGCAGCTTGATGACCAGTCTAGAATCCATCAGACTTGTGTTGTGGGGGTACTTATGAGATCCTGTGACAATAATGTGGTCAGAAGTTGTTAGGGTAAAGGTATCAAAATAGTTCATGAATTTTTGTTTTTTCAAGTTTGTTGATTTCTGTATGTTTCTTCAAATTCAGTAAGTACATGTTTTTCACAAAATAGGAAACACTATTAATAAAAAAAAAATGTGGTCGTGAAAATAGAGGGAAATAGTTTATAACAGCCAATTTTGCTGATGTGAAATATCTCTAATGCATCTAGAATTATTAAGAAAATATAAGTCATGTATGAAAGTACATTTATGGCCATTGTTTTTGTGGTTTATGAATCAAAGACTGAAAGTGCTAGAGATATATTTATACACTCTTGTGTTAAAACTGGGAAGCGATAACATTTTCAAACGGGTCCCACCATATCAGATTGATCATTTGTTTAGAGTTCAATTTTCAAAATCTATCACCCGGCATGAAAGAACACTGTGAAACAGACTTAACAAACTTATTCTCCTCATGACATATAAATATATAATGCAAATGCCCATGGTGCACATTTTACTAATTTTAAGTATTGTAATGTTTTCCATGTGTAAATCAAAAGACAATGATATTTTGTTGGCATCATACATTTATTATTTATTGAAATTATCATGGTAATAGATCATGTCAAGCTGAAGATTTTTTTCTTTGACTAAATTTGGTTTATGGTATGAAAAATTATCCTAGTGGCTGAAAATCGCCACGTCCTATGATGCTTAACATGGAAGTATCAATTTAGCATAGTCGCATTGGGGTAATACAGTTCATAGTGTTCACAGTTCTTAAAAATTGGCTGTTAATGAATAATTTAAGCTGCAAAATATTATTTGATTATTTATTGCTTATTTGGTGCATGTTCTACAAATTGTCATGTATTGTTTTTTATAAGAAATACTCTTGAGAGAATTTTGAATGAAATTATTTTTTTCTTAGATTTGGACTTGCATAAAAATATATATATATATGCCAGAGAATTTATATATTTAAACTAACAATGGTAATGTTTTCTTTAAATATTTTGTTCATTAACTTCAAATCATCAATAAAGTTCTAACTCTATGAAAGTTGTTCAGATTTCAATTTAATTATACCCCCCAAAACAAAGTTTGGGGGGGGTATACTGGAATCGGGTTGTCCGTCTGTCCGTCTGTCTGTCTGTCCGTCTGTTTTTTTTTTGTCCGGGATTCATCTTTGTCGTTATTGAACAAATCTTTTTCAAACTTTCAGATATTAATGGCCATGATGTAAACTTGCGCCTCTGTGAAATTGGTACGGGTCACATGACCCTGACCAGAGTTATCTCCCCTTGATGTGTTAAAGTAGGCAAAATAAGCCCTGTCCGGGATTCATCTTTGTTATTATTCAACAAATCTTTATCAAACTTTCAGAAATTAATGGCCATGTTGTAAACTTTCGCCTCTGTGAATTTGGTACAGGTCACATGACCCTGACTGGAGTTATCTCCCCTTGATGTGTTAAAGTAGGCAAAATAAGCCCTGTCCGGGATTCATCTTAGTTATTATTCAACAAATCTTTATCAAACTTTCAGAAATTAATGGCCATGTTGTAAACTTTCGCCTCTGTGAATTTGGTACAGGTCACATGACCCTGACTGGAGTTATCTCCCCTTGTAGGCAAAATTAGCTTTGTCCGGCCTAACTCCAGGGCAAACAACCTAGACATGGAGGGGTGGGGGGTATTCGTTAGCCTATGGCTTACAGTTCTAGTTATACCTAATATTCTCGCAATGTGGTTATAATCTTAAAACTGCCTCAAAGGCATCCAATATCAATGACAACACAGCCGACATTTATGTACATGCAGCCATTGTTCAAATATTCCTGACAACATGACGCACAGGGGGGCATTTTATGCTCGACTATTCAATGAGTAAGGAGGGTTTACTATTGCCTCGGCGTTGGTGTCCGTGTCTGCTTAAAGGTTGCAAGTCGCATTTTCACTTATAACTCCAATACCCTTATTCAATGCACTTAATACTTCACAGTTTTCAGGACCATCATACAGTGAGGTTTCATAACTCCATATTATCCTAAATACAAATTATGGCCCCTGTTTTGAGTATGACGTCTTAAAGTACAAAATTGACCGCATTTAAACCATATATATTTTATCTCCGGGCCCCAAATTCTCGAAAATTCTTAAGTACGTTAACTCAATAACATGCTCAGTAAAAATAACGCTCTCAGCTGAGTAGGTTAGCTAAAACCCATTTCTTGAACGTGCTCAATAAGCTACTCAAGTGAGTAAAAATAACGCGATTATCTTTTCGGTCATTTCGGTTAAAAGAGAGCTCTTCGGTAAAAAAGTATAAAGTTCGGGAAAATCTGACAACAGACGATAGAAATGGCAAAATCTTGCACAATGGACAGTGGAAGCAAGAGCTCCCAACTGGACAGAAGCAGAGAAAAGCTATTGCCTCGAGCTTATATCAGTCGAGTCTGATGTACTCTCAGGAACGTTTCGAGGGGCCACACAAGGTGGCAAGCAAAAAAAAAACAGCATGGGAAGGCGTTTGTAAAAAGCTTAATGCGTAAGACACAGCCATTTTGTTCACATTTTTATCAAACATGCATTATTACAGTAATAACTATACGATACAATAAACATGTTTATACAATAATTTATTATTTTGTCATATGATTTATTTATTTTGTCATATGATTTATTAAACGGTAAACAATACGGGCATGAATTTCAAACTTTTGAAAGAATCTTACCGCAAAGAATCCAGTGTCTTTCATTGGCTGCATTTGGAGTCCTGCATCATTGTTATTTAATTGTTAAGTCCTGGTTCACATATTTAATGTAACGTGTAGTTTAGTCCACCTGGTCCTTTGACTTTAATTATTTATTGTGTCAGACTCGAGACAGGGATACAGAAGAAATTGTAACGTTTCTTCCCTAGCTAGCTCGGACACGCTACCTTAAATTAAACTATAAACCTATTCTCGGACTGCATTGTCCCAAAAATTAAGTATGATATTATTAATATATACAAGTGATTAACAATGATTGCTTACAAAACCAAATGATTGGAAATAATTGTAATGGTTCAAGAATCAATGTCAATTATCCCTAAACCAAGAACGCACAAACAGAAACACTACAACACCTATGCTATAACTTCAAACAGGACCAGCATACAAAACGCTTATAAACCAATCACAATATATCAGCGAAACCTGCAGTCCTAAGTGTATTGCTTTTATGGGAAATCAAACCATTGACCCTGTTCCGTCTGTATCGCAATGATCCAGGCTTACTAAGAGGCCAAAAAGAAACCTCACGGATGTCCGTACCTGGAAACCAGAAGCTGTAGCTCAATGCTTCATTTTAATTCTCCTAGCCTCCAATAGTTCAGAACCCGCCCTAAACAGTACAAAAAGATACTTTAAGGCTTCCCTATATATTAACGTGATGTTCTCACATCGGCGTCGAGACACGAACTAACTATTTCTATGCCTTTCGCTTTTTATATACCCTAACATCACGTGACCAAAATGGAATGATCCATTTTAACAAATCCTATGGATGAAACCATTATATATAACTAATGTTACAGAGTAGGGGTGTTAAGTTGATCAAACTTACAAAAAAGTAGAAAACTATTAAGAATACAACTTATTCGTATTAATTAATCATTTACTAGCTAAATTTAGACATTTAATACTAAAACCATAACATTAGTATTACATACACGAAATCATCATAAAGAAGTCATAGCGATAAAGCGAAAATCAAATACTCTATAAAATTCACTAAAACAGAAATGATTAATTTCCGGGCTCCGGACTACATTACAAAATGTCAAAATAATAAAAAGTATTCCTGATCGATCATTATTGTGGCTAGTGTAAATTTAGCTTTGATCATTGTGAAATATGCTTACAGAATCCCGTAAAAATTGAACACACCGTTGAACACAGTTGTGTCTATTTTTATCAAGACACCTTCAGCAAGATTTGTTTTCACTTCCTTTACTAAGTGTTTGCCGATGTAAGCTTTTATGTATGAGAAATTGGTTTCTTCCCATTGTCTCTAAAAATCACATGTTAAATGTACTGGAATAACAGCACCTGTTGTATTTACTGAACCATTTCTGAGAAAGTAGATATGGAAATTCAGCCCTATTTCCATTTAGTACTTTATGTTTACTTTCACTGATTATATGTTAATCATAATATCAGTATATTACAAAAATGTTAACACGGATATTTCTCAAGTATTAAATCCGCACTGCTGCAGGCATTTATATTTCCATTTCAAGGCATATTTACTGCCTGTGTAATGTAAATCCATTGCATAGATACGATAATTATACATTTTTCTCAAAAATATTAGATTTGCACTGTGTAAAAGTATGACCGCTTTCCCTCAGGTCTGACGAATGACTGATATTTTTGAAAACTTTACACACGTATTGGCAAGACATAATAAAATAAAACCTAGATCGATTGAAGGTTGTTGAATATGTATATCGTCACACAGGGGCAGGTTGTGTTGGTCAGTTGAAAATTGGCCGCTAGGCGGGATGTCTAACCTTCAGAATATAAACATCGGTCCTTCATATCCAGTTTGATCAGACCAGCAATTCTAGCCAAAAGAGTTCGAGCCAACAGGGTGCGGCTGTATTTAAATGTTGAATAAGTATTCTTGTGTCTTATTCATTGGTACGTATCACTGACGGTAAGTCAAATATAAGGAACCGTTTGCCATAATGTATTATCTATAAAAAAGATAAACTTTATTTCAATATGCTGTACTCTCTCATTTAGGGCCCAAGAGAGGTATTGGACGGAAAAGATCAAAAGGGAGGAAGCAGTTCATGAACTTAACATTGAACTTTTGAAGAGAAGAATTGAAAACTCGTCCAAGATTTTATTGAGGGTAACATTCTGACCAAGTTTCATTAAGATTGTGCCCAAATTGTGACCTCTTGAGTGTTAACAGTGAAATTGTTGACGACGGAAACTTGACATGTATTTCATCTGTTTTTCAAGTGCCGTATTTTAAATATGTTGTCACATTTGCAAAAGGTACACTATGTAAAAAGGTGATATGTACAGTTAATTCATGTGATAAAAGTTATACGACGTTATGTGAAAGTCTTTATGACCACATCTGCATATATTCTTACGTGTTTTTTGTTTTGTTGTTTCGTTAATAATATTCAAAGTTAAATAAGATATCTGTTTCATCATTGCTAAACTCCTAATCATCATCATTTATAATTGCATAATGGTAACAGATGAGTAATTTGTAATTGTAACATAATATGAATGTTATCTGTTGTTATCATAAAATAAGATATTAAAATAAGATATTAAAATAAGATTTGGTACATAACTTTGGAATATGCAAATGGGTTTCAAGCAGATAACATCTATTAAAAATCATGTCTATACCACCGTTTTCTTACATGTGAACACAACTGTTTACAGTAAATACAAATAAATGTTTCTGTTTCATGATGTGTGTGTGTATATATATATATATATATATATATATATATATATATATATATATATATATATATATATATATATATATTATTTACGTTATTATGTATTTTTTATTACATAATTTCAGTTATTTTAGAAAGATTTATTACAGAAATAAATATTTTTAAACAAAAGTATCAAGGATATGGGCTTATGCATAAAACACCATTGGAACAGTAATATTTGATATGTCTCGAAAGACTAGCAATGGAAACATCACACTCCTCGGAATTAGCAAATTATCATCAGATGAGCAAAAAACATGAAGAGAAAATGCAATTTCTCTTAAACTATCAGCATTCCAATTGAAAATAAGACATGTATATAATGATATCAAATGAACCTCAAACAGGGATTGACAACCAGATTTGGTGGAAAACATTTCGAAGCAATTAATTAACAAGAGCTGTCACAGAGACAGTGCGTTCTACTATTCCGTCGCTTGATTGAAAAGTTTTGGCGAAACATGCATGGATCACTTTAAATTGGATTAGAGTGATGCCAAACTTAATGCAAACTAGAGTTATTTTACTTGTTTTTTTAGTAAATTGGATGGTTTAGTACCATCGTATAAAATCTCAATGCAACGCGATACATCAAGTAGTTGCTGAAATATCGACCTATGTGTGCCTACATGCAACACTTTTACCAGAATTTCAAAGTCAAATAATACAGGCCCATTTGCACTATACTCAAATAAGTGTTATCTTACTTCATTAATTTGGTAAGTTATATAGATGGGAATACATATCCAAAGTTTCAATGCAGTAAATGATGTATTTACTAGAGATAATGGCTTAAAGCTGCACTCTCACAGGTTGAACGTTTTGACGACTTTTTTGGATTTTTTGTCCTGGAACAAGCCAATTTTTGAGAAAATCCATGTAAACCATTTATATAAGACTGCTGACAAAAAATCAGATGGCTGATTGTTATATAAAAGTTCAAAAATTGATATTTTATGCATTTTTCTTAAACCATTAGTAACGGTTTAAGCCATAAAACATTAATTTTGGTACGAAATATGAAAATCTACAATCTGATTTTTTTGTCAGCAATCTTATATCATTGGTTTGCAGATATTTACGACAAAAATTTGCTCTTTCCAAGACACAAAATAAAAAAAGTTGCTTAAATGGTCAATCTGTGAGAGTGCAGCTTTAAATGTGCATATATGCAAAATCTTAAACAAGATGTCCAATCAACGCCGACGCCGACATAATAATGCATAGTAGTATAGTTCTCCATTCTTCATTTAGTTCAGCTAAAAACAAAATGATTCTTACTTTCTTCAAAGACTCAAATACTGTCATAACAATAACAGCACTTTAATGAAAAAGGAAACCGAATATATCAGTCAGGAAAAGAATGTTTGTGCGAAAACATCTCTGAAAAGAAGACCATTGCCTGGATTTTGAATTTGAAAGTCATGATCTGGTTGATCAACATCAAAAACGTCCAGACGATCAAATATATATCCATTATCGAGATCGAAGTTGTGGAGGAAGGAGCAGGTCAATATTATCTGACAGCGTCTATGTGGCTGTACACGAAGGCCATATGAAAGGCAAGGAAACCTGCGCTTCAACACACCGTATGTTTGTTCAATAATAACTCGAGTCTTGACCAGGGCTCTGTTATATCTGAAATTTTTACAACAATCATATTATGGGCATATACATATACAATGCAATTAATGTTAAAGGTACTAGACACTAGATGGTCCCAAAATTGGCAATAACATGAGCCAGTATGAGTGAAATGTCACTGACACATCTAAACAAATTTTAGCACATCTTATCATTTACCTATGTTACATTTCTTTTAGTTGCCCTACTTGGCATGAGTATCTTACCTTTCCTGTGCTGGTGATCGTGTGTTCAGGTACGGCGTTAGAAGGTAATGGCGGAAAGGATAACCACTGTCACCAAGCAAGTACCCATCCATGACCCCTGTTCGATATATTATATAATACAACATCAAAATACATCAGACATAACCAAATGCAGTCAATAAGAACATGAATATTTACGCCTCACACTGCTTTTCAGCGTTCAACATGTAAAAACTATTAATAATCATTAACGCACAAACTTCTTAAGATATGAATTTGTGTTTTTATTATTTTACAGTTTGCACTAATTTAAGAATCTTGGATTAATCTTGGATTTAGAAGCAATGGTTATTATGTAATAAAATGGTACAAACATCTATTGCCAGACTGAGACACATACAATGGCATACTTCATCACTTGACTATTGTTCAATTGTTCACCATTATATAGTGGAAAGGAATTGTTTCAAAAACATGACTTCCTTTAAAGCTGCACTCTCACAGATTGACCATTTTAACAACTGTTTTATTTTTTTGTCTTGGAAAGAGCAAATGTTTGGCGTAAATATCCCAGATTCAAGGCGTACCAGGTTCAATTCCCTTCCTGGTCGCATGTGAGTGTGGTTGGAGGTCACCAAGACGCAGGATTGGGTTTTGTCCCGTCGCCGCCCACAATACAAGACCACACTCTCACAATTGTTAGGATAACTTTCTTCACAATTGTGGAATATGAATAAATTTTAACATCATTTCTAGCCCAGAACTGTATTTATTCCATGAATTATTCGATAGTAGGAAATAATGATCCTGTTAATTCAGACATTTTAAATACATTGAATGGCTTAAGTTTATAAAACAGTTAAGTGGTCAAATATGAACAGTATTAGTAAGTATTATGCTTACTTGTATGTGATCGGCATCTTATCACCATGGCTTTTCGAGTAACTTATTAACCGGCTGACCGCAGTTTCTCGCCATGGACAGTTTCCCTTGGACATTACCCAGACCATTTATACATGTTACACCAGCTGTAAGTGAAAGTTGACCAGATTATAGGTTTAAATCTTAAAATTCTTGGTCAACATAAAAATAACAGATGAAATCTTTCATTTCTCTTCATGAATATGTATTATAACAATTGTTAATCATATCAAGAGAAGAAGTTGAGGGAAATGGGTCCAACTCCAAGTTATGATTGTTTTGCAACTACCAAATTTATGCACATTTATCATCTACTGAAGCTCCAAGTTGCACAATAATTTTCCATCCACATTTGAATAAGAAAAAAACAAATTTTTAAAAGCATTTATCATGGGTCTGATTTATGATGACATTAACATACAAATTGATGACATTAACATACAAATTGACCCAGGATTTTTTCTTTATTTGGTAGAAGTGTTATTGGGGGTCCCCAGACATATGGACCATGCTTTTAAGCATACGTCTATTCCTCTTATGACGACTTTAACCATTATACTGCAGTGCTCCAGCCAGGATTTGAAAAGGGCAGGTTGCTATGGGAGATAGGGCACGTTTGATGCTCATTGAATGAGCCTTAACATGGGGCACTTGCAAGGGTCAATGTTCAATTTTTATAAAGACCTTAGCTGTTATGCACCAGTCAATTGTAACCACCGCCTCCCCAGGTCCGGGGAATGGCGGGGACTTTGACTTTCGATCCAGCCAAGCCCGGGTAAAATCTCCGCCCTGCGGGGAAGAACTGCTGGTAAAATCCCCGCCAAATGCCCCCTCACCCCAGGGACCCTAGGTAATGACCATTCCCCGCTATTTTTGGTGAGAAGACAAAACCACCACATTCACCCGGCACTGCAGGGCACCCTGAAAGGTAAAAGCAATGCCCATTTCCACCGCTATCCCCGGTATTCCCCCAGATCTGGCGGGGCCTTGGTTACAATTGACTGGTGCATTATCTTTACTTTAATGTCAAAATTATGTATATTTATTGTTTTAACTTATTTCTGAAAATTGACTCTGTCAAGCATAAGGGCACAGCAGGGTCATAGATTCTATATATGATAAAGAAACATAAATTAACAATATTATTATGGATCATTAAGTGATACAATAGCCTATTAGAAATAGTGTAGTAAAAATCGTAATAATAGGCAAACATGATAAATTATGACAACCATGTAGTTTTGTTAAATATCATATAAAAGTTTATTATTTAGACCGTTGGGAAACATTGTTTTAAGTTTATGGATCCAGAATGTTTCCTTACATACGTGGTCTTGATTATTATGAACAACATCCATGGGTAGAAAAGAAAAATCTGACAATGAGTCGTTATCTTGTGATTCAAAATGGATAGCAACATTTGAAATAGGGTTGATAAAACAAAGTTTTATATCAAATCTATGTGAATTCATTCTGAGAGACACAAATTGATTTGTTTGTCCAACATATTGAATATTACATTTTTTACATGTGATAAGATATATTACATCGCTAGAAGTACAATTCGAATCAAAGTGTAAATCATAGGTTAAACCTGTGACACTACTATGAAATTGTGAACTAACATTAATAGTGTTACAATGTGTACATCTATCTCTTAAACATTTATTTGACAAACACATTTAAGAGTACTGTTTATGAGACAATCCTGCATATTTTAGGGCGTCTATAAGCCAAAATAGGCTTAAATTTGAGTAGAGATTTGACACTTCTTTATCAGACAATTTCAAAAGGTCCCAATACTTATGTATAATATCACCAATATTTGGTAATGATTGTAGTAAAACATATTAGAAATGGTATGACTGGTTTAGCATTAGTTTTTGTTGTGCACAGCATAACGCATCATCCTGTGTTGTATTTCTAACTAGCGTAAACCCATCCTCTATAAAATCTTTAGGGAAATTTCTTTCTTCGAAATAGCTTTGCAAAATAGTTAAAGACCTACTGAATACATTATCATTTGAGATAATACGTCTGTAGCATTTAGCCTGGCTATATGGAATGCCATGTTTGCATGACATAGGGTGAGAAGAGGAAAAATCTAAGTATAAATGCATATAAGTTGGCTTCCAAAATATAACAGTTACTATATCACCAGAATCACCTTTAGATATCATTACATCCAAAACACCCTGCGTGAGGGTTAGGATGAACCTTTCTTACACAAGCTGCTATGGTAGATGCTTTTTAATGTCAATAATATAATTTCAGCTACACTGAACGGTGCACTCGAGGCATCAAAGATATGTGTATACATTCTTATACCTCAGGGATCTGGAGAAGATTTTAATGGGCACTGTCTGGGAATTGGTCACGCATCAGCCAAGGTGCAGCTGGGCAGATTGTGGAATCTGTTGTATCCTGATCAATCGGCAATACATGCAGATCTACCAGCCTTCCGTCAGTCAGTGGCGCTCTTGATAAATTCACTATGTTGACAAATGATGGGTCAGTTCACCTTCCGATGATGTAGGCCTGCTTGTCTGAAAAGTTACAATCATGTTTTAACCTTTCTTACAATTCTAAGTGAAAATAAGTATCTTCCATGGACGAGAGTGTAAGATAGGTTTGTCTCAACCTGAGCGAGGGATGTTTTGCCGAAATGAGGTTTACTGAGTTTCCATAGAACACCCTGCGCGAGGGTTAGTATGAACCTTTCTTACACGAGCTGCTATGGTAGATGCTTTTTCTCCGACCTCAGTTAAACAAAATAAAGTTAAAATGTATTTTTTTTTTCGCTGGAACTCTTGTCGGTAGTGAAAATAAATTGTGTATATCTATGAGTTAATTTGTGGTTGTCATGGATATGCGCACAGTGATTCAGATTATGTAAATAGTCATAACGTTCTTTATATAGTTCTGAGGAGAGTCCAGCATTATTTCTTGAATGCAGCGTGAAAACCTTTTTTGGTGCCATTTGAAGTGAGAAATAATTAATTTGGATTTTAAATATTGCCACAAGTTTCCATGATGCTACAGACGACGGTCTTTAACAAGGACAATACAAAAGGAGTTCCATATGGGTACTTGTTTTATCTTTGACCGTGGGCGAGATAAGGATTTCCAGCATGGCTAAACTTTGGATCTACTTATCTGACATGGGAGAAATATCCCTCCATATTTATCTACCCTGAGTCTGAGTCAAGGTTATGACAATAAAGAAATTTCAGCACTTTCCATGGTCAATCCGGGGCCATAACTCTTGAACCTACAATGAATCTGACTGAGTCATCATGGCATCAAAGATCAGTTGTTGTTAAAAGTTTTTGTGCCATTTATCAAATCAAAACATAAATGAAATATGGCTTAAAGTTCAAATATATATAAAAGAAATTGGCCTCTTTCATTGGCTCACTAGAACCCATGATAGAATCTGGTCTGTTTCTGTGAGGAACTGATATCTTATTGTGACTCAAGCTGTGTTTAAGTGAGGGTCAAATTGAATATAAAATGTCTCTCTTATCATGTTCACAGGGTATAACTGAACATAGTTTGGCTCTTTTAGGTGTCAGGGTCTGTAAGTCCAGAACCAATGACCGGATCTTACAGTTTCAGCATGAAATTCAAGATCTATAAAGGTTTAAGATTTTTTCACAAGTTTGTATCAAATCCAATTATTTATGAAGTCGCCGCCATATGGCTGCAATAGACAAAATAGTAAATTTTTCACCTTTTAGGTGTCATAAGCCTGAGATATTATGGCAATACAAGTTGTGTAAAATTCAATGTAAACTGTTGTCACTATCGTATTTACACTTTTAGGAATTGTGGCTGGACAGACAAATTTTATAAATTTTCTGGCCTTGATAGGCTAATTCACCATTATACAACTCGTCCAATGTATTAAAACCAATGTAATATGATAACACTATCATGTTTGACACTGTCATGATTTGTTTTAAATCAGTTAACAATTAAGCCCAAAGAAATATGCCTCAGAATCAATTCATTTTTCAACCACAGATAACATATATTGAATATGAAATTATAATATCTAGATTCTAATTCACCGCTTCAGACAGTTGGTGTACAAAATGTTTACATAAAGGAGTTCAACCTCTTGGCATTACTGGTCTTAGTATTATTTACCTCAGTTGTTTCAGTGTTCTTGTATTGTGTGTATTCTCAACTTGACCTCCTTATATACAGTTTCTACCATTTTATTGATGTCTAATATATCCCCTTTAAAGTCTCTCATTTCAGCCACCATGTCAGACAAGGACCCAAGTTTTGAGTTGCCATCCGGAAATAATTTTCAACTGCATTGGTAAGGATATCTTGAATTGTACATCTCTTAAATACATTCATATTCCTTGTCCCACCACCAGACTGGACTCTTACTTGTTTATGAGTTTGCCTAACAGCAGACTGGTGTAGCCAATCCACCTCCATTCTTAGGGTCTCATTAGCAGCATTTACATTCCCCAGCGCCTCTCATGGAAATTGTATGGAACAAACACCCTATAACAAATAACATGTATTTAAGCATATTCAAAATGATTCCCCATATCACTCACTGTGTTTCATTGTGTAAGTTTTACCCTAGAGGTATCATAAGTTACACTGTTAGTAGCTGAGGGTGTATGGAATGGTTTGGGTGAAGGCAGCCCCATTACCAGGACTGCACGGATTTAGATTACCCTGTTACTGGACGGCCTCCCACACGCAAAAAAAAATATGGCGGCATTCCTTAAGTTTACATTGTATACCAAGTGAGTTTGGTGAAAGTTTTCTTCCTTATTTGCCAACTCTTAGGCAACAAATCCAGGGCAGAAAGTATGCAGAAATGAGTTACTTTGCATCAGTAAGCTTCTGGCGGCTATGAGGGGTACACCACCAGGGTACTTGGCATCCAAGCCATACATTGTTAGACAGTCTCCATCAACAGTGGTGATTAGAATGCAGGCTCAACACTAGAACACCAGGTTAGTTTTCGTCTTGAATAAGAAATGGCATGAATCCTGTTAAGAAACAACAGTTAAACCAGATTTGATTTACTACTGGAAATATACTGATCTCTATTCTGTTGTCAACAATTTTGAACTTGCTCGCTCAACATGCACTCTGTGTTTTGCAATTTTCTTGGTTAAGTGATATCACCAGTTGACATTTGTCCGGCTCCAGGTGCAAATGGTGGAATTATCCATTTTAATCCCAGAGCTTCAATTTCATTTTTTATCCAGAACCCTTGATCTACCATGATGCCATTCCCCACATGTAGCCTCTTGCTGTTAATCAGATTTCTGAATACATTTAGCAATCTACTTTTCCATGTACTCTCCTTGTCAGATATTAAACCTGAATAAAGCATGGAAATATATGTAAATGAACCCCTTGGGTCAATACTAACTAAACTTTCAGTGTGGCGCTCGACTTATAGTCGGAATAACATTGGCTTTGAGATCTCAAAGAGCTTGGCTGCACAACATTTAATTCCCTTCCATCTTTTTTCTTCAAGAAACTTGACAATCGAGCAAGCCATCGCAAGAGATTTTTGTCTAGAAATGGACCTTAAAGAAAACCTCTGTGATTTTGTAACATACACCTGGCAGGAAACAAATATCACTCAAATTGATCCTGACAGAAGTTCATGTTCAATGGAAGAAATATTGTCAAAAATGTGTTCAGTATTTCGCAAAGTTTTTGGAAATGAAAAAATCAGAAAATCACCTGTTTCTGTAGAACTTGACATCGGATCTGTACTTAGATTTGCAATTTCAATTATTGCTGCCAGCGGACGTTTCTCATCATAAATAGGATTGCTGAAATACATCCGAAATATTAATAAATTTTTAATGTATTTATGTCCAATTAATTAAATTTATAAAACTTCACTTTTTGACTGTTAAAGTAAAATGGATTCACTCTGCCCTCAGCATAATGTACATGTATGTTAATGTTGGTTTTGTTTATGGTAAAAAGTTAAACATTTTGAAGGAAGTATCTGTTTTGAAATTCAAATAAAGTAAATTATTAATGCATTTAAATATATATATTGTTCTGTCAAATATTAATATTTTATTTATTTACATACTAAAAGGGTAATTGTTTGTTACAGTGTAAGGAACTTACACATGAAAAATAAATAATTCCCTCGTGGTAGTACCACAGTGACACAAGAAATACAACTTTGTGCTCACTCGGTGTAACCTTTTGAAACCAAAATCAATATATATTTTTTACGCTAAATTCTTCAAATCAATAACAAATTGACATCAAATTAGAAAATCCGACCAACTTTTATTAGCCATTTTATACCTGACGTCTACAGTATCTGTGCACAACTTCTTCTTCTTGGTACCAGCTCTGTTTCATGCCTTCTTTTTGGAGGACTTCTTGTTGATGCATGTTAAGCTGCTCTTGTCAAACTGTCATAGAATTTATATAAAATATAAGCCTATAAGTAAATGGTAACAAGAGAGGAGCTTGATATGACTATTTTAAGTTTGTTTGTCTTTTAATGAAAAGGAGTACAGTATTAAAATGTGAAAGTCTTAGTGCTATCATCAGCATTGTGAGCAAACTTGCCAAGAACACACAAAAGCTCTAAGGTTATTCACATGAGGCATGGTACACACGTGACCAGTAAGTGAATGTTAAGCTGGTTCACAAACATTTTATATGTTTTTACATGGATAACATGCTAAGATAACTTACTTGATGCGGTGTGCATCATTTTGAATAAATGTGCAATTACTAAGCATGTGTTGTGTTGTTATTGTATTTTGATAAGTTAATAAAGACAGAAAAGGTTATGGAAATTTACTTTCTGTTGCAAATCACATAAACTGATTCAAGGTTTAAACATTTACGTGATCATGATGATACTATGTATAAAAAATGTATTGCTTTTTGATATTATGAACTTTCAATTATTGTCCGATAGTAAACAGAAATGCTTGGTCCGATTTGATTCGATTATCAATAGCAAATGGAGTTTGATTTTCAAACACTAGTATGTAGTGCCATATAAATTCCTTGATCCAATTTACTTCAGTTTACCCAACTGTAAATGGGTACCAGCTAAATGCTTGGGGTAAAAGTAACTTCGGTTACGCAGGTAGGTCTCGTCACACAAAGCCTATAGCTGATTTTTGTTTGTTGATTATATGTGACATTAAATATTATTATACCTCACGTGACCTGTCCATGTTAAATTCTCATATACCCATCATGGGCATTTTAGTACTTACCGCTTTGACCAGTTGACATGATACTGTCACATAGCACATGCTTCTAAAAATAGGCATTTTGGGGTTTCCCTAGTCTGATATGGTAAACGCTTATTAAAATGTGTTGTAAATCTGGTGTTTGCATTATTTCTAAATGATATTTGCAGCAAAATGACAGCTGTTGTAAACAAACAATAATTACAGAATAAATTGATACAACTTGAAAGTTGTGTAATGGTGAAAAATCTTTTATTATGTATAACTGTGTTCAGTATAATAAAATAAATAGTGCATGGCTTTGCCTAGGGTAACAGTATTTCCCTCATGTTGACAGTATGTTATGTCACACTGGAAGCCATGCAATATTTATATAAAGTTTACCTTTGCCTTTAACAAATGTTACCATCATCAGATGGATTGCTCACAGTAACTGTTAACCAATGCATGTAGGTCTTTAACCTATGTCTATGACCTCATCAACAACACCTGGTGAATGTGCCAGTGTCTTATCCACTAGACTACCCGGAATGACAAGATCATTCCCATAAAAGTTGTATTAACATCATGATTACCAGTTTACAAGGAATGGTACAGTATAGGGCATACATCCAAACATGTATTTGGGCTTAACCAAAAAAAAATTGTTTTGGGCAGACAGTGTATGCTCGTTTGCAGAAAGAAAACAGTGAATTGCAAATCAGACATAATACTTAACTTCGATGAAAATGTAGGTAAGGTTTCAGGATGTTAAGTCTACGCTTACTCTGGGAAAAAGTAATCTATATGGATGCTTTATTTGGACTTGGCTCCATGAATACTGTATACATTAAGAACACAACATTTTTAGAATAAAAATACTAGACACTGTGTCAGTATCGATGCATGTAAAAATACACTCTTTACAGTGTACACAAATATTTTTCTATGGAAATTAATCGTTGTAGTGTGTGTGGGTAAGAACCAGCTGCCCGGGTAGCTCAGTCGGTTAGAGCGCCTAGTCCATATAAATATGCTTCAGAGTCTTTCACAATTTTTGTTTTGTCAACTCTACATGTCCAAATCCCACGTGTTCTTTTCCTAACCAAGAGTGACAGATCCCAGCGCTAAGTATATTGAGCGGAAAGATAACAGGCACCTGCTACATTTCAAAATGGCTTTGCTTAATTGATAAAAGTTGATCTAAATTAACTAATTTTTTGCGTTTCATTAAACACTCGAGGGTAATAATTAAAAGGTATTGGCTAAAATAAGTGTAACTTTTGTGTTTTTATTTAACAGTGAAGTGTTTAATAGTGTGGAGTAACAGTTGAAGAATAAAGTTTACATTGATATGGATCATTGGACTTGTGGCCTTTCCGCCAAGGTTTACTTTACTTGGGGCAGCGGTAGACGGCAGGAGTGCCTCTGTCAGCTTTAAATGTTAATGGGGCTGGAGTGTAGTGTGTGTGGGTTAGGCCCGATTAGCAGTTGGTTAGAGCTTCGTACCTGTGGTTCGTAGGTCGTGGCTTCGAGCCTCACGCCGGTCGCACCTTTACTCCCACGGTTACTTTATCAGGTCGGTATGAAATGCATACAACAAAGAAATAGTGTAACGCATACAACATAGGCAAAGAAGGGTTTTCACATTTGCATACAACATACACAAAGAAGGATGTTGAGAAACGCATACAATATAGAATAAGAACAAAAATATTGACAGTGAAATTTTATTGTTAAAATCAATAAATTATTATGTTTATGAAGTTTAGTCAAGTGAAAAATAGTTAATTCACTTTATTTTTGAATTTTGCTTTTAGAATTAAAACCTAATTGATTGTTTGTAAACTTTTTGTTTTGTTTGAATAGGGAAAAGAACCTTATTTCAAATCATTAAAATTGGTTTAATGGTTTAATATCTAGATTTATAAAGAAACAATCTATTATTTCTTTTATGAAAACTTTGAAATCGGGGAAAGCAAAGACACGGAACAACAATAACAAAATATAAATTTTAAGATTACCTGAAGAAGCATGAGGATTATAAAACCAAACACAGAATTACTTTTAATAACTTTCATTTCATCATAAGATGAAAAACTAAACCATTTTTTGGTAGTTGTAAAAATGTCTGAATTGATGATTTGTATTGTAATAGGTGAAAATAGGATTTATAAGTTCTTACCATTATTGCAAAATGAGAAATATAGACAATTATTAATATATTTTGTAAAGGGATAAACCTCAGATATTAAATTTGTTTAATAGTTTAACTTTTAATGCCAAAAAACAACATTTGATCTTTCCGTATCCAATACATTCATCAGAACAAACAATCCCAAATATATAAAATGATCCTTTTGAAATTATAAATTGAAAGGAAAAATGAGTAAAAAGGGTAGGTATATATATTTCGTGTAGTAAATTTGGTTATTCTGTTAGATTAAATTTGTAGTTATTACATGTGCATATTATATTGATTGCAATATTTGTGATTGGAATAAATTTATCATTTTTTTTTATAAACAATGGCTTTAGTGATAGGACATAGTCAGACAAAATATTTGTCAGAGTGCTTGGATAAATCGTGTTATAGTGTTGTTTTCTTTCCAATAAAATGAGTTGAGAAATAACAATCCTTTGATATCATTTATTGATTTCCTTATTATAAACTCCCCAAAATTCTGAGACAATACTCCAATTATCCATGATAGCAGGTGCTATGCAATCGTTTGTTTGTTCTTTATTCACACATCGTTAATTTAAGGGATGCCATAAAGATAGGTGTTAGGTGACAAATGAAAAATATATAATGAATCATGATTATGTCATTAATGAATCATAATTATGTCATTTGGACACCTTATGGCAGACCATACACATAAGTAATCTCCAATAACTGGTATTTTACTGGACAAGTGACCCTTAATTTTATTGGATAAGTGACCCCTACCAATCTGTATATAGTACACAGTTTCTGTGTATTGATCTTTTACTCTGCATTAACGCCAAAATTACTAATTAAACATCAAGGACTCCAAAGCAGGAAAAAAAAGATGTTTTTTAATTAAAGTTTGAGGCAAATTGAATTCATAAAATCCCTAAAATAGAACCATTACCAGAAAAAGAAAAATGTGAAAGCTTTGTATATCTTGAAAACATAAGAAATTATAATGAACTAGTTTCAGAAATGTTTCTTACTGGTCAACCTTAATTTGACTGTTAATGACAAAAACTTAACAAAAGGCTTTCTTTGAAACATATGGAAGCAGCACATATTTTGTATAGAACACATTTACTTAGTACGTAATACTATATAATGTCTCCCACTTTTCGATGAGGATGAAGAACGGTGGAAATATAATTTTAAAATGGACCCAACAATTTCGCCTGCATGTCAAATTCACCACACCCGTAAAGACCAACAAATATTGTGTTAACACACCTTCAGATAATTCAACAACCACTGAGGAATTTCTGTGTTTTTCATGCAATATTTAAGTAAAAAATTACTCATTAAAGTAAACAAATGAATGTACATTTATCATGTGTAAACCCTTTACATCCCACATGCTTCTCTGTTGTATTCATTATTTTTTATATAATATATTTATGCAAATGTGTTGTTCATTTCGGATACAGTTTATAATTGTTACATATAATTTGCAATAATTCTTAAAAATACATGTATGTCTTTTATCAAGTACCAGGTGCTTTACTAAACTTATGAGAAATTATTTATATAGATTTATTTTACAAGTTTCTGATGTATTGTAATCAGTGTGACATGATATGTTTCTGTTTCCTAAATGTACTTATATACTTGTAGTATACACAATGAATACAATCTTTATTTTATCCAATTGCAAAGTTTTCATAAACTTTTTGTTTCCTTCAAGCTATTAAACCAATTTTAATGATTTCATATAAGGATCTTTTCCCTATTCAAACAAAACAAAAAGTTTGAAAAACAAATCAATTATGTTTTAGTTTTAAAAGCAAAATTCAAATATAAAGTTAATAAACTATTTCTCACTTGACTAACCTCATAAACATAATAATTTATTGATTTAAACAATAATATTTCAATGTCAATATTTTTGTTCTTATTCTATATTGTATGCGTTTCTCAACATCCTTCTTTGTGTATGTTGTATGCAAATGTGAAAACCCTTCTTTGCCTATGTTGTATGCATTACTCTATTTCTTTGTTGTATGCATTTCATACTGCGCCTGTTTTATCGTTAATCCGAACTATTTCATCAACCGAATAGCTGTGTGAATTAACTGCAAATGTTGTGACGGCGTTTTATTTACAAAATGTTAAATCAATTTCGTTATTGATTTCATAACTTGTACATAAGATGTATCAGAGTTTACATTAGACAGTGTCCATTCGAAGGGATGTTAAATTGTGAAGGTTTTTCGTCTCCGTTGTTGTTGTCTTCGTGGTGGTGGTAATACGAAATTTCGAACTTTGGCTTTGTTGTCGCATATGATCTCGATATGCTGTCGACTTCATTCGTCGTTATCGTCTCGCTTTGGTAGACAATTATACTTTAAAGATACAATCTTACTCCAAAATAAGATTTACCACAATTTAATACAATTGTTGTGATATACCAACAACGATAAACAAATGTCGAACAGAATGGGTCTTATGATTGATACCGAGTTTAATTGGAAAGAAAGGTGCAGAAAAACGCGGTTTTTCTACCTAATGAGACCACAGTAGACCACAGAAAATATTTTAAGCATCTTTTGGCGTTTTCACCTATTAAATGCACGGTTCCAATCTTGATATAGGTTATTAATAGTTTCCATAAATGCATTATTTAGTAAGTAGTTCAAGGCTTATCAATACAATTCTATGATGTTATACATGTGTTTAGGCTGTAGGCCGCTAGGCCTGCAGACTTTTATAACCGTATCTCGGAAATCGCATCGGCAGATGGACATAACATTTTTAACTTTTAGCGAATTAATGCGCGCACGGGCGTAACAACCCCAGCGCGGTTAGAACTGCGTGGGTCAACGACCTAATTTACATTAACATTTACATCGAAAATACCTATGTAAGCAATCTGCTCTAATTGCTACGGACTGCGTTCTGCATATTGATCAGCTTGCTAAAAGTAGCGCCGTAATAAGTCTTCAGTCTATGTTATGCGGCTTTTCGTCATATAACGCACTTGATATATATTTTTTTAATAGGAGTTGACCACTTCAAGGTCCAGGTCGGCTTTCTTAAAATGAGGTAACTGTCTGCTAGATAGTGGTTGCACGCAAATACCTCGATCTCCTGTAGGGTAACCATTGAAGTTCACATTTGGACCTTACTCAATACCTTTACTGGGTCAGTTCCCAAAAACTGATATATTGGTTCATCAAATAATTAAACATAACGAAAAAATACTTTTGTTATTTATCAAGTTCAAACAATATCAATGTAGTTTGATACAATACTTTCTTAACGTCCCTCCGCACAAAAGACAAACACTTTGTTACATGGGGCAAGACTTCGATATTTATTTTGGCACATGTTGGAGCAGTG
This sequence comes from Mya arenaria, assembly GCF_026914265.1. Lineage (NCBI taxonomy): Eukaryota > Metazoa > Mollusca > Bivalvia > Myida > Myidae > Mya > Mya arenaria. The sequence goes on from NC_069129.1 coordinate 6,635,129, forward strand.
TGGCACACACTTGTAAACGCATACAAACAATTTTCTTTTCAAACAAATTCTCTACATAAATACTTAAATACTTAAACACTGAAAAGTTCGAACATATTGTTCCATTCTGTCTAAATGTTGCCCGCCCCTTCGGCACATGTCCTGATCAAACCTGTTTACTACCAGGAGCCAAAAATAAATAATTACACATTTTCAAAGAGTCTTAATTGCGCCTCTAATTAATTCTTTCTAACGGTGATACAGATTTGATCATATATCCTTCATAGGAATGACAGCCGCCCACGCAAAACACCCGCCGACGGTGGATGAATCGTGTTTATCCGTAGCGATGCACGTAGGGCCTAACTAAAGCAGATAACCCCTAATTCATTCCTCAGAATATAGGATATATACGGAACTTATCCGAACATGCATGTATAAACACATATGAAACATATATACAAACATTCTATTTTCGAATTTGTATGAAATAATATTCGATAAAATATTGTGTAATATCAAAAATAAGGGTGTTTACAGCATGAAGTTGAACATAATAATTTACATCTATTTCTTAAAGAATTCGCGCAATAACTTACTGCACTGTTAAACTAACAATGGAAGAATGTCACATCACAATAAGAAGGTTACATTAAAGATGCACTCTTACTCCCAGAAAAGATTTATTACAAATAATAATATTGTTTTTATATTCCCTAAAGGATGAATAAATGTCAAAAACCATGGTTCTTATGAAGAATATCAAATTTAAAACGAAAGAAATTAGCATAAAACACGGTATTTCTACCTTATGAGACTATAGTAGACCACAGTAAATCTTTTAGCATTCACCAATCATTTAATGTTTTTGCGCTTTCTGCTGTTAAATTCGCAGTTACAATCTTGTTATCAGTAATAAATATTTTCCATAAATGCATAATTTAGTAAGTAGTTGAAGGTTTATCAGCCAAAATTAATGTTTGTTATACTTGTGTATGTACATTGTATCGATTTTAATTAATGGCCCAGTTACACAGAAGGTCGGTCCCCAATCGGTCATTTTACTCGCTGTTTTGATCGGTTGTCATGCGTGATTTTAGTTCTGGTTTTCTGTGTAACTGGCTATCGGCGATGGACAACTGTTCAATCGATTAAAAAAACATTTCATGTGTTGCTGGTAGGTGGCCAAAAGTTACTCAAACGGGGTTGGATCGGTGATAAGGATGTTTTCATCGATAAAAATGCTAAAATACTATCGGTTTTTATCGTTTGTAAATCGGAGCTAATCGGAGCTAAATCGGGCGTACCGCTGAATAATCGGTGTTTGATAGCTAGTCATCAGTGGTTAAACACTTTCCATCTGATATAGCCGGTGATTCACATGTGGTCATCTTTGTCCGATCGGCGATATCGGTAATTAATAGCTTGCATATCTCTTGATATAGGTTGCTGTCGGTTCTTTTATTAAAACAACATGTTTAAGTGATGAGAACCGATGATTTATTTGCAGTTGAGTACTTGACCGAATAACATCATGGAGAATGGCAGAGCCATCCAGCAATTCGGTGTCATATTGCAGCAGCAGGCAATTCTCAATGTCAGATATGCTATTCAACTCGTTCAGCAGCCCATAGCTGTTCATAGACGTCGCCGAAGAAGACAAAGGAGATGGTGGTCCAGGCCCTGGTTAACCCAGGAGAGAAGGCTTCAATTTGGACAGTATAGCACCATTATTGCAGAGTTGCGGGAAGGGGACACCAACTCCTTCAAGAACTATATGAGGATGACACCGGAAATGTTCGACGAGCTTCTGCAACGCCTCGCGCCCAGACTTCAGAAGTCGGACACCCACTGGAGAAAAGCCCTAGATCCCGGATTGAAGCTGGCGGTAACACTACGGCACCTAGCAGCAGGGGATTCCTACCCTTCCCTCTCTTATGATTTTAGGGTGGCTAGTTCAACAATTTCCCTCTTTATCCCAGAAGTCTGCGAGGCCATAGTACAATCATATAGCGAAGATGTCATCCCTATCCCCAATACACCTGAAGAATGGAGGCCAATAGCTGAAGAGTTTGAAAGGAGGTGGAATGTCCCTCATGCATGTGGAGCTCTTGATGGCAAACACATTGCTCTGAGGAAGCCCCGCAGATCCGGCTCTGAATACTACAACTATAAAGGATTTTTCTCAATTGTGCTCATGGCTCTTGTTGATGCCAACTACAGGTTTCTGTGGATAGACGTCGGAGGTCATGGGCACATGTCAGATGCCCAGATATATAACAATTCAGAGCTCAGTGAGATGCTAGAAGATGGAACCATTGGCTTACCACCTCCAGAACCTCTTCCAAATGATGACCGTGATATGCCTTACTTCATTCTTGGTGACGATGCTTTTGGGTTAAGGACCTATTTGATGAAGCCCTTTGGAAGACGCGGCCTGGAAAGGGAGAAGCTCATAACCAATTACCGGCTATCTAGAGGAAGAAGAGTGGTCGAAAATGCATTTGGCATCCTGGCGGCCAGATTCAGAGTGCTTCTCACAACTATGCAGCAAACACCGGAAATTGCTGCAACCATAGTTGAATCGTGTGTGTGCTTGCACAATCTAATGAGGATTAGGTATCCCGGCCTACAACAAGCTCAACTGGACCAAGAGGATGACCAGCATAACCTTGTTCCTGGAGCCTGGAGAACGAATGAGATGCTGACTGCAATCCAGCAAGTAAGGGGCCATAATCGTGACGCAACCGACTACTGTAGAATCATTCCCACTCATCATAGGAGAGACGTTACGAGGTTCAAGGACATCCACTGAGCAGTTCTCTGGGGAATGCTGCTGCTTGGATCCGCCACTACCGCTTCCGTCTTTAGCACCAACTGTACCACTGGCACCGTGGCAACAAGCACTTCCCCTGACGATGGATCTTTTTGTGATCTGTGGGACCTCATCAGAGGCAGTCATGGGGGTCTTGCATTTGTCGGATTTCTTAAATTTCTTTTTTGCAGGCATTGTCAGAGAAGTTAAGTCCAATGTGGCGCGGATTAAACTACTGCAGAAACTGGAGCAAAACTACTGGCGATGGCCTATATAATACCGAGCAACACCCGACATCACCAATCGAACGCCGTTCTGTCTCCGACTAGCCACCGATTAGTCACTCACAAAATCTGACTGGTCACCGATCAAAAGCGTCTGGCAACCGATCAACAGCCGATGAGTACGTATAAATACCGATTGGCCATTTACAAATTAAACCCACCGATGACACGATGGCGGCAATCGATCGATCACAGATTGAATCCCTATTAACCACCGATCAAAACCGACGAAATCCCGCATTTTGATTTTCATCTTTATTCTATCGGTGGTAAGTATTAGTTGATCGGTTGCCTATCGGTGGCTCATCGGTGATATCGGTTGTAGACAGGTTGTCAATCGGTAATTTGTAAACTAATTTCACCGATCGAGAATTTTAAACATGTTTAAAAATCCCAATCGGTTATTTTTCACCGATATAACTTATCTTTTCCCAATAGCAGTTGATAGGTGGAAAACAGGTGACCAATAGGTGATATCAATGTTAAATACGTTGTCATCGGTTCACTTCTAAAAAAAACCCGATCAATCACCGATGGCTGTGTGTAACTGGGGTGTAAGAGTGTAACTTTAATGTAGGGTTAAACAATTAACAATAAAATGTCACATCGATATAAAAATGTCACATTTATATAAGAACGTCACATCGATATAAGAATGTCGCATCAACACCTTAATGCCACATCAATATAAGAATGTCACATCAATATATTAATGTCACATAAACACTGAATTGTCACATCAATATAAAAAATCACATACCATTAGAAAGTCAAACGAACATATAAAAGTCACTTCAGAATTAGAATGTAACATAACTATTCAACTCTATTATAATGTCACAACAATATAAGATTGTCACATAAATCTAAAAGTCTTATCATTCAATACAATGCCCAAAAATAAAGCGTCGATGTATTGAATATTTCTTTTTCAATTGTGTTTCCCGGTGAAAAGGCCGGATCCAGTTTAGCAATCAAGCCATTGTGTCATCAGTGAGGTGTTACCCATTGTGTCATCACTAAGTTGTCACACAGGGCCAAAAGTTCTTAATGGAAGACAGGTATACGTGGCCTTCGGGCTGAAATTGTACGAAACAACAAACTATCAATCATGTTTAGATATCTTGATGACAAGACCATTATCCTTGAACATAACAAGATCAGCACCATCATCAACAGCCCACCATCATCGTTTTAACCATCGTCATCTCCGTTTTAATTTTAATCATTAACTTTGATATCAGTTAAAGTTTAAATCTTTATTGTATGAATGCAATTCGAACGAAGTAGAGTGATAGTTCAACGATATATCAATTAAATAGTATCTGTATTTAAGTTCTAAAATTCAATCAAGCAATATTTTCATTATTCGTACCATTGCAAATGCCACTGAGCATCGTACAGGTTGCAAGAGGTATCACTTCCGAGTTGCAAGGTGGGACACTTCCGGTTTCCTTGACACTGAAATATTGAACCACATATGGGTCGATTTCATGGAAGGTTGTAACGTTATTGTTTGATGACCGTCAACAGTTGTATCAAGTCAACTGAATGAAGAGCATAAACGTTATTTGTGAACATCCAACCTTCCCTTTAAACAAGAAAACACTGTACCCAAAACATAAACCTAAGGTTCCTAAGACTATTAACGGTCATTATTTGTATAAAGTGTGATATGGAGGTATGTAACCTAACTGTGTAATGGTTCTGAACAACGCTGTAAAGTATGAACGCTTAAACGATAAGTATAGCCCTCCTTATTCTTCCAAATTGACAATCAATAACACTAGTATCCTCTGTACAGTGACTATAACTATTTTCATCAATATAACAATTGACCATTTAAGGAATGAATTGCGGGCTTGATGTCATTATCGGGGTATGAACGCAATTGGGCTGGTCTAAGTGTGTGGAGTCCGAAGGACTCCACGCGTACTTTGACCAGCCCAAATATATGTACAACGCAATCATTGTTATATCATTTATTTTATTCACAATGCTTACCTGCTCCTGTCCAAGTATCATACGTGATATGTCATCCAAAGCTTAACGCATGGGGCATCGATTCCAAACCGGATGGTGGGACACACAGCTGAAACAATGAAAGAACACAGTCACTTATAGTAAAAAACGTTCAATATATAGGTTTACAAATATTTACATTGACACATTTAAAACATATAAGAAGACACAAAATTATAGTTTAAACATGTTTACACAGACCGGATTGCCACTGTAGTTGCATTGCGCTTCTTCGCCAACTCCGCTGCAAGGGATGGCTGGCCACTTCAGGTACCGTTGACGATGTAACAATGATATTTAAATGAAAAACCGATCCAGTAATATATTTCAATAAGTAGTTTATATGTAAAATAAGCAAGAATCATCATTAAATAAACAATCGTTAAACATGTAAATTAAAGTAGAAATAAACAAATATCATTCAAAATCAATTAAATAATCTTCATTAAACAGATATATTCATATGAATTAAATTAGTTTTATATTGTTTTGCACTCTCATTTCATAAGCCTTTCCTATCAGTTTCTTATATACCACGTTTAGTCTTATACAAATGAAGCCCCTCCAATATGAAACATTTTATTTAAAAATACTATAGTTTAACATACACGAAAAAGAAATAAACATTTTCTGCTACATGGGTACGGTTAAATAAATCTTGGGAAGGGATGCTGGTGCCTTTTAGCATTTTCACTGTAAGATTTATAAAACCAACAAAAAATGCATTTTCAATTCTCATGTATTTGGAAAAAAATAATTATTAATTCGAAAAACTTTGATATGTTTAATAAAATAATTCATTTATTTTAACCTTTAAAAATGATGTCAATATATTTTAATAAGGCTATGAAATATAAAGTGACATACTTAGTGAAAACATTATTTTAAGATGGAATATTTGAATTAACAATACATATCCAAATGGTGCAAACAAAACCTTATACAAAACATGAGCAAAATATTAAATATCTTGGTTGACGAAGTTGTCCATGTAAGCTTACTAAATTGGACTGCAACTGTAGCCGCAGCATCATTAATTTGAAGAATCAGTGATATGTTTAATAAAATAATGAGTAAATAAGAACCTTTAAAAATGTTGTCCATATATTTTAATACGGCTTTGAAATAAAGAGTGACCTACTTATTGACAACATTCTTTTAAGATGGTTTATTTAGAGAAACCAATACTGATCCAATTAGTGCAAACAAAACCTTTTACAAAAAAGTGAGCAAAATATTAAATATCTTGGTTGACGAAGTTGTCCATTTAAGCTTACTAAATTGGACTGCAACTGTAGCCGCAGCATCATTAATTTGAAGAATCATTGATATGTTTAATAAAATAATGACTAAATAAGAACCTTTAAAAATGTTGTCCATATATTTTAATACGGCTTTGAAATAAAGAGTGACCTACTTATTGACAACATTTTTTTAAGATGGTTTATTTAAAGAAACCAATGCTGCTACACTAAGTGCAAACAAAACCTTTTACAAAAAAGTGAGCATAATAATACATACTTTTGTTGATGTTGATTGTCCATTTTACCTTACGTAAACTGGACAGCAATTGTAGCCGCATTGCGCCTCTTCGCCAACTCCACTGCAAGGGGCATCTCTCCGGTTGGATGGCTGGCCACTTCAGGTACCGTCGATGATGAAACAATGATATTTAAATGAAAAACTGGTCCAGTAACTTATTTCAATGAGTAGTTTATATGTACAATAAGCTAGTATCATTATTAATTTAACAATAGTTAAACATGTTAATTAAAGTAGAAATAAACAAATATCATTCGAAACCATTAAATTATGTTCATTAAACAGAAATATTTATATGGATTAAATAAGTTTTATATTGTTTTTGCACTCTCATTTCATAAGCCTTTCCTACCAGTTTAATTTATACCACGTTTAGTCTTATACAAATGAAGCCCCCCAATGTGAAACATTTTATTTAAAAATACTATAGTTTAACATACACGAAAAAGAAATAAACATTTTCTGCTACATGGGTACGGTTAAATAAATCTTGGGAAAGGATGCTGGCACCTTTTAGCACTTTCACTGTAAGATTTATAAAACCAACAGAAACTGCCTTTTCAATTCTCATGTATTTGGAAAAAAATAATTATTAATTCGAAAAACTTTGATATGTTTAATAAAATAATTCATTTATTTTAACCTTTAAAAATGATGTCAATATATTTTAATAAGGCTATGAAATATAAAGTGACATACTTAGTGAAAACATTATTTTAAGATGGAATATTTGAATTAACAATACATATCCAAATGGTGCAAACAAAACCTTATACAAAACATGAGCAAAATATTAAATATCTTGGTTGACGAAGTTGTCCATTTAAGCTTACTAAATTGGACTGCAACTGTAGCCGCAGCATCATTAATTTGAAGAATCATTGATATGTTTAATAAAATAATGACTAAATAAGAACCTTTAAAAATGTTGTCCATATATTTTAATACGGCTTTGAAATAAAGAGTGACCTACTTATTGACAACATTCTTTTAAGATGGTTTATTTAGAGAAACCAATACTGATCCAATTAGTGCAAACAAAACCTTTTACAAAAAAGTGAGCATAATAATACATACTTTTGTTGATGTTGATTGTCCATTTTACCTTACGTAAACTGGACAGCAATTGTAGCCGCATTGCGCCTCTTCGCCAACTCCACTGCAAGGGGCATCTCTCCGGTTGGATGGCTGGCCACTTCAGGTACCGTCGATGATGAAACAATGATATTTAAATGAAAAACTGGTCCAGTAACTTATTTCAATGAGTAGTTTATATGTACAATAAGCTAGTATCATTATTAATTTAACAATAGTTAAACATGTTAATTAAAGTAGAAAGAAACAAATATCACTCGAAACCATTAAATTATGTTCATTAAACAGAAATATTTATATGGATTAAATAAGTTTTATATTGTTTTGCACTCTCATTTCATAAGCCTTTCCTACCAGTTTAATATATACCACGTTTAGTCTTATACAAATGAAGCCCCCCCCCCCCAATGTTAAACATTTTATTTAAAAATACTATAGTTTAACATACACGAAAAAGAAATAAACATTTTCTGCTACATGGGTACGGTTAAATAAATCTTGGGAAAGGATGCTGGCACCTTTAAGCACTTTCACTGTAAGATTTATAAAACCAACAGAAACTGCCTTTTCAATTCTCATGTATTTGGAAAAAATAATTATTAATTCGAAGAACTTTGATATGTTTAATAAAATAATTCATTTAATTATAACCTTTAAAAATGATGTCAATGTATTTTAATAAGGCTATGAAATATAAAGTGACATACTTAGTGAAAACATTATTTTAAGATGGAATATTTGAATTAACAATACATATCCAAATGGTGCAAACAAAACCTTATACAAAACATGAGCAAAATATTAAATATCTTGGTTGACGAAGTTGTCCATTTAAGCTTACTAAACTGGACTGCAACTGTAGCCGCAGCATCATTAATTTGAAGAATCATTGATATGTTTAATAAAATAATGACTAAATAAGAACCTTTAAAAATGTTGTCCATATATTTTAATACGGCTTTGAAATAAAGAGTGACCTACTTATTGACAACATTCTTTTAAGATGGTTTATTTAAAGAAACCAATGCTGCTACACTAAGTGCAAACAAAACCCTTAACAAAAAAGTGAGCATAATAATACATACTTTTGTTGATGTTGATTGTCCATTTTACCTTACGTAAACTGGACAGCAACTGTAGCCGCATTGCGCCTCTTCGCCAACTCCACTGCAAGGGGGCATCACTCCGGTTGGATGGCTGGCCACTACCGTCGACGATGAAACAATGATATTTAAATGAAAAACTGGTCCAGTATCTTATTTCAATAAGTAGTTTATATGTACAATAAGCTAGTATCATTATTAATTTAACAATAGTTAAACATGTTAATTAAAGTAGAAATAAACAAATATCATTCGAAACCATTAAATAATGTTCATTAAATAGAAATATTTATATGGATTAAATAAGTTTTATATTGTTTGGCACTCTCATTTCATGAGCCTTTCCTACCACTTTATAATATACCACGTTTAGTCTTATACAAATGAAGCCCCTCCAATGTGAAACATTTTATTTAAAAATACTATAGTTTAACATACACGAAAATGAAATAAACATTTTCTGCTACATGGGTACGGTTAAATAAATCTTGGGAAAGGATGCTGGCACCTTTTAGCACTTTCACTGTAAGATTTATAAAACCAACAAAAAATGCCTTTTCAATTCTCATGTATTTGGAAAAAATAATTATTAATTCGAGGAACTTTGATATGTTTAATAAAATAATTCATTTAATTATAACCTTTAAAAATGATGTCAATGTATTTTAATAAGGCTATGAAATATAAAGTGACATACTTAGTGAAAACATTATTTTAAGATGGAATATTTGAATTAACAATACATATCCAAATGGTGCAAACAAAACCTTATACAAAACATGAGCAAAATATTAAATATCTTGGTTGACGAAGTTGTCCATTTAAGCTTACTAAACTGGACTGCAACTGTAGCCGCAGAATCATTAATTTGAAGAATCATTGATATGCTTAATAAAATAATGACTAAATAAGAACCTTTAAAAATGTTGTCCATATATTTTAATACGGCTTTGAAATAAAGAGTGACCTACTTATTGACAACATTCTTTTAAGATGGTTTATTTAAAGAAACCAATGCTGATACAATTAGTGCAAACAAAACCTTATACAAAAAAGTGAGCATAATAATACATACTTTTGTTGATGTTGATTGTCCATTTTACCTTACGTAAACTGGACAGCAACTGTAGCCGTATTGCGCCTTTGCCAACTCCACTGCAAGGGGCATCTCTCCGGTTGGATGGCTGGCCACTTCAGGTATCGTCGACGATGAAACAATGATATTTAAATGAAAAACTGGTCCAGTAACTTATTTCAATAAGTAGTTTATATGTACAATAAGCTAGTATCATTATTAATTTAACACTTGTTTAACATGTTAATTAAAGTAGAAATAAACAAATATCATTCGAAACCATTAAATAATGTTCATTAAACAGAAATATTTATATGGATTAAATAAGTTTTATATTGTTTTGCACTCTCATTTCATGAGCCTTTCCTACCAGTTTATTATATACCACGTTTAGTCTTATACAAATGAAGCCCCCTCCAATGTGAAACATTTTATTTAAAAATACTATAGTTTAACATACACGAAAAAGAAATAAACATTTTCTGCTACTTGGGTACGGTTAAATAAATCTTGGGAAAGGATGCTGGCACCTTTTAGCATTTTCACTGTAAGATTTATAAAACCAACAGAAAATGCCTTTTCAATTCTCATGTATTTGGAAAAAATAATTATTAATTCGAAGAACTTTGATATGTTTAATATTATAATTCATTTAATAAAAACCTTGAAAATTTTGTCCATATATTTTAATAATACTATGAAATATTAAGTGACCTATTTAGTGAAAACATTATTTTAAGATGGAAAATTTGATTAAACAATACCAATCAAAATAGTTCAAACAAAACCCTATACAAAACATGAGCAAAATAATAAAAATATCTGTTGACGAAGTTGACCATTTAAGCTTACGTAAACTGGACTGCAATTGTAGCCGCATTACGCCTCTTCGCCAACTCCACTTCAAGGGGCACCTCTTCCGGTTGGATGGTTGGCCACTTTAGGTACAATGGATGCTGTAACATATATATGCAATATGCCACTGAAGCCAAATACCTTCAACCTAAATCAAATAAGTTTGAAAGCCGAATAACGAGAATAACTTTACGATATGGACATTGTCACTGATAACATGTGCACAAATGTTGATTAATTATCTTTTAGGGTAATAAGGCTAAGAACAGGATAGTTTAATAAGGCACGACCTTCCAACTTGAAACATTTAAGTTACATTTATAGCTATGAAAATCATCATCGTAATCATCATTATAATCATCATCATCATATCCTTATCATGACCTTCATCATCATCATCATCTTCATCATCATTATCATTATAATCATAATCATCATCGTCATCATCATAATCATAATCATCATCTTCATCATCATAATCATAATCATCATCATTATCATAACAAAAAACAATAAACACTATCAATTAACCATGCTAACCTTGACTGGTACAGCCATCAGGTTATTGCGTCTTTACCGAGTTGTTACCCTCTCAGCTAACTCCTATGCTAGGGTATATCTTCCGGTTGGATGGTTGGTCACTTCCGTACTATTGCCGTTGTACCATTGAACAATGCAGTCCCTTTTTGCTATGGTTTAAACAAATATAATTTACAATCAAATATTTTTTTAGGAGAATTAGGGGCAAATTTCAACCATTTTAAAAGCCCTTGCTATTCATGTAGACATTCAAATTAAGATAAGACCCAGCTTATAGAAAAACGTGTTTAGGACCTAAGAATGTGTACATGCAGTGTAAAGATGTCCAAACAAGTTACACGTGTGTTTGTCGACTGATTAAATACATGTACAGCGTAAGTAATTTCTTTTTCAAAAATGCTACATAAAATACATTCAACAAAACGCGATAATATGTGACACGGGCCCCTATATTCACCCAAAGACAAAAACCAACGCATCCAAATTACAAGAGAATTCTTAAAAACAACAGATGCAAAAGTACAGACCATGATGAATGGAAGTTTAAAACAATGTTCAAAAATTCTATGTGAACGTTTGTTTAACCTCATCGATGATACACTGCTCACCTGGTACAGCCCAGTCATCATCAGTGAGTTGTCACCAACAGCCATCTGTTCACCCAGCCAACTCCACTGCATGGGGCATCACTTTCGGTTGAATGATTGGACAATTCCGGTACTATAGACGCTGAAAGTGATGAACCATTGAACTGATGCAGTCACTTGTTCAATAAAAAGTTAACTTAAACAATTATAATATTTTTTCCTGATATATTTCTTAAACCATCAGAAAAGGCCTGTTTGTAATTCGTGTAATTCTAAAATTCTATATCTTTATTAATTATTATATTTTTCTCCCACACAATTATTGATTTCAAATTTCAAATTTGTATAATAAGCTGACATTCTTTTAAATGCTTCGCTATTTAACTGTTTAGGTGGTATCTTTTAATTTATCCAATGTCCTGAACGATTTGTTTCACAACCAGCAATTGAAAGAAAAGCAAAAACTCAATGGAAACAGTTCGGCATAACCCAACACAATATTAAATCCTAGCAACACCCAAAAGAAATAACTGGAAACAAACAAGTTTTTAATTCTTGGCAGCCACTATAAGAAGTCATTCTTTGTTCGCTTTCCCGCTCCAACTGACCAATGTTTAGCTAACACAGGTATATGCAAGGTTGACCACATATGACTCCGTTCACTCAAACTTGATTGTGCAGGGGCTAGAATACATTGTATGAATACAATAGTATCCTTTCACAGTACTTTTAGTTTGATATTCTAAACTGAGAGTGATTGCTGTCCTGGCATTGATTACATGCATTATTTTATAATAGCTTGTTTAGCGCCGTCCTTGGGCGTAGTTTAAATATGCATTTATTTTATTTAAACAGGTTACAAGTTTTTATTTGCCAATCAGCATTTTGCCTTTGGCCATTTACACAAAAAAATAAATATAGATATGGCCAAGAGTAGTAGTAGTAGTAGTAGTAGTAGTAGTAGTAGTAGAAGTAGTAGCGTAGTAGTAGTAGTAGTAGTAGTAGTAGTAGTGGTAGTGGTAGTAGTAGGTAGTAGTAGTAGTAGTAGTAGTAGTAGTAGTAGTAGTAGAAGAAAAAATAGTAGTAGTAATAGTAGTAGAAGAAGTAAAAGTGGTGGTGGAAGAAGTAGTGGTGGTAGTAGTAGTAGAAATGGTGGTGGTGGTGGTGATAGTGGTAGTGATAGTGGTAGTGATAGTGATAGTGGCGGCGGCGGCGGCGGCGGCGGCGGCAGTAGCAGTAGCAGTAGCGGTAGCGGTGGCGGTGGTGGTGGTGGTAGTGGTAGTAGTAGTAGTAGTAGTAGTAGTAGTAGTAGTATTAGTAGTAGTAGTAGAAGTAATAGTAGTAGAAGTGGTGGTAGTGGTAGTCGTGGTGGTGGTAATAGTTGTTGTTGTAGTAGTAGTATTAGTAGAAGAAGTGGTGGTGGTGGTGGAAGAAGTAGTGGTGGTGGTGGTGGTGGTAGTAGTAGGTAGTAGTAGGAGTAGTTTAGTAGTAGTAGTAGTAGTAGGACTAGTTTAGTAGTAGTAGTAGTAGTAGGAGTAGTTTAGTAGTAGTAGTAGTAGTAGCAGCAGCAGCAGCAGCAGCAGCAGCAGCAGCAGCAGCAGCAGCAGTAGTAGTAGTAGTAGTAGTAGTAGTAGTAGCAGCAGCAGCAGCAGCAACAGCAGCAGCAGCAGCTGTAGCTGTAGCTGTAGCAGTAGCAGTAGGAAATCACCTAATTAATAACATCAGATATATTCTTAAAAGTAACATTCTTAATCAAAATCAATACATACGCATGTATAACAAACATCAATTTGACTGATAAACCTATAACTATTTACTAAATAGTGCATTTATGGAAACTATAAATTACTAAAAACCAGATTGTTACCGTGTATTTAATAGCAGAAAGCGCAAAAATATTAAATGATTGGTGAATGCTAAAAGATTACTGTGATCTACTATAGTCTCAGAAGGAAGAAATACAGTGTTTTGTGATCATTTCTTTCAAATCAAACTCGGTATCCTTCATAAAACCATTGTTTTCGACATTTATTCATCCCTTTGAATTATTAAAACAATATTTATAATGGTGGCAAATCTTATGTGGGAGTAAGAGTGCATCTTTAAAACAAATAAAGTTATAGTTTGTAAATTATTTCTTGTTTTGTTTCTCATTTTATAAGCCTTTCTTGATCTGCCTGTTTACATTTCCACTATAAGATTGTATAACAAACAGAAAACACCTTTTGAATTTCGTGTATGTCTTTAAATTGTAAATTAATTGGTTTGATCACTGAATATCAATTGATTTGAAAATAAATATTAAACAGTTTTGTCGTTTTCATTTTTTATAAATGATACGCTCATGGAATAGTAAGTCTTATATAGTGAAAACTTCGTCCATCCGAATAGTGCATATATTTTACCAGTATACTTTTTGTCATAACTAAAAAGGCAAAACAGATGTTTTTTTCTTTCAACAAAGACATTTAGAACATTAAAGGTAACCTTGGGTTTGATTTAAAACAAAACATTTGAAAACGGCCGAGGAGTTTCGAATCAGTTTTAATATTTGTAGTTAAGATGATGTACTATGAACAAATCTTAATAAAAATCTGTTCCGTTCTATTATACTGTGTGTCGCTAATTGCCATCCTTAACATAAGGTGCCAACAGTTATGGCCCTTGCCAAAATACATTGCAATTTCAAGGGTCATCACTTGAAAATCATTCAAGACACGGACCTACATGTATAAACAATCATTCTAATTTATCATAACTGCATATAATCTGTTAACTAACCAAAACATAGGACAATTGTTCGATTTTGTAAAGTTAACAGCGTTGTTGAATTAATTAGTTTTGTTTTTCAAATCTGTATTGCACTGGATGTCTACTAAACAAAGATGTATGGGATATTTGTAACAAGCTTTCGGATAGCTGTTTCAGCTGAACTTGTTTTATTGTAATACATGAGCACATCAACTATTTCACGTATTAAATATAACTGCGGTGTTCAAGCACATAAAATAAATTTACCAAGCTCTGAACAATCGGCCTATTGTTAAATAATTTCTTTCAAACAAAATGCTCACCAAAATGTCCAGTAGAGCCATCGAGCCAGTACGTCATCGTCGTCTTCAGTGAGGTGTCAACTTGAGCAAGCTCCATTGGAAAGGTTTCATTTCCGGTGGGATGGAGGGACACTTCCGGTACTGTGGTTTCATTTCCGATGGAAAGGAGAAACACTTCCGGTACTGTGGTTTCATTTCTGGTTGGATGGGTGGACACTTCCGGTACCGCGGACGATGAAACGTCAACCCGATGTATATTATAAAATGTCAATATAGAGTGTATATTATTTATACAACAACTAGCATATTTAAAATAAGACATGTTTGAAATAGATTATTTAGTGGTAGTACATTAGTTCAACAAACATTCATTAAACATTATTTCTTCTTTTCCACTGCTTTTTCTATCGTGAATTTTATATTTAAACACATTCTAAATATTATCATTAATCTCATTGAAGGAAATGTCTGCAACAATTTGCAATATTATATTAATTACTGTACATGGATTCAAAACAAATATATCTAACTCGAGTTCGGATAAAAAACGTAGGAAAGAAACAGGCGCCTATTAGCATTTTTACTGTTGCCTGTCTAAGACCAACAAAAATGCCTATTTGATGTTCGTGTATTACTTAATTTCAAGCTCATCTTAATCTGAGTATTATGTAAACTGTCAGATTTGACTTTGATATAACACTGTGCGGAAATAAAAAAAGAGTCAAATAGATAAAAATATAAATATATAGAAAATAGACACGGTCATGGGTATGACATAGATAAAAGGGCAGAAGAAAAGAAAACACAGCTATGATACTCCATTGAGACTGGTCGATCGACCTCTCCGGCTTGCATGGCGCTGTCAGGGACAAGTAGTTGATCCAGTTGTGTGGGTAACCCCTTTCTCCGTACATTAACATGCAAAACATATTCTTTGGCGTTCAACAAATTCTAACACATAAAGGTCAGAAAATCTAAACTTACCCTTCGTTGATGTTGTTGACGGAGGCAGCAAGAGCGAAGGGAGAGAGGGGGTCGGTGTGGGTCAGTATAGTCCTGGTGCCAGTACGTAGGTGATGACGTTCGAGACGGCGAGGTTGTATCGCGATTGTGACGTTATGGACGATCATCAGTTCCACTCCGGGCAGCACTTCATAATCTGAAGATAAAGTTTATGGTTACTCACTGACTAGAGCGATTTAAATTCGGATTTACACTTTTTCTAGACAGAGCATAGTTTCAGATTACAAAATGGTTTGCGAAGAAATTAAAATTTAGTCTTATTCTCGTCTCCCCATTGGCGAAAGAGAATATTTGCACACACACACACACACACGCACGCACCCACGCACGCACGCATGCACACCCGCGCGCGCACACACATAAAACACTTTTGAGTGATATCGTTATATAGCTTACACACTTGTGGTTGTTTGGTGAATGTTGGTCCTGAAGAATGATCCAATCCTTTTATTATCTGCAACAGCATTTTCAAGGAGAGCATGAACTCAGTATGAACAGTTCGGGATAATCGTACAAATCATTATATCACATGCAACGTACGTGCATTTAAAACACACACGCAACATACCTGCAATTCTGACGACAGCCATTTTGAAACGTCCATCTTGTCTCGGTTCTGCCTTTAACTGACCAATGTACATGCAAGGCTGACCACATAATTTATCGCTCCATGCATTCACACCTATACGTATACATATCCAGGGGCTAGAATTACTAGTTCTGTGCGTTACGTAGTATAGCGCAGAACTTTTGTCTTAACATTTTGGCGCGCAAATATTAGTGCGCGGTTTAATCGGGTGTAAAAGTCAGGTGACCAATGGCTATTGGTCGGCGGTTTAGGCGGGATAATGGTCGTGGCGATTAGTTCTATGCTCGACAGCGATCTGAACGGTCAACTTTTGCTTGAAACACGGCGACGTCCGAAATGTCAGATGTTATGGACAAACGGATTGAACAAAAAATCATGGAAGTGATGAGGACAAACAACCAGGAGTTACTCGGAAGCATCAGCGGGATGATATCTAAGATAAGTGATAAACCCTCGTCTTTACTTGACATTCCTAAATTTAAAAGGAAAAGTAACGAGGAGCAGTACAAGATTAATTCTAGGGTATTAGAGAAAATTGAAACGGCAGGGTCGCACGTCCAGGCGCAAAATTTAACCGCCGCACACGAGGCTATTGTTCAAGGTTAACATAACATCGATATTTTCTTTTTCGATAACAATTTATCTGTGTACATAACACGGATTATAGTGACCACATGCATGGTCATTTATAAGATTGGAAGCATTGCGCATCTTAGTCAATATACACATGTATAAATAATAAGTACTTCATATAAAGCGCATTATAACGCCAATTACGTTGTGTTTTTCTAGCTACTGAATTGCTGAAACACCGCCAGAAACTGGTGTTTTTGGCCGACACGTCCGAGTTGGGTTGGCGTGTTGTTTCGGAGTACGGGGCCAATCCCATTGCAGACGACAGCGATGACGAGAAGTGTATATACAAGGCCGAAGCTCGAGCCAGTAGGAAGGCCAAGTCGGACAAGAAGCGGCCGCGTAAGAACTGGCCGTATCGCCGACCGGAACAGCAGCCGGGATTACAACAGGCGTTGCACATCGCACAGACGAGCAGGCAGCGTCCCGGATTGTGTTTCATGTGTGGGAAATCTGGCCATTGGAAAATGGAGTGCCCGCAGAACACAAGCCAGCAGAATAACAAGATAAGTAGTTTTATGAATTGCTTGGTTACTTACGTAAAAAATTCAGGTACGAATCATCCGGAACCTACTCAAGCGGAAGTGGAGAGGCAAGTAAGTCCTTCTATAGACATCAACCCTTTAAAAGAAGATAGGGTGGACTCTAGCATAAATGACGTAACTCCAGTCGGTAGTTTAAAGAAACACTTAAGTAAGTGGTCGGAAACGTCCGACAATCAATACATTTTAGATGTGGTTGCCAATGGTTATAAGTTACCATTTAAGGTGATTCCAGAGAGAATCGAGATGAGAAATAATAAGTCTGCAAGGGCTAATCCCAGTTTTGTAGAGGGAGAAATTGCTTCCCTGGTTAGAAAGGGTGTCGTTTCAGAGGTTAAGGAGAAACCTCATATAGTGAATCCTCTTACAGTAGCGTATAATAGAAATGGTAAGCCTAGACTCGTCTTAGACTGTAGACACATTAATAAATGTTTGCATCTGTTTCGAATGAAATACGAGGACATTAAGGTTGCAGAAACATTATTTGAAAAAGGCACATACATATTCACATTTGATTTAAAAAGCGCCTATCACCATATCGATATTTTCCCAGATCATTGTATATATCTCGGATTTTGTTGGGAGGATAAATGGTATGTATATAAATCTTTGCCATTCGGTATTTCCACCGCTGGGTTTATTTTTAGTAAAACTTTAAGGGTGTTGGTCAAATATTGGAGATCTCTAGGTCACAAGATTATTATGTTCCTTGATGACGACATAGGCGGCCACATTCACCGAACAAAAGCAATATTAGCAAGTTCATTCATTCACCAGTCAGTAAGGGAATTTGGTTTTTTGTTGGCAGAAGACAAATGCAGTTGGTACCCGAAACGCATCGGTAACTGGTTAGGTCACACGCTAGACTATGAATCAAATAGAATTTTCATTTCTTGTGAACGGATAGATAGGCTAGAAATAGCGATAGACTCTATAAAGTTTCAGCTCGCATGCGATAAGCTGGATCTGGTCAGAGTGCGTTTTTAGCAGGTATCGTTGGCCAAATTGTTTCATTACAAAGTGTGCTCGGTAAGATCGTTTGTAGAATGACCAGATATTTGCATCGTTGTATTGATAGTAGAGCTAGTTGGAATGTTCCAGTCAAGGTAAACGAAAACGCCATAAATGAATTGACGTTTTGGCGGGAAAATGTAAGACGATTAAACATAGAAGGCAAGTCTTTGGTATATGACAAAACCACTGAGTTTAGTCTTTGGTCAGACGCAAGCAGTTTGGGCTACGGCGGATTCGTGATTAGTGAAGTAGTTTCTGGTAAGGGTTCACGGGTAGATTTCTATCATGATGGTAATCGTACCTCAGGTTTACTAGTTGATGTGGTAGTGACGTCATCAGATGACGAAACGGATTGCAGCTCACGCACAGACTGGGTTTGCGATGGTTTGCTCTCGGAAAAGAGGTATTTTCAGAATAATTGCTTAGTTTATTCGAACATAGCCCCAGGAAATGGGCAGGTGCGCTCAGAAAGCGCGAGACCGGTTGAGTCTCAGAGGTATGCTCCCGGAAGTGGGCAGGTGCGCTCAGATAGCGCGAGATCGGTTGAGTCTCAGAGATATGCTCCCGGAAGTGGGCAGGTGCGCTCAGATAGCGCGAGGCCGGTCGAGTCTCAGAGGTATGCTCCCGGAAGTGAGTATGTTCGCTATGTTAGCGAGAGACGGTTTCCGTCTCAAAGACATGTTCCCATATTCGAGGCTCCCGAATGTGAGTCTAAATGTTTAGATTTATCGCAATTGAATACACACATTAAAGTTCCTGATGTAGCAGAAAATTCAAAAGTACACGGAACTTGGTCTGATGCAGAGAAGGTAAAAAGTTCTACCTGGCGGGAATTGGAAGCTGTACGCCGAATTATGCTTAGTAATCTGCAAAATTTTGTGGGTAAAAATGTTCTGGTTTACACAGATAACAAAAATGTAAAGTACATTCTGATTTCAGGAAGCAAAAAAGACGATTTACACGAAATATGTCTTGATATTCATCGTATATGCGATGTTAACCACATCATTTTGTTTGTAGAATGGATTCCGAGGAAGGATAACGCAGAAGCAGATCATTTAAGCAGATGCTTAGATTCAGATGATTGGTCAATAAGTGATAATAATTTTAAAATTTTAGACACAAAATGGGGACCATTTACAGTTTATAGATTTGCGTCACATTATAACAATAAATGTGATCGTTTCAATTCAAGGTGGTGGGTACCAGGTACGGAAGCCATAGATTGCTTTACGCAAAGCTGGGTAGGAGAGATGAATTGGATTGTTCCACCGCCGAATCGTATCGTTGAATGTTTAAACAAGATGGTTGCTGAAAAATGCAGAGGAACAGTGGTTGTTCCTAGGTGGATATCGGCTCCATTTTGGCCGTTACTCACTATTGGGAAACATTGTTTTAAAAGTTTTGTAAAAGATGTTTATGAATTTCCCCTTACAGGCGCAGTCTTACAGTGAAAAGGGAAAAACGGGATATTTATGCACGATCCCTTGAGTTTCAGATTATTGGCGCTAAATTGTGATATGCTTGACGTTTAGAAGAAACGTCATGATTACGGTTTTACAGGTACAGACTGACGTACGCGTATCTAAATCATAAGCGAATACGGAACACGTACATGTTGTATCATGATATATACGTATGTATTGGCTTGAGACAAACGCTAAAACGAAAGTTCGAGGAAGCCGGGGCGATTATTGACAATTCTGAACATGTGGTCGTCAGAATGGCAAGCCACCTTTTAGCTGCTAGGGCGGACAACACCGTTTTGAAATATCACCACCAAGCAAAGGGATTTATAGACTATTGTATAGAGAAAGGATTCGAATATAGACCAGCGCATTCCATTCATATTGCAATGTATTTATCATCATTGATAGACAATAACAAATCTGCCAGTGTTATTTCGGCAGTGTTTTATGCCATCAAGTGGTACCACTCTGTAAATGATTTTACAGATCCAACCGAGAATAATGTAGTAAAATCAATGCTTGAATGTGCAAAGCGTTTAAACTCAAAACCCATTAAGAAAAAAAGACGTTGTAAATTCTGAGCATTTGATAAAGCTTTGTGACATGTTTATTGAATCAACGGATGTGATAGTTCTACGGGATCTCGCAATGATTCTTCTCTCTTATGCTGGATTTTTACGTTTTGATGAGCTTAGTGCACTGACTTGTAATGACGTTAAATTTGAAAGTGAACACTTAGTTATTAGCATAAAGAAGAGCAAAACAGACATTTATCGTGGGGGAAAAGAGGTTTTAATTGCAAAGGGTTCGACATCGGCTTGTCCAGTTTTTATGTTGGAGCGTCACATGAAATGCGCCGGGCTAGTAATCGGTTCAGATATGTTTTTATTCAGGCCAGCATGCAGATCAGGCAAAAAATGTTTTTTGTTAAAAAAGAACAAAAAATATCAGTTATACCCGCGCTAGAGAATGCATAGTTTCAAAGTTACAATTAGTCGCTCCAACATTAAACTTGGGGACTCATTCTTTAAGAGCAAGTGGAGCTACTGTAGCAGCAAATGCTGACGGAGTTTCAGACCGGTGTTTAAAGAGACACGGTCGATGGAAGACAGATACGGCCAAAGACGGCTATGTTGATGATTGTCTAGAGAAAAAATTGTTCATCACAAAACAACTTAAATTATGAATGCTTCACGATTTGAATTTGATTGCCGACTTCACTAACATTTGTAAATTCTATCGCATGTCCTGCCCCGGCAAAGGTGTTTGTTATTTGTAAAAGAAGTGTTCAGACTTACTAGTTCTGTGCGTTACGTAGTATAGCGCAGAACTTTTGTCTTAACATTTTGGCGCGCAAATATTAGTGCGCGGTTTAATCGGGTGTAAAAGTCAGGTGACCAATGGCTATTGGACGGCGGTTTAGGCGGGATAATGGTCGTGGCGATTAGTTCTATGCTCGACAGCGATCTGAACGGTCAACTTTTCAGGCAATCAGGTTCAAGTTTATGTTGTTTTACAATATTAGATATGATTTTGTAAGAAAAATGTACAGATATATGGCAATGTTGTCTTAAAGCATGACACAATAATACTCGCATATTGTATGTGGTATGTTAAGTATATTATTTCGCAAGTCTTAAGATATAGTGGGAACAGTTTTCCAGAGCATTTTACACTCTATTGTTGGGGCGAAGTTTATCTCTGGTTTTTAATCTGACCCATGATATCTTTTCATATAGTTTGTTGTTTAACAGAACGCTTTAATTGTAAGCAAATATTTCGTAGAAAACGAAAAAAAAATTGACTGATAAACCTTTAACTACTTACTAAATAATGCATTTATGGAAAATATTAATTACTGATAACAAGATTGTAACCATAATACGCGAAGAATATTGAATGCTGAATTATTTACCGTGGTCTACTAAATTCTCATAAGGTGGAAATACCGTGTTTTAGGCTCATGGTTTATAAACTAGGCTCATGGTTTATAAACTAGGCTCATGGTTTATAAACTAGGCTCATGGTTTATAAACTAGGCTCATGGTTTATAAACTAGGCTCATGGTTCATAAACTCGGTATCGGCTTCATAAGAACCATTGTTTTCGACATTCTTTTTGGAATATTGAAACAATATAATTAATTGTGGTAAATCATATCTGGGAGCAAGAGTGCATCTTTAAGTTCACTTTCTAATTGCAACATGATGTTCTGATCAGAATAATAATAATGGGGCGAATGTCTGAAGTTTTGCCCCGATATTGCGCACCCTCCTACGCCTAGTCTTGAAACCGCCCTGTCACGTGTCATGTTTTAAGAGTTTCCGATCTGACAGGGGCGTAGCTTCCTATAGGCCGTGTAGGCCGCGGCCTACACAATTTTCAGAAAAACAAAAACAAAAAATAAAAATACCAAATCTGCAATAAAAACTTAATTAATATATCGGAAACCAGGTATTTCAAATCTATCGTTTTCCTTTTCACTAAAATACACATTCATACGACATTAATGTTACGTATATAATTTGTCGAAATTTGCATACCAGTAGTCTGCGCTTTGACGCTGGTCATTACATACAACATTTATTTAAGATAAAACATATTGATATCGTTACTCTCAATAATGTTTTTACAACAAAGAAATTTACGCTCAAACACACCCAAGACCACCTAACTAAAACGAAATCCCGGGGATGCATGCCCTCGTGAACCCCCCCCCCCTCAGAAAGTGGCCTACTCATATACTTTCGTCAAGCTACGCCCCTGTCTGACAATATTTACCAAAAAGTGTGCGACAAGCTTGCAAAAAAGTAATTCAATAGCTGAAAATTGTTTCCAAATTCCAATAGTATTATTTGAATTAAGAACGCCGTTAAATGTTTCAAGTACATATTTTGTTCTGGGTTACAATGGTGTCCTAATGGAGACATTATTCCATGTAAACACTCCATAAAATTCGAATGAATAGATACAAAACTGAGGGCCTGGTATTTTCCTGTCAACACGGAACCGCTCGGTAGGGACAATAGACAGTTCCTGGAAACTATTACCACTTTGTGATATCAGGTATTGGAAATCATATTAAACAGAAACAATCGATGACGTTTAAATGGTAGAATCTGATTATTTCCATAACGACTTGGAACGCCTTTCGTAATTTCTGTCTCTTTGTTTCTACGTTGAAATCGAATTGTCACTGTCCTAAAGTTATGGTGCCAAAAGATCGGCGTGTTTATAGAGTTTATCAGTCGAAGCTTCTTCGATTCACTGACGCGTGCATGTCACATGGGTGTTAAGACTTGAAAACATTGCTTGCAGCAGATACAGCATCGACGATGATGATGACCAATGGGACAGGCAGCCTTTTCATCTTTACAAGATGTCGGTGCAGTGGATTCATCTACATTACTATTTGGTGAAATCCACTAATCATTTTAATGTGTATAATGTGTATGTGTGTGTGAGTGTGTGTGTGTGGGGGGGGGGGGGGGTCCGTCTTTGGCATCTAAATACAACTTGAAGTCCTACAGGGAAAGTGACGGGTCTTACCATCATTTACTGATTTAGCCGGCTTGGATAGACCAACATGAACCCCAAAAGAATTATTAAAAATGCTCGACATACATGTACCAAAAGCAATGATGTTCGTGTGTCTTTGTGTAGTTCTCTTTAGGATATCAGTATATTTAAGCGTAAATGGAAAATTTAAATGCAGAGTAACACTATATGTTATAAAAACTGCCATATTGTTCAATTGCGGTGCAACCAATATCCACAGAATGCACCGTCCTTTGATGGTAATTAATTTTCAATTATGCATACATTCAATGCAAGCTTTATATGAATAAGATATCAAATACCACAAAAAGTGAGATACTTGATTCTAATTCTCCATTTAATGAATACCTACATCATCGAATTCTAAACGGCGGAATTATATTTGTCCGCATTTAGGTTTTAATTAATTATGTATAAAAATCTAATATATGTATGTATTTACTCGGTGCAGGTAAATGTTAGCCGTGCTCTCTGGATGCCCTTTTAATCACATTGCGACATTTGGTCGAACAGATTTAGCGAATTTATGAAGGTCTGCAATTGTATTTCTGCTTTAGTTTAAAACAGATTAATGCTAGTCTGAATAGTTTAATTGGTAAACTTATAACAGGAATTCGCCGATCGCTCTGTATAAACGTGTGAATTGCTCAAAGACCCCGGTATGGAATTCAAATATTGATATCAGAACGAAGGCCGGACAGAACATTTATAACCGCTTTTCTTGTAGAAAACTACCATTTTATTTATTGAAATATTAATAGTGGATAATTGATAGCGGGTTCTTCAGCTAGATTTATATGTGATACCGGTGTTAAGTGTTCATTGTTCGGGAGACTTTTCCTCTTTGTTTGAGACAGTAAATCGATTTCACTTTTTGATTTTTTTCCGCCGCTTTATTCGTAAGAGCAATACATGCGGTATGATATTGAACAATGATTTTGGGGGGCGTTTGTGAATTATTGAGTCGTTAATTGATACTTCATACTTGTTCCTCTACGAACATTTTCACTGAAGTTGGGAGAGACAGAGTGTATAAATATGGTTTATATTACGGTTAGATATGGAGGTAAGTGAATTTGAATATTTTTATATCTGATAATTAATAGATCATATGTGTAGTTTTGAGTCTGCATAACAACAGGCAGTGTCATTAGCAGTATCCCGTGAATGGAAAATCAATCCATTTAGATGAAAATGCACATACTCTTGCCTTAATAACCGGTAACAGGGGCGGTCCGAGATTTGACATAAAAGGGGGTACCTTCCAAAGGAAACTTCAACAACATGCTCATAACATGGGAATGAGTGTTTACAGTCATTGGGCTAACTTCAGTCAGTTCAAATTCAAGGGGGCGACGGAATATTCTACTGTCGCAATACAGAAAAAAAGAATACGACATTTACGAATAATTCATTTCTTTATACAAGCCCTTCAGTCAGTGTAAAAGCGTATATAAACTGATATACAGTCGACGGACAGCGAGATATAGCATGACATGTTGCAATGATCAGGCCGAATTTATTGCATTTTATAAATTGATCAGATTTTCATGAAATTTCATAAAATTTATGTTTCCCTTAAACTTTGTTTTGAAGGCAAATTATACTACAAGTTATTGTATCAGTCTATCAATTGTTTGTATTCGTAAGTATATTTGGTGAAAAACATTTGGTCGAAGGCAGAAAACTCAAATTCAATCGAAAGCTGTCGAAACGCAGTTTCTTGAAAATATATACAAGTAATAAAATTAAGGTTTTCGATTGAACAAATATGTACATTTTTAAATGTCAGGTAACTCAATATTATATGAGTATTTTTAACGGGTTTCGTGTGAATAGGTAATAGGGTAATAGGTCGAAATAAAGAACAAAAAAATAATGTAATCCGTCGGTCATGTATTTAAAGTTACACTCTTATACAAAATTAAAACAAACACATATATAACAAACATAACTTTTGAGTGATGAACTTTAAACTACTAACTGAACAATGCACTTTCGGAAAATATTAATTACTAATAACAAGATTGTGACCGTGTATTTTGTAAATATTAAATGATTGGTGAATGCTAAAAGACTGATTCTGATCTACTAGCATTTCATATGGTAGAAATACCGTGTTTACTGCACCTTTCTTTCAAATTAAACTCGGTATCCCTCATAAGAACCATTGTTTTTGACATTTATTCATCTTTTTTGGTCTGCTAAAGCAATTGTTTTAATTTTGGTAATTCTATTTGGGAGTAAGAGTACATCTCTAACATATACGTAATCAGCAAAACATGCAATAAATTCTCTTTCGAGTGACACCAAAATTTTAAAGATGCACTCTTACTCTCAAATAAGATTTACCACAATGAATGCAAACGTTTAAATTTACCGAAAAGGATGAACAAATGTCGAAAACAATGGTTCTTATGAAGGATACCTTGCTTAATTTCAAGGAAAGATGCAGAAGACACGGCATTTCTACCTTATGAGAAGATACTTGATCTCTGTAAATCTTTTAGCACTCACCAATCATTTAATGGTTGTGCGTTTTCAGCTATTAAATACACAGTTTCAATCTTGTTATCATTTGTGAATACTTTCCATAAATGTATTATTTAGTAAATAGTTAAAGGTTTATCAGTCTAAAATTATGTTTGTTATACATGGGGATGAATTGATTTTGAATAAGAGTGGGACTTTTAGAAGTCTCTAGGCATCGAAATTTTACATTATTGTTTAATGGAGCTATCAGAAAACAAACTTATTTGTTGGTTGGATTCCTTAAGTAATGCAGTTTTTCAACAATATATATAATGTAAATGCAGTGAAGAAAAAGAAAAAAGAAATGTTTTCCATTAAGTTTTTTGGTCTGAAAGACTTGAAAGAATCTTTCGCACTTGATTTGATTACTGATTTAATTTTTGCTTTTATGTAAATACGCCACAATAGTAGAATTTTAGTTGTGAAATTATCAGCGAACAACTATTTACATTTCAATTTAAGGAGAATGGCAATATTTATTTAACCATTTAACCGGTAGTTTTGAAGTTTATTACGTTGTGCTATTCCGTGTTCACACAACCAAGCCTTTTGTCATGTTTGTTTTACCTTGCGTTTTCAACTGATTTTTGAACACATTTGACCTTTACAGAAAAGAAAAAAGGAAATGGCTGTATTCAATGAGATAACATTAAAAAGTACAGCTGTGGTGCAAAAATATTATTCTGCCATCGATCGATAGGGTACTTAATGCTTTGTACTAGATCATCGACAAAGAACGCGACTCTTAGATCTATACCATCAGTAGGATACACGACTGTTAGTTCTATATCATCAGTAGGACACGCAACTCTTAGTACTAGATCATCGTTAGTGAACGCAACTCTTTGTACTAGATCATCGTTAGGGAACGCAACTCTTTGTACTAGATCATCGTAAGGGAACGCAACTCTTTGTACTAGATTATCGTTAGGGAACGCAACTCTTTGTACTAGATCATCGTTAGGGAACGCAACTCTTTGTACTAGATCATCGTTAGGGAACGCAACTCTTAGTACTAGATCATCGTTAGGAAACGCAACTCTTAGTACTAGATCATCGTTAGGGAACGCACCTCTTAGTACTAGATCATCGTTAGGGAACGCAACTCTTTGTACTAGATCATCGTTAGGGAACGCAACTCTTAGTACTAGATCATCGTTAGGGAACGCAACTCTTTGTACTAGACCATCAGTAGGGTACCTAGACCATCGGTAGGGAACGCAACCATTTGTACTAGACCATCAGTAGGGAACGCAACTCTTTGTACTAGACCATCAGTAAGGAACGCAACTCTTTGTACTAGACCATCAGTAGGGAACGCAACTCTTTGTACTAGATCATCGTTAGGGAACGCAACTCTTAGTACTAGATCATCGTTGGGGAACGCAACTCTTTGTACTAGATCATCGTTAGGGAACGCAACTCTTAGTACTAGATCATCGTTAGGGAACGCAACTCTAAGTACTAGATCATCGTTAGGGAACGCAACTCTTTGTACTAGATCATCGTTAGGGAACGCAACTCTTAGTACTAGATCATCGTTAGGGAACGCAACTCTTTGTACTAGACCATCAGTAGGGTACCTAGACCATCGGTAGGGAACGCAACCATTTGTACTAGACCATCAGTAGGGAACGCAACTCTTTGTACTAGACCATCAGTAAGGAACGCAACTCTTTGTACTAGACCATCAGTAGGATACGCGACTCTTAGTTTTATATCATCAGTAGGGAACGCAACTCTTAGTACTAGATCATCGTTAGGGAACGCAACTCTTTGTACTAGATCATCGTTAGGGAACACAACTCTTAGTACTAGACCATCGGTAGGGAACGCAACCATTTGTACTAGACCATCAGTAGGGAACGCAACTCTTTGTACTAGACCATCAGTAAGGAACGCAACTCTTTGTACTAGACCATCAGTAGGGAACGCAACTCTTAGTTCTAGACCATCGGCAGGGAACGCAACTCTTTGTACTAGACCATCAGTAGGGAACGCAACTCTTAGTTCTAGACCATCGGAAGGGAACGCAACTCTTTGTACTTGATTTTTGGTAGGGAACGCAACTCTTTGTACTTGATTGTCGGTAGGGAACGCAACTCTTTGTACTTGATTGTCGGTAGGGAACGCAACTCTGCAATGAATTATCGGTAGGGTATTTAACGCTTTATACTAGATCATCGGTAGGCTCTGCAATGTTTTGTTCCAAAGAATCATTTTTCAGGTACAGACTTTTCAAGATAAATGTTTGTCTTTTTCCAGAAAGTCAACGGGAGATATTCAACCCGAACTGCAAAACGAATGTTCTTCTGAAGTCCATCAAGACCAAGTGTAAATGCGACAGAGAAGGTAAAGATGTGTATAGATTGCTATTTTAAATAGGGAAAATAGTATACGTATGGTCATAGCATTGGCGTCATCTTTGATTTGCTGGCATCATTAAACTTGGTGAACCTGTTCACAATGACACCAGACACGAAGTGCTCAAGGTGAGCTTTTGTGATCGGTCTTTGTCCGTCGTCCGTCAGTCCGTCCGTCCGTCCGTTCGTCAACAATTGCTTAAAAACATCTCCTCTGAAATTACCTGGCCAAATTCATTGAAACTTTACAGGAAGCTTCCTTGAGTGACCCTCTACAAAAATACAACAAGGGGTCACGATTGATCATCAACTACATCAACAAAATGGCTGACTTCCTGTTTTGCTTTAAAAACATCTTCTCCGAAACTACCACTCCAAATTCAATGAAACTTTACAGGAAGCTTCCTTGTGTGACCCTCTACAACAATATAACAAAGGGTCACGATTGATCAACAAAAACAACAACAAAATGGCTGACTTCCTGTTTTGATTTAAAAACACATCTCCTCTGAAACTACCACTCCAAATTCTATGAAACTTTACAGGTAGCTTCATTGCATGATCCTTTACAAATATAAAACAAGGCATCGTCATCAGTAAAGATATGTATAAATTGCAACCTTTGTATTAATGCTTTATCACAGAGTTGTAGCCCTTTGCTTAGGTGAGCGTTTTAGGGCCATCAAGGCCCTCTTGTTTTCCTTCATTACTGCTCTAACGATTTCGCCTGTGTCACTTGCGTTCTTATTTGTTTAAAGAAGACAGAGTTTACGTTCATTTTTGTTTATCTCTATGCGATCTATTACAGCGGACATTGAACTGTCGGACGAGTCAGGTAACATCAAGAACTTGCGGGACCCGAGCCTCCAACATAAATACGCCAGCGAACTCTTGGACGAGAGGGAAATATTCGTACTTCTCAAAGTTGAAAGTAAGTGTGACTGTGGAGATACTTCGGGCACTTAGTGTAAGACTGTTGTAAAACATTTTTTTCTTTATTGAGATACAACCATCTTGCAATCAGCGCGCGATTTATGTTGTATTTTGTCTGAAAGCATTATCTTATATCTGAAGATTACGCTTTGTCCACGACGTGTACTTTTAAAAACAAATTTCAGTATCATTGGTGTTTTCGCTAACGTCTCTGCCAATTGTGATCGCCGGACTGGTTCGGATAAAATCATTTCGTGCCAAACACTAAGTTAGATAATGACGGTTTCATGGTCACGTTTTAGGAAAGCAAAAATAAACCATAACTTTTATTTACTAATGTTTACTGTCCAAACATTTCAAGATGCAATGTTTAATTTTATATCATCAACGTATTTCAGAAACAGACTCGGATAACCCGCATATACTTTACAAACCCTTGCTGCAGACAGACGATGGCGTGCTCAGTGATGAATTCCTAGGTATAGTGAAGATGTATTGACGTACTTCTAACCCATCTACAACTTGCTCGTTCTCCTCTATTTTTACAAGTCTCTCTTTCAACATCAGTTATTTCCAGTCTTTCGTGGTGTTTATTCCATGTTTGACGTATTATCTCCCTCCCTCCTTTCCTGCTTTTCCAGATCTGTCATACACCCAATGTTATTTCATATCCTCGCCCTAATTTACCAGTTACCAACTGTCAATCAAACAATCAGTTCACGCCCCCCCCCCTCCCCCCCCCCCCAAAAAAAAAGAGGAAAAAAAACATTTTGTAAATATAAAATTACACGTACATTGTAGTTGCATTATCGACTGAAAAATATTCGGCAAGTAATTTCAACAAGTTTCAGTCATTGTATTGGTGATTGGTCAGATACCTTTGCAGTAAAATCCTGTTGCAGAAGGCTTTAAAAGTACAATTTCAAGTAGCTTATTTCGTTTATATGTATTTTCCAAAAACAGGAGATTAGTGTATACCGTTGGCTTGAATCCGCCACGATCCGCCAAAACTCTTCGTGCCAATAAAAATATGAGACAAGCAGAAAACACTTGTTTCTGTTTTTTTTTTACACGAATAAGCTATTATTTCCTAAACTGAATAGCAGATTATGTTTGTTCAGATATGTTTGCATTGTTTCTTTTTTCAGCTCGTCTGGCAGTAAAAGGCAACGAGACCCAGCAGAAAAGGGTTCGCTCCAGCACTCGAAGACGTGATAAGCCTTCTGTGGCTGAGAGTTCCAAAGATCACTCCAGGCAAAATAGTAGAGAGAAAAATAATGACAAGTTAAAAACTGGATCCAAGTCTGATAAAAGACTCAGTGCAAGATCTAAACGATAGATTTTGCTTCTTGTTTGTTGTTTGTGCTGTCAGTATGTGCTGAAAGTGTGTGTTGTCTATTAGAGTCCGTGTTTTACGTTTGTGTTTGTTATCAATATATTGTGTTGTTTGTTTTGGAATGAGATTTTGTAATACTGCTTTTACTGCGATTTAAGGGTAAAATGATTTTTGTGTCATTTACCCAAGGTCTTTTGCTTCATATTTGAGTGAATTGAACTTTAACCAGTACTAGAAATGAACACAGTTAAGGAAATACAAAATAAGTTTGTTACCATTTGTGACGTTTGTACAGATTTAAGATTTTGGAAGTCACGACTAAAATTTTTCAGCCTTACGTCTATTTTCAATTGCAACAATGTGTTAGTATTACTTGTTGCCATTTTACTGGATTTTACTTGAACAATCAAGTGACATAACTAATATGAGATTTAATTTATTACTAGTTTAAATGCCGCATTTCAGAAATGTTAGTCAGCGACTTTAATAGTACTGTTATGGTACTAATACTTATATTTGCAGTTTCTGATTGTTTTTATAATGTTGCAATGTTTTATATACTTTTTCATGTGAATAAAAATAAATATCTTGAGTCAGGTTTGTTTTATAATTTGGCAAGTGGGGCAACTACTGTTTGAATACATGTGCATTATCTAATAATGCTACATACTTGAAGTTATGTATTTGATCCACGAATAAGCTGGTTATCAAGTTTGATAGGTTGTCCGGGTTTTATCTTTTTGCTAATTTGCACATTTAAAGGATTTCATTGTTTAGTACAAATTTTTGGATAAATATTGACCAATCAATACATATGTTGGCCAACATTAAAGGTGCACTCTCACAGATTTACTGTTTTTACAACCTGTTTTACTTTTTGTCTTGTAACGAGCATTTTTTGCGTATTAAAATACATCTTTAAACTAATGATATAAGATTGCTGAAAAAAAAATCAGATCGTAGTTTTTCATATTTCCGTTCGAAAATTAATGGTTCATGGCTTAAACCGTTACTAACGGTTAAGAAAAGACATAAAACATGAAAAAAAATAACTTGAATACAAAAATCTGCGATCTATATAACTGCTTTCCATGGATTTTCGTAAACATTGGCTAGTTCCAAGACAAACAAAAAACGTTGTCAAGACATTCAATCTGTGAGAGTGCAGCTTTAACCAAACCAAAGACTTACCTAGTTTTGAACAATTGGCGGCTGCTGATGGTTGTGTTAACCATAATGGATAACTTCGGTATATGATTCACCCACATTATGGCCACATCAAGGAGTTCTGTTTGCTGATTAAGTTAATAGGCCAATTGTTCAGAACTTTGTTCAAGTTAACAACGTGATTAAAGGCTTCGTTATTAACTTTTGAACGTGAAATATTTGATGATGTGCTCACATATTTAGTTTAGATATTAAAAAACAGCTGAAACATTTGTCTTCAATCTTGTTAAAATACAGAAAACATCAACTCCATGAAACGGTCAAAGCAGTCACGAGTTGAACGTAAACACTCGGTGGCACGATCTGCGATCAATAACAAATCCTACCCCCAGATATTGCGCTAGGGTGTGGTATTGTACTCATTGTGGGAGTACCCGGAGGATACCCATTGACAAGTAGTGTTTTCTGGCAAGAACTAGCGAGCCGCTTAGCTCAGTCGCTAGAGCACCGTGCAAGTCAATGTAAGTTCCGGCGGTCATGGATTCGAGGCACTCACTTGGCACTTTCCCTAGCAGGTTTACTAAAGTTGTAAGGTCCAGCCGCCGGATAACTCAATTGGTAACAGTGTCGTGCTAGTTTTGATTATGCCAACTAGCGGAGCCGTTCGCGTGTGTGCTGGCCGTACATGCAGCCGGGAGGACTACATGTAGTTGATGTTATCATTGTAAACAGTGCGCTAATGTATCTCACTTTTTGTTATTGTATTATGGGGTATACTTAGAAACGTTTTTGTAAATACTTTTTTCCAAAATATACCCTATTAAAATCTACAATGTCTTTGCTTGTATTTCCAGGTACCAGTTCTTGTATCTTATTCCGGCGACCATGGGTCTGTGTCCCACCCACACCTAGTGCACTTTTCCTGTCAAATACACTAAAAGGTCTGGAAACAAATATCACTCTAAGCGAACGCCAGTCGAACTGGAAACTTGAGAAAAAGAGTGCTCTAACCGGAAAATCCATTTTAAAAAAGACTATTGGACATTGCTTGAAAATTTACAGAAGTAAAATAGAATCGACTTTGCCACAATGCATTTTCTTTCGTTTCGTATTTCGTTGAGTTCATTTATAAAAACCAGTCTTTAACCGGAAGTGAAGTTTAACCTCTGACCTGTTGTTTCTAGGGAAGTGTCAACAGTAATCCTGTACAGGAAAGTGTGTGAAATCGGGATAACTTTCCCGTTTTAGCAGCCCTTTCTTGTTGATTTATATGTTGTTGTACAGTATTTCAATAGCATATACTATAAAGCAATCTGAGGGGAGTTTTTTTAATAATTTTATTGCAAACTAAGACAAAACATATAAAATTGTCACACCATGACTACTGCAATGAAACTGCCAGATATATCCCAGCAGACGATTTATTCAGGGAAATACAAAGACTGGAGTCCTGACCTGCGACCGGTATGCGTTAAATTTGATATTGTTTTTGTATTGAATGCCATGCTTCTTGTTGCTGATGATCTCCTTGTACTCTGACATTAATTTGCTGTTATCGTGAGACAATCACAGTGCTAAATCTCTTTTCATGCTTTCGTGTTCATTATAAAAAAGGATCACTACCAGATTAGTGGTCTCCAGAAGTGATAAATCATGATGTCATGTAATAGCGAGAGTTGCCTCACCAACATGCTGGCAGATGTTGGCTGAAAATATTTTGGCACTTTTAATGAGCAAAATAAAGATAGGCATACTAATGTTTCATTTTACAGTTCAAAAATAGGAGTGGGTGAAACTGAAACCAATATTTACCTACATAATCAATATTTAAAATGGAGATCCTGAAAAATTATCATTTATTTTTCCTTCTATGTGTAATTTTAAAGAAATGCGACACAATTAAAGTACTTGGTAACTGTTTCAGTCTCCCTGAAATTGCCAGAGAAGTAATAAAACATATTTTTGACACATCATTGCTTCGAAACATGGCACTTTCGGTATTTAACTCTTTTTTTTAAATAGCTTTATTGTTTCGAAAAACATATACATGTATATGATACATGTAAATCAGACTCACAAAACATTTATCTGGTGTGGCCTTATTTATAAGTAAGTCAGTTTCCTTAAGCTGTGAAGCGAAATATTTCAACTTAAGTTTCTTTCTTTTAGAAAAAAAGATTCAAATTTATAGGCACATTTAACACATTTTTATAAAACAAATGAAAAATGTCGAAGATGAGCTCTTATGATAAAAAAATATATTATGTGAAACTGTTTTCCATTTCAGGCTGGAAAATTGACAGCTACTGGGGACAAGGTGGTGACATGTTTGAAACCTCCATCAGATGGCAGGGTGAGAATGGGCAACTTAAATTTATATGTTAAATAATTTCCTTCCAAGTAAATAATTTTAATTAGAATACATGTATTATGAAGGAAAGTTTGTCGTAAATTTTCCATTTTAATTTGATTTTCAATTCTAGTTTGTTAACTCAGAGTCTTGAGTACATGAGTGTATTAAATATAAAGCAATATTGTTATTTATTTAGCATCAAAAGTAACTCAAGTCAATAGTTAGCACTGTATGGTAATGAAATTTGGATTTAAAAAAATAAAAAATCTGTTATTTCTTCCTCCAGCCTCCAAGCCCTGAGGTGATCCGCAAGTTCAGAGCCACAGTCCGCCCTGATGCTGGAGAAATGAGAGTGTTTTACGGGAGAGCAAAAGACCCCCATCGTGTCTGGGCAACAGAAATGAACCATGGGATCAGTACTCAGCCCTCTTTCTTCGCTAAAGAGCTGGTCAATCCAAGACCCAAGTCATTGTTCCAACAGAGAATGTTGGATCGTAAGGAGGGTCACTATGCGAGCCACATCACAGCCCCACTCGGCAGGTCACATAATCAGGCAACTGGGCTGCCACCGGGGTTGAACAAATATGAGTTTACCTTTGGGATTCCCACTGAACTTGGTAATGATAAGTGTTTGCGAACAGTATATTAAATTTGACAACCATTTAACTTTTAAGTTATAATCTTACATATCTTGAAACTGCTATTTACAAAAAAATGCTTTCATAAAATTGTATAAAGAAATGAAATTAACACTAAGGATCTGAAGCAATTTTCCTACATGAAAATTCACTTTGAATATCACAAAGAATATATATAATAATCTGCTTCAATTTCTTTTCTTTCACTGAATATACTTATAAATATAAATTTCAAACCTTAATAAAGATACACAATCAAACATTCGTAACAGACACCGGAGCTGGTGGTCTCATTAACCCGAACAAGACATACGAGAGAGTTGAAGAGGAGAGTGCTGTCGGCCATGAGCTGTACAGACAGACGCATCTCAACTTCAATGTGGGTGAACAGCTGCACCGGGCATACACCTCACCTAACTTTAAGAACACCAACAAGTTTGGTATCCCTACACCCCATGACAATACAGGTACTTCAGATTATTACCGATTAAGTAATATAAGCTAAGTTGGTGCTAAGAAATAAAAAGTTAGTAGCCAATTTTTAAAATTTAATGCAAAACCTTATGCCATTTTCATATTATATACTGAAAAATCTTTCTCTTAGGCTTAGGTGTAATTAGCAGCAAATGATAATAGTACCATGCATGGCAAGTTCCAAAAACAACAACAGGTATTCAGAAGTGTAAAAACATTAAAGAATGTTTTCTGCTGTTAATTGTCTATATCTTCTTTCACAAATGAAATGACATTATAATGTCTGTCATTGGAACTAAAAGTTACAAGTACGCAGTTGTATAGCCTGTCATGATAACTTTCAAGGTACTATTTACTTGCAGCTAAATTATCATGGACACTATTTGATAATCACTTTTAACCAGTGATAAAATTGATTGCACAGTGGTTAGCACTCTAACTCGTCACCATGACATTCCGTGTCAGATTCCCAGCCTTGGTGCATCCAAGATTGATTTAATTAACAAGTGGGTTTCCTCTGGGTACTCTGATTTCCACCAAATCACAAGACCATACTCCGGAGTAGAATCATCCTTACAAGAGTGATTAATATATATATATATATATATATATATAATATTATAATATTTTTTTCACAACTGTTAAATAAAAGTAAAAGCTTAATCCAGTAGTAAAACTATTTAAGGACTTCCCCCAATATTACAGGGAAGCATCTGAAGAAGACGCTGAAGTGGCTGCATGAAGCTGAGCAGGAACGAGCCACCAAGATTGTGTCCAAACGCGTTGATGAGTTCCGTGAGAGGAGCCAGGAGCAGCTGGGACAGGTCCATGACCCGTGAGTTGCATTTGAGAGTAACTCCCTGATCCAAATTTCTTTAAAATTCTAATGCATAACAAGCTTAAGTTTTTTATTTCATTTAACCAACTTATTTTCTTATAAACCATAAATTTGAAACTAAGTTTGTTTTGGTTTCTTTTAGAATCAAGGACACACTGCGAGTCCCGCCAGACCACACATTTGGCATTCTCTTGAAGCCAGACGAGTATGGGGCGGGAGACTTGCTGCATATGCGAGGGCCCGGACAGTACCTCCGGGGTAATGACAGGCAGAGGGGCGTGGTTTCGGCAATCAGACAGCACCTGAAAAAAGCCAACTATCACAACTTCCAGGACCTCAGCTCGGCATTTAGACATTATGATAAGGTTTGTTTTCGAATGCTAATTGTGATAAAGCTTTAAAAAAGTGTCATCAATCCTTTCGTAATTACTATGGGCTTAACAGTTATACACTTATTCTGAAATCAAGGTTTAATAAAACCAGACATTAAGTATTGTTTAATGTTGAATGTAAATTTCATAATTCTTGAATAATTGCATTTTGATACAATGTGTAAGCTATATATATCCTAGTAGGTTTATGAAACATATATTCCAATGGGTTTAAAACATCATTACTAATAATTTATAAAATTTAGGTTGATTGCAAGGGTTTCCAGATACTGAGAACAAATGTGATTATCAGAAATTAAACGTCTTAAAGTTTGCCCAAAAGTAACAAAACAATCTCAATTTGATTTCAGGACGGTAAGGGCAAAATCGACATGGACGATCTTCGCGAGGCGTGCATCCAGTTCCACCTTCCCGTGGAGCCTGAACTTCTCTGTCAACTCATGGACTACTGTGACCTGGACAGGGACGGGAAAATCAACTATCTAGAGTTCGCTAACTTCCTCAACTGGAAAGATAAGATGCCTACTGGACTAGGTAATTGACACTGTCATGAATA
This sequence comes from Mya arenaria, assembly GCF_026914265.1. Lineage (NCBI taxonomy): Eukaryota > Metazoa > Mollusca > Bivalvia > Myida > Myidae > Mya > Mya arenaria. The sequence goes on from NC_069129.1 coordinate 6,672,489, forward strand.
AAACCCACAAAATACAATATCTAGGCTTTTTCACCAAGAATCCAAGGAGCGATTTTGTACCTTGATTTTGCCAAGAGATTGGCAACAGTGTAGTAATACTGTTTTAAATCTCTTCTAGATACGAGTTTGAACCTAATATATTTGATGATAGTGTCACCAGATGCTAACTATTGACTTTAAAGTGAAATAAGTTTGAAAACTTTGATACCTTAAAAAAAACCATAGAGGTAGAAGTCAAAATATTCTTTCAAATGCATTAACAATCCAATGTAAAGCAAGGCCCTTAACTCTTGATTTAAGAATTGTTGAGTAATGAACCTTTTTGGACAGAAACATATACAGACTAGCTAGTTGTCCCCTATTCTGTGGCACTCTTTTCAAGTATACAAATAATCTGCAATAGATATTTCCAACAATTCAGACCAGCAGACGTCACCAAAAACCCCAGAGGTTCCTGTCGAGAAGCCGATTATTAAGGATGAAGACCTGGTGGTGCGTACACCTCAGAGCGCTGAGACCACCCCTCGTCGACTTCAGAAACAAATTGACCATGCAATCGGGGACCACAGGACAAGTGCCAGTATGATCAATGCAGTAGTTGGACCTACTGGGTTCTCCACAAAAGGTAAGTTACTAAGAAATCTTGTAGTCTGTGTTCTAATGTGAAGGTTAAGTGGGGTGCGCCAAGCCGGTAAAGTCAATCAAAAATTAAAAAACTGACGCTTAAACCAATGGGTCACATGGACTTTTATAGTAAATAAAACCTCCTTTTCTAAATTTACACCTCAATTCCAGAATAACTTATTATAAAGGCAATTAAAATATACATGTATGTTTATATAGCAAGCCAACTTAAAACGATTACTGACAAACTACTTTTTTTTCTAAGGAAACATCGACATGCACTTTGTTGTAGACAGATTACGTCTGTGTTCAATTTTTTACTTAACAATAATCAAATTAAAACATGTTAGTAAAAGAATTCTTAGAATACATGTTCAAACACTTGTTGTATTTTATAGTGTTTTTTAATTTTATTTTTTTATTAGAAAAAAAATAATCAAATTATTAATTAACAATAATAATTATTGTACTTTGATTCAGTAAAGTTTGGGTATAGGACTTCTTTTATCTAATACTGTATAAATTTCAAAATGCAAAGCTATGAAGCAACTTCTATTTTTCCCCAGACTACAGAAAGTATGGTGTCCCTACCATCCGTACTGACCTGCCCGCCCCTCGTATTCGCCGAGTGGATGACCGCAAGAACTATGGTGATGAGTCTGATGCGTTTGGACTTGTGAATCCCTCACTGTTCAGTCAGCGTGGAGTGTATGAGAAAGATTTCCTTCTGCCACGGTCGAGAGAAGAGGTATTGCTTTGTTGTGTTTCAGTTTCGGGTTAAAAATCATCCAAAAACCATAATTGGAAATAAATGGAGAGTCTTTTTAATCAATTATCGATTTCATATGATAATCAAAACTTGCTTTTTTGAGTACTACCATTTGTCATAAAAGTTGAAGAAAATTACTACCTTTGTTACAGTTACAATTGTGCAAAAATCATAACCGTGTTTACATTTATTAAGAAAGGCTATTTTGATCTATCTTATTACAGCTCCAGGGATGTGATTTGTCCGCGGATTCGCGGAATTCCGCGGATCCAATGGCCCCAGGGACCCCCCCCCCCCAAAAAAAAAAATATAAAAAAAATTATTTATTTTTTTAGCTGATTTACAAAGTTACTAGAGTGCTTTTGGTTGTTAGAGTTGATATCCCAGTTTGTTTCAAATTTAAAGTCAGAAGAACCCTCGAAAGAGCTTCTAAAAAGCCAGTTTTTTCTTCTACGGCAGTGTGCTTTTGACCCCAAAAGTGCCCCACGGACCCATGGCGGAAATGGTTTCAGCCCTCCAGTTGCCAGGTCAATCACATCCCTGAGCTCTTGTTTGTTAACATTCTGACTAATAGCAAAATAGTTACTGTAGCAATTTAGCTAACATACAAACCATAACACAAACATTTGAATGTTGACAAATTCTGCCACAATTATAAATATTTATCATTCTTCATTTCAGATCCGTGAGATTTTCACCAGTTGCGGCATACAGATGACTGGAGAAACCTTCTTGAATTTTTACGATACTGCCGCTCAAAGACACCCGAAAGGTTTCGTCAGCGTAGAATCTTTCCGAAGTGTTATGGACGAGTTGCAAGCAACAAGAGTGAGGTCCGGTCAGCACCCACTAGCGGTGTGATATATTAAGTGACATTTCACCTTAGAATAGAGTTAACATATCAACCATTAATTTTCAATCCATTGTTTACTGAAATTTTTGAAACTGAAATGGATTTCCAATTTTAAAAAAATGATGAATATTTCTATTCATAAAGTATTTATAATATAAAAACTGTTAATAAAATGAGACTTTTTGTTATATATTAAAAACATTTTTGTTACTGGTTTTCTTGACTAGTTTACACTGGTCCACTTGTTGAGAACTTTGATTATGTTAACAATGTGATAAATGACATAATTGTTCATTTTAAAGGTGAAATACTATATTATGTGCGCATATATTTTAAATAGAAAAAGTTCATCTAAATCATTGCCACAAATCCTGTTAGGAGTACTGCAAAGCATACATATGTGGGCAGTATCTTTGTAACTTCTAGAGAGGTGAAGAATTAAAAATTAACAACGATTATGTTAATAATGTTGTTAACTAACCGGTAAACAAAGTTCTGAACAGTCGGCCTTCTCAGTCTGTAGCGTGATAATACTACACAGATTAAATGTGTATAAGTTTTGATGATGCATATGTATGTATCAACTATACCTGTGATAGAGTATTTAGAGCATTAGAAATGAGTAATCAAAATGCATTGTCACTAAAATAGTTTTCAAATTCACATTGTTTATGTATACATGTACTGTTGTGGTTGTTTTAAGCATTAATCTGTGATAATTCAGAAAATGACAGCATTTTACCATTCATTTAACATGATGCACTATGAATATTTTTTATATTTCATAAGCTCATACAAGTTTTATTCTCTCAATAAAAGTATTATAAGATGTTTGTTTTATGCAAATGATACACAAAAGTTTAATTATGTATTATGTATACCGTAAAAAGCATTAAATGACCCTTGTGTCAGAACACTGTCTTAATATGACAAAATGATAAGGTAAATACAGTTTACTTAATATTTTATTCAGTTTACCCAAATGTGATATTGTATCGAATCAGCATTAATATTTTTATGCTACTTTTCATACACATTGTGTAATTGTGGTATTTATGAATTTATAAAATATACTATGATTGATTAGTTGTGCTTTAAAATGATTTTACTGCCTATTATTCATTAATTATAAAATGGATGTGTTTCCTTTCAGTAACGCTTCTTAAGCCGAGCACTTGTAAATACATGTGTTAAGTTGCTTCATTTCTAAATATGTGTTTGTTTTGAATCTTACAATTGTTACTGTTTACATAATGTAAATATTGAAAATGTGTTAACTATAAACGGCTATTGTTAAAATATTATATAAATGGCGTTTTTTGCTGAAGTATATTTGACAGTGACTTATTTTAAGCGTCCTTGTGTTCTTCAGAGTGACCATATCTTTTATTGTGTTTTTAAGTACATGATCATTATAATTATACATGTGTATATGTTATTCACTGGATAAGATAATTTCTATAAACATTATTTACCAATACATAAGAAATTAATATCAGATTATTTTTTTTTATATATTTAGAGGTTTCTTATACTTGTATTATACTAGTAACTTAATAATTCAGAAATTTAGATGGTTTGAACAATCTGTAGTGGTTTATTTGTTAAAAAAATGTTATATTTTCTGAGTAGTTAATTTGGCAATATTAGCAGGAATACTGAAACACTTTAATTAATCATTAATTACAAAAGTCATATGAGTAAGAATTACTTGTATTGATATGGAATGCACTGTTTTAGAATGTCTTAAATTTACATTAACTGAGCTGTAACGGAATAAATCATTTTGCAGTCATAATGTTGTTCAATAACACCAAAATGGCAATTTTTTTTTAACATTGAGGTTAATATAAATTAACATAAAAAAACAACCATGCTGTGGATATACAAATACTTCCAAGTGGAATTGTAATTAATTTAATTTAAATGGAGCCATTCAAATTCACATAGTTGTGGGTCTCATAGCTTCAGTTATTTTTTATGAAAGTTGTTGTGATTGTTTTATGAATACATGTACCTTAACTATCACTATGTTAACTATGGCAGATCTTTAAATAAACAAATAAAAAGTTGGTACAGATGCTGTTGTTATTACCAACCTTTAAGTTAGCTTGTAGGCAGTTATTCTCCTCAGAATATGATTAATAGTATTGCCTGTGTTCTATAAATCGTATCAATTGACTTGGAATGGAATGTTTGAGTTTAGTTTTATTCCTTTGTTCTTAACATATAAATAAGTGTTTTTACCCATATTTCTGCCTGCGTATTTTCTATCCTTGCATATGATATGCAGTTAAATTTAGCAGTTTTTCAGATGACCAAGGGACATAACTCAATAAACTCTGTTTCTCAAGTGACCAAGGGACATTACTCAGTAAACTGTGTTTATAAGGTGACCAAGGGACTTTACTAAATATACTCTATGTTTCTAAGGTGACCAAGGGACATTACTCAATTAACTCTGTTTTTAAGGTGACCAAGGGACATTACTCAATAAACTACGCTTCTCAGGTGACCAAGGGACATAACTCAATAAACTCTATGCTTCTAAGGTGACCAAGAGACTTTACTAAATAAACTTTATGTTTCTAAGGTGACAAAGGGACATAACTCAATAAACTATGTTTCTCAGTTGACCAAGGGACATTACTTAATAAACTATGTTTCTCAGGTGCCCAAGGGACATTCCTAAATAAACTCTGTTTCTCGGGTGACCAAGGGAAATAACTCAATTAACTCTATGTTTCTCAGGTGACCAAGGGACATAACTCAATTAACACTATGTTTCTCATATGACCAAGGGACATTACTTAATAAAAACTATAGATATTCTGTCCTGAGTGATAGGACTTGCTACACCAATGCATAGATACATGTATTGCTATTGTGAATATGTCTACCAAGTTTCATGTGAATTGTAGAAGGACGATAGAACGAATGTGCCAAAACCGTGGAACAAATACACCAACATTGGATGTAAACTCGATATTGTCATTATAATCAGCCATCTTGACTTAACAGTTTTAAAGAACAAAAAAATACACATAAAATTAAGAATATGATGTTTATTGTTTTTTATATGATTAACAAAGCTAATGCCAAATATCAACACTCAACTGTAGAAAGAAAATTTCAAGAAATCAACAAAAAAGCACCAAAAAATAGGAATAAATACACACATGAAGTAATACAGCATAATAAGAAGGCAAGCCAGGTTGATGTCTATGTAAGGGTCATCGGATAGGTAGGTTTTTTATCTTCTTTTAAATCATAAAAAAAAATACAAAACATGAAATCAAGTCAAAACAACCATTCAAGGAGCTGAATATTTTAAAAAATGATTATAGATCAGTAAATAAAAATAGTATGTACGGTAAAAAAGGTTAAATTTATTATCAATTATTCACAACTTTATTATTAGATTTTCATGTTTTAATCCTTTTAGTTCTAAATATGTTGTCTTTTGAAACTAAAAAATGATTGTTTTTCAAGGCATTTTGTTTCCTTTTTCCTTTTTTTAATAATGTTATATTAACTCACACAAGATATTTTCTCAAGTATTACAATCCAAAACTTCCCAATTTCATTGATATTAAGAGAGTAAATTCAACATCAGATTTCAATACAGTGTACCCTTAGATGCTGAAAAACTTATTTTACTCATTAACGATTTGTTATTCAAGCCACAAAATCTTTCTTTCATTTATCAAGCTGTATAAATTAGTGTAATACTGATGTTTTTCTCATAGGAGGGAGAAAAATAAGATTATATATTTTTATACATAATAATTTAAAGTATATAATTAAAACACAATATTTTAAAAAGATATAAAATGATGAAAACATAACAAATAAATGTTAATAATCAGTAAAATGCAATTTCCAATTTACTTAACACTCCAACGCCCAAACTTAACAAACTGAAACAAAAACAAACATACATTAAAACAAAAAAAACTATGAAGATATTTTTTATCTTTGTTTTGACAGAAGGATTTCAATACATTCTATCAAATCATGGCAACTCAAGTAAGATTCCTTTATCACATGAAACCAAAAAAAATTGCTCACCCCCCCTCCCCCCATAAATATTTTATTAATTTTTCAGAAAAATAAAATAAAATTGATGCTTAATGAGTAGGGGGCAATGACGTCACAATCAAGTTGATTATATGCCTCTCAATTTCCTTTTTCATATCCAACAGTGAAAGTACAGCTCGCTATATTTAAAATTCCATATCATGCTTAGTGGGTTGCATTGAGTACCTCCCTTTAACATGCTATATTAGTATGGTGAAATGACATCACTGTGAAGTTATATTACACTAGCATTATATTATAAGAAAATACATATTGTATTTCACTTGAAACAAGCAATGTCATGTGATGAAATGTTATAGAAATATCCTATTAATGTTTATTTTATGTGATTCCATCAATTCTACACTCATTTTTTATACCATACCCTGAGAATGTAAAAATAAATATCAGATTTAATTATTATAGTACAAATTATTACTCTTTGAGATAACTTTCTATATGTAAGTTTAAATACATTACAAACAAAGCATTTAAAAGCAAGATAAAATATGAACATGTATTATAACTCTAGTTATATAAGCTGTCTAAAAAAGATTATGCTTAAAAGTAACATGATGAATACAAAACAAATGTAAACACTGTCAGCTTATCAAGCAATTGACAACAATACTGTTTGGAAACCCTGTGAATGTGTGTTGTCCGCAAACTATAAAAACATTATCTTTATACATTACAAGGTATATGGAAATCACAGCACTAGTAAAAATGAATAGACTTATCATTCAATAACAGCAGTATTTTAAACCCCAATTCAACAAAATGTAATAAATAATAATCCTTACCATTTCACTTACATTACATGCAGATAGTTTTTCTATATCCTCCATGAAAAGGGGATCATATTTCAAAACAAAAGGTGGCAGTGGCTTAAAGCTATCAACTAGTTGCAGTGAACATTTTTAAGCACTCTGATAGTTATTAAATTCTAATTTACATATAATAACAAGAACTTAAATGACAATGTAATGTTAATTCTCATTAGTTAAGCTATGTTGTTAAAGTCCCGAGCCCGGAAGCAGGACAATCATAACAGTAACATTGTCCTTGGCCCCCGCTAACAACGCAGCTTGAACCAAATGCTGGGCCATGTACTGAGCATGGTTCCTTTGAATCTGCTCACGAGATGGCGGACCATCAAACAATGATATTCTTGAGATACTGCCTGGAAAGGAGACATTGTCGAGGTACGATTCTACATCGGCTTCATTACCAGAATCAGATTCATCGCCTTGGTGACTCCCGACCTCTGTTTGCATATCCTGTTCACGATAATTCTTTTTAGGCTTTGTACTTTTGTCACTTGAGTTTGGCTGACTTGAGGACGGCGTGGATTGATTTTGTATTTGAGATGAGGATTCTGATTGTTTGCCCTCACCTGGGGTGCTAGCTTTTGATCTTTGACTTTCTGACCTTTGTGAGTCAGATAGTTGACCTTGACCTTCAGCTGCCTTTTCTTTATCATTTTCATCAGATGACCTTTGACCTTCAACTGCTGTCTTTGAACTCTGACCTTGACTGTTGTCTGACTCTTGACCTTTTTCTTGACCTTGACCTTTGGTTGACCCCTGGCTTGATTTGACGCTACCATCTTCTTTGAGACTCTCAGCAACTGATTCCAAAGTGGCACTTCTCTGTCTGCCCTGCATAAAAGTAAAGCAATAGTGTGCAACATAACGTTATTTATCTTCCATTCATTATGAACAAGTTGAGAACAACATCTTACTTCAAAAGAACTTAACATTTGTATACACAAAGATTATCCTGTGAATCTGCATCCAGTATATGAATGAAACTGAAAACTATAAAAATGTGTTTGTTTCTAAATCCACTGCCCGGCCCTCCTGCAGTTAAGTTGGCCGGTATATTGTTTTTCAATAATTTGCAATAAATGAGCTCTATCAAACTGAAAGTTGTTACATGATACCTTACAATATTACTCAGAACTTAAAAGCCAAACCTGCTGGGCCTCGGTACTCTTCCTTCCTCCGTTTGGGGTGTTTTCCCTGCTGGAGAATGAGACGCGCCGTGAGCTCGGTAGGTCCTGTGAGGAGTTGGATGGGGCCATATGATCAAATAGGGAGTTCAGTGTGGAGCTTACTCGGTTCGGAGCGGGAATTTGGTTGTTTGGCAAAAGCTGTAAAAGAATTTCAACAAGTGCGAAAACATAGAAAAAGAGGTACTTTTCACACAAAAAGTATGCTGGTAAAACAAGCAACTAAAAGCATGAGTGATGATGTAAAATGTACTTGCTAACATTATTAGCTGAGTTTATAATTATATAAATGACTACATTGCAACAATAGTAAAACTAGAGATTGCTTTTTTGAAAAAGCGCTTGTCTCCCCTATTGTGTGGTCGTAGGTGAGAAAAAAATAAATGATGGACATGAAATTTGTAACTTTGGACTGGAGACAAACCAACAGTGAAGTTTGGTTTATTCGATTATATTAAATAGTGAAGAGAAGAAAGTGTTGTTGATTAATCATGGAAAATGTAAACGAAGTTTGCATTGTATGAAGTTCCTGGGCGCAAGCGTTATTCAATTATTGATCGGAAACCATTTTTCAGCTCACAGTCATCGTGACCATGACCTTTTACCTACTGATCACAACATCAATAGGGATCATCTACATAACCAACTTGCATACCAAGTATTAAGTTCTTGGGTGCAAGTGTTCTTTAGTTACTGAGCGGTAACCATTTCTTCAACTCAAGGTCATGGCAACCTTGACCTTTGACCTACTGATCTCAAAATCAATAGGGGTCATCTACTAGTCATGACCGACTAGCGTACCAAGAATGAAGTTCCTGGGTACAAGCGTTCTTAAGTTATTGAGCAGAAACCATTTTTAAGCTTAAGGTCACCGCCAACGTATCATTTTTTACCTGAAGGTAACCTTGACCTTTGACCTTTTGATCTGAAAATCAATAGGGGTCATCTTCTAGTCATGAACAACTAGCTTACCAAGTATGAAGTTCCTGAAACCAAAGGATCTTTAGTTATTGAGCGGAAACTTTTTCTTCACTTCAAGGTCATGGCAACCTTGACCTTTGACCTAGTGATCTCAAAATCAATATGGGTCATCTTCTAGTCATGACCAACTAGCATACCAAGTATGAAATTCCTGGTTGCAAGCGTTCTCTAGTTATTGAGCGGAAACAGTTTCTTCCTCTCAAGGTCACGGTGACCTTGACCATTGACCTACTGATCTCAAAATCAATAGGAGTCATCTACTAGTCATGAACAACTATGAAGTTCCTGGGTACAAGCTTTCTTTAGTTATTGAGCAGAAACCATTTTTAAGCTTAAGGTCACTGCCAACATAACATTTTTTACCTGAAGGTAACCTTGACCTTTGACCTTTTGATCTCAAAATCAATAGGAGTCATCTAATAGTCATGAACAACTAGCATACCAAGTATGAAGTTCCTGGACCCAAAGGATCTTTAGTTATTGAGTGGAAACCGTTTCTTCACCTCAAGGTCACGTTGACCCTGATCTTTGACCTAGTGACCCCAAATTCAATAGGGGTCATCTACTAGTCATGACCAACTAGCATACCAAGTATGAAGTTCCTGGGTCTAAGAGTTCTATAGTTATTGGGCGGAAACGAAGTGTGACGTACTGACTGACTGACTGACAGACTGATGGACTGACTGACGGACAGGGCAAAAACAATATGTCTCCCCATGAATGGGGGAGACATAAAGATATTACACGCAAATGATTTTTACATGGAAGGTCACCACGACCTTGACTATTGACCTTGTTACCCCCAAAACAATTGGGATCATCTAGACATCATGACCAACCTCACTTCAAAGTTTGGTGAACCTAGATCAAAGCATTCTCCTGATATTGCACGGAAATATTTTTTGACATTAGAGGTCACAGCGACGTTGACCTTTGACCTTGTGACCCCCCAAAATATAGGAGTTTTCTAAACCTCATGATCAACCTCCCTACCAAGTTTGGTGAACCTAGGTCAAACCATTCTCAAGATATTGAGCGGAAATGTTTTTTACATTGGGGGTCGCCGCGACCTTGACCTTTGACCTAGTGACCCCAAAAACAATAGGGATCTTCTACACCTCATGACCAACCTCCCTACCAAGTTTGGTGAACCTAGGTCAAACCGTTCTCAAGATTTTGAGCAGAAATGTTTTTTATATTGGGGGTCGCCGCGACCTTGACCTTTGACCTAGTGACCCCAAAAACAATAGGGATCTTCTACACCTCATGACCAACCTCCCTACCAAGTTTGGTGAACCTAGGTCAAACCGTTCTCAAGATTTTGAGCAGAAATGTTTTTTATATTGGGGGTCGCCGCGACCTTGACCTTTGACCTAGTGACCCCAAAAACAATAGGGATCCTCTACACCTCACGACCAACCTCCCTACCAAGTTTGGTGATCCTAGGTCATGCGGTTTTCCAGTTATCGATCGGAAACGAAGTGTGACGTACGGACGGACTGACGGACTACCGGACAGGGCAAAAACAATATGTCTCCCCCAGAGAGGGGGAGACATAATAACTCAATAACTGCATGTAGAAATACAAGCATACGTTGAGTCATTTCATTAAGGTGACATCATGATTATACCCTGAACTAAATATTACCAAATGATATTTTGCAGACTTGCATATATTCAACATGATCTAAACACCTTAAGTAATTTCTAATTAACTTAAGTCGATTTCTTAATATGTTCACAGTCAAATTAAGCAAAAATGTATAAGTCTTAAAAACAATAATATTAAAATTTCATAAAATTAATGAAAATATAGCATTTTAGAGACTATTAAGACAATGTTTTTATACGACCAGTGAGATAATTAACTTTTGTAAAATGACATAAAATGATTTAAAATGTTTTATGAATACCGCCCCTAAAAATCAAACAGTCTTATACTCAAACTTAAACCTACCCTTATCAGAATTGAGGCAGCCTCTTTTTCAGTGAACACTTCCCACACTCCCCTTGTAGCTAAAATTAGAAACTGTGCATACTGGTCAATGGGTGCACTTCCTGTGTGGGGTTCAACGAGAACACATTTCTTTAAGGGCAGGTCACCATGGTTACCAAGGCCGCGGGTAGTCAGGAGCACGCCATTGACACAGCAGTCTTTATTACTTTCAGTCAGATTTCCCCCTAAAGAAGATTAAATGATATAAATGATCATGTTAGGGTACACTTGAATATAGAATTTATCATGAAAATTAAGTTGAAGAAATATTTCCATTTATATTTCTAAACTCTACCTGTTTTAAATTCATAGCAAATGATTTTTCACGAGTATCAAATTTGAGTCTTTTTACAGTGCATTAATTTAACATTTTCAAACATTGTAGACGATTTGGCAAACATACACTTATATCTTTCATAGATGGCATTGAATTTTCACCTTATTGGTATCTGAAGTATGTCGGACAGTGCACCTTAAAATATCAATGTGTATCTTCAGGAAGCCAACCAATTACAATATGCTTATACAGTCAAAATCGTTTGCTCCATATTGCTTGGCTCAATTTCCTCATTGGCTCGAACTCGATTTTTATTGACTCTATGTAAGCATTCCCCCTTGGCTAGATATTTCGCAAGGCTCAAAGTATATTGGCCGGTCCCTGGAATATGGAGCTAAAGGGGTTCGACTATTTATATGTATTTTTGTATGGGGAATAGTCCAATTACCATCTTTGAGTATTCTGTTGCGTTCCTTCTTATTGGCCGGCGTGTGATCCTTGGTAAGACTGTAAGCGCGATTTCCACGTACCAACACACCATGGACATTACCTGTGAAGATCATAAAACACAATTATTGTTCATTTCAAAATTCTTAGATTCAGAACTTACAAAATCTGAGTGGTCATTTTGTCAAATTCCTCATTTTTTTCACCATGATAATGGACTTCACAAGCTGTACCTGACAGCTCTAAATGAGATGCAGTATTTATAAAATAATACACACAGACAAAAGATGACGTTAAACCAGTAAGATCATTTAGTTGGTTAATACCATTTTTACTCAAATATGAAGACAGCTATAAGACCCTTTTCTGTGTACTGTAGCTTAAAGTCAAGCCAGGGGTCAGCCAAAGGTCAAGGTCAAGCAAAAGGTTGAGTCAGACAACAATCAAGGTCAGAGCTTTGAAGGACAGCAGATGAAGGACAAAGGTCATCTGATGAAAATGATGAAGAAACTCATACTAGTGTCCTTTTTAAGGGACCAAAAGAAACTGCCCTGGTGGGGCTCAAACCAATGACCTTTGGTGAGAGGTAAACACCAGAGTTACCAGTATAGACTAGACCAATCTCAGAGAAACACATGTAGTGCATTACTATAATTCTTTAATTTCAAGAGTTTCATTTCGTAAAAAAGTATCAGTATAATTGCTGAAATGAGGCAGGGGGATTGGGAGAGTTCTCCAAATCAGAGGCAGCAAAAAGGTAGCTGGGTGAGCCATCACTTATTGCGGAGTTTTTTTACTCAGCTACAGGATCATTTTGAAACCCCTGCTAATTATTAAACATGTATGTTAATCATCAGTACCTGCATTGGCTATATGTATCTTCCCTACAGTTTTTGGAGGGTCGAGCTGCCCAGTGGCTGCCCTTTCACTGACAACACTTTCACGATCTGTTTCTAAAGCTTCCTCTTCAGTTAAGTCCTATAAAAAACATTTTGATTATTTTTAAACAAAATATCAATGTTAGATTTTAAAAGTGGACCTCAAATTACACACTAATGAATAATACCATGCTGTTTTCATTTTCAAGCTAATTTGAATTAATTCAATTTCCCAATAAATGATAAATATAAAATGGTATCTCTGTATACAATTCTAAAAGTTTTCATAATAAACCAGTAAAAAGTATATCAAGGAGTTAAATTCCAAACCTGGATCACACATGTAGCAGCTGAGCAACCACTCCATCTAATTCTTGAGTTTTCATCCTTACCATACGACAGCAAAATGTCCAGGTAATAATATGCTCGAGCAAATGCATTCTCCATCTTCTGCTCAAAGGGAGTTTTCTGTCTCTTTTTTTTCTTTCCTTCATTGCTGGGTTCTTCTTTAAGTTTGTCCAAATTTTCGGGTTCACTATCCAGTCTTTTAATCATTTCATTGTATTTAGACTCACAGATGTTGATAATGTTCTGAATAATGCTAACACTTTCGTCATAGAGAACAGCCCTTTCACTCTGTTTTGTGTCCGGTCTTTCAAACTTGTAATGTGAAATATCTGGCTCTCCCAAAACATTGCTTCCCATTACTGACTTTGTTCTTGGATCAAACTTTATCATTTCACTAAGAAGCAACTTATGTAGTTCACTAGCAGCCATTTCAGCTGCAAATCTTCCATGATAACCATCGTACAAACCAAGGAAGCATTTATGTTTGTCTTCACCAAAGCAATCCTGAAATATCCGAGTGTCTTCCATATAGGATTTCCATCTCTCATTAGCGCTTGCTGCAATACCAACAGCATGCACGCAATCCGGACTGCAGTTTAAGGCAACCCCACCAACACCCGCATTCACATCTTCTCTAACCTGTCTCATCTCTTCAAAATTTCCATCCAGTAACGATTTAAGATATTCATAAGCATCATTTATTTCTTGTATCTGCTGAGGAGTAACTGGTTTATCTTTTGTTGCAGCTGATTTTATTTTTCTCATAACAAAGTTTCGTCGTTTCAGTAGCAAGTCAGAATTCTTCGGTTCGTCACTTCCATACCGTAGCAAGGTCAAAGCTTGATGGAAGCTTCTGTGTTCTTTTAGTGCCGTTAAGGGAATGAAGGATTTACATTTCTCACAAATGATGGAGATATCTGGTGCAGGTCTGAATGGATACTCTGTCAGCATTGTCTCCGGAGTGTCTGTAGAAATAGGTGCAACATTTTTATAATGCTGTATTCTTTAAGTTGATTATTATTATTTAAATTTTTGAGACTCAAATCAAACACTAAACAATCATTTTTTGGCATTGAACAGGCTTTATAGCATGCAAAGTTACCTAATAGATGATAGAGAAGTAAGACATTAAACTCATGAATTAATTACAGTTTTAAAGCATCTATGGGTCTTACAATGATCAAAACTATTTGTTTATCAGAATCAATTTAAAACTTTACTACATATATTTACGTTGTATACATGTACCTGTTCTCTTTATTTCAAGGCCCTGGAAGTTTAATGTTGGGTAATACAATGTCCTGTTTGATGGCTCATACGGTGACTCAGATGCCTCCGTCATGGTTGCTGCCTTTTGTTTTCTCTCCTACGCCAGTGGATTCTGGAAGACACAAAAGTCAGAAGGCATATGCAGAAACATGAATTGATTCACGGGTAATTCTGCCAAACAAATTCTTTCTCTTTTTAACATCTTATACATTTAAATGTTTTTATTTTGTTTATATGCCTCAAAAGAGCTTTAAGTAGACATGCATGTATGATTGTGTCTGGTGCATTGGTTAGAACCAGTTAGAGCAGACCTCGTTACTCTCTCATTAGTGTAGTTGGTACAGCAATTTTTTTGTTGCAATTTACTGCCTTCTAAAGGCTGTTACCCCTTGTGAAAAACTGTCCTTTTTCCCTAAATTTTATAATTTTTTACCAATTTGATAGACGCAGATTAAGTTTATGAATAAAAAAGCAATAAATTTCTTGAAATATAAACAAAATCTTGACAAGACTAAGTCTTTCACAGCATAATGTATGCATAAACATGTTGCCATTATATTAGCTATATAGGCCTGATTTTGTATATTACCCAGTCAACTTTTTTCCCAATTTGCAAGGTACAGGTGGTAAAAATAATTCCAAAAATAATCACTGTGGTACTGCTGTGTGTAGTGGGGAGTTTGTGCACAAGTAAAAGATATTAGAGAAACTAATGCTAAAACCTACAGACATCCACACATCGCATACAAGTACAAAGTCATATTGTTTTCTTTTGTATGTATTTCTTTAGACCTTGCGGTCAAGGATAACCCGTGACGGGGTCCTTTGTTTTTGCTAAAGGTACAGCACGCAGAAGAGACAGTGGTGGGATACAATGAAGTTCGGGTGTGATACCCTAGCTCTTTTTTGAAGAGACCCCTTGGTTCTTTTACATGCTCCGTGTAAAGCACTGTTACACAGGGTACAACTTTCCTGGGTTGAACCAGTACTGAGTACATCACTTTTCTTATTACTGCACTTTAAATGCCGAGCGCCAGGCAATGGAGCTACTTGTACCAACTTTTAACGTCTTTTGGTTTGACGTGGCCAGGGATGTAACCCAAGACCTCCCGCTCTGTAGGCGGATTTCTTAACCACTAGGTCACAGAGACAGTACTGCTGTTAAACCTGATTAGAAAATTTGAGTCTTTACTCATGAATCAATGATTTCCATATAACAGCTTATAACAGTCCTAAAATATCCATTCAGATCTGCATATATACACTAATACATGCACATGCAGACTATCCGAAATTTATTCCTTCCGAAAACTGTAAACTGAAATCAATGAACAGTCATTTTGAAAGTATATAAATAGGTACAAACAAAATTAAATATCTTTGATGAGTACATCAATATTGGCTTCTGCTTAAGAGAGGACAGTGACTATGAATTACCGTTTTAAGTTTAAATTGGATTTTAATTGGTTTCCTGGGTAAACATTGACTGGTTCACGAGTTGTCAAGTAAGGCAGGTACTCTCTAAATATTTAACGAATGGATAAGGTTGTGTTTTAATTGCTTACTACAACTCGAACATTAAATTTAAAAAGCTTAAATACTATAAAAACAGACGGTATGCTTTCTTTCATAATTATAAGAATATTTGGAAAGAAGATGCAACTAGTTGGTCGATTCGATTCTGGAGCCGCTAAGAAGGTTCGTTAAAAAAAAAATGTCGAGTCTGTGTCAGTCGGGAGCTTGATTCGTACCAATTTTTCGTGTTTTGTCATTTCTTTCGATATAAGACGAACATGTACATCCAGATCGTCATTGTTAGTATTTCACTCTTGTTTCTTCAACATGCAATTCGCATTGCGTAAGTTGTTTCTGATTTGTTATCTATCTGAATTGACGCTTTTTCGTACCCTTGCAATTCGAACCACATGGGTTTGAGGTTACACACCACCTTTGTCATTTCCTCTAGAATTCAATGTGAAATGATTATTTTTAGACAACATTTAAAGGCATTTCGAGCAAATGCAGACTATGATAAACATGTATATTCTTAAAGTACAAGGTTTAAATTACCTTTTAAGCCAATAAAAGGGGGGGGGGGGGGGGGGTCAAGTTATTCCTAAGAAAAATCTCTCCACTGAAAAACAAATTCTAAAAATTGCACAGTCCGACAGGACAGTTCTTCCAAAATGACCTTTCAACTATAGGGCAGCAGTTTATGCTTAAATCTTAGTCTAAAATAATAGACGTGTTATACGGGATTCTTCCAATCCCTAACGTCTAAACGGGAATGTGCAAAAAACGGGGGTGTTTTAAAAATATTGAAATTGTTTTAAGTGAAGTATTTTATTGTTGAAATTGATCATAAAGAGTAATATTCATATTTTACCATGTAAGTGAAATGTTATTTTGCACTAAACAAGCATTTAATGCATAAAAACAAGTTGTTTACCTTTCCAATAAAACGAAAGTTGACTGACACAAACAACAATTATGGGAAGGGTAACAACTCGATACAATCGTAATAACTCGGCCTCCTCCGACAAAGCTTCGAGATAGACATTGTTATACAATCGTAACAACTCGGCCATGGCCGAAATGTTCCGAGCGATTTAAAACTGTGCCCTGAAGCCTTGCAGGTGCCCTTCATGTATATATCATTATGTTTTGACAGAATGAAATGAAGAAAAGCCGTCAAACTCATAATTATAAGTTGGATAAAAAAAAATTGTGTACGGAACTAATATAAAATAACAGTATCTGGTAATATTTCTTGTTTTTATGATATTTTATAGACGCTATATGCTTTAACCCGGAATCCTGATTGGAACAACTACCCACTTTTGATACTAAACAATTTGTACGTGAAGGATTTGCCATATCAAAAATCAAAAAAAAAAATCCGTCAACGTACAATTATTTGGACTAGCTTAAATCTCTATTCTAAATGATAAATCAAGCTATAATAGATACTCAAGGTATAAAAGTTTCAGGAATAATGATATTTTTGATTTACAGTGTATTGAGCATGTGAAAACATGTTTATCAGTCATAATAACATTATTTTTTTTATTGAGAATTTTCCACACAACGGAAGTACATATGACGCAATGGTGACGTCATACCTTGATCATGGTAATTATGGCATTAATTTTATCTGATGATGTCAGGATGGTTATGATCAACCTCATAAATATACTTTGTTAATGAGAAAATTAATTAAAACATTTGTTTTGGAGAAAAATACGAGGACATGGCCAGAACCAGACAATTCAGTGTGTGTGGGTGGTATGGGGGGGGGGGGGTTCGGGGGCTGGAGAGGTGTGTCCCCTCCAGCTTGAAGAAAATTTTGACTTCTTTGGATGAAATGGTGCATTTTCCAGTACCACTTGACTCGATAATAGCACAAATTTTCCAGCAGATAGCCTTTACAGCACACTCTCTGGCCTCATACTCATACATGTATGTAGTTGTGTGATTCCCTACTTCTTTACATATCACTCAGTATTCATGAATCCTAGGGAGACAGCAAAGAACAAGGTCATACTCATATACATACCATCTTTAATACAAGATATATGAACATTTATCAGATAAAATTTTCAACTGTAAGAAGTTTGAAGTTCTTACTGATAAGGATTAAATGCACTGATACGAACTGAACAAATCATATAAAAACTAGGTGTATTTTTATTATTTATTCAAACAAAAGGACATTGTCATGACACTACACTCTGCAACACTGGCAGCTAATAAAACTTTGCAAAGACTGAATAAATGGGCTGATGGCTCTGCAATTTTTTGAATGTTTTTGTTTGAACACTGTCCAATAGAAGTTTTTGAACACTTGGTAGAGCCATTCACCAAGGATTCTTCTACCTAGGCAATGTCTATCTTAACATCTCAGTGGCCACATTGTGTCTTTAGCATACATGCCATATTTTCTGGAGACCATTCAGGGGGATTTGTTCAAAAGTCTGAAAATTCAGGGGGATTTTGGTAGTATTCAGGGGGATTTTTTAGCAGATCTAATTCGGCAAAATTTCAAAGTATTTTAAGACGCAAGTACGAAAAAAAAACAAATTGCCAGAAAGACTGTGTTCCTCCACCACAGTCTGAGTTCCTAAAGTTTAGGAACTCAGACTGTGGTGGAGGAACCCAGTCTTTCTTCAGGACATGATGCCTTTCACTGTCTGTCACGGAGCCCTGTCGCTTAATGTACGAGCTGATATCTTTAACATCAACCGCTGTCAGACAGCTGGGAAAAACATTCTTAAAAATGTTTATAAATACTAGAATAAAATTTGCAACATAGATACAGTTGGTAAGCTTCACTCCAGTTTCTCAAATCAAAAATGACAGATGATAGACATAAGGTTTTAAAGGTCAGAGTACACATGCTTGTGTCCGCGCTATAACTTACTTATGCATTGATGGATTACCATATAACTTGGTACAAATGTTGTCCTCATTGAGACGATGTGCAGTGACCTTGACCCTGGTCCATACCTTAAAGGTCAAGGTCACACGAGACATTTAAGGTCAGAGTACACATGCTCGTGTCCGCGCTATAACTTACTTATGCATTGATGGATTACCATAATTTATAACTTGGTACAAATGTTGTCCTTATTGAGACGATGGGCAGTGACGTTGACCCTGGTCCATACCTCAAAGGTCAAGGTCACATGAGACATTTAAAGGTCATAGTACACATGCTCATGTCCGTGTTATAACTTACTTATGCATTGATGGATTACTATAGAACTTGGTACAAATGTTGTCTTCATTGAGACGATGTGCAGTGACCTTGACCCGGGTCCATACCTCAAAGGTCAAGGTCTCAAGAGTCATTTCAAGGTCAGGGTACACATGCTCGTGTCCGCGCTAGAACTTACTTATGCATTGATGGATTACCATAATTTATAACTTGGTACAAATGTTGTCCTCATTGAGACGATGTGCAGTGACCTTGACCCTGGTCCATACCTCAACAATCAAGGTCGCTCGATTCATTTAAATGTCTGAGTACACATGCTCTTGTTCGCACTATTACTTTTTTATGCATTGATGGATTACCATATAACTTAATACAAATGTTGTCCTCATTGAGACGATGTGCAGTGACCTTGACCCTGGTCCATACCTCAAAGGTCAAGGTCACACGAGACATTTAAAGGTCAGAGTACTCATGCTCGTGTCCGCGCTATAACTTACTGATGCATTGATGGATTACCATAATTTATAACTTGGTACAAATGTTGTCCTCATTGAGACGATGTGCAGTGACCTTGACCCTGGTCCATACCTCAAAGGTCAAGGTCACACGAGACATTTAAAGGTCAGAGTACACATGCTCGTGTCCGCGCTATAACTTACTGATGCATTGATGGATTACCATAATTTATAACTTGGTACAAATGTTGTCCTCATTGAGACGATGTGCAGTGACCTTGACCCTGGTCCATACCTCAAAGGTCAAGGTCACACGAGACATTTAAAGGTCAGAGTACACATGCTCATGTCCGCGCTATAACTTACTTATGCATTGATGGATTACCATATAACTTGGTACAAATGTTGTCCTCATTGAGACGATGTGCAGTGACCTTGACCCTGGTCCATACCTCAAAGGTCAAGGTCACACAAGACATTTAAAGGTCAGAGTACACATGCTCATGTCCGCGCTATAACTTACTTATGCATTGATGGATTACCATATAACTTGGTACAAATGTTGTCCTCATTGAGACGATGTGCAGTGACCTTGACCCTGGTCCATACCTCAAAGGTCATGGTCACACGAGACATTTAAATTTCATAGTACACATGCTCATGTCCGCGCTATAACTTACTAATGCATTGATGGATTACCATATAACTTGGTACAAATGTTGTCCTCATTGAGACGATGTGCAGTGACCTTGACCTTGGTCCATACCTCAAAGGTCAAAGTCACATGAGACATTTAAAGGTCAGAGTACACGTGCTTGTGTCCGCGCTATAACTTACTAATGCATTGATGGATTACCATATAACTTGGTACAAATGTTGTCCTCATTGAGATGATGTGCAGTGACCTTGACCCTGGTCCATACCTCAAAGGTCAAGGTCACACAAGACATTTAAAGGTCAGAGTACACATGCTCATATCCGCGCTATAACTTACTTATGCATTGATGGATTACCATATAACTTGGTACAAATGTTGTCCTCGTTGAGACGATGTGCAGTGACCTTCACCCTGGTCCATACCTCAAAGGTCAAGGTTACACTAGACATTTAAAGGTCATAGTACACATGCTTGTGTCAGCGCTTTAACTTACTTATGCATTGATGGATTACCATATAACTTGGTACAAATGTTGTCCTCACTGAGTGACCCACTATTTGGAAACTCTTGTTGTGACAACATAATAAGTCCACTCACGTCCAGGGAGGAATGATCAACCATGTATATACAAACTTCATGGCAAACTCTGGAGTGATTCCCTGAACATACAGATGATATTGTTAATATTACCACAAATTTCACGGTACCATTACCTATACAGGTGTTGAGGTCTGTAATTGGACAGGTAGCACCTTCGGTAGAGCACCTGCCTGTCAGTGCGGGGTCTCTTGTTTGTGCACGGGCCTGGCTGCAAACATTTTCTTAACCTCTGACAACAATCAAATCATTGCAGTGATATTAAAATTAGATTTAAAAAAAAATTCCTGTTTGTGGTAATAAATAATAAGAAACTGTGAGTTTGCATAATCTTTGATTTGTATTACCCAGGTACATCATGGGATATCATGTGACAGTGCACAATCACACCCCTGGACGATGTTCAGTTGTTCCTGGAGTAGGTAAGTAGTCCACGATGTTCTTACAAAATTGAGTGGTCTATACACCCAAACTTTAGGCAGGACACATTAAACTAATCCCATTAGGACACCCCAGTAATACTTCAACTTACAAATATTAATACATGAATTATTTAGGCTATTAAGCACCTCTATTATCATCATTATATGCATCAATCATCATCATTGGTGAAGAAGTACATACTAATTGATTGATTGATTGATTGATTTGATTGATGAAATAAATGAACTACATAAAGCAACTGTTTACTAGTGTTGTGCAGATGATAAATTATAATCGACAATTGATCGGAAAGGCCTACAACGTCGACAATCGATAGTGAAATTTAAAAAATTGATTATAGAAAGAAGGGATGTAAGTGCTACCGACTTTGTAACCAGTAAAATGAATGTCATGAAAATATGTTTTGTTTCTGGTTAATGCTAGTTAATGTAAAATGTGAAGGTGGTAATATATGAAGTAACCTGCTCATATACTTCTCAAGTCAGTAAGTCAATACAGTAACTTATTACAAATTTTCTTTGTAATTTAACTGCTAAAGGATTGGTTCCTAACTTTTCATTAAAAGTTTTAAAAGTGATTTTTGAAACATGTTACCGTTTACTTCTAACCATGTAAGAATTTGTTTTTCTCAGTTTTCTGAAAGAAATTGTTCTTTTAAAACAAACAGATTTTTTAACTGCTTGATGTACTTGTAACTGACTGATTATTAAAATAAAAAGAAATTGATATCTTTCTCTGTGTTTATTTTACACATGTATACAATACTAAATGTAAGACAAAAGTAGTGCCTGTGGTCTCATGTTCTGTAATAGTATCTTTTACACACTAAAGGATAGTTGCGCTCTGAATAAATATTGTAAGGAAACATTGGTTCTTATAATTGATGCATGTACTGTATCTGTTGGCCAAAGATAATTAAATAATGATTAAATCAATTAATAATCGATCATTGATCGGTTTCATAAACCGATTATCGATAGTTAATTTTCTGTCCGATTCCCAACACTACTGTTTGCATTATTAAATGCATTCATATTCATGTATGACTGCATTATTCAATTGAATACATGCATTCATTGAACTTTTAATTTGATTTGTAATGATTTTTATTACCATTTTGTATTTTCATAAGCCTGAAATCGATAATACCCAATCACCTTAGCCTTTATGCATGTACTGCAATGATAATTATATTCTTTTCACTTTAAGTTCTTCTGTTTTCTTGAAAAATAAGTCAAGATATTGTCCTATTTTTGGCATACGTGGTCATCGGCAGCAGAGTTGGTGTGCTAAACGTTTCCCATGAAACTTGGTACACATGTAGCCAGAGACAATATACACATGTACTTTAACATAAATGCCATATCCCCCGGCAGGGAGGAAAATCCCCCGGAAGTTCGACCGATCCCCTGGTCCCCCGCCGGGGGATCCATATCCCCTGGATTTTTTTTTCAAAACTTGCTTAAGGTTGACAGTGGAAAGCATCAATAATATGAGTATGAAATTCCATGAAGGACCATGATGACTTAGTCCAAAAGCTATTGTAATTTGAGTGTATTTCTGTATTTATTGTTATATTATAAATGCAGAAATTGTGCAAATTTTCGCCAAGTAAAAATCCCCTGGTGTAACATCAAAATCCCCTGGAATTCAGAGCAAAATCCCCTGGGAAGCCTCTCAGAAATATGGCATGTATGACTTTAATAATTGTTGAGAAATGCCCCTTTTTTTACTGAAAAACAACAGATGAGTGTAAGGGTTTGCTTTGCAGTGCTTTTGTTAAGCAATTTCAAATAAATCTTAACAAGACAACATAATAATAATTATTACAAGTACTATTAGTAATAGTCTATTACACAGTCTTATAAAAAAAAATATTTTAGTTTTTGTTAACTGTGTCTTTCATTTTCTAGACCATGGAGCTGAAGATATGGAAACCCTGGCTGATGGTAGAGCCTTCATTACCTCGGTATGTAACATGTTCACGCCAGCTAGATGCAAACCTCCAGCCGCTTTTTAGTGTGCTACCAGTGCGCCGTTTTTCTCCTGATTTTTTTCCCCCCTACCTTTAGTTGGGAAAAAAAAAAAAAAACCTTTTAAAAATACATATAAAATAAGTTTTTTTTCTTTTTTTTCTAGGCTAAGCATTGACCTCTTCACATTTAGGAAATGTAAGATTATAGTGCCATTCATGAATATGTTGATAGGTTTGTTGAATAACAGGTTTGAAAACAAGTTGAGCATTATATACATCATTTTTGTATGTTTCCCCTTTTTGCCGTAACAACGCTATTTTTCATCTATCGAAGGGCCGTGCCACCATTCCCTTGAAAATGAAAAAAACACTGGTTACATGCAAGAAGTTTCATGACTTATTTGTTATTATTTTGAAAGAGAATAAACCTGCTTTGTATGTAGATGGAATTATGAGTCAATATTTGGCAGCGTAATGTCTAATGCATGAAAATGACAAAAAATAATTTTAAAAGTGTATGCTATATTTTGACGTTATCAAACTTGACGTCATTTGACATTGACGTCATTTCCTGTTTATTATATACATACAACCTGATGAAGGCCAAATGGACGAAATGTTGTTTTCATTAATAAATAAATTGTATTGAAGTTGGACTTCTTTATTTATTACCATAAAAAAGAACTGACAAAACCTATTTTTAATTTTGTCCAAATAGACCCACATATCTAACACCAGAAGTCGCGCACTTCAATTTTACGTCGGCACTGGCTGTCCTTGAGGTTATCAGTCTAACAGGTGTGATCTCAAAAACGAATGTATGATAATTTATATTCATCTTGAGATCACACCTGTAGGATGCCAATTCTCCTCTCTTTGTAAATTTAAGACACTTTGATGTTACATTGATAAGCTATTTCTTATGAAATATTGTTTTACTGCAGGGATTTCAATGGCCGTTATCTTCAAAACATTTCAAACAGCTGTATAAGGATCAAGGTCGAAAGGGGAAGGTACTCTTGTTTGACTTCAACAAGCCAGAAAGCGGAGTTACGGAACTTGCCATGGACCCACAGTTTGATGGGGAAAATTTCCATCCACATGGAATTAGCGTACTCCAGGATCCAGACTCAGGTATTTCTACTAATGAAGGTCCACAATACTCAATATATCAGTATTAGACAGGTAGATTTTAGAAACAACTGGGTTAGTTTTATAAATTAGTCAGGCATAACAAAAAATGTTTGTTTCAGATTTTCCCCCATACCCTATTTTGTTTATAACCAGCAGACAATTTTTTTTTAGACCATTAATTTTTTTCCCCTTTAGGGATATATTTTTCGATAGATGGATCGCACATGCACTGTAACAAAAGTTCATTCATACTCAAGATATTTGATGCATTGATCTTTAAAATGATTAAATAAATTTAAAATGCATACCTTAAAGTATGTTGTGTGGGTATTTTCTATCCATGATTGCACCAATATACATAAATCCACGTGCGATTTTGATTGTTCTCACCAGGACTTCTAAAAGTTTGAAATCTAAATTTGTGTGGGCCTGTCGACACAAAAAATGGCAGAAAATGTCTTGTGTTTTAATTGAATTAATATTAGTGTTCAACTGCAAGATGTGTAAATATATATGTATCTATAATATAATTATAAGTTTTAAACTATACAAAAGAAACATTTGACAGTCTTGAGCATTTAAAGTGACACTCTTATTCAAAATCAATACATACACATGTATAACATACATCAATTTTGACTTTTAACCTTGAACAGTTAAAGGTTTAGAGTCAAAATTGACTACTTACTAAATAATGCATTTATGGAAAAATATTAATTACTGATAACAAGATTGTAACTGTGTTTTCAAAAGCAGAAAGCGCAAAACATATTAAATGATTGGTAAATGTTTACTGTGGTCTACTATGGTCTCATAAGGTAGAAATACTGTCTTTTATGCTCATTTCTTTCAAACAGAACCATTATCGTTCATAAGAACCATTGGTTTTGACATTTATTTATCCTTTATGGAATATTGAAACAGTATTATTAATTCTGGTAAATCTTATTTGGGAGTAAGAGTGCATCTTTAATTCTATGAAGGCATGCTGGTCTTCATGAGGATGTTACAGTAAAAGAACAGGGTGCAGCAGCCTTCCATAACCCTTCAGCTAAAGCCCTAATTTCTGGTATTACAAGGAGTGCATACATGTAGCATGCATGTAATTGCATTCCAATAGAAACCCTCTAAATGAAGTCTTACTTGCATTTCAGGGAAAATTTTCCTGTTCATTGTGAACCACCCGGAAGGAAAAGATACAGTTGAGAAATTTGAATTTATCCAAGAAAAACTGGCTCTTGAACATATTGAGACCTTCTCTGATTCAACATTTAGAGTGTAAGTATTTTGATAAATGAGTCCTTTTTAAAGCAGCTTTTGTGTGCGATCAGATTTATATCTTCTGAGGTATATGAAGCATATAGTCACTGTTTTGTCTGCCTGTCCGATCTTCTTACAGTCCGTCTGTCACACCCTTGTCCGGTGAATAGCTTCATAACTACTGGTGGGATTTCAATGAAATTTTAACATACACGAAAGGCAATATACACAAGATGAAGAATTTAAAGCAGTGCTGAAAAGCCAAAGTCCTACCTTCAGTAATTTCCAGTTTATCTCCCCCTTTCACTTTGATGGTATGCATTAATGAGGAAAATGCTTGTTCGGACCATACCTCAAAAAGTACTGAAGGGATTTATTCATTTTAATGAAACTTGGAATACAGATTGATAGCAATGCGTGGAAGTGCAAAGCACAATAGCTTAAATCATACCTTCCATATTCACTGAACTAGTGCTGAAAAGACCAGAGGACTCCACGCATACTTTGACCAGCCCAATTGAGTTCATATCCCTGATAATGACGTCAAGCTCGCAAATTATTACTTAAATTTACACCAATAGTGCATTATTTTATTCAAGCATTGTTAAAACAATAGATCATTTAATTAAAAAAACCTTACAGTAATCCTTTCTTACTTTTTTTACATATTCTATAAATGGAACGACCAGACTATAACTGGAACCATTTTATCAAATGCCATCACAATGACGCGGGAAAAGATCATCCACTTGAAATCACTTTTAAACTTAAAATTGAAACACTTATGACAACAATACATTCAAATATCATAAAGTAACACTTTCTAAAATGTTGATTTATATTGTATGGGACTTGCTGAGACAATACAAACAATAACAAGATGATTAATTTTCATGTATATTGTTATACAATGAATTGCGATCCGAACATATTCAAAGATGTGGCGTTCATTGGATGATAACCGCAATTGCAGAAAGACAGTTCATTTAAGGAATGGAAGTTGAGGTGTAAATATTTGTTGTATGAAGTCAGGGGAAGGTTTCAATAAAGATCGTATTCGATCTTAGTTGTAAATTGAAATGATCTTATTGTTATATTTTCTTCATATTTCCACTTTGTCTGAATTGAGCTTTCAGTATTAAAAATGGACAAATATCAATAAGAATATAGAAAAAAACAAGTGTATTGCTATTTGAAAAGTTTATGCAGATTTAAGATGATTGAACTTTTGATTAATATCTTTTCATGAAATGGGACTCTAAACCTTTAAATAAAATATGTAAATTCACTTTTAAATGTTTTTCATATTTAAGGAATAAATTTATAATGTTTTTACAAAATTTATACAAACAAAATCACTACCACTCTGGGTAAAATAACACGAGTGGTTGCGAAACAAGACACATACATTATCGCTTGTTGCACATAGATGTACAATTTGCAGTACGTTTTTAAATTTGTTCGCAAAATACCACTTCAAACCTATTCAATGTATACACACCTGGACAAAGTAGTGTCTACAGATACAAACATCTCTTGCAAACTTTCTAATATCTTCAGACTGGTTTCTTGTAGCCTGGTGTAATTACAACAGCTAAACCAGTCCACTCTTTCGCTTCAGGTTAAATGATGTTGCAGCCACAAGCGAAAACAGTTTTTATGTCACCAACTATGTACACAGTAAATCATCCTCCCTCTCATTCATTGAAATAATCCTCCTTCTACCCTGGGGAAGCGTGGTGTATTACGATGGTGCCAACTACAATGTTGTTGCTGACAGCTTGGTCATACCCAATGGAATCTTGCTGTCAAAAGATAAAAGGTAAATACTTTTAGAGTTAATCATTAATTATACAGGAAAAATTGCCTTCGCCTGTACCTTTTTACGAAATTTGATTTTTTTTAACATCTTTATCTTTTTATGAACAAAAAAAGAAATTAATGTTGCACTCAGTATTAAATAATACATGTTTTTTCAGGTATGTTTACTTGGCGAATAACTTTTTTGCATCAATCAGCATTTTTGAAAGAGATGAGGATGATAGACTCACAATATTACAGGTAACTAATATTAAACATATATAATATTACAGCTAAAAAATATTACAATTATTCACTATTATATTTATAACACCATAAAAGGTTAACAATATTACAGATAAACAATATTACAAGTCTTGTGAACATCTTGAACAATTATTGGATTGAAAAAAATAATTGCTAAAGGTTTAGTGGGGGGGCCAATTCTTGGCTGTCGATTGATCGATTACTGCCGAGTGCCGATAATCAACCAACCACTAAACCTTATGAAAAAAAGTTTTTGAATCAGCAATCATTCAAGATCACAAGACTTTTTTCAAATATTACCCAGAAAAAGCTGTGCAGAAAAGCCCATAACAGGGGACCAAATGTTTGGCGAAATTTGCCCATTGACAGATTTAAAAAAATGAACACCCAGGTTGGTATAGGATTGCACTGTGCTCTTTGTTTATCTATATTCTACTTCTCCAGGAGTTCCCCATACATTCCTACCCAGACAACTTGTCACTGGAACCGAAGACAGGAAACCTTCTGATTGGTTCCATACCTGTCGTTTATATGATGATCAAACATATGGAGGCTCCGGATGTAGATATGGCTCCCAGCAAGGTGAGAAGTCTTTTTTAAATAATGTTGCTCACCAAACAACTGAGGAATTAAATGATCATTCATATGACTTCCAATATATAGAAGCCCCAGATGTGGACAAAGCTCTTATACCAAAACGAGGAACCTTACACTTGACGTATGACTCTATTAAGTATGTTTGACTTACTGAATTTAAGGATAAAATAGTATGCAGAATATGATTAAAAAATTTGCCTGTGTTCTTAAGATCACATTAATGGACTTGCAATCAATTGTTTCATTTCCGGGAGATTGCCCTGTATACCAACCAAAATGTTGAGTTTTTATCCGCTTTTTCTTCTCACTTTTTTATCTGAGTATTATCTACAATAAAATTCTGTAGTTAAATATAAATACACTATTTTACTCTTCTTTTACATTTCACCTTGTTTTAACTACATTGAATGGTAGAATATTTATACATCGACCTCAACCTGCTGAACGCATGACCTTTACCCGACTTGCTCAGTCATTAATTTATTTTGCTGCTAAGAGTTCAGTTCTAAGGGTTTGATCCACAGTTGGGATGTCAGCTGTTTCTGAGTATAAAAAGTAAAAGTTACGGCTTGAAGATGACTTTAGTCACTTGATGAAATATCAACCCTTGTTGAGGTATCGCTCTTGTTAAATGGAGAATCACAAGCTTTTAAACAAGAATTTATGATTGAACTTTTTGTGTTCAGGTGCTGTATATAAACATGGACAATGCCACCACAGTGGGAGAGATTACAGACCTGTACACTAACGACGGTCGACAAATATCAGGGTGCTCGTCAGCGACAATTTACGACAACAAAATGTTGATGGGTTCGGTTGTCGATAGACTGGTGTACTGTGATGTAAGGACATGGGAATAATGTGATAGGAAATCGAAAGCATGTGCTAATTTTTGAGAATAAAATGATGATGCTCAGTTATCGATGTATTCCCTGTGTTCAGTTAAAGATGCACTCCTACTCACAAATAAGATTTACCACAATTAATAATATTGTTTTAATATTCCAAAATGGATGAATAAATATCAAAAACAATGGTTTTTCTGTAGGATACAAAGTTGAATTTGAAAGAAATGTGCATAAAACACAGTATTGCTACCTTTTGAGACTATAGTAGATCACGGTAAATGATTCAGTATTCACCAACAAATAATATTTTTGCGCTTTCAGCATTATTTAGTAAGTAATTAAAGGTTTATCAGTCAAAATTGATGTTTGTTTTACTGTGTTTGTATTGGTTTTGAATAAGAGTGTCATTTTAAAGTTCTTTCCCTTAGCTGTTACCTGTTTTGTATCCCTGTTATATTAATGTAGCATATACACAGCATGCAGGGAACCAAATCACAAAACTTCAGCTATCATCAGCAAATGTTAGCTTTAACTGAACACAGGGCTAGTGTGATATGAAATTCCAAATATTATATATCCAATCTTATAAGAAATTTTACGCTGACCATTGCTATGAATGAAAAATGTAATGCTTTTGAAATGCAATAAGAATAATTAAAGTGGTGCTCTACAGATATAATATGCAAATGTGGTTACTTTATGTCACATTTAAAACCTGAAATAATTGTTATCTTATTCTAATCATTTAATTTTTGAAGAACCATTTTGGACTTACATTAAATTTATGTATAACTATAATGGACTGTTAGTCTGGGTTTTTAGCTCTACTGGCCAAAGGCCAGAAGAGCTTATGCGATGGTAATGTGTACGTAGTATGTGCATCCGTGCGTCCGTGCGGTCGTTAGTCCGTGCGGTCGTGCGTCTGTAAACAATTGCTTGTGAACACGATACAGTCTTCAGTTTTGATTGTATCTCGATGAAACTTGTACAGTATCTAGATATCCATTAGAGCTCGAAAACCAGCCAGATCCGCCCATGCATGCCTAGATTATGGCCCTTGATAGTATAAAAAAATGCTATTGTGTAAACAATTGGTTGTGAACACGATACAGTCTTCAGTTTTGATTATATCTCGATGAAACTTGTACAGTATCTAGATATCCATTAGAGCTTGGTTCCTTTCGAAAACCAGCAAGATCCGCCCATGAATGCCTAGATTATGGGCCATGAAAGTTTTAAAGAAATGCTTTCTATTTTTAGCCAGGTCTGCATGAGCGAATTCTATTTTTAGCCAAGTTTACATGTATATGTTAATTCAAGTCTAGAGTTAAGGGAGACAATTTGCAAGTCTAGGCTTTTGAGAGACAATTTGCTTTTTGCTTCTGCAGTTGATTTTGTGAATTACTCTGCCTTGTTCTTGTTGAAAGCCCAAAGGCCATTTTTTAGCTTTAAGTTCTGTAGTTTGCGCATTCATCTTAACAAAATTGGTTGTGAATGTTTAAGTTATGCACCTGGTGTCATTACTGGCCACACCCAGGGTTCACAGGTTTGGTAAACATAAATCTGGAAAGGTTTGAAAATCTTTTTGTGTGTTCGTGCATCCATCTCAGCACAATTGATTGTGAATGTTTGTTCAAATTGATCAATGTTGTCCTAGGATGCCCTTGACTTTGACCTTTTGACCAACTTTTTTTAACTTTTAAAACTACAGAAAATTTTACTATGAGTACAGTTTTGAAAGCATTTTTTTTTTGTCAGATGACTTTTACTTGGCACATATTAAAATAGTTCATGCAACTAATCTGCTTACAATACTTTCTGGGCTCAGATGTTGAACGTGCTACGTTTTCAGGTAACCCAAACACAAAACATAAACTATATGTCTGTTGCCTTTTACCCATACATACATGCTCTGGATTGATATGACCACAAAAGCCATGCCAGTAGAGCATGGGCCCATTTGGGCCTCTTGTTTTATCTAGGCATCCCACAAATGGGAGATTTTCCAACATCATGCAGATTTCCCATTTTGACATGTAACATGTAACTCTGGCATTAGGATTTGTATTCCCCATTTAAGGCGCACTATATAGGTTGATGAAAAAAACAAAAAATCTTTAAAATGTATTTTTAGGTTTTACTTATTTGATTTTTATGATAATAAACATAAGATTTAAGTACAGATAAAAACAATATTAGCTTTTATAAATGTGTTCTCATTTTATAAATAGCTACATGGTCTAAAATTGTCAAGTAAAAAAGTGCCAAAATATTGCTAATATGTTTTAATCTGTATCAAAATAATCAGCATTTTGATTATCATTAAAATGAAAAATGTTAGACATGATAATTCATGAAAAAAATAATAAAATTGTATCAACCTATATTCAATTGTAGGCCTTTAAGGGTTTTAGGGATTAAAGATGCACTCTTACACCTTAAATAAGATTTACCACAATTAATACTATTGTTTTTAAATTAAATACCTAAAAGAATGGTTCTTATGAAGATACCGAGTTAATTTTGAAAAAAAAGTTGCAGAAATCACAATATTTCTACCTTATGAGACGATAGTAGACCATAGTAAATCTTATAGCACTCACCAATCATTTAATATTTTTCCGTTTTCATCTATTAAATACACAGTTACAATCTTGTTATCAGTAATTAATATTTTCAATAGATGCATTATTTGGTAAGACATTTAAAGTTTATCACTCAAAACTTATGTTTGTTATACATGTGTATGTATTGATTTTGAATAAGAGTGCCACTTTAATTTTACAAAATAAAGGTGCTTGAAATAACAATCCATTTCCTGTGTAACATTACAATAAGTTACCATGTGTTTTACGGATGTGGAGAAGGATGTTAATGTTTTTATAGCTCAAAATAAGTTCGGTAGGTAGTATTATGTGTATTTTTCAATTTCTATCTTGCCCAAGACATTCCATAAACATGACTGCACATTTTACACGTTATTAGTTTGTTTGTTTTTTGTTGCTTTTTTCATGAACATTTTCTTTTATATAAAGCTGCACTCTCACAGATTGACTGTTATGACATTATTATTTTAAATGTCTCAGAATCAGCTTATTTTGGCATCAAAGCCATGAATTAAGTCATAAATTATATCTCACAATAGAAAAACCCTCAATTGTTTGGAAAACTGCCGAAATTTCATTTTTTTAAAGTGTTAGAAATGCTTTTAGCCATAAAATAACAATTTTTGGACTCGTATATGAAAAACTGTGATCTGATCTTTTGGCAGCAGTCTTATCTCACTGGTTTTCACATATTAATACGAAAAATGGCTCATTCCACGACAAAAATATTGTGAGAGTGCAGCTTTAAAGTATGAACATATACAAAGAAAGCATTTTTTATACATACATATCATAATGTGTATGTTATTTCTATTTTCTAAAGAAGGAATATTTGGGTTGATTGTATAATCCTTAAACATAAACGTGTATGGTCTTATACTTTGTTGGGGACCCAAAGCGCATGCTCTTGTAGCATTAAACTGTATATAAGGAATTGGTAGATGAAATAAAATATATAATCTCCCCTCATATTAAGAAATTCTAACATTCATACAATATAACACCAGCTATAATGTATCGTAGAGCAATACAATATAAGACATAATAAGACCAAAAAACAGTCTAGCTATAATTATTTACAGACCATTTTAAGCTTATCTTTACTTGCATGTATATTGCTCTGATCCTATGCTGAATGATATAGAGGATCATTATTTGTTTCATTGTAAGATCGTCATATATTTCACAGAGTCAGTACCAAAACCTATAATTTACGAGTGGCATAGCATTGGGTGAAATATTTATTTTCGGTGTCCACCTGTTTTAAATGGACTTGAAACATCTTTGAAAATCTGCTTCTCATTGACCACAGTAGCTACAGATATCGGAGGCATCGTCTAGTGTTCCTCTATGAAGTTTGGTCAAATGGTGACCCTGGGTTCAAATTGGGCCAGACCTAGGGATAACTTGTTTTTATATAAACTTATATAGTTTAAAAGAATAGCATTTCATAGTGGCCCGCTACCAAAATTTTTCAAATTATGTCCCTGGGGTCAAAAGTGACTCTACCCAAGGGATCACAAGTTTGACATATACTCGTATAAGGAATAAACTGTAAAATATTTTACTTTCTTAGCAACCACTGAATTTAAATGCCATTTAATTGTGAAGTCATCTTTATCAATGTAAGCTTTATCCTTTATCCATCAGTTCCATGCTTTTTTTGTGTGTGTTGCATTCATGTTTGTTTTATAATTGTTCAGCGATGCCTTTTTTTGGACTGAAAAACAGACAAGCATTGGCATTGAACTTGACGTCGCAATTCTTGTTTTGAGGCACATATACAAATATTAAGTTTAATGTCAAATAAACTTTATCAAAGCACTGAACTGCTCAAAGGATTGTGTCATCCAAAGGGAGTTTAGCCATTAAAATTATGTTCAGTGGCATTCTTTTGGGATTGTAGCCAACAGATATTCATGTTAGACTGTTTTATCATAAAAGCTTTCTCTCTTTTACAGGAGTATATTTTGGGATTTATTTATCAATTATTTAAGTTGTAGACTGTAAATTTATTTTATGTTTACAGGTATTGATTTACAGCATGTACAGGCATACTACATCATCTTTAAATAGTCTAAGTAAGTCACATGACATTAATCTAAATCAAGTATAACCACAATGTCAAAGTCACTTTACTTTTTAGCTCACCTGTCACATAGTGACAAGGTGAGCTTTTGTGATCACAATTTGTCCGGCGTCCGTCCGGCGTCCGTCTGTAAACTTTTACTTTAAACGACATCTCCTCATAAACCGCTTAGCCAATTTCATCCAAACTTCACAGGAATGTTCCTTGGGTGGTCCCCTTTGAAAATTGTTCAAAGAATTGAATTCCATGCAGAACTCTGGTTGCCATGGCAATGGAAAGGAAAAACTTTAAAAATCTTCTTCTCCCAAATCACAAGGCTTAGGCCGTTGATATATGGTAAGTAGGATCACCAAATGGTCCAAGATTGTTCAAATTATGGCCCTTGGGTCAAAATTGGCCCCGCCCCGGGGGTCATGGGTTTTCTCTATGTGTTTATAGTGAAAACTTAAAAAATCTTCTCTGAAATTACTTGGCCTAGAGCTTAGATATTTGTCATGATTCATCGTCTAGTGGACCTCTACAAAGTTTGTTCAAATTATGGCCCTGGGGTCAAAATTGGCCCCGCCCCGGGGGGTCATGGGTATGCTCTATATGTTTGTAGTGAAAACTTCAAAAACCTTCTCCTTTGAACTTACTTGGACTAGAGCTTAGATATTTGGCATGATTCATCGTCTAGTGGACCTCTACAAAGATTGTTCAAATT
Source organism: Mya arenaria (assembly GCF_026914265.1). Lineage (NCBI taxonomy): Eukaryota > Metazoa > Mollusca > Bivalvia > Myida > Myidae > Mya > Mya arenaria. Next base: position 6,707,175 of record NC_069129.1, read on the forward strand.
ATGGCCTTGGGGTCAAAATTGGCCCCGCCCCGGGGGGTCATGGGTATACTTGATATGTTTATAGTTAAAACTTCAAACATCTTCTCCTCTTAACTTACTTGGACTAGAGCTTAGATATTTGTCATGATTCATCGTCTAGTGGACCTCTACAAAGTTTGTTCAAATTATGGCCCTGGGGTCAAAATTGGCCCCGCCCCGGGGGGTCATGGGTATGCTCTATATGTTTGTAGTGAAAACTTCAAAAACCTTCTCCTTTGAACTTACTTGGACTAGAGCTTAGATATTTGGCATGATTCATCGTCTAGTGGACCTCTACAAAGATTGTTCAAATTATGGCCTTGGGGTCAAAATTGGCCCCGCCCCGGGGGGTCATGGGTATACTTGATATGTTTATAGTTAAAACTTCAAACATCTTCTCCTCTTAACTTACTTGGACTAGAGCTTAGATATTTGGCATGATTCATCGTCAAGTGGACCTCTACAAAGATTGTTCAAATAATGGCCTTGGGGTCAAAATTGGCCCCGCCCCGGGGGGTCATGGGTATCTTTGATATGTTTATAGTTAAAACTTCAAAAATCTTCTCCTCTTAACTTACTTGGACTAGAGCTTAGATATTTGGCATGATTCATCGTCTAGTGGACTTCTACAAAGATTGTTCAAATTATGGCCTTGGGGTCAAAATTGGCCCCGCCCCTTGGTGGTCATGGGTTTTCTCTATATGTTTATATTAAAAAAAAATCAAAAATCTCCTCTGAACTTACGTTGCTTAGAGCTTAGATATTTGGCTTGATTCATCGTCTAGTGGACCTCTACAAAGATTGTTCAAATTATGGCCTTGGGGTCAAAATTGGCCCCGCCCAGGGGGGTTAGGGTATTCTCTATATGTTTATAGTTAAAACTTCAAAAATCTTCTTCTCTGAACTTACTTGGACTAGAGCTTTGATATTTGGCTTGATTCATCGTCTAGTGGGCCTCTACAAAGATTGTTCAAATTATGACCTTGGGGTCAAAATTGGCCCCGCCCCGGGTGGTCATGGGTATACTTGATATGTTTATATTAAAAAAAATCAAAAATCTCCTCTGAACTTACGTTGCTTAGAGCTTAGATATTTGGCTTGATTCATCGTCTAGTGGACCTCTACAAAGATTGTTCAAATTATGGCCTTGGGGTCAAAATTGGCCCCACCCCCTTCGGGGGTCATGGGTTTTCTCTATATGTTTATAGTGAAAACTTCAAAAATCATCTCCTCTGAACTTACGTGGCTTAGAGCTTAGATATTTGGCATGATTCATCGTCTAGTGGACCTCTACAGTTTGTTCAAATTATGGCCCTGGGGTCAAAATTGGCCACACCCCGGGGCTGATGGGTTTTCTCTATATGTGTTATAGTGAAAACTTAAAAAGTCTTCTCCGAACTCACAAAGACAAGTAACGTCTTAATTTAAACTGGATAACATATTTAGTACACATACCAATTTTCAATATGGGCCACATACAACAATTAATAACAAATATACATATATAGATACACACTTAAAATCAAGTAGTGACAAGAGCTTAGATATTTGGCATGATATATCATCTAGTTGACTTGTACCAATATTGTTCAATCTTTGGCCCTGGGGTCAAAAAATGGCCCCACCCGGGCGGTCATGGGTTTCCTTATATATGTATATGATGAAAACTTATAAATCTTCTTCTCCGAAACCAAAAGGCGAAGGCCTTAGATATTTGGTATGAAGCATTGTTTATCGGACCACTATTAAGATTGTTCAAACTTTAGCCCTGGGGTCAAAATTGGCCACGCCCCGTGTTCATAGGCTTAGGTTTTCAATATTTTTATATAGTCTTATATAATAAAACTTTAAAAATCCTCTTCTCCAAAATATAAGACCTAGAGCTTTCATATTTGGTATATAGTGTTACCTAGTGGACCTACACCAAAGGTATTCAAATTATTGTCCCGGGGTCAAATTGGCCTTGCTCAGGGGTCATTTGTTTTTACATTGTCTTGTCACTTAAACATCTTTTCCTCTGAAAGTAAAGGTCAGAATGACTCCATACTTGATATGTAGCATCCTTACATGGTCCTATCTCAACTTTGTTCAAATGGTTTTGTTTGACCCCTTTTAGGGGTCACCAGAGCAAAAAATAGAAAAACCTTTAAACAACTTGATCTTATTAACTGCTTGATGGATCTTCAAGTCTGAAGCATCCTAGCATGGGCCTCTGTCAGGTCTTTTCAAATAATTTTGTTTGGTCCCTTTTAAGGGCCACCAGAGCTAAAATTAGTAAAAAAAAACTTAACATTTTCTTCGCATGAACCCCTTGATTGATCTTCAGCAAATTTGGTTTGAAGTGTCCTTGCATGGACCTCTCTTAAATTTGTTCACATAATTTTGTTTGGCCCGGTTGCCATGGCAACCTAAAGGAAAATGTCAACAATTGGTTATAATCATCTTCTTCTCCTAAACCGCTTTGACAATTTTGATGAAACTTCATAGGAATGATCCTTGGTTGGTGCTTTTTCAAAATATGTTCAAAGAAATTAATTCCATGTAGAACTCTGGTTGACATGGCAACCTAAAGGAAAAGTGTCAACAATTGGTTACAATCATCTTCTTCTCCTAAACCGCTTGGACAATTTTGATGAAACTTCATAGGAATGATCCTTGGTTGGTGCTTTTTCAAAATTGTTCAAAAAAATTAATTCCATGCAGAACTCTGGTTGCCATGGCAACCTGAAGGAAAATATAGGCTGTCGTGTCCGTGCTGTGACTTACTCTTATATGGACAGATTTTAAAATGACTTGCCATATGTTTTCTACATACCAAGACAACGTGTCGTGTGCAAGACCCATGTCCCTACCTCTAAGGTGAAAGATACACTAAGTGTTTATTCACAATGGAATGCTGAATATGAGGACATAAAGAGTGTTGGCTGTCATTTAGTATGAATGTTTTTTTTCTATGCTCAGAGGCAATTTAATATAACTTGCAATATGTATTTGACACATAAAGGCAAGATCAACTTTTATGTACTTGTTCATAGATCAATGTCACATTGGGGGTCATTTGTCACATACTTTGACAGCTCTTGTTCAATATTCTTTGAGAAACAAGGTATATTAATAACAAAGGTTAAACTCTTTTACTCAGGTGAGCGATTTAGGGCCATCATGGCCCTCTTGTTATAATTGTTAAGTCTTTAATGAGTCCTTGATGGATGTCAATTTCAGAACTATCTGATTGAAAAATCAATGTTTATTGTTATTTACTATATTGTCTTGTTTCTTGTTTGTGATTTTGTGTTCTATGTCTTTGGCGTTTGGCGTTTGCCCAGTGCCACTAAACCGGGTTTATATTTAAACTTTTTGCTACTGAGCTTGTTTCTGTAGCTTTTTGCATAAATATTCTCGTGTTATTTGTATACCATGACATTTTAATCTCCTTTGTTCATCATCATTGTCTGTGAGGGGCGTGCAGAAATTTGACCCTTGGCTATAACTCATAAACTTTTCAAGACATACAAGTGAAACTTGGTACAGATGTTGCAAGTCGCTACAACACGCATATATGTACCACGGCGCATATATGTACCAAGGCGCATAATGTTATTGCTGAGTTATGACCTTTTTCCTACTACAGAAAAAACAGACAATTGTTGGCATTCGTTCGGTGGTGCTTATGTGATGTTAAGTGTTCTTGTTATTATTTAGAAATGGTGCTTTTGTTAATGTTATTTGCCTCTGCGTTTTTTAGCTTGTCTTTGTTTTTTCGTTGACATCATCAGAGTAACCATGCAAATCTGTTATTGACATGTTAAGTGTTTTTGTGAGATATTCATATGAGAAAAATGTTTGTTAGGCAAAAAAAAAATTGTTTGTTTAGGGTAACCTCCCCAAAATTTCTAGATAGGGTAGGTAGGGATTTTTTTTTTTTTTTTTTTTTTTAAATCTGTCGTAAGTTCAGAGTGTTTTCTTGCACATGGCAGTCTTTCCTACATTACTGTCATTGCCTGACTTTGTTTTATCATATAAACCATACTTCTGATTAAAATCTGCATTTATCCGCCCTTCGTAACTCTCTATTCGCTAACGAATATTTTTTTGCTCAGAAACGGAAAAAAAAAATAGTTAGGGTCGGCGCATTTTTATAGGTAGGGTCGGGTTACCCGAAACAGACATATATTTTTTTAGGCCTTATGATAATACCGTTATGCATATATAATTTTATCAAATCCCATCGCTATAGCTCAATAAATATGGAGTTTTGCCAATATGCCGACTTACAAAAAAAGGCAAAGTTGAAAATATCTTGTTTTTGCTTTTCATTAGCAGTAAAACATGTATCCAGTTATTGATTGGTTAGATACGGTAGCTAAATTGATGGTCTCATGCTAGTAATTTAGTATTTCAGTTCTCCAGTTGCAATTTCACTATTTCTGTGCCATTCAGTGTCATTTCATTGTAATTTGATTTAAAATTAATGAATAATTATTGTTTTTGTGATTTGCATGTTTGTAAATTGAGTCGACTTTTAATTGTCTTCTTGGGATTTGGGATTATACAGTTGGACCCCTTTGGCTGGAACTCCGAGGGACTAGCGAAAATCCCTCGAGCCTCGGAAAAACCGATCGAAGCAGGAATGCTTACAGTCAGTATTGATAATATCTGTCATTTGTTCCCGTTCCGGATCGAAATATCCGACCCGAGGGCACCTGCGTTGCCAGGTAACGAGGCTTGCCGAGTTACCGGCTACGCAGCGTGCCCGAGGATCGGATTTTTCTATCCGGACCGGACACACATGATAGATATTTTTCTAGCATACCTTAAATTACCTTTTTTGTAAAGAAAATACATAATCTTGAAAGCGCGTTTTTGTACATTTCACCAAAAACCGCGTGCGATGATGTTTACTGACGTCATGACGCGCAGTAATTTGTATGCACTGCATACGTCAATAAGTTCCTTCGCTATTATGTCTTTTAAGGCTTATTTCGTTTTGTTTTTAAGGAATATTTTGTAAAGTTAATGTTAATGGAACTAATCTATTGAAATCTCATTACTATGGTTACATTAAGTGTTTAATAAAAGAAATTGAAAGTATTACGTCACAGCGCGTGACTCATCTGGCATGGGGGTATGCCAGATGGAGTTTTTCAGCACGGCTGAATTTACCGGAAATGCCTATCCGGTGTGCTAGAAAAAGAAATAAGTCCTTCACATCCAGTTCGAGCCTATGAGGAATTCGAGCCAAACGAGATCAAGCCAACGGGGTTCGACTATAAGTATAAATGTGTGCTCCATTCTTTCAGATTGTTATTTGTTCTATGCCTCTATATATCTTTGTTCATTTACATGCTTCTTTGTGTTAATTGTAACGTTTTACCTCTAATGCTATAATTATTTACCAAGCATTTGTGTCCAATAGTATTCCATTTCAGATTAAATAGAAAAAAATAATAAAATTGAAATACACTTGCCTGCTCTTTTGCAAAAAATACGGCCCGGCATAATCTTTGAATGGTTTGGGAATTCATTGTCCTTCAATACGTTTGCAAGTTGATAATTTCCATTTATCACCTTTATGTCGCCTGCCAGTCATTTTCAGACATACAGGGACCATAATGTCAGGTGTTGTCATCCGCGTTGTTGTCCATTTCCATGGTGTCACATTAACATGACCGCTCTCGAATATAAGCGTTCGTTTTCCAATCGTTACCACACTTGGTCACAATGTTCATTTATATAATATTACTATAGTATAATTTAAGTACAATCACCAGCCAGATCCCGATACTTACATCAGAGTTATGGCCCTTGAATTGTCAAAATCTGATTAAATTTACTTTGTCTGCTCTCTTATTTGAGCCGTTCTTATCTCATCTTCACTAAACGTGGCTACAATGTTTATAAGCCTTATCTTGACTTAGTTTGATTAACAGCCAAATCCTTATCTTAACTCTTTAAAGTTATGGCCCTTAAATTGTCAATATTTACCTAACTTCTTGTTGGTCAATCTCTTACCTGTCTATTTGTTTTCCCATCTTTACTACAATGTTTAAGGGCATATGATCTCAAACAAGTTTAATCAACAGCAGCACTACACGTTCCATTCTAGAGTTATGGCCCTTGAGCCGTATTCATGAAGCATCTTAAGTCGTTTCCTACCTTCAGTGGAATTTTTAAAATGTCATAGTCAAATCAAAAGGGATGTATAAGTGTTTTAAACATTAAAGAATGTTTTTATTCAATACCGTCAATGAAAATAATATGTTTTTGATTGTTTTTACTTTTTATTTCATATGACTAAAGAGATACTAAGGAGAGCGACTTCAGTTAGAAAATGACTTAAGAAGTTTTATAAATACCGCCCCTGGTATTGTCGAAAACCAAATGATCAAATTAACGTTGACTGTCCTCTCATACTCATAAGTTTTTCTTCTCCGATGTGATGACAATGGTAATTTGGATCTCATTTGGTTTTAAAAAAAACACACACAAGCATATAGCATTAGCTATACCAGAGTTTTAACCCATGATATCGTCATACGTGTTTATTCCACAAGGCAACAACATCCGATTAAGACCATACATGTATTTTGATTATATCAACTGACCAACCAATGAGTGGGTTGCGCGAATGAACTAGCATATGCTTAAAGTGACACTCTTATTCAAAATCAATACATAAACATGTTTAACAAACATAAATTTTGACTGAAAACCCTTAAAGTACTTACTGAATAATGCATTTATGGAAAATACTAACTACTGATAACAAGATTGTAACCATGTATATTTTCTGCAAAAATATTAAATGATTGGTGAATGCTAAAAGATTTACTGTGGTCTTCTATAGACGAATAAGGAAGAAATAATGTGTTTAATGCTCATTTCTTTCAAATTTAACTGGATATTCTTTATAAGAACCATTTTTTTACATGTATTCATCCTATTTGGAATATTAAAAAAATATTATTAATTGTGATAAACTTATTTGGGAGTAAGAGTGCATCTTTAATAACTATATTTCAAATGTTTTACTTTCAATTTGCCATGCTTTCCTCGAAATATTCGAGGAATAGATGCAATCAGTGATTTAAATGAATACATTACTAATAATGAGTTTATGTTAAAGTATATAAATGTGTGTAAATGAAACTTCATTTTCTATGGCGCGTTAAATAATATTACGAAGTTGGGGCATCACCCGACAAGTGGAAGATTTTAGTCATTACTCGTATGCAGTAAGGATGTAATTCTTGTACAAATACCAATCATTTTATTTCGATTTTATTGCGATGTCTTTCTGATAATAATTGTGATGATTTTCTGTTTTTATACCTCGGCTTCAAAAAGGGAAGAGGGGCTATATGAGCATCACGCGCGTTCGTACGTCCGTCCGTCCGTCGGTCCGTACGTTGTGTTTTTATAAGGTCCATATCTTTCTCATTCGTGGTCGGATTTTAAAATCATTTGGCAGAAGTGAACACCATAGCTTCAGATATAATTCATCTGCACACAGGATACGTCGCGCATAAGACCCGCGTATCTACCTTCAAGGTCACAGCAGCCTTCTGAACATAGTTAATGAAAGTATGTTTTGCTATATAAGCCTTACTGATAATAGTTCGTGTCCGGTCCATATCTTTTTCAATCAAATTTAAAAACATTTAGCAGAAGTGATCACTATAGCATGAGGATGTGTAGCCGGCACGACCCATTTCCCTACCTTTAAGGTCGAGGTCACAGCAACCTTCTGAACATAGTAATTTTGCTGTATAAGGCTTACTGATAATAGTTCGTGTTCGGTCCATATCTTTCTCATTCATGGTCGGATTTTAAAATTGTTTGGCGGATGTGATCACCATAGCATGATGATGTGTAGCCCGCAATACCCATGGTCTTATCTTCAAGGTCGAGGTCACAGCAACCTTTTGAACTTAGTATGTTTTGCTACACAAACCTAACTGATAATAGTTTTTATCCAGGCCTTATCTTTCTCATTCATGGTCAGATTTTTTGCGTAGTACGAGAACGTGTCGCGCACAAGACCCGCGTCCTTACCTTCAAGGCCACAGGAACCTTTTGCACTTAGCATGTTTTGCTATAAAAGTCTTGTTGATGATAGTTTGTATCCGGCCTGTAGGTTTGTCATACAAGGCTGTTTTCTAAAATCATTGGGCAGAAGTGACCATATTGTATATTTACACCTCAACTTCCATTCCTTAAATGAACTGCCTTTCGGCAATTGCGCGCAACATCTTCGGATATGTTCGGATCGTAATTCATTGCATAACAATATACATGAAAGCTATTGATCTTGTTATTGGTCGTATTGTGTCTGCAGGTACCGTAAAATATAGATCAACATTTTTAAAAGTGTTATTTTATTATATTTTAAATATATTGGTACCAGAAGTGTTTCAATTTTACGTTTTAAAGTGATTTCAAGTGGTTGATCTTTTCCCGCGTTATTGTGACGTCATTTGAAAAAAAATGTTTCGGTTATAGTCGGGTCGTTCTATTCACAGAATGGGTAAGAACAGATTACTGAAAGGTTTTCTTAAATGAAATGAAGTATTTTTTTAGCAATTCTTGAAGGAAATAATGAACTGTTGGTGTAAATATAAGGAATGAATTGCGGGGTTGATGTCATTATCGGGGATATGAACGCAATTGGGTTGGTCAAAGTACGCGTGGAGTCCTTTGGACTCCACACACATTGACCAACCCAATTGCGTTCATACCCCGATAATGACATCAAGCCCGCAATTCATTCCTTAAATGAGGACGTTTCGGGCACCAAAACCTTTGTCCATTCCTTCGAGGTCAAGGTCACTGCAATCCTCTAAATTTGATTTGCTACATGACTGATAATTCTGCGACACGTTTACCTTCAGTGAAACACGCATCACTCGAGTTTTTTTTTTTTAATTCTTCTATCCATGAGTGTTTCCGACACCTATTAGGCGTGCGGAGTTTTAAATCACATTCTGTGATAGCTCTAGTTTTAACATATTAGTCCGTTATTTTATTAATAATAAAGACATTGAGATTGCAGTGGTCCAGTACTTTATGGCTACGGTGTTCTTAATGTGTATGGCCAAGTATCCATAGTTCTGATTTTATCTATAATTCAGTCTGTCCGAAATTTTATGTCAATATTTTCATATCACTGATATTAATTAGCTTATAATTTGACGCATGTTTGGTTGCCATAGTTTCAATGCTTTTAAGCACTATAAACGATGCAAATTTAAGTCAGCAAATACGATTACTAAAAGAAAAGAGTTGCAAGTTACTTCATGCATAGATATAACTTCCCACAAAGATAAACATTTATCTGATGACTTCATTTTATTAAAACGACATATCCTTTTATGTCAGTTTCAAAACCTTAAATCACTATAGTGCTTACAGAAAATGTGACCCCTTTTGAAACCGTTCATAGAAGAGATATAAGCGACACTATGTCAACGTTAAGTTGGAGGTTGTCTAAGTGTTCCTTGTATTGAAGTATTGAACAGCACTGATAACAGTTAAGGCAAGTCATATCATGGGAAAAGGAGATTAGAATAATTTCTTTGGTTTTCATGCGATATTTGTGTAACATGTCTGAAGAGAAGTGATGGACAATCGGCTGGATATTCCTAATCGATTAATCGGACGGACAGACCCACTTATAAATCGGATAAGTCGATAAATATCAGAAAGTTAAAAAAACAAACATTTTTTGTCATTTTATATCTAGTTAATTGGTAAATAAAATCACATTCGTCGCATGGCTTAAAATAAATTAAAATCGAGAAGTGCAATAGGTATGAAGATTGTAACTTGGTAACTGTTTTCAACAAACAACAAACACATTTATGTAATATTGTCAACAAAACATAACAAAAAACAAGAGTATTGAATACTATTATTCATTAAATTTAGTGTTTAAGCTTGTATTTATAGATCTCAGTTTAAATTTGATTGCCAGTGAAGTGTATTATTGCAAACATAATTATGATTCCCAAGAGTTAAGTCATTAAGTTTAACTGCTAAATTAAAATGAATATATCCGAGGTTGTTTTCGATAAAAATGGCCTTGCCCATTTGGCGAGGGCTCCGTTAAGATTGTTAGTCATTTAAGTTTTGACAGAATGTAACCCTGGTTCTTTAACGTGCACCAGTGTGAAGCACTGGGACACGGGGCACATTTAACGTCCCTCCCGGAGGACGATTAGTATTTTAGTAATGCGACGGGGAATCGAACTTGTGACCCCTGGATTGATAGTCAAGTGTGTTACCACTAGACCACTAATCCGGCAAGACCGAAATACGAGTATAAATAAGCTAACATACACACATAAAAATGGCCGAGGAGTTCCGAGTGTGCTCTTTATTTTCAAAAGTTTATTACATACAATGGAAATATCCGCGTCATGGAACCTGCCACTAAAAACTAAACATCTCATTAAACTGTACAATGTACAGCTGCTTGGCGATTATGACTTTTATTTACAGATTGTAAGGCTCTCTTGTAAGTTGGGATGTTGTGGTCGAGTAGCTAGCTATTCAATGAACAATTCCATTTATAAGATAAAACAGGTGTTGCCTCTTTTATGATATCCAATTTGATACTATAAAGAATAGCTCATTTCTAGAATTAATTACCAGATGTTACTAGACTGGAATGGTACTATATCGATTCAGCAAAATGTTTAGTCTAAAGACTGTATTAAAAAACATTTATTCAAGGAATATATTGATATAATTTCCTCGAAATTTTGCTTTGTAAGTGTAAGTTCGGCATTATAAATCACAAACTATCAATAGAAAAACGTCGCTTTTCAATGCTGAAAGAAATAGCCGGTGTGTTTTTCACTTGATTCTAATACTTTTTGGGGTTGATAAATAGCACTATTTAATGGAATGCAGATATTTTAACAATGCATGAAAAAAATATATTCAGCCATTTTATATTAGGCATCCAAATGGACATGGAATCGGGGAGTTAGGATTTGTTATTGGTCCCTGACAGATTTGAACATTTGATTGACTTTAACTTGTGCTTGTGGAAAAGGCATAATTTTGTAAAATGATTTCGGGACAATCTCATTCACCTCAGTCTCCAAGTAAAATCTAGATTTTAATGTGTTTGTTAATTTGGTTGCTGTTTTGGCTTATAATGTATGTTGATAATAATACATATGTTCTACTTTTTATGGCACCATAGTACTCTTCTCTTTAAAACTGTCAGTTTGTTATGCACTGCATGTTATGATACTTGTTTTATTTAGAGTTTTTAATCTTGTCCATGGACCTTTAACCATAAAAGTTATTTTCAACTAACGCAAACAGCGCGATTTCATTCGAGATCATATCCAAGTAATTGTTTTGGAGGTGTGCGCCATCTTGTTTCGGATCGCGAAATTGTGTTGCATTTATCCGGTTTAGAGGTCCGTGTTGTTTTTTCTTCAAATATTTGGTGTCAGTTTCATGACTTGCATTACATGCATGTAACATGCCTTTTTTAGATTAAACTTAAAACTTGAAACTTGTCATAGTTTACCCCACTTTTTTCATCAAAGAACACCGTTATGTGAAAGATTGTGAAACAAGATATGTGCGTGTGCTTTAAAGCTGCACACTCACAGATTGAACGTTTTGACAACTTTTTTTTATTTTTTTGTCTTGGAACGTGCAGTTTTTTTTTGTGAGAATCCATGGAAACCAGTTATATAAGACTGCTGACAAAAAAACCGCAGATTTTTATATTTAAGTTAAAAACTGATTTTTTTATGCATTTTTCTTAAACCGTTGGTAACGGTTTAAGCCCTAAAACTTTAATTTTCGAACGAAAATATGAAAAATTACGATCTGATTTTTTTTGTCAGCAATCTTATATCATTGGTTTGCAGATATGTATCCAAAAATTGCCATTTCTAAGACAAGAAAAAAAGTTCTAGAAATGGTATACCTGTGAGAGTGCAGCTTTAAGTGTCGATACAAGTACATGTAATACAATCGTAATACCTCGGTTATATTCCATCGAAAACAACTTTGGATTTATATGGACGGTTTACAAAGTCAGAACTCTTAACATTTAACTACGCTGCAAGTAGATCGCGTAGTATTTGCAATTCAGCAGTTAAATGCAATGACTTTACTCTTGGGAATCTTATTTATTTATGGAATAATACTTATCACTGGCAATCAATTTAAACTTGGTAATAAAAAATACACGTTAAAGACTACAATTTATTAAAACTATTATTTAAAATGTTACGAACTACTTCTACTCATGTAACGGCATACATCCGAGGATATTTTCGATTTAAAAATGGCCGAGGTGTTTCGAATGGATGTAAATGTTGCCGTTTAAAATTACATATATACATCGAGGACGTAGTTAAAAAGGTAGCAATCAAAACATTGAAAATTGAGCGAGTTTTACATTGAAAAAACAAACAATATAAAACCAATCAAAGATTTGAAAGCCTCTGTCACGTTTAAAAGAATTTCTTATTCAGATGGACGCATATTTATAGATTTGAATACCACATGTGACTCATATGTTCAAAGGTTTTTACATGTATTTCCATAATAATTAATTTCCCTTGTTAAATTAAGCATACTGAATCTACTCCCAAAGTATGCACTTTCACACACACACACAAAAATATTTCTCACCACGTTTTTGCTACTTAGTAAGTTTGTATGCTCTTAGATTTTAGCGACACAATCTTGTCCATGTACCCTTATCAGCTATTACCGAACTTCCTTGCAATCTAGAACAGGCGTTACCTTAAACATGGAAAGGAAGTTTTATAATCATTCAAAATGCTTGTCTTCCAATCCATTCAGAAACATTCTTTACACTATATATTTGTACATTGTGCATTGATTTCTTGTGTATATTGAACTGAATTAATACGTTTAAACAAGTTACTTTCCAAAAACAGTGGAAAAAAGTAAACGAAAAAAAGAAACTGATTTCAGTCCGAAGAAGGCTCGTCTAAAACCGTGAGCAAGATATTCAAATGTGAAAAACTCCACCTTCTACATTTTTTCCAAGTGACTAGAGAACGCCCCGGTAACCATGAAATAATATATCCAATTTTAAACATTTTGCCAAGCTGTTATAAATACGTTTGGCCTTATTTTCTGATAAGCTGTCCAGGTGCTGATAACACGTGTAAAGCCAAATACATCAAGGTTGCCTCTTCAATATTGGACGCGTATACAATCTTTAATTTGAGTGCCATAAATGGTTTGGCTTAGCGTCTGAAGGGGCTTGACAGTTTTGTTCGTATTGTGAAATTTACGTGCTATTTAAAAAAAAAAAAGTTTTGTGTTGGATATTTATGGAAACCATAGAAATTAGAAATCACCTAGGATGTATTTGTTACACAATTAAGATAACAGAAGATCTTCTAATAAATAAGTTAAAATCATTTTTTCATATGACACATGAATGTTTAGCAGTTCTAGCTGTTTTTAGGTTGTAAACAGTCGTGGTCTAATTTATTTTGGGCGCAGTGCATTGACGAAAAAATGGCTATCGCAAAATCTCACATAACAATTCTTTTAGCTGTGACGGTGTTTTTCTTGGTCGCCATTCGTCTTTACTATGACAAAGAAACGTATCTTACTTTGTATAAAAATGAAGCCAACAAGGCGGAAGAGAGACTACAGCGCTACCTTACGGGCGGAGTAGACAAAAATGATGACGTATACTTTACCATGTCACGATTGGTGGAGCAGCGTAATAATATCTCCCGAATTCTCAACAAGAAACAACAGAAAATAGGCCAGCTGGAATGCGAGGTAAAATCTGATCTTAGTGTTATTCCGACGATTGATTATAATCGCACATCGATTGAAAAGGTCATCCTTAATCGATTTACAAAAAAGTAGCCATTTTAAGACCATGTAGTCTTGTTTCTTCTTTCGCAATTTATACTTGTTTCTAGATTTTTCAATTTTGAATTAATGTTATTTATTATCAAGGCTTAACTTGTTAACGTTCGCGAATTGTTTCGTGTTAACCGCTTAATTTTCGCGATAATTAGTTAACTAGTTATCTTAAGTTAATATTTGCAAATTTTTTTTTTTGGTAAGATAAATATAATATACTAAAAACAGGCTTATAAGTGTCTAGAACTGCCACCTGTTTCCTTTTTTAGCTGAACAACATTAACAGTATAACTAGTTATGGTCAATTCCACTTAATAAGTAGAATCATAGCTGCTTACCTAAATAAGCTTTGTGTTATCACTAATCTAACAATGCATTTCTGGCTTCTAGCGGGAACTGGGCATCTAGTTATGATTTGTGAATTCCAGTTAGTAAGTAACATAATAACTGGTTAACTACATAAGATTCGTGTTACCAGTTATCTATAAATTAAGATTTATATAACTTTATATAAGGTTCGTGGTAACACGAATCTTATCTAGATAACCAGTTAGTATGTTACTTACTGGGTGGAATTCGTAAACCATAACAGATAACCTGTTAGTGCCTGAATCTGGAGGGCATTTATAGTTGACTGGTAACACGAATCTTATCTAGATAACCAGTTAGTATGTTACTTGCTAAGTGGAATTCGTTAACCATAACAAATAACCTGTTAGTGCCTGAATCTGGAATGCATTTATAGTTGACTGGTAACACGAATCTTATCTAGTTAACCAGTAAAATATGAGTGTATGTGCTAGGTAAATAGAAGTGGCTGTATTTGCTTGGTTGAAATATACAATTGTAGCTGTATGTGCTGGATACAATATGACTGATGTGATAGGTAAAGACTGATTGTGCTCTTTTTTTTAAATTGGCTGTATGTGGTAGGTAAAATAATTATACAAAACAGAACAGAACATTTATTTTTTACTTAAGCATTAACAGCTCATCGTTACATCACACAAATGTATATATAAATATATAATACACACGCATAATCAGCTAATACATACATAATTACATTAAAATGCGTTCGAAAAGGTTTAATGCGGTATAAATACCTTGTTTAGAAATTACAAAAAACAAAACCAAAAAAAGCAAACGTCAACCATGTTACCCACATATCAGCGTGCATGATGGTTAATATGGTTAAAATTTTACATGTGCGTGTGTGTGTGTGTGTGTGTGCTTATTAAGACTATGTTTGCGCGTCCATATGTCAATTAGGGGTCATCATTATTTCAAACTATACTTAAAAGTGATTAATCTAACGCATATCTTCATCGCTTTGGTGTACGAGAGAATGTATAGGTCGAGATCTGCATAAATCTATTTAATTCAATTTGAAGAGCCCTTATTTCACGGCCACAAAACGCAAGTTCCACCACTTAACCGTAGCGCAAAGAAAATGAGCTGTCCACATTTCCGTGGTGCAGCTGTGCCATGTGTTCACTTCTGTTGTTTTTTTAGATTATAAAGGTCTGCCCGCACGCTATAGTGGCTGCATTATGGCTTGACCCCATCACATCCCAAAGTGCGACTGAAACATACTTTTGAGGCCAGAGGGGGAGTTTTAATACCTCCGTTTTGTGGGATATTCGCCAAACGAGTAATTATGAACCCAAATTGCCACGAGCCCTACAATGATGTGTTTACCTCTACACACATGAAAGTGATATATAGGAGAAAAGCTAGTGGCACCCAGTTCGCACAATAGATTGAGACGAAAGCGTAGCCAGCCTGCAGTAATAATGATCTTACACGGTACCACATTCTCCGATTTTCGAAATATGTCCGTTTAATAAAATTATTAGATAAAATATAAATAATATTCACGTGTGTAGAAGTAAATACAAGGCGCAGCTGCACCACGGATGTGCCGACAGCTCATTTTCTTTGCACCGCCGTTAAGTGGTAGAGCTTGCGTTTAGTGGCCGTGTATTTGGTCAAGATTTACAATGTAAGATTTGATGATTTGAGAGTCGCAGATATAACTGCTGTGTAAACTTGGCACTTAACTTCAATTTAAATGATACGTTCGTGTTTACAGTTCCTCAGCGACACAATAAAACAGCGGGTTGTTACTGGTTTATTATAGATTATAAAAATGTCTAAAGATTTATTCAACTTGTAATTTATATTATTTATTCAACTTCTGTTTCATATTGCCATACATCACAAACATATCTTACATGTCGCATACATAATATGTTGCGTTTATATGAAGAAATTTACCCTGGGGGTGTGAGGGGTTTTGGGTAAGTTAACCCCCGTAGGTATTTTATATCATATAAACGCAAAAATAGATACGAATGGCTTGGAAAGTTAAGATTAACGTCGTCAGCTGGCAATCACTAATTATGTCTATCAATTAGAGGGCTATATATTAAATGCAGTTGATAGAATATTCTAATACATTTTTCCCAAACATTTATCAATAGCATTGGATTTTTTTTATTTTACTTACGTGAAGGTGGAGTTACTTTTTTCACTGTTTAACTTAATTGATGATATAGAGGATAATTGCTTGTTTTAGTGTAAGATCGTATTAATATATTTCACCGAGTGAGCACCAAAATAGTATTCCACGAGTGGCGTAGGATCGAGTGAAATATTCACTGAAGTTGTTTACGAGGTGAAATATATTGCTATTTTACACTGAAACACAATTTTTATTTTTTTATTTAATGACTCAAATTGAAATTTAAAGTCATTTGATTTCGCCAATTTTGATGTGCACGTAACGTCTTTTCGGAAATGACGTCGTTGAAATTGTGTTCCAAGCCCTGTGCGCGCTGTCGTTTGATCTGGAACCGAAAGCGGACTTAAATTTCAAAATAATAAAACATATCAAATTGATATTTTCACCGTTTGAAACAGTGAAATAGAGATTTTATTTCACTGCTAAATCTCTTTAAACCACCGGAAAGTACATAAAATAAAAATGATTAACTTACCAAATGAAAAACGGGGCTGGTTCTTTGACTCGTTAAGTTTTGTGTCGAGATCATAATATTTAATGAGATAAATGGCCGACTAACCACTCTACATACTTCTTTAAACAAGGAAGTGAAGGGTTCCTATGGATAAAGTAGATATGAAGTGTACTCAAATGCTTTCGAAGTTAGGGTGGGTAATTCTTTTTAAAACAAACATGCTGGGTAAAAGTTTGTCGAAAACCAACGCAATACATAAACAAACGTCTAGGTTTTGCAAGGAATCTGCAAGTGTGTGTGATTTAAACACACACGCACGCACGCACGCACGCACGCACGCACGCACACACACACACACACACACACACATTCCCTTCTCCAATATCTGTGTATATATGTTATAATATGTTTTATAATAAATAGAACCACTATATTTAGTAATTATTGTTACCTTTGTATCAAAATTAAAGTCACCAGAAAAGATAACCAATAACCATGCTAATTTAAAGACACATTGCGATAATGAAAAAGTAATTTTGTAAAGAAAACAAAACTGCATGTAATGTCAATTAATATAGTCGAAATTCAAATTTTGATAAAGACATGCAATCAAACGTTGTCCTGTTCGAAAATTGAGTCAAACATCAAAAAAGTACATCTTCTGGGCATAATTCAGTGACCTATTTTGCATTCACTAATTTCGTATCTATAAAATCTTCCTTACTCTGATATTGTAATACAGCGGTGTTTTTGAGTGTTGTACAAATAGATAAGCCGGCATATTTGATTTTGTAATTCGTCACAAAACTCATTGGCTAGACAGATGATGTCAGCCAATGTCCTTGTTCTGAGACATTCGTGGCTGTGATCTGTGTCTTTAATATCGACATGATACGTGTAAGATACGGGCTAGAAGCCATTTTCCATCGAAAACAACCACGGATGTATATGAACGGTTTACAATATCAGAAATATGTTCATTTAACAACGATGCAAGAAGATCGCGTAGTAATATCGATTTAGCAGTTGAACTTTATGACTTTACTCTTGAGAATCTTTATGATTATGCAATAATGCACTTAACTTGAAACCAATGTAAACTTAGAAATACAAAACTCGTCAAAACACTACAATTATTAAAAAAAAAATACGAACTACTTGTATTGATTTACCGGCATACACCCAAGGTTGTTTTCGATAGAAAATGGTCGAGGTGTTCCGAATGATAATAGATAATATAGATTGTGAAACAAGACGTCTACACGTACTTGTATGAGTAGCTTCTCGCACATCTAAAGGTAGCAATTGAGATAAAAAAGCGTTTGCAAAATAAAACCTTCCTCGTGCTATATCACATTCCATTTTTAACTTCAATGCACACAAACCTGGATGACGTAGTGCACTAAAAGTAGGCCATGTGTACACATACCCTGTGTAAATGCACCAATCTTTCTTAAAACAATTGCTGCTTGTGTTTATTGTCCCATAAAGGTAAATAAGCGGACATTTGAGAACCTAAATATTTTCGACAATAAGCCAAGTTGATTATATGACCATAAGGAAGTCCGTAACACAACATGTTTAAAGTTATTGTAATTAATACAAATATGTTTGTTGTTGTTTTGTAAATAGAGGGGCATAGACTTAAGAAAGACAAACGTTTGTGCGTTTTACGTATACACGATGGAGAATCGAGCAGTAATTACAATTATAGTGGAGCAGGTGCGCTCAATTTCGAAAAAATATCAGTGCATATAAATAAAATATCATTTATATTTTCTAAAAAGCATGATGTTCACGGCAAATTTACTCGGTACCTTTTTATTGTTGAGAGTGGCGTTGTAAGGTCCCGAAAGTCGAAAGGGTGTTTTGAGTACAATTCATTAACTGATTCTCTATCGTGACAAAGAGAGACAAGAGCTGGCACTGCAAGTGATGAATGATTCCGCATCGGTACTCAAGTTTAAATCAAAGGTCATATTGAAAGGAAAAAAAAATTAAATGTGTGGATTAAGAAAGGAAATGTTTATGAACAAGTGGAATAGATAAAAACACTCATGCATGAAAAAGTTGGGATATGACCGTATACTACGTCCCTACATGCAGCATTCCATAGTAAACAAACAATAAGTTTGACCTTGACCTTAGAGACAGGGACACGGGTCGTGGACGCGACACGTCGTCTTAATATGTCAAAGATATGTGGCAAGGGCTTTTAAAAAATATTTTCATACAAGAGCAAGTTACAGTCCGAACACAGGAAATGGAGCCGGACAACAAAACCTATACCAAGTGTCCCTATAGGCATCATTCCTTAGTCATCAAACACTAAGTGTGACATTGACCTTAGAGGTATGGACATAGATCGTGCGCGGGACACATCGTCTTGGTATAATGTACACAAGTGACAAGTTATTTTAAAATCTGTCTATGCAAGAGAATTGTACAGTCCGAGAAATTGAGAGGGCCAGACGGACGGTGCGATTTGAATATGCCCACCTATCTATTTTCACCTTGCTGGACTTTATTGAAAACCATCCATGTTATGTTTTATAGTCGAGTGCCAAAGGCAAGACCTTCAAGATCTCCTCAACTGGTGGTTGGTGTGCGCAGTCAAGCGTAGAAAACTCAGGGCAACATAAGACGGACACGCAGCTAGTGCCAGTGTTAGCAGAGTTCTTTAAAGGTAAGTCAAAATGCGTAAAGCGTTAGACACCTAATTTACCTTCTTGTTTAAATAAGATTTTTTAGCGAAAAACTTAAATATTTGCCTTATAATACCTGGAAATACCGAATTGGAATTACGACGACCATTTGCTATCAAGTATTAATTTATTAGACACCAATTTAACCTTAAAGTCCGCGAAGCTGTGTAGTAGTAGGCCATACTTTAAAAAGATCGATCATGATATTAATTCAGTTAATTATTAGTTTTCATGTTATGAAATTGCTAGTTTTTTCACAATTCGTTTCCTACTAAATTTCTATTCATGAGTACTACAACCTATTCATTGGCACCACAACGTTCAGAAATCGAGCATAGTGAAGTAAGTTTCTAAAATTTGTAACGCGGCAACCTTTTGTCAATAAAAAAGCCACACACATGTAAAGAAAATGCTTAAACCTAAGGTACGAGAACAATTCTCACGAAAATCCAGATTTTTACGTTGTCAACACTAACGTCTAGCAAGTTATGCAAGTTGTAGACGATCAGATATTATTCAAAACCTTTACATTTTTAACAACTCATGGCCATTCCTTTGTGGAACTACATTATCCATTTTTTATTTACTCGTATAAACCTCTATAAATGAAAAATAAGAAACCGTTCTCACTGTTTACATCCATTTTCCACTCATTGGCACTATAACGGAAGACGCGTTGGAGCATTTTCAACACATAACAAAATGTTATGGCTCCAATGATTACCCGTCGTGAAGATTAAGGAGAGCTATACTACTCACCCAAGTGTCGGCGTCACACCTTGGTTAAGGTTTTGCGTGCAAGCACACATAGGTTTATATCTCATCAACTACTTGAGGTGTTGCATTGAGACGTTATACAATGGTACTCAACCATCCAACCTACTTAATTAACCAAGTTAGATAACTCTAGTTTGCATTTAATGCAAATAATAGGCCTTTTTTATTTGACTTAGAAATTCTGCTTAAGGTTTTGCGTGCAAGGACACAAAGGTTAATATCACAGCAACTACTTGAGGTATTGCATTGAGACTTGATACAATGGTACTCAACCATCCAACCTATTTAATTAACCAAGTTAGATAACTTTAGTTTGCATTTAATGCAAATAAAAGGCCTTTATTATTTGACTTAGGAATTCTGGTTAAGGTTTTGCGTGAAAGCACACATAGGTTAATATCTCAGCAACTACTTGATGTATTGCATTGAGACTTAATACAATGGTACTCAACCATCCAATCTACTTAAATAACCTTGTAAGATAACTCTAGTTTGGAGTAAATTTAAATAATTGCCCCTTTTTTATTCGACATAGAAATTCCGGTTAAGGTTTTGCATGTTACCACTTTTAAGTCAATACCTCAGTGAATACATCATGTATTGCATTGAAATTTTACACACTGACTCCCAACCATTTAACCTTCTTATTTAATCAAGTAAGATAACTCTATCTTTCATATTATATAATCTTTGCCCCTTTATTATGCGACTTAGAAATTCTGGTTAAGGTCTTGCATGTTACCACTTTTAAGTCAATACCTCAGTGAATACATCATGTATTGCATTGAAATTTTACACACTGACTCCCAACCATTTAACCTTCTTATTTAATCAAGTAAGATAACTCTATCTTTCATATTATATAATCTTTGCCCCTTTATTATGCGACTTAGAAATTCTGGTTAAGGTGTTGCATGTTAGCACACATAGGATACTATCTCAGCAACTACTTGATGTACTGCATTGAGACTTTATACAATGGTATTCAACCATCCAACCTAATTGAATAACCAAGTTAGATAACTGTATTTTGCAAATAATGGCCCTTTATTATTAGACTTAAAAATTCTGGTTAAGATTTTGCATGTAACCACATTTATGTTAATATCTCAGCACATTATGTATTGCATTGAAACCTAATCTAACAGTGATACATGCATGTTTCGCCAAAACTTTTCAATCCTTACAATGAAAAGCGGCGGAATAGTCGAGCGCGCTGTCTCTGTGACAGCTCTTGCTAGAGCTTAAAGCTGCACTCTCACAGATTGAACGTTTTGACAACTTTTTTTATTTTCTGTCTTGGAACGAGCCACTTTTGCGAAAATGCATGGACACCAATCATATAAGACTGCTGACAAAAAATTAGATTGCAGATTTATATACAAATGTATTTAGGTTCAAAAATTGATGTTTTATGCATTTTTCTTCAACCGTTAGTAACCATTTAAGCCATAAAACATTAACAGAGATATGAACATCTGCGATCTGATCTTTTGTCAGCAATCTTTTATCATTGGTTGGCCAATATTTACGCCAAAATTTGCTCTTTCCAAGACACAGAATAAAAAAGTTATTAAAACGGTAGTTCTGTGAGACTGCAGCTTTAAGGCAGTTTATTGATTTTATCGGATGGTGCACGGTTTGTTGTTTGTGTATCTATACTAAAAGTTCTTTCAGTGTGCAAGCAATTTAACATAGTTTTGTCAGTGTGCAGGCAATTGAACGAAGTCCTGTGTGTGTGCAGGCAATTGAACAAAGTCCTGTCAGTGCGCAGGCTACTGAAAAAGTCATGTTAGTGTGCAGGTATCTGTACCAAGTGTTGTCAGTGTGCAGGCAACTGAACAAAGTCTTGTCAGTGTGCAGGTATGAGAATCAAATTCTGTCAGTGTGCAGTCAATCATCAATTCCTGTCAGTGTGCAGGCAACTGAACGAAATCCTGCCAGTGTGCAGTCAATCACCAAGTCCTGTCAGGCTGCAGGCAACAGTGACAAGTCCTGTCAGTGTGCAGGCAACAGTGACAAGTCCTGTCAGTGCTTATCCAGGCAACTTGTTTGATCAGTATGTTTTTCAATATTTTTTGAGAACAAATATCAATTTATATTGATTACATTTAGGTTAA
Organism: Mya arenaria; assembly: GCF_026914265.1. Taxonomy (NCBI): domain Eukaryota; kingdom Metazoa; phylum Mollusca; class Bivalvia; order Myida; family Myidae; genus Mya; species Mya arenaria. The sequence continues at coordinate 6,729,672 of NC_069129.1, forward strand.
ACTCTTTTACTCAGGTGAGCGATTAAGGGCCATTATGGCCCTCTTGTTAGCATATAGGACATCCTTTTATCAGTAAAGCTCCGGGGATTTCACTGCCTGGTGTGTTCAATCGATGTAATAACGAGTTTGACCGAAATGATACCATTGTCCGAAAATAACCGTATCGACCCCTCGCCGTATCATTTTGGTATCACTTGACGTGCATAACAGGATACAATAACCTTATGTATACATGTTATGTAGTTTCGGCCATTTCTGTTAGTATTCAGCATGCAATGCCCAATCGTTACAACTCGGCTATATCCGGCAAGCTTCGTTTATTTTCTGCTCGATACTGGACGAGGCGTTCCGATTGTCAATTACTGTTGGATAGTGTCCGAGGTGTTTCGATTGATGTAATACCCATTGCAATGATACCAACATTTACACGAGGCCACCGGGCATCAACATTTAACATTATGCTTAATGGAGCTATCATCAGCCAGTTGTATACAACCGGTTTTGGTAAAGTTATCCTAAACGTTCATTGATTGGTCAATATTTATTTAATAATATCTACCAACCAATCAACTTGTTTCTGATGAGTCAATTAGCCAAAAGATAACCGGTGTACAAGTTATTAATGTTTACGATTGGCTGTTGAGAGCTAGTGTATTTAAGGGCCGAGTCCCTTAAAGCTGCACCCTCACAGATTGAAGGTTTTGACAACTTTTTTTACTTTTTGTCTTGGAAAGAGCAATATTTTGCGTAAATATCTGCAAACCAATGATAAAAGATTGCTGACAAAAGATCAGATCACAGATTTGCATATTTCCGTTCGAAAAACAATGTTTAATGGTTTAAACCGTTACTAACGGTTTAAGAAAAATGCATAAAACATTAATTTTTGAACTCAAATATAAAAATCTGCGATCATATTTTTTGTCAGAAGTCTTTAATCACTTGTTTCCTTGGATTTTCGCAAAAATTGGCTCGTTCCAAGACAAAAAAAAAATAAAAAAAAAGTTGTAGAAACCTTCAATCTGTGAGAGTGCAGCTTTAAAACAAGACCTGATAAAGACTAACTGTATACCTGACATTAATACTATGTTGCAGACAAGTGTGTGGGATCATTTGGTGACGGTCCTGGGAGGTACAAGCAGCTCCTCACCGACACAAAAAAGCTCAAAGGATACGACGCGTATGATGGGGCACCGTTCAGGTATGGCGGCGTTTGTGTGCTCTCAAAGTCAAGTTTATTTAAAAGTTACAAAATGTAAATGTAATAGGTTTAATATTAAATCATCTGATTTCACTAAGAAAGTTTTATTTGTTTTAAAGTGTTCACCAAGAGCTTTTATATATACACATGATGTCATTTAGGAAACAAATCAATAAAATTGCTATATAATCAGAGTAAAAAATGGTTTTAATACCTCCCTTTAATAAATTATGTTATAGCGTTATTATTGTGTTATTCAAAAATGTTATCCATGCAAAAATAATATAATGGTAAATCAATATAAATAAAACATAGAAATAATCTCGATGTTATGACCTAAAATACACAAAAACATTATTTGCACTTCATAGGGTTATCGCAATGATAAATGGCCTACCTTAAAGGGACTGTACACCAGATTGGCACCAAAAATGTTTTTTTCTGTAACGAATCTCACGACAATTATTTAATAAAATGTTTTACTCTTTGATGTAATAATTGAAGAGAATACCAAAATGTAAAAAAATATCGAGTCGGAGACAGGGTTTGAACCGGTCTCGCCAAAATTGCTGTCAAGTGTTGTATCTACTGTACTACGAAGGCTTACCATTAACGGTTGGAATATTTAAGCTATATACCTAACTTGGTAATATCACGTGATAACATCGACTAGCCAATCACGCATAAGGCTTGAATTCTACTAGGTAGACATACCTAGTAATCTTTTTTAATGGAAAAATACGAAAAAAACTGCGAAAAAATAATTAATTGTTCAATGTGGTAGTTCAGTTAGTAATTTCAATGCATTGTACACATCGATACCAAGTTTATGTCAGTTTTCGACAATTTTCTCTTTTTTTCGCTATTTCATCATACGGAGTACAGCCCCTTTAACATAAAATTATTCTTTATATGGCAGTTTCTTTACTATTTCTTTAATTGCCATTCTATATCAAAAATATCTTCCTTGACTTTATATATTATTGTATTTGAGATAGATTTTGTTGTTGGAGTTGAATATTATATGAACATGTTCAATAATTTTCAAAGAAATGTTTGTAGAGCAGTGGTGTATGAAAACTATAGTTGAAAATATTGTCTTTCTTAATAAACAGAGTGTTCCTTTATATACACCTAGCTTTTGAAAGTTATTTCGAAGTAAGCAGTCACTATAAAATTAGTCATGATTCAATATACATGTACTGCGATAAGGGACAATCCTAATGTTAGATCATAACTATGCAATGTGGGATGGACACACTGATAAACATATTTTAAAATATCTAACATGCAGTAGTACCGCTTTGCATTCTAATGATGAATGTCTTTCCTTAATACATTCATAACCATGATCCATTTTCTCAAAATAAGCGTATTTTTAAGGTTTAAGTATCAGATTTCACTAAGCAAAATTACTTCCTTGAACATTGTGTTATAAACCGACGCATTGTTTATCATGATCATGTTTAAAATAATTTCCGTGAAAACGAAAACATTTTCTCAATCGAAATAAGAATAGTAAGCTTATCTAAATCCAGATATGAGGGATTTTAATGAGAATTGAGATGTACGTTCTCCATGTGGATTTGCCCCAATTTCTCGAAACTTCTTAAGTCCCTTATAACAGGTTTAAGCTAAGCTCACTATTTTGTCTTTCAATAATTTGCATAATATTTACTTCTTTAGGAGTTTTAATGCTTTAGAAAGGAACAATCATTATGATAGTCACAAATTACCATTTTTCATTTATCAAAATACAATTTAGAATGTACATTGCATTATTGAAATAAGCTACTTAAGCCTGTTAAGCTTAAGAAGTTTTGAGAAATTGGGGGGTATTTCTTAAATGTTCACAACCATGACAACGATGATCGCATATATGAAATGGTGTTGATATTGTATATAGATGCATAAACGTCCGTCTTCTCTGTTTAAATATGCACTCCCAGATAAGATTTACCAAAATGTATACAATTGTTTTAATATAACAAAAAGGATTAATAAATGTCGAAAACAATGGTTCTTATGAAGGATATCGAGTTAAATTTGAATGAAATGAGCATATTAAAACACAGTATTCTACCTTATGAGACTATAGTAGACCACAGTAAATATTTTAGCACTCACCAATCATTTAATATTTTTGAGCTTTCTGCTATTAAATACACGGTTACATTCTTGTTATCAGTAGTTAATATTTTCCATGAATGCATTAGTTAGTAAGTACATTTTGTATTTTAAAGTTAAAATCTATGTTTTTATACATGTTTATGTATTGATTTTGAATAATAGTTTCACTTTAAAACACTGAATGGATTTTTTATTGGATATATTATATTCTAATTTCAGTGAGAAGACCTCCGAGGGTCGCGTCAGCTACCTGGACCTCACCCTCCCCCAATATGGACTTCCACTGTACGACTGGATTATGAGCCTGGAGGTGGCAGAGCATATCCCCAGGGAGTACGAGTCTGTGTACATCGACAACATTGTCAGGCACGCCAAGGAGGGCGTTGTGCTTAGCTGGGCAGTTCCAGGTGTGTGTTTCATCGTGCTTAATGTTAGCCCTGTCTAGACTCAGACCCAGAAAAGTTTTTTTTATTTATATACAAAGTATCATTTTTACTCAATCAAATTTGCACAAATAAATGTGAATAAGTGTCCAAGTTAAAATAGTAATAAAACTCATCACCAATAATCAATTTAAATGTAAGTTTCAATGAAATAAAGATTGGCAGTATTGCCACTTGAGTCTTATCGCGGCCATGGGACTGTTTGTTATTGTGGACCCTGGCCCCCCACTCACGAAAATCTCGAGTCTTAAGAATCGATACTCCAAATTTTACTTTTATTGTAAAATTGTGATTAGAATAGCAATACTGGTATATCTTTCTTACCCGGTAACAAATTACTTGTTATACAAAAATGGTTATATAATTTGCTCAAATATGCAAACATGGACATATATTGTGCTTAATAAATAAAAAATAATGATGACATTTTGTTTAAGAATTCGCATGTCTGAGTAAGTCTCAAGATTAAATACAATACGTTACTGAATATGGTCCCTGATTGGCCTGTTCGAAGGGATAAACTTCGATAAAACGTTTTAATCGTATAAGGTTATGTTTTGGAGCTCTGGAAACGTTGTTCACCAAAGGCCCATTTTTTTCGAAATTTATGAAGACATTTATAGCATGAACAAGCTTAGCTTTTCTGATAAGAGAATAAAAACAAATAACAAGGAGCAATTAATAATTACCGCTCCTTCGATGAACAGAAACAAAATCTCATCCGATAAGATTTCTGTGAGGCGCCATTGAAAGGTTCTCGTTGACTTAACTGAACTTTGCAGTTTGCAAATTTAAAGGTTATCAATCCATCCATCATTAATACAAAATATGCTACTCAACTTGGCTAAGATACATTTAAAAGTTAATACAAAATGTCAATCTTGAATATGTTTTAAGTCTTCACCAAGACATTTAATTTCAAAGAGATATTATTATTATTATTATTATTATTATTATTATTATTATTATTATTATTATTATTATTATTTATTATTATTATTATTATTTATGAATTATTATTATTATTATTATTATTATTATTATTATTATTATTATTATTATTATTATTATTATTATTATTATTTATGAATTATTATTATTATTATTATTATTATTATTATTATTATTATTATTATTATTATTACGTTATTTAAGAAACATTTAAGAAACTAATTAATAAATTGCTATAATTTATATTCATAGTTGAAATTTGGTTGTATTACCTCCCTTTGATATGTTATAATAGTAGCGTAAATGTTGTGTTATTCAAACATGTTATCCATGCAAAAATAATATAATGGTTGATCAACATAAATTAAACATAGAAATAATCTCGATGTTAATATCTTAAGTGCATCAACACATCTTTGCATCGTAATTATTGATGGCCTGCCTTAAAATAAAATATTCCTTTATATGTATTTTTTTAAATATTCTTTATTTCACATTTGATTTATCTCCCTTGACTTTATTAAGAAGTTTTATATTTAATCAACATGTTTCTCAATTTAGTAGATTATTGAAAACTATTGAAAACTATCTTAATAAAGTAAACAGTTACAGTAGAATTAGACATTATTAAATTTAAAAACATTGCGATAAAGGACAATCCCTGATGTTAGATCATTACACTGCAGTGTAGGGTGAAAACACTGATAAACAAATTTTGAAATAACCATTGGATATGTAGCAACCAAGTAATTTTAGTGATAGGTACAGACAATTGTATAAAACTAGATAAGTAATGCACATAATGCAGTATCTTTTGGCTAGTTTGCACATTAAAGCACTTTGATTGGTTCTCCGTAATTATTGGATATATATTGACCAATCAATAAATAATTTGGCCAACTTTATCCAAAGAATTAACCAGTTTAGTACAATTGTCTGCTGATCTTTAAGAGAATTGACTAGTGTTCGTAAAATGCATTCGTTGGGCCACGCAAGGCAAAGAAAATGTTTGGTTAGGGTTACATTCTTTCCAAAAACAGGTAGGGTTTAAAAAAGGCTGTGTATTAGAACGTTATTGTCATAATTTGAGAATGTTGTAAAAGTAATATTCTGTATACAGATTTAAATGTTTCAAAAACTACATAGTAAAACAAACCTTAAAACATAATAGTATTGTTATTTTATTTTATTTAAACCAGCTGACTTAAAAAACAGCAGGGTCTGCCACATTTTGGTAGGTAGGATCGGATTACCCGAACCAAATATATTTTTAAGGCCTAAGACTATGACATCGAAATAATAGAAAACAAGCTCCCATTTGCGTATTGAATTGAAAAGAGACGTGAACCTCTAGAAACACATGGTCAAATATGAATATATGCTCAGTCTCCTTTTCATTGTGGCTGTTGGTCGACATCTTTGATCATGGTAGTCAGAACGCATCACCCCTAGCATCAAAGTCTGTATCGAATTAACATCGATATCGTTGGCTGTCATTAAACCCATTGGATTGACCGGTATTTATTTTGGAATTGAATTTTATCAGTAAATATTAACACAAGGTTGCGTTATTAAATTGATTCACTTTGACCATCTCTGAAAACAACGTTACACCCAAACAGCCGAAGCCCAATTATTTGCGAAAAATGGACATAAACGCCAACCCCCCCCCCCCCCCCCCCCCCCGACAATCTAGCTGTGAGCCATTCCCGACCCCCCCCCCCCCCCCCCCCGATCTTGACCGACACACTGTTATCAGCCAAGCTACGCCCCTAAATTGTCTAGGCGGAGCGAGGCTCCAATACGCGTCATGGAAGGGCCGTTAAATATTATCTACGATATGAGCGAGGTATTAAGTTATGGACAAATCTATACTCCATTTCTGCATACATGTAATTGGAAATAATGTTCTTTCTTTGATTTCCATGTTTTTCAGGCCAAGAAGGTTACTCACACATCAACATGCGAACTTTCGAATACGTTAAGGATCTCTTTGACAAGCTTGGCTTCGATCATGATGCGGAGAGCTCGGAGAAATTGAAAAAGGCGTCAAAACTGGAATGGCTTAGGACCAACACAAACGTGTACAGGCGGAGGGATACATCTAACATTGAGCACTTGAAAACATTTCTCACATGATGATATTTATGTACAGTTTTTAGATTTATATGTATTGCAATAAAAATGGTGTTGTTTTAAACTCAATAGAGTTTAATGTTGGGATATAACAGCAGTTTTTAATGTAAGCTTTAAAGGTGATAATGAAATAATACACATAATATAATTATTTAATGTAAGTACCGTTAGTATTCGTATGTAATCGTTTATAAATAATCTGATGGAAACAAATGCAAAATATCCAATTAATCAAGAATGATTTTAGTAAGCACTGGGTTGTATAGAGGCATTCGCAAGGTATTTGGCGCTGAACACTTAGAAAGTAAGCATATAGGTTTGGTCTTCTTAAGGATGAAGTCGGCGCCTGGCTTAGGCTGGCCTTTCAAGGTAAACGGTTACAAGTCCAAAAATAAACACTTACTAAAACATAGTTTTGTCCTTCCTTAAACTAATGTAATGTATAAGACCTGCACATAAGTTATGTAAAAATACTATAGTTGTAAAGAATTATGCTAAAGTATCCAATATGAATTACCTCCCTTGATTGATTTAGTCTGAATAGTCCAAAAATAGCCGAGTGAAAGGCATCTTCAAATGTTACATTTCCTAGACAATGATGGTTTATTTCTGCTGAAAAAACACACACAGAAATCGCTTGCTTTTTCCAAAAATAATACATATACATATACACAGATTGCCAAATGTAATACTGTTTCCATTTAATATTAGATGTATACAGTACTACATATGGCAATGATTTTGTGTTGATGTTTAAACCCATGTCCCGTGGCAGCCGCATTAAATGTCCTGTCCCGTGCGTTTCCAAGTATTTCAAGAGCTGACCTTTAATTGGCTTGCGTTTTCTTTCAAAATGATTTTTTGTAACTGATTACATCGACTTTAACTATGTTTTTCATACTTTCTACCTCGGTTTCAAAGTGTGTTATTTTACTTTATGTACAAGTATACATATAATTAGTTGTTGTCATTTTCGCACGTCATACTAAGATGACTATAAATCAACTGCTAGATGTTTATTCCCGCACACGCCCTCTGTTGTCCGCCGCCCCTTAGATTTTATTGACTCAAATAAAAATGTTGAACTT